>NC_138655.1:86729305-87395988 GCF_964273445.1 Streptopelia decaocto
AGCCACGAGGCTGATGTGGCTGCCAGTGAAAATTAGTTTGACACCCTTGTTCTAAAATGCTACCAGATATGTCAAGTGAAATTCTCTGTCACTGGCTCCTTTTTGGTGACCGTGGCTTCTTCATTTATACCTGGGATGATTATAGCTACATAACAGGTCAAAGAAACACTGCTTTTTCCCTGCCTAGAGTCACCATGAGACAAAACACCCGTGTGTGCAACCAGGTCTCCTATTCATAGGCCAGGGGCTAAAACTGGCCTTTTGGACATATCTGTCCATAATGCTTTTTTTGAGTCATTCGCTGGTACTGTAAATGACTCTTGCAATTAGGGATCAGTTTCCTAGGGAAAGAGGAATGCTGCTCAAGTGGGCAGGCTGGTGGGCAGGAGAAAAATTATACGAATTTCATGGGTGATTGTGCTCGCCAAAAAATGTGTCAGTCTGCATGTCACTGATTTATTCCTAATGCAACAGTCATTAGGGAGGGTAAAACCACAGTGATAATGAGAAGCATTATCTAGTGCTGAGAGAACAGATTCAAAACCCTGCTGTAGTCAACTTCAGTGCTGACTTTCACCAGCATTTGCATGCTAGCAAATTTAGCAAACAGTGGCTGCTATTCAAAGTTGTGAGAAAGAGCAGTTGCCTTTGGTTCCTCCCAAGTGCCTGAAGTGCTTCTGAAACCCCAACCTTTCATGCAGGTGTCAAGCAGTAGGAAACTGAAAAATCAGCTTTTCAGTGCTCCAGTTTCACAATATGCAAACCAGGGAGAATAAAAGTTACCTCTTGGTTTCTTAAAAAAAAACTTGTTTATAGTCTTCTATGCTTTCTTCAACTCCTGCATGGAAGGTACCACTGGGGTGTAAAGTACAGAGAGGTTTCCCTCAGCTCCCATGGCTGGTTCTGCGACCATGAGAAGACAAAGTGACTTCCAGGCCCCAAATCCAAACTAACAGCTGTTTCTAGCAGTCCTGTCTTCCTCTTTGCTCCATAAAATAATGGATCGCTGTCCCCCTATGCCTGGACAAATATAAATGTGGTAAAATACAAAGAGCAGGACATGAAGGCATGTTGGGGGGCACCGCTGCCTTTGGGCATTTCTCTTCACATCCTGACAGAGCCTGCCATGGAGTCAGCCTTTGACACGTAGGGGAAAGTATACTTTTTTGCCCTACTTTTTTCAGCAGTTGTCATTAGTTTGGCTCACTTTCCTGTGAAATAATGTTGACAAACACATCGCTTGCAATAGTCTGGCAGTAGCACTTCAGCCAACCCATTTGGCCAATTTATGTTTCAATATTTTCAGGCAGCACCGCACCACTTGGGCAACAGGCTGAGCTGGAATTTGTATTTAAAACCTTCCAGGACACACTATCCTGTTTTTTATAACTTTGAGTGGAAACTTCCAGTGCAGGGCTAAACCCCTTCCCCATGTTCCTCCAGCCACATGATCTCTGCATGGGGCTGGCATTTCACTCTCTCAGCCCCAACTTCATCTTCCCTTCACCTGTCTTCTCTGGCCTTTCCTGGGGGTTTTCAGGGCAGTTTTCACCAGGCTTTCTTTCTGTGGCCTTTTAACATTTGTCTTACCTCATCAAGAGAAATTGTCTCATGCCATTTGATTTTTTTTTTTGTAATTAATATGTTTTGACTTCAGG
This sequence comes from Streptopelia decaocto, assembly GCF_964273445.1. NCBI lineage: Eukaryota > Metazoa > Chordata > Aves > Columbiformes > Columbidae > Streptopelia > Streptopelia decaocto. Next base: position 86,730,964 of record NC_138655.1, read on the forward strand.
CAGAGTAGGAACTTTGCGCCTCACAGAGATTGTACCTGAAAGTTCATGTCCCCAGTTTCACAGTAAAAAGAAAGGTGTTAAACTCCTGCACTACAATATGGTATGTGGTTTTCTAGGCTTAAATTGGTGTTTCCTTCCTGTTCTGCTTATTGACTCATTTCCTTAAATCTAATTTGGGCTTGTTATTGAGTTTTTGCCTTGGACAATACATCTAGCAGTGTTTGTAATACCCATTAATCCAGCAGGAAAATAGGTGGCAGCAAAAGAGGAAAGATTTTCCTTACTTTCACAAGAGAGTACAAATTATTGCTTTCTGATGGGTGACAAGGAGGAACAACACTGGATAGGAGAGCCATGGAGCAGACCACATATTTCTTCCGAGGGAACCTGATCTGTCACTCCAGTGTCCAAGCATGTCTTATAAAAACCCCATAGAAGTAATGATCTAGATTCATGGAGTTTTCATCAGTTCCCTCCTTGTAAATGACCGTGTTTAAAGATCCTTTATAAAAGAACAGATGCTGAGAGTGCTTTTTTCAGGAGCTGCAGAAATTAGAGAAGAGGTACTTTTATCCTCTACCTTAACAAACATTTGATGAGGTTTCTGCTATTCATCCTGTCTGGATCCCACTGGACACGTTAGTTAAATAGGTTTGTTCTAACTTTTTGTTTTGTTTTGTTTTGTTTTTAAAAAAGTGGATTAAACATTTCTGTTTCTAATACACAAGAACACAGATTTCAAAGGCAAATGTGATCTTACTTTTCCACACTCAGGCAAGATATTTGCTCTGAGAGAAGCCTTTGAGTATAAATACCAGGGATACTGGCAAATGTTCTTGATTCAAAACCACTTTAAAGCCAGCAGCTTTCTGGCTCCCTTTTTTTCTAATCCATGATTAAAGACATTTTTTTGTTGAATGCTTGCCCCTGGGTCCCTTTCAGCAAGTTAAGAGACTTATGTCCAATGAAAAACACTGTCACAGGAGTGGCTGGCTATTCAGTGTTAGTTGGGCTTTGCCCAAGCCTCCAATGACTTCAGCACAAGTTTCTGTCTGCAAGTGCACACATTTAGGTATCTAACTATGTGAGCTGCAAGAAGGTGCTGCAGGCTCTAGTTTTATGCCCACGCTTAGCATGGATTTAATATTAAGCTGCAGACACCCTACTTGATGCTTACATTTAATTGGACCTGAACTGTCAAAATGCAGCCTTTGATCACAGGTGAGTTTCAAGCCCTTGCTTGCAATTAAGGAAGGTGTTACAGGAAACATCAGGCTGCACTTGGAGTGGGAGTAAAGAAACTCAAAGAACACAGGTGCTTTTGCAGCAAAAAACATCTGGGCTTCACCTTTCCAGCTTCAACAAACTGTGGATATGCACTGCCGTGAAATAGTGCTGGTTCATCGGTGTAGCCTGCATTCAGATGCACTGCATTATAGGATGCCACCTCATCCAGTATCGGAGTCAGCCAAATGCTGGTCAGATGAAGCCCCTCCCTGAAATGCAATTTATTAAAAGCATTTCACAATACAAATGTCAATTTAGTATAGAGCAAGCTTTGCCTCTCTCTAGCTTTAGCAGCCTTTCACTATGATCAAAATACCCCAGCAGTGGAGGTGAAGCCTGGCTGTGTGCTGCTGATGGGATCCTCCAGAGCGATCCAGCTGGCTGGGGCAGGGAGCTCCTTCTCCTCAGCCACCCTACCTGACCCCGTGCCACCCTCCGCAAAAGCAGAGAGGGGACAGCCTCAAAAGTCAAGCCCCCTCATCCTGCTGACATTCTTAGCTCCTTTGTGGAGATAGGGCCATCACACCTGACATACCTGCACCTCAAGCCATTCAGTGGACCATTACCAGATAATCACAAGAGCAGCCAGCCCAGGTCACCCCAGCCTCACAGGGCTTCACTGGGGCTTGTTTGCACACGCTGGTGCTGGTTCACCCAAGAAATTTGGGTTAGACGCAGGTGGCTCCCAGCCACTTTTGCATTGCCTGCCCCAAGGTGATGCCTGCTGCACCACAGAACCTGGGGAGTTGTCTCCATCTGCAAATCACTCAGCTGACCCAAGCCAAAGCCCACTGGCTTCAGCAAGAGCAGTATTGGGTCCTCCATAGCCAATTTAAAAAAGAGGCAGCAACAAAATAAAATAATCATGGGGCTTCTGTGCCAGCAGAGGCCAGAGAGCTTACCGGAGGAGCTGCCTTGAGAAGCTCTGCACAGACAGATCAATCACAGTACTTTACACCTACAGCCAAATCTTCCTCTGGGTTTCCCTGGCCCAGCCTCAACTCACTTTAATAGCAGCTGGGTGGAATAAATGAGAATACAATTTGGCCTTTGCTGTCAATTGCATTTTTCATCTACAAGGTATTTTACAGACACTAAGTAATGAGCTCACACTAAGGCCTGTGAGGGAAATGAGGTATTATCATACTATCTCCTTAAGAGGAGCCAAAAGGCTAAATAACTAGCCCAAGGCCAAGTACTGTTGAGGCATGAGTATTTATGAGTCCTGAGCATGTAATGCTTTGTCCCAATAACAGGGTCGCAGCTCATTCTCATAGTGTCTTTATCCACAAATTCTTCATGAAGAGACAGCATTTCTGCTGTTATTTGGCACTGTTTTGTGTGCAGAGTTCCTTCTGGAATGCTTTGAATCCAGAGGTCTAGGTCCAAATAACTGGTAGGACAAAGCTTTAAAAAAAAACCCAAAACCATATTCTTGTGTCTGTAAAAGTCAGGGTTCGCTGAAGCGATTGATAAAATGCCCAGCAACAATAAAACTATTTATTATTATTCTTACCAGAGGAGACAGCATTATCTCAGGGCCTTGGTAAGGTGATTAGGAAATATGCATAGCAGTTTTGTTTAGCTTAGACTGTACTACAAAAAATTACAACTTACTGTCCCTTCTGCTTGTTTAGCAAGAAAGGAACATTCTACTGCTTTGTTCTTTGGGAAAAAGAAAAACATTTATTCTTGATTTTTTTCTTTTGTATTATTACTGTTTGGCCCGGCTCGTTTACACCCCAGGAAATCAATGAAGACACCACTAAGGAATGTAAACTTGCCACACACTCAACCATGAATTTAGTAGTGGGGTAAAGGACTGTTTCCTCCCTCTCTCCCAGTCCTGCAGTCCCTGTCTCACACTGGTAATAAACCTCTTCCCAGGCCCAATGGACACCATAGGGTTTATCAGCTCCCCCAAAACTGGCATGATAGCCTGGCCACCTGCTCTTTCCCACAGGAGCCCCAAACACACATACGAGCCAAGGCATGGATATGAATCGTACTAAAACATGTCCAGACTCTGGCACCTTCCCGAGTCACATGGATACACGTGACTTTTGGGGTCTGGGGGCCCCATCCTCAGCACACGCCTCCTGGACTGTGCAGCCCCTGTTAACGCAAGTCACCCAGCAGACAAAGAGCAAAGTGCCAGCAGCAGCCAACAACAGCATGATTAGCTTATAAGCCTTGATAAACGGAGATGAACAGCTTTTTATGGCAGGTGAAGTACGTAATAGCAGCCATCTCATGTTTTGTGGTGATAAATGGTATCTCCGATACCAATATTACGTCTTTCCAGGGGTAACCTGCATCAATTGAGGATACATGTCCCTTTCTGCTGTGGCAGGGTCATTCCCCTGTGAAGGGAGCCAGCTCGGCTGTGCCAGCTGGTTGCCCTCGGTGCCCTCTTCCCTTCTGCCAGCCCTTCCCACACTGGTGGTCGGTATGATAGCAGTAATTCCCCTCTAGCCTGAGGTCCAAGAGCATGAAAGTCACGAGTAACATCGTCATCACCCGGTGCACCTGGCTAATGGCAGCAGTGCCTCAGAGGAGGGGAGGGGAGCAGCGGTGGGGTTGCATGGAGAAGAGCAGGGAGGATGTTTGGGGAGAGGAGTGGTCACAGGCTGGTGTCTGTGCGAGGCTCAGCCACACTCAGCACAGCAGCCCACTCCAGGGAGGACCAGCATCCCAACCCCACTGCCCTCCGGAAAGCCAGCACACAGGGAAAAATGCCCTGGGTGGGACAGTGGGACAAGGGTTTCCTTTTTCTAGTGATCCCAAGAAACTCTTCCCTTTCAGGAAGGCTGGGGCAAGGTGCTCTCCAGAGCCACTCTGTGCTAGCAAAGTGCCTTGGCAATGCAGAGTTTCCCATAGTGAATTTGGTTAAAGGCTCTTGCACTCCACTGTTGCCCCAAGGGAGAAACATTACCCAAAAGTCTGGCACTTTATACATCAAAGGATGTCAGGGGATTTTTTTTTTCTTGAATTGCTCTGAGTAAAATTAAGTTAGACACTTTCATAAAATAGTATCAATTTCAAATCCACTTCGTAGCTGTTGAGTGAAGAAGCTAGGATCCAAACCGAAGCTTAAATAAAAAAAAAAAAAATAAGGGAAAAAAGAGAGGAAAAAAAAGAGAGATATATATATAAAATATTTGTTCCTCAGGGTATTTGTTTTCCCTTTTGAGATCCTTCTTGAGCTACTGTGATGTTTGGCTTCTGGCTAATATGTGCTCATTCTCAGGAAACTAAGCACCGTATCCCCAAATTTTCCTTTACACAAACATAAGGCATGCCTGTAAATCTAAGCTGTCTTCACATTTCTTAGTGAACATATTGCATCTCCTACGATTATCTAAATAAATTGCACAAATCTGTAAGCTAAATTGGCTCTGACATCATTAACTCTGGTTTTATCTGCCTGTTGTTAGGGACGACCGCATGTCACAGATGGAAACCCAGGGGTTTTGAGATGTACAGCATGAGGGATTCATTAGTTTTAAGTGTTTCATCAGACCCATCTTTAAATAAAAGGTCTGCTTTTAAAAAGGAGGATCCTCAGCACTTCTTAAAATCATTCAAGCCTCCCTTACATTGTCTTAAACTGAGCTTGTCAACACAGAACTACCCACGTCCATGTGAAATTGTAGTATTCATGTCCAGCTAAAGAACTCATTTTTTCAAATATCAAACCACACACACTTGTACAACCACAGGAATACAGGGAGGGAAAAAAAAAGAAAAAGAAAAAAAAAAGTTTGACTGAATAGGATGAAAGAGACACCAGAGAGACAATCTTGGTTGAAAACACAAATTCTATATGAACAACAAATGTATACACAAATATGCATAAAAGCAAAACTACCTGTAATGCTCATGGTTCTTTTCTCAAACCCAAGAAACACTACAAAGAAAAATATTTTTAAATTTGCCTTTTTGTCCTAGGGCCTGAACGTACAACTAGTGGGTAGAAAAGGAAGCCTATTTTCATTGGATAACCCCCAAATGAATTAAAGGCAAACATGTAGAAAGAATGGCAAATACATACGTGTCAAATTCAACTAGTTTTCTTCGTTCACAGTAAGTCATGTCATTACTATAAACACTGGAAAAATATTAAAAATATATATATTTTTTCAGCCAGTGGTGCCTGCTCAAAATAATGTGTATTGTGGTGTTTACATTGCAGCTGCACAGGGTCCCTTTCCTGAGAGAATGGCTTTAAGTTGCCTCCCATCCTCAGCAGGACAGGATATTGCTATCAGGATGCACCAGGCTACCAACAATTGGTCGAGACTCTCCCCAGATCTCTGAGTCAGGCACAAAACAAAAGTTAGTTTAAAGTGGCTTTAAACCGGTTGCTCCCAGATCTCACTCTGGTAGTCATCAGTCTGCTGGGTCCGCCTTGATTCCATAAGCAAGCCGGTTGCCCACCTCCAATTCGTAACCACAGAGTCACCTTGTTCCCATAACCTGGAAGGGAAATCTGGAGAGCAGAGCTTTGAAAGGCATATGGGTTTGCATACAGCAAAAGGGCTCATCAGGATCTATGAAAGGGCATTTTGAGGTAGCAAATATTATATACACATGCATCATACATGCTAAATTACTGCAGGTTTAAGTCCTAAATTTGTCAAGGGAACTAATGTGGACTGAAGAACTGCAGAGGTATGCAATAAAATGCATCTGCATCCATGCCATTTTTCACACTCCTTTCTGTGCAGCATTTACATTTAACTTTCCCCTCCCAGGAAACAAACAAACAAACACCACCACACAAACCTCTTTCTAACACACACAAAACTCCAGCAGTTTCAAAGAAGCAGGTTCAGCTCAGCAGAGAAACAGAAGGGAGCTCAGGCTGCAGCACGGCTTTGATCCAGAAACACCTCTGGTAAATATCCAAGTAGCAATTCTTTCAATTCCCATATTGTTTGGGAGTCAAGGCAGGGACACTGCTGTCAGTAAACCAGTCCATGGGGTCCTCTTTTGGGATGGGATTTCTTCTATCCCGCACAGTGATAAATAACCAGTCCTTCCTTGTACAGCTGCCCTACATCTTCCTCTGTTTAGGCTTTCTTGGTTTAGGGGCCTGGTTCTATGAGTTGTCAAACCAAGAGACCAACTCCTTCCTCATGCCATTGAGACAAGTTTTCTGGTACTTGGGTGTTAATTTGTCTCACACTTAGTGATGGATATGTTCTTGAACAGAAATCACTTCTTCAAAGTGTGGTTGAATAATGCAGCATGTACTCCCTGAGGGTCTCAGATACTTCTGGGAGCCCTCTGTAGCCTGGAATTGGCTTGAGACATTAGACTTAATTTAGAAAGCCAAATTTAGTCCAACATCCTAAATACAACTACTTCGTCCTAAGCTGTGGCTTTAGTTGACTTGAAGCACATTATTACGGAAGACAACTGTGACAAACTAAACAGCCATTCCTACCCCCCAAAGCAGAAATCAACCTTAAGGTGAACCTTGCCAATTGTGGCACACTATTAACACAGGCAATTACAGATAATCACAGCAATTACTAATAAAACATTATCAAGGGTAATGGGAGGGGTAATTGCTATCTCTCTTTTAAGAAGGTCCAAGATCATGGCAAGATGCAATCAAGAAGGATGGTGCTGCAATGATTCCCAGCTCCCCGCCTTACGCGAGGGTGCACCTTAGGAGACCCCACAACTACAGCTCAGGAAAAGAAACAAGAGTCCTCTTCCCTGCAAGTGGCTTTCGAGGGTGAGACTGGGAACACAGCTGCAGCAAAAAGTATCAGCCAATTTGCTACTTCTTGAGTACTGTCAACCTCAGTGGCACTGAGATGCCCAAGGACATCCTAAAGTAATTCCAGCTGGTGCTTTGCAAGAGAAGCCAATGCACCAAAAGGGAGCTGTGCTCCTGTGCCCAGCAGACACCAAAGCCTCCTGCAGACCCTGGGGCCTGTGGAGCAGAGCTGTGGTCAGGGTTTGCACCTGGGGGCTCTCAGCAAACCTCCGGCTCAGGATGGGGACATGGCAGCTCTGCAGCTGACCCTGACCCTTAGCGCTCATCTTTGGCTTCTGTTAAGCAGGAGACCATGTAGCCTCCCTTAAATCCCCCCAAATTGCTTGGCTGTTCGACCACAGAGGCTGCATACAGAAAGCTGTGGGAACCAAGTGAATCCTCACCTCCAACCTAACACACGTCTGCAAAAGCGAAAGATTGGTTTTCAGGCCATCTGCCTCCCCAGTTGTGGGTCAACTCTTTAAATGGCCACTAGGGAATATAGGAGAAAGGTGTTTTTTCAGCTGACCCACTGCCTTCAGTCTCTGTTTTCACATTAAAATATATGAGCAAGTGGTGGGTTGTATGCCTGGTGACAGAGCTCACCAGTAGCAGTTTTCATGCTGAGGAACAACTCATACACACTCTTGCTTCTTCTGTCAGAGCAGCTCTATCAAGATGGATGTTTCTCTCCTGTGCAAAGAAAACAACGCTTCTGTAACCTCCTGTACAGCACTTAGTTGACTGACATGCATCTAAAGTGCTGGCTCTCATTCCCTTGGGCATTATTTGGTGAGGAGTTCCTCTGAAGCCACTTAGACTAGCACAAAGGGTAGACAAAGAGCATGCAGTGTGGCCCCTTTTTGTGGGGACCGTGTTTGCACAGGGTGCAGCAGCAGGGGCTGGCATGAGCAGCAGAGAAACTTGGCTTATTTGCCTCATTTTAATAAATACAAGTAAAGGAAAGGGCTCCCAGCAATGCATGGGAAAGAAATAAGTTCCATCTTGATCCTAAAGTGAAGCAGAGGGTAAAATTACTGGTCTTGTATGTATTTTCCAACTATTCCTACTGATCCTCAAATCTGGACCCTGGCTCAATTCCCAGCATATGTAGCTTTTATCCTGCCACATAGTCCGACGAAATATTTGCAGTCACAGGTTAAAGTACCTTTTATTGGTTTTACAGTCCCCTGTATATTGCTGTAGAAGAAACACAATTCGAGTCAGTAGTGACTATGTGTTGCTGAGCACAGAGCAAATTCCCAGGGCTTTTTATTGGACTTCTCTACCTGGTACTAGGCAAATCACCCAGGGGGATGAAAATTGCTGCAAAGTCCAAGAGGAGCAAAAGTCTCACAATAAATAACTGGCCCAGATCCAGCAGGCAGACTGGAGGGCTGCCAGGCTGCCGTTCCTCGAGTAGAAGATGGCTGGAACCTGAAAGTCAGATCCCAGCAGCACAAGCAAGTTCAGGGCGATTAGCTGGACGGTCTCTGCAGCAGGCACTGGGGTGGGAAGAAAGAGTCACACAGGTCTGCTGAGTAGGTGTCAGAAAGGCAGGGAGGGAGAGCACACCCAAAAGGGGTGAGGAAAGAATCTCCATCCAGTCAATGTGCAGAAAAAAACACCTTGCTGTTACAGAAAGTGGCATGAAGGCACATGCAAGCACTCAACTGCACAGTCCCACCTGTCCTGTGTGTGTGTAAATGGTCACAACAGCATCTGGCTTACAACAAGGGCTGGAAAACCATGAAAACAACAACAGCAAAATCCCAACTTCAAAATTTAACCTGTGCTGGCAATTGGCTCTACAGTTAGAGAGGAAGCACGAAAGAAGGATTTTGCTAGGAATTCTTGGTGTAAATTTTCTGCAATAATTCTTGTGACTTACACATTGCCTGATTGTCTTTTGCAGGAAGCTTAGTGAGGAAAGCAGGGGCAACCATCCTACAATGCCTCAGCGAGGATGAGAAAGGCCGTGCAACCTGAGCAGCACGCAGACTCTGAGACACACAGTCATACAGAGATTTGAGAAGCTGTAAATCCATTACCCTGAACAACCGAGGCATCCTGTCCGTGCTGCAAAATGTCTCTGTTAAGAACTTTGCTACTGTGACGGCGACCCCAGGCTGCCAGCAAGGACAGCCTGCAGTGGCTGTGGTGGAACCTGCTTCTCCAGTGTGGTCCCTTTTCATGCTGCTGCTTTTCGGTTGACCCAGAAATCCTCACCTTCACCTGCAGGACACACCAGGCACTACTGTGAAATACAAATTTATCAATTCTAGAAATGTGGGTAACAATCATAAGCATCTGGAATAAAGCAATTTGAGAATGGACTCCTGTAAACCGTACTGTGAGATATAAACCACTTCAAAGGACAACCCTTTTTGACAGGGCATTTCCTGAGCAGGATGAAGAGTCAAAGTTAAATTCCTAGAGATCTATGAGCAGTTCTGAGGAATGTGAAAGAAACATCCCAGGCCTGGGTGAGGAAGGAAGCACTGTTTTTCTTCTGAGCTTTTTCTACAAACATTGCTGAGCATTAGCAGCATGATGGGCATAACTTAAAACATGCTGGATGAGTAGACCAAACATATGGAAGAGCTATTTACATTAGACTAATGGCAAGTTTATGCTTTCAATCTGTATAATGCTGTGGATTTAAATCTCGGTGAACAGCCTCTCCCTCTGGACAGCCCCTGATATCGTGTTACCCACCTGTGCGGGAAGCACCCCTCCCTTCACCGCAGCATCTCTGTCTCTGAAAATGAGGCTAATAAGATTTGTAAAATATTCTGTGATCCCTAGAGGAAGCATACAGTGTGACTCTGCACTGGAGAACTGCCAGCAAGTAAACATGGCATTTCTCTCCCACTCACTCAAAGCCTCAGGCCTGTATATCGAGTTTGAGTGTGCAATACAAAGGGCAGCAAAACTGGGCACACCAAGCTCAAGTGCTTTCTTATCCTTCAGCCCAAGGAGCCCCATGGTGCATGTGACCCAGGGTTTTATAGCTCACGGGGAGGTGGCTGGGAAGAACAGTAGAGAGTTTGCTCTCATGCTCTGCTTAGATCTGCTGGAAATCACCACTAAACCAGGCAGAGCTTCAGCCTCATCTGTGGCTCACATTGCCCTCCCCAGGAGCCACACAGAGAGATCTCCAGACAACTGGCATCATGCTGCAGACAAGCTGCCAGAAGGGACAACGGGGGCTGCAGTACAGCAGCCTTCACTGGGGCTCCTGTGCTCCATCCTCACACCTGTGCCTTGCTGCAGCCGGGAAATGGGCAGCACCAAAGGAGAAGAGGGGTGGATGATCTTCCACAAATACCACATGAAAAAAATGCCATACCAGCTCTTGGAGAGGAACAGTTGTAGCTGCTGTGTGTGGAAGATGCCCAGCACAGAGAGATGGGAGATTTTACCTACTGCCACTGCAATACAAATTGTAATAATGAGCGGAAAATGTAAACTCTGGAGTTTCCCACCACCTACAGGAAACTTCCAGTATTAGAGTAGTGTCTGTGTGTTTCTGCATATGTGCATGCATATGCACACATACATGTGTAGTCCAGTAGTGTTTTTAGGTATTCCTAGGGACACGTGCAGTGACAGGCTCCATTTGCCCTACATGATTTCTAACAAAGGAACAAATTAATCCCTACTTAGACCTCACGCAAGAGAGCAGGACTGAGTAACAAGGCAGCTCTGCCTAGCTGAGCTCCTGGAAGGGGTTCAAAAAATCCCAGCAAGTCAAAGCCTTGCTAATCAAAGCACAAGGTGGGAATTCCTCTGAAAGGTCTGTGCCTGCAGTGCCAAGCTGCCCACAGAGACAAGGAATTGCTTTCCATTGATGAATTTTGCAGAACTCATTCCTTGATAACAAGAGATATCAGCAGAGCACAAAAGGAACAGTGCTTTTGCTAATTTGTTAGCATCTTTGGAGAGGTTTGGGAAGGGTGTGTTAATGATCTCATAAAAGCACGGTTCCAGTGAAGGAGACTATGAGATTCACAGCCTGTTGGTGTGAGGAAAATGAGGTCTAAACCTGACCCAGATGTTCACTAATTCAAGTCACATTCCCACCAGTGGTGCTGAAGTTCAAGTGTATCTCTTCCAAGTGCACTTGAATCGAGTTAGCACGACACTTTATTATGCTGTCGTATTTCCATAACATCTGCTAAGAAGCAGATGCAATGGGGTGATGGTAAGCTTTGGTCATGTGAGAGCAAAGTAAATTCTACCTCAGAGCCTTTAAAAGGCAAGAAGAGATACAAGAGAAACAAGACTTCCTTGAGGAAGGGATGATGTATGGATATTGCAGTGTCGGGCTATGTAAACACAGCTGCAAATCTCCATGCAGAGTCAAGCTGCTTTATGAGGTGTTTATTATACATCTAGATGGATATCTTTTTATATACTTATAGAAAACAAATATCCACATAAAACACCCTTCTGCAAGTGCTACACAGGCCTCTACATCGCAAAGAATTTGTTACAAGTGGGATAAGGGAAATGCCTAATGTAATATTATGAAGCATTCAGATCTAAGTTATGACTACAGGCCAGCCGTCCCAATGAAATCAATGTCACTGAAGTCTGCGTGCGTTACAGTCTAATGTTAACCCAGCTCGCCACATTAGCAACATCAAAGCATCTGCTACAGTCCTGCAAGCATTGCCGCTGTCGGGTCTTTTATACAGTAGCCCAAGGCCATCGATCATCTGCCTACACGCCAGTCAATGCAACAGGAAAGACAATTACCACAGCAGATTACAGCACTATGGTTTCATTAGACATACAATAGAAATTGGCTGTAAAAGAATGTGGAGATAAAACTAAATAAAATCAGATGGTTTGGCAAGGGAGCTGTCTGGTTTATCAAAACATTTATGAATGCAATACCTCAGCTTGTTTTCCTGCATGCAGTCACCAGGGAAAGAAACACGTCTGGGAGGACATGCGGCAACTACTTTTCATGACCAGGTAGGGCACCAGGTTTTGCACCTTTTTAGCAAGTTTTATACAGATTGCTCACAACTTGCAGCCAGCAGTTTAGCAGACTGCTGATTCTCACACCACTATATCACTCAAACATGTAGCAAGTTCACCTCCACCTGCACCACCCCTGCCAACAAGACTAACAATATTTTGTTTGCTGTATTTATTTTCAGCCAGATCAGCACCCTGGTCACCAGCTGCATCATCTTTTGTGCCAAAACAAAGAAGGGGACAGGAATAAGCAGCCAAGGAAGAGAGGCATATCTCCTTTACAAAGGCTCTTCATGCAACAGGGGCATCAGCTTTTCAACCAAGCTTGCTGCTGCTCCCTCCCCCTGTACCTTGCATCACACCTATGAAGTCCAGTATCACCTGTATGTATAATACCTTATTTTCTCTCCAACTTCCACTTGGTTTGGTTTGGTGTATACCAACCAGCAGAGGCTAAACCAGAACAAAAAGAAGCAACTGGACTTGTCAAGACCTGCAGGTGGGGACTAGCCTGATAACAAAGCTCCAGCTGGGAGAACACTGACCACGTCCAAAAGAGGCACTGAGGACTTCTCTGGGACTGGCACATGCTAAGTAAAGGGATGTTTTTAACAGATCTCCTGCCACCCTCTTGGCCCCATGGAAAAGGAACAGTAGGATGTGACAGATTGAAGACTCACTTGTGTCTGGCCCACTGGTGGAAACCCTCATGTAGCTGGTCAACTGGTCATAGGTGTTTCACTCCTGACCAGCTTCTTATTGTGTTACACACCACAGACACCAACATGTAAGAGCACATTTCTCCAGTATAGGCACAGGTGAAGAATTTGGAAAATAAAAGCTAAATTAGGGCAGGTGGCCAAAATACAAAGCTGTCCAAGAATAATATCCATAACCATCTATTGCAGGAAACCTAAACATTGAAGTAGTTATGTAGGTATCTAGCATCTTTTGCATAACTATCAGTGATGATGGCATCTGTGGGTAACCCTTACTCCTTCTAATTTGCTTTCTGTATTAAAAAAAAACAAAAACAAAAACAAAAACAAAACAAAAAAAAAACATGCTAGTTGTGCAGCTCTTCCTCACAGTTGACTTCTCCCTGTGGCGACTAACCAGACATGCCAACCACATTGACAGAGGTTCTCTTGAACTGAAGCCAAGCTCACAGTTAAAGTTTTCAGCATAGCTGCAGCAAGCAACTGCATTTTATGATTTAAAAACAGGAGTTGTGAGATGCACTAACATGACTGTGTAGTCAGTATATGTTTTGTTTAGGGGATTCTTATGAAGTGCTTCTATGTCAGGAGGACTTTACCAGCGAAAAGCATCTGATGGAGATGCCTTGCTCTAGCAGAAGTAATCCACTCCTGCCCACCTCAGAGAACATTATCAGATGGGATGGGTGTTATCTTGCTAATTTACTTTTCCTCTGGGCAGGCCTAGTATCCAACAGCCCAGAAACTCCTTCAAGGACAATACAAAGCAACAGTCTGCACCATGGACATCTCAGACACTCTCATCCCATCCTGCATCCCCACACACCAAGGGAGAATTGAGGAAGGGGAACCAAATTCCGACTCCGGAAAAATGAGGCGTAAAAGGAGATGTAAGCTGCTTCCTCCCACTTTTCTCTCTCTCCATGGTCTCTCTGTGTGGGTGGCTCTGGGGAGCGTGGTAGAAGGCACAAGTTGTCATGGGAGGAGGAGAAGCAGCGTTTCTCACAGCTGAATTTTTACCAGCATGTGCTGAGGTTCATGAACTCACTCAGCCTCTGGCCCAAGGCTAAATTCAACTGTGTCTGAGGTCTGAAGTTAATTTCCATTGTGGTCCATCTAAGGAACACAGAGGTTCTATTCATTGTGCCTAGTTGAAGTTATCAAGATTCTGAATTTCAGGATTTTGCAATTCATAGCTAAAACTTTCACATTAAAAAGATATTTCTGATAGTTCATGGCTCTTTATTCTAAGAGACAAAAATTTAGTGAGAACTAATGGCTCGAAACTTAGCTTAGAAACAAGATAAAATTTATTTTATTTATGACAAACCAATGAGAGCAAATAGCTGCTAGACGAAGCCACCACTGAATAATGAAAAAAAAATAATCTTAATTTCTGGATTCGTTTAATTAAAACTACATGTTCCTCTATAAGGTACATTGTAGCTCAAACAGAAATTACAGGACTGAAGCAGAAATTATTCAGCAAAATGCTATGACCTGCATTATGTGGGTCAGGCTGGAGGATCTAATAGTCCCTTCTGGCCTTAAATCCTATGAATTATGAATATAGGGTGCTCTCCTCAGAGTTTCAAAACACTTTGCCAGCACTAGGGTATAATCCACTCTCATACTGTGAGCCAGCCACAACATGACCTCAACATCCCAAAAGCTGTGTTATCTGGGTTTTATGGCCATCTCTAAAGGGATGAGCTTTACCCACTAGGGAATTAAATATTTCAGAGGAACAGCTAGAGACTTTATATCCGGAAAGTTTCCCTTTTACAAAGTGAGAGTGGAGCAGAGAGTTGTTATGAGGCTTCCTGGTCCAAGGGCCCAAAATGCTGCAGGACCTCTGTCTTCTCTGCAGAAGCTCCATGTTACCTCAAGACTTGGTATGACGCTCAGGTCTTGATATGACCCTAGCAGAGGCAAAGTGACCTCAGCTATCAATATGGTGGTGAAACCACTTCTGATTTTTAACTCGCTGAGAAAACAACCTGACTATCTGCCTCACCTTTCTGTATTACAGGCAAAAGACAGGCCTGGACACTCCCATCTTAGATACTACTAAACCAGCAAGGTGGCAAGGCAGCACATGCTCACATGGACACGCTGACATCAATATTAAAATGCATATTGTCATAGCAGGCAATAAACTATTGAGAAGCAACTTTTGGCTATGCAGGGATGGCCTGTCTTAACTGCAGACTAGCACAGTTGTGGGTTCAACCTGGCTCTGTGAAAACTCAGCTCAAGCTTTGGGAGATTTGTCTGCCTCAACACAGTAACACACCAAAGACTGACTTCAAAGGAGTTCAGCTCCAGGAGGAGAAGGCCCATTTTTGTCTATCATCAGGGAGCTCGAGCTATCCAGCCAGCCTGGCAGAGACAGACAAGTTGTTCCCTCAACATCATGAGATGCTCCAGGGACCCAGGGCCAGCCCATGTCCAGCAGTTTGACAGGTCTTGCTGGACCCAGGGTCACTTCAGCAGAGCCACTGGGGTGCCTGTGCACCACACTCCTCAGAACAGTGGATCTCCAGGGATGCAGCGTGGGGTGCTGAGCTGCAATTCAGAGCCTTCCCCAAATCCCACCTGAACCACGTGATGCTTCTGGAGGGGTCTAGGGGGAAGGATTCACCTCTGATGATCAACCAGGCCTGGGAAGCCCGAAGACCTCCAATGAGTTAGTGTTAATATGCCTGAATCCAACTGGTTTCCAGCACAGAGGCAGGAATTGCTTCAGAAGCCTTTTCTGTCTGGCATACCTTTCAGATAAAGCAGGGCTCACCACTCCTCTATAAAATTTAATAGTGAAACAAGTGTGTCAACATTAAGGCTTGGAACAACTGTAATCATGCAAATTTCTAAGGGAATCTAATTAGTGCAGTATCAGAACTGCTGAAACAAGGTTTGAGAGCCAAGAGTAGGGAATGTCCCTCGAGAGCATCATCCCAGGTCCCTGCTCAAATAGAGTGTGACCAGGCAGCTGCTCATGCCCAAGTGACTTGTGTAAAGCCCCTTGAGGCATCCCTCTGTTGCACTCATCAAACCACAGATCTCACATATAAAGTAACCACAGAATAAGCCTGAGTGCTTTCCTGTAAAAAGCCTGATCCAAGCTTGCTGAAGATTATATCGCCAATAAACTTCAATACTTTTCCAATCAGCCCATAACAAGTGTTTTCTAAGATGCTACCGCATTGTTCTTCATGCCTTTTCTCTCCATGAGCAGTCACATGCCTTTACTATTCAGTTTTATTTTGACCTAAGCACTCTCGGCAGGCACACATCATGTGAGCAAACCAGTCATTTAACAGGCTGGTGCTTTGCTGCTGCTCTTGTTAAGCAGAACAGAGAGACCACCCTCGTTTTCATAAAGCACCACTGCAAAAACTGTAGACAATGAGAAAAAGTTAGGAAGCTTTTGCTCTGATCAAGGAATTTAGCCTTAGGTCTTCTATGAACTGTTCTGTAATCAAGTAAAAAAAGTAGGATGAAGGGCTTTGCTTCCTTGCTGGGTCTTTTTTTCTCCTTTTGCTGAGGACTCTGTCCTTCTGGAAAGGACTGGGTTCCATTTCTTATCCGTAGCAGACTTCACTAGGGCTGTGTTACAGGAGGTGTGCGGGTATGAGGCAGGCAGGAGCTATAAGCACTAGAGCATCATCTGCATCAGCTGGAAGAGGGTTTAACGTTTCAGGATCATTGTGCCAAGGTTCTTCAAGACATGGGTAAATAGATTAAGCACGATAAAAAAACGTATACCAAAGCAAACCTGCTTCTTTAAATGAGGAAGAAAACTCCTCCAAGTTCAACAAATGCATATGCTTTGTCTCAGTTCCCTTTGTGCAACAAAGGGTGTCATCACCAATGTTAGCTCGGAGTGATGTGCTGAATTATGGATTGCAAAACGCACAGCTACCACAATAGTGGAACTCTATAAATATCTTAAATTAAAACACATGTACAGACACACATAGCTGAAGGACTTCGTACTTCAGTGGGCATAACCACAAAATACTGAAAGAATTAAATTCATGTATCATAAGTCTTGAAAACAATTTGATGATGTTTCCCCATTTCATCCTCTCCCATTTTATAAGATAATTATGACCAATTAATACACTCAGGTTTTGGAAGCAGGAATTCCACAGCTCCTCTTTTCTTTCTGCATTCAAAAAGGGGGCAAGAGAAACAATAGCTGAGTCTGAGCACAATTTGGTCTGCAATATACCACTGGCTTTCATCTATACAGCTCCCTTCAAGTCAAACCAGCTGATTACTGTAGCTCCGAGATGCCTGTCTCTGTAGAATCTCTTTTCCCACAGCCAACAAAAAAGGGGAATTGCTTTTGTGGTTGCCTGAGCCAGAACAGTGCTTCTGGGATATTTTCATGCGCTCTCCCTGTGTCAAAGAGTCAACATAATAGTGCAACATGACAAGATGTTGAGCCACAGTGCCAAGACAACTTGCACACTTTGCATTTTTTCTATTAGAGATGCATCAGTGATTCTGGAAGGGAAGAGGAGGAGAGAGAAAATAGTCTAGAGCAGTCAAGTCCAGCCACAAAAGCCTTGGTGTTTTCATGTTTTTATCAAGATGGAACATTACAAGACACTGATGATTTGTAGAATTCAAGTGTTGTAATAAATTTGGCCCTTTATTAAAAGTGTTTTCTGAGAAAAAACAAACAAACAAACAACAGACTAGAAGATTATATAGCATAACTTCCTCAACTGCAAACCTTATACTAAGATGAGCAACGGGTGAACAACGAAAAGCAAAACCTTCTTTCAGATTCCCCCCCTCCCAGCTTTTCTGGGAGATATCTCCCCCAGATCACAGTACCAAAAACTGTGAGTTCAATTTCTTTTCTTTATACCAGTAATCAAGAAATGTTGAATTATGAAATGTGAGTGTGTTTTCCAATTTTCCTTTTTACCCTGAACTTAGAACTGATTTTAGGCTTGTTTGTCCAGGACTTTTTTGATTTTAAAAATATTTAAAAACTCAAACAGGTGGATATCCATGAAGCTGATGTTTCTGAAAACATATGTAAGAACTACTATACTAAAACATTATTCCCTACCACGTAGCCATTTGAGATAGATTTTTAGACTGACCCAGGAGGATGAAAGGGCCAACAATTTATTAACACCACTAACATTGTCAAACAGCAAGTGGATCAAGGAACAGGACAAGAAAATTCCCTCTCTGAACATTTTGATGTTCTACAGCAGGCTTTCAAGAGGGAAAAGGGTTTTGTACACCATCGTTGCAGCCTTCCAAACCAGGGCTCTCCCCAGTGCCAACACAGAGAGCAGCAGCAGCCAGAAACAGGCCTCATTTGCTGTGGTTCCCCAATTCCATGGCAACCTGAGGGTTGGGTGCCCACCATTGTGTCGCGGTCAGGACTCCAAGCCCCACTAGGGCTCCCCCTCTCCAGCCCCAGGGTGCCTTTGGGCTGACTCAAGCATCCCAGATGTCTGCTCTGGACCCAAGCAACCAGGTGGCAAACCACACTTGGGTTATCAGCCGCCTGCCCAGGTTTGCTCCCTCACGGCAGAGCTTTGGGTCACCACCGACCTCCATCCCATTTGGGGACTCCAGAAGGGCTTTGCAGCCCATCCTGTACTGTGACCCCAGTCTGACAGGCACCGCTGTGCCTTCTCTCAGCTCTCAAACCCCTTTAATGTGCAGTGACTGACAAAGGGGTTGCCCATTGCTGAGGAAGGCCCTGCCCAGGACAGGCCCGTCTCCGTGCTCCAGCACACACAGACCCATTCAGTCACAGGGAAAGGGCAGTTCATTTTCAGCCTTTACAATTGTAAATGCAGTGTGAGATTGTGGGGAAAGAGGGTGGTATGATTTCTAACGGAAATTAGCTTAATTATAAATTAGAAACATGAAAATAGGACTACCCCCACAAAGGAAAGCATTAGCATTTAACTGTTACAAAAAATACTGCTCTGCTGTTTTAACACAGTTAACTTAAGGCTGATAAAAGAGTTCACTCTCAGTGCTCTTGTTTTCAAGTAGATAATAACAAGATATTTGGATTGACTTGCCTTTGTACCCCCCACATGCTCCTAAAATGTCGCTCAGCTGTGTCATAGTATTACTAACCCATGAGCTGTACTGTAGATGTTTGCTCTTGAAGGTCCCCAACACCCAACCGTTTGTTAGGTGACAACCCATGCCTGGAGCCCTGGCAGAGATTATTAGCTTTGCCATTTAGTTGGTTTTCTGACAGAGATTTTTAATCCTGTGAGTTATTTTTAGAAAGGTTATGTCAAGCAAATGTACACATTTCAGAGCTGCTTTATCGTCTATGAATCAAGCCTTGGCTGCGAGTTATGATCATCATCCCTACTTAGGAAGAGCAAACATATGTATGTATAGGGATATAATGAATGAGTCCTTCAGGCCCATCTTGACAATTAATCTCATGGGTTCACATCCATTATAAAGATGTAGTAGAAACATGACAGAAGGTCACAAGTTGCTTTCCAACGTGAAGCCCTACTTTAGCCCCAGCACAGCTTTGCCACACAAAACTGTTAGCCTGAAATTTGCCAGACGTGCTCAGGAAGGGATAGAGAGTATTTCGCAGTGAAAAGAAAATTAACTGGAGGCTTGTTTTTTGGCATATGTCCCAGTGAACAGTTACCCACTGTTGAGGCTCTGACTCCTGCACTGAACCAATAAACATTTCTGCACAGAAACGTTCCTGCAAACAGCTTTTTCTCTGATGAAAACTTAAATATAGAAACTAGGCAAAGGAGAGATACTTTTTCAGATAGAAGCAACTTTTCAGCAAAGCATTTCTGCTTTAGCTTTGCCTCTCAGTTCAAGCGTTTTTTCCAGACTATCTTTTTGAGGGTCATAGAGTGAACTCTGAAAAGGTTGGGCTTATGGGGATGGGCAAGGCTTTTTATTCAATTGTCTTTATATATACGGATATATATAAAGAACAAAGTCAGTAAGACAATTTCTCAGAGAAAAACTGTTTTTTTACCAGTTGCATTGCCATCTCTCATTCAAAGTAGATTAAAAAAATTGTTTCCACACACTTCAAACTCCTTAAAAGTATTTTTTTAAAAAAACAGATCCTTTAACTTAGCACAAACTGCTGCATTTATTCAGCTGTTTGGGGACTGGATCTGATTGAAGTAATAAAGTTAGGAGCACTAACTCTGTGCAGCCTCAGTGGATGGCATCCAGCTGCCCATAGGGTCACATCCATAAGACCATGAGGAGCAGGTAGGCAAGTCCTGCAGACACCTTTGGGGATGTGAGAGCCAGGGAGGTAGAGACCATCTGTGCACACTCACCCATCTGTATGTAAAGCTCAAGGAGAAATAGACTTGGCAAATACAGCAAGATCTTTCCTCCAGCTGCCTCAGGACAGCTCTTTCATGGCAGCAAAATGCTGCTGTCTTGGCAGGGGACCACCAAGCCCTGAGGACCACAGGGCTGGAGAAGCCTCTCCTCAAGGCCAGCAGCTGGGCACTGGAGGCCCCGCACCTCTGTGGGCTTGTGTTCGCCAAAGGTACTGATATAGAAAAATCTCTGCAAAAGCAGCAACACACTGACAGAAAGGGCATGGCGGTGAGTACGGGATTTGCCCTTCATCAGCTATGGGAATCCCAGCATTGCTTCTGTAGCTGATTGGGGTGAAGTCCCAAAAATCTAATGAAATGGGAGCCAAGCATCACATTGTGTTGGGACTCACATCCTCATACCATCTGTTGGTCACCTTTATATGTTTAGGCTGTATGCAAAGTTTGTGGCGAGCTATCAATTAAAAATCATAAATGAGTTTGTACTGTTAACATTTCTCATAATGTAGCATTTATAGAGCCACACTACAGTGTTTTTGTAAGCAAAAGGATGCAGCCTGAAGTCAGGAATGAGGTAATTCCTTGTACAACAGAAATGTAAATTCAATAACCTGAAAGGGGGTGGGGGGCGACAGAAGTGACGCAAGTTCTTACAGAACCAGGTGTCAGGGATAAGTCGCAGGGACCAAGAGGCAATCAGACAGGAAGAAAAGAAAGGGTTTTTTATGCAGGAACATGGCAAACACAGTAGTTTCTTTAACAGCCACCTTTAAGAGCAGAAGAAGATGTACAAAGAAGAAGATGATGGCAAAATACGCCAGCCCTAGAGACAGCAGCTAATGAACTCCCCCCAAAAAGCTAGCTGGGTTGCAGAAATAGCTAAGTACAATATTAGTAATTATTTCCTTTTATTAACTTTATTCTCATAGCACATGCCCACAGTCCTAAATAAACATCCTTTATCCTTCAGTCTCATCTAGTGAAAATGCTGACTCTCCAGTAACATAAAACAACCAGGGTTTCCATCCTACAGGGGTGGAATCAGAGGATTAGTGTGCTCTTGCAAGGAACAACAACTGAAAAAGAAACTACTCCTGGGGTATCACAAAAGCAGCAGGACGAGAGCAGGAACAGCCCAAAGGGTATTCAGCACAGGTACACTAGCAGCTTTGAAAGCCTTTCTGCCTCCTGATAAAAGCCACATACCAAAACCCCCACAGAGTGTAAGCCCAGGACAGGAGAAGCAGTAGCACTGGAGCCATAGGAAGAGAACAACCAGGAGGGCTCCCAGCAACCTCACCTCTTGGGCTCAGCAGGCAGACCCTCCTCCCCAGCTGCTTCCCATCACCCTCCAACCTCTGTGCCCAAACAGGCCACCTGAAACCCATAGCACCTCGTTTGAGTGGCTCACAAGGCAGGAAGGGTACAACAGTTGTATTTTGGCCAGATCTGATTGAAATCCCCAGCCTTACATGCAGATGGAGTGCTGGCTGGAGTGTTGTGTGAACGTGTGAGGGCTGCATTGGCAGAGCGCTGGGGGCAGGGCTGTGGTCCCCATGCCCACATGCAAGTGACCCCAAAGCAGTGACTTCCCCTCCCAATTAAATCTCATCAGCTGGCGTAAATCAGCTCAGTGTGCCTCCTATAGGTGCAGCCGTAGGGATTTACATCCAGTGAGGCTCTGGTCTGTAGGATGAATCCTGGTCTCCTTTACAGCTTCAAAGGCAAATCTGGATATTTGCTGAGGTTTGGGATGGGGGTGGGGACATGACATCAGCATCCTGAAATGTTAAGATAAATTGAGGCAGCGGCATTTTAAAGTACCGCTTGTTCCTCTAGAGGCTGTGCCAAAAAAAAAAAAAAAAAGTTAAAAAAAAAAATAAATGACCTTGTGACTTTTTTTTATAAAACCCAACTACATCAGAAAGTTTGAAATATAAACAGCTTCTTTCACTGACTACATCAGCACAGCTGGGCTGGTCTGCCTAATCCTTGGGCAGCAGTGTTTATAAATGCTGTTCAGACAGGCAGGTTAGATCAGATTTTCTCATGAGCTCATACAGGACAGCTAGCTTTCATGGGCAGGCGTGTTGTTATCTCTTTTAACTGCCAGCTTTTGAAAGCCAGACACAGTTGTCAAAGAGTCACTCCTGGGGAGGAGGAGGTGTCAAAGGAGAGTAACTTTCATCACGAACCTGACGTAGGTGAAGCTGCAACTGGATCGATGCCACTGGAGAAAATATCATTCACTGCTTAGGTAGAGCTGTGCCATTTCCAACAGGCAGCCACCAACCTGCTGCAGAACCCTGGGCTCTCCCTGGTGGGCACAGCTCCCTTGGGACCAAACTTCCCCCAGGGAACCCTGTTTTCACCCCAGCAGGGAGTGTAGCAGCTAAGGAATGGGGTCTTACCATTGCAATACCTTATACCAGAGATGCCAGTGGGAGAAGACAGAGAGAAAGGACGTACATATTCAAATGCAAGTTATTCACCCTACCATACAAGACCGCGTTGTTAACACCAAAGGACAGCAAAGCTTCCAGCTGGACCTCCCGGCACTGGGGTTCCTGGCCCTTGGGGGCGTTTATCCCAATGGCACGGTCACCTCCATGGAGGGCTGCATACCCTCAGCTAGAGGAAAGTGTCTTGCAAAGAAAGGATTTAGTTCCCAAAGAAACAATAAAATGAAGATGCAATACCAGTAGAACTTAAATATAGGAGTATGACTAATTAAAGCATAGCTTTGGATGGCTTGTGCCTGGCAAGAAAGCATCAACCCAAACATTCTGACAGGACACACCAAAGATCTCTTTTAGTTTTGCTGCCTTTCATTTGATGGTTACAGAAGTGTTTTCCTGCAAAGAGATAATGGAAAACACTGGGCTGCAGCCCCAGGGAGAAATGAATCCATCAGAAGTGAAGCAGAAGTCCTGCAAGAAAAGCAGATCAAAGAGTGTGTTGAAGAACATGGCACAAGGGCTGATGCCTGATGCTACCTCGGCATTTGCCCTGTGTGCTGCCCTCACACTGATCGTTGTAACAGCCATTGTTACTGTGGCCCACGAGCTGCCATTCCTGTCAAAAGGCATTCCATGATGACCTTGCCGTGGGCATTTGACTGACGTGTCAGAAGCGCCCAGAGGAGCGGGAGCGGGGTGACATTATTGCTGCTGCAGAAGAAAAGTGCAGATGATGAAAACTGCAACTGTGTCAACAGTGCTGCTGAGGAAAGGCTTTTTCCATCCTGTGTTTCCACTCCTTTAAAAACAATAGCAAACCCCAAAGCGCTGGCAAAAAGTGTTTTCCGTGGGAGCTCACTGAAACATGCACCCAGCGTGAAGCCATCTGAGCTCTCTGGCTCCACCAGCGTTAACCCCAAGGTGTCCCTCAGCACAGGACACAAGGCAAAGGCAACTTTTCCCTGGGATTCCTTGTGTGTCCTTCCTTAGGGTGATCTGGCTTCACAGGTGATGCCAGCCCAGCTGAAGAAAAGAAGTAGAAAAAAGCAGTTAGAGCTGCGTGTGCATTCAGGAAGGGCCGGTGCCTGGCAGCTCCATGGTGAGGGGCCGAGCTCCAGTGCAGGCCCGGCCTGTCGAGGGAGACTCTGGCACACATCAAGCCCATGGGGGACAGAAACTCCCCTTCTTTCCCAAAATCCCACAATCCTGAAAAGAAAAAAATCAAAGCTTAGGTCTTTGGGGCACCCTGCTGACTTCAAGGGAGTCAGTAGAGAATGGTGGGATGGGTTTAGTTTTGGCCCGTTTGGATCACAAGATGCAGATGGGTTTTATTTGCCAAAAAAAGGGTGATCTATCTAGATGATTTCTAGCAGGGACACAAGTTGTCTTTAATCTCCAACTGCCAAGGGCTGTGATGAGGGGAGGGAAAAGACTGGCAGGGAGAGGCCAGAGTTATTAACCCATGTACTCAGGAGAGGCTTCCTCTATCTTGTTCTGCCTCTCTCTTGAAGCCATATTCAGCTGAATTCAAAGGACTCTGAGATGCAGAAGTCTCAACAATAATTGAATTTCTACAAGGCTGATGAGACATAGCAGCCTGGGAGAATAAGAGATCCCAGGGAAAAGCACATGTTCAAAAGCAACTGTCTGATGGGTCAGCAAATGCCACTTGTCTGGCTGTCCCCTGCCCAGGCACCCAGGGGACCAGGGCACAGGCACAGCCCTACCCAGGCTCTGCCAAGGTCTTCTGCTCATGCAATGTCATCTCCAACGATACAGAACATTGCTAAGGAGGGAAAACAATTTTTAGTTATTTTTCTTGATGGGGGGGGGGGGTGGGGGAGGGCGGCTTGCTGTAGATACAGACTCAGCATCAAATTATATTGAAAACAAGCTCCATATTTTCAGAGGTGATGGGGATTTGTCAGCGGGTGCTGTTGTGGTACAGGAAGACAATGTTTTCTGCTTGGGGTTTTACACCTTGCCTCAGTGACTTCCAGTTTGAACTGTAGGCTTGACACAGTTATATCTGGTAGCTGACCACACTGGTCCTTTGAGCCTTAAAATTAATTCATCAGAAAATGAGAGTAAGCTAATCACTTTCAGTTATAATTGAATAGGCTTCACATGATATCAGATGGAACAAACACTGATCATTTCTCAGTCTATCAATGAGATTACAATCAAAAAGTGGGGAAGAAAACAAAAATTGCTTCACCTTTGCTTGTGTATCACAAAAATGTGAACAAACGGTTCCTAGCCCTTCTTTCACAGCCCATTTTACAGATTTCTTAAAAAGAACCCTGACCCCACAAGGGTCTCTGTTAAAAGACAGATTCAGTTCCTGTCACTTTGGACATGGCCTACAGAAGTAATGCAAGTTTGTTTTGCTCACGGTTTTCTGTGCGTAGCTGGTGGTAATTTTTTTACTGAGCAGTGGGGCATTCTTCTTTGTGAAAAAATCAATAAATATTTAATTCATAAATGTAAGAGAGGTGATGAGCAAAATATACAACTAATAAAGATAAATGGCTCTTGTACTCACAAAGGCTTCTTATTAAAGAATCAGTGGAAAAAGTGTCCCTGCTGGGCAGAGAACAAAATAAATTTTGGACTTTATACTGCAAACGCAGCATTAAAAAACAAAACCACAACCAAACACCAAACACACAAACTTAATGCATCATTAACATTGAGCATTTAAATCTACAGAAGCCAGCACAAACATGGAGGAAGATTTCCTGCAGCAACGTTAATTGGGACTTATTACGGACCGTGTTATTGGTGATTGCATACATTCAGTTGCATAAACAAATTGCCAAAGCTATATACAACTGGAATGCAAATGAGGGATGTGCAGCCATGTGGCTTCTCCTACACTGTGAGACCCACCAGGTAGCAAGTGCAGCAGGTATGGTTGATGGGTCACCTACAAATACACACACACATACGTACTACATGTATAAGCATAAGGGAAAAAAACCCCTCAACCTACCACATCTTGAAGATATATCTTCTAGTTATTTCTGTTTATTTGCGGACAAGTTAACAAAGACTGTGGAAAACAATGCATTCCTTTAGTGCATACATAATTTATTTTTTTTTCATCTGTTGTATCTGCAAATGCGAAAACATAGCAAGAATGTAACACTCCCGAAGTTGTAAAGTACTTCTATTTAGTCATTTCTATGGCCAGATGAAAACTTTGTGTTAGTTCGTGTCCCATATTGCCAATAAAACCGCAGCTGAGCTAACATGAACCAACCCCTGTGCCTGTTTTCCAAAGCATGATATCCTGAGGACATATTATTTAAATTGTCTCACAAAGGCTTAGGAACAAAACAAAACCAGACCCCAAAAGTCGCCATCCATCCTGGCAACAACATACCAGTGCTACACTGGAAAGGCTGGTGTCTGTCTGGGCTGCAGCAAGTATCATCTGGCTGTATTGGCACCAGGCAGTCAAAACCTGGGAAACGGCATTTAGCCAGTCCTGGAGGGGGGGTGGTTTTATTTGCATTATTGCAGTTCCCAGAGATCCACACCCAGATCAGATTCCCACAGCAGGCAGTACAAAGGTAGCGATAGGAAATTTCCTCTTGTGTCCAGGTAGGCTGTTAACCTTTCAAAGAAGGGGTAAAGTGTGGGTCACCCTGTCGAACGATTCCATTTCACTGGGGAAGTACTGGTGTGGGCTGTACCTCCTACCAAATGCTGTGGATCGCGGTGGGAACTTCAGTGTCATGAAGTTCTGTTCAGAATGAAATCTAGTGCAAAAAAAGTGATTCCAGACACTTCTTCAAGCTGTGGCAAAGCCCAGAGCCACCAATTTCCCCGCTAGTGTTTCCCATGACTCTTCCTGCCTTTTTGTGCCTCTTATTTTATCACAAAAAATAATGGAATTGCTCATGTGGTGTTGCATCTTCTTTGCTACTTTTGCTTCCAAGTTCCTCAGCATCTGAGCATAGGGCGAAACAGATGGGGGGCATTTCAGCTCAGATAATTTAACTAATCTCATGCAAATGTACTCGGCAGTCTTGGTACCTATCCTCTTTTCACCTACATAATGGTGAAGCCAGCTGAATATTGCTTTTTCCAAAGATAATAGCATTTTTATGCATTATTCCTTAAAGCTTTTTGTGCTCACACACTGAAAAAAAGCTCCAGCTGAGGAATAACAGAAGTCAATATTCTTAGTATCTGTCCAGGTAATTATGCATCCTCCTCCCATGTTAGCTGAAGAGAATATGATGATGATAGGACATCATTAACATGTCTATTATTTATCCTCCCTTTTCTTACTTTGGGCAAATGAAATGGAAAATTGTAGTCAAACATTTATCATTACATCTTTTCTGGCTTATATTAGAAATGCTGCCTGCCTGCATTATCTTGCATTTGAGAAGCAGGAAAGGATTTTGCAGGCAAGACAAAACTGGGTTAAAGAACTGGGTTAAAACAGAAAACAATAAACTTGTCTCTCCCAATATGAATTTATGTAATTTACTGATTTCTGAATTGTCTGAGTTCAGAGGAGAAAACAACAGCAAAGACATAGTTTCCTTTAGTAACAGAAACAAAGCCAAATAATTTAATAATGCTAATGAGAGAGTTGAAAACTCCTCCTCCATATCCCTCATCCACTCTCAAGTTAACTGTGGGTTTGTCATATACAGGGACAGGAGTTGGACTCCATGATCCTTGTGGGTCCCTTCCAATTCAGGACATTCTATGATTCTATGATATGAGAAGACAGCCCATCACTTCAACCAGAACCATTGGGAAAGTTGCAGCAACACAGCATCCTTACAGCTAAACTGAGGGAGTGCGGTCTGGATGATCGGGTAGTGAGGTGGATGGGGAACTGGCTGAAGGGAAGAAGCCAGAGAGTCATGGTCAATGGGGCAGAGTCCAGCTGGAGGCTTGTATCTAGTGGAGTGCCT
The DNA here is from genome assembly GCF_964273445.1 of Streptopelia decaocto. Classification (NCBI taxonomy): domain Eukaryota; kingdom Metazoa; phylum Chordata; class Aves; order Columbiformes; family Columbidae; genus Streptopelia; species Streptopelia decaocto. Next base: position 86,758,483 of record NC_138655.1, read on the forward strand.
CAGGGGTCAGTACTGGGGCCAGTATTCAATATACTCATCAATGACTTGGATGAGGGAATAGAGTGCACTGTCAGCAAGTTTGCTGATGACACCAAGCTGGGAGGAGTGGCTGACACGCCAGAAGGCTGTGCTGCCATCCAGCGGGACCTGGACAGGCTGGAGATTTGGGCAGGGAAAATTTAATGAAACATAACAAGGGCAAGTGTAGAGTCTTGCATCTGGGCAGGAACAACCCCAGGTTCCAGTATAAATTAGGGAATGACTTATTAGAGAGCAGTGTAGGGGAAAGGGACCTGAGGGTCCTGGTGGACAGCAGGATGACCATGAGCCAGCCCTGTGCCCTTGTGGCCAGGAAGGCCAATGGCATCCTGGGGTGTATTAGAAGGGGGGTGGTTAGTAGGTCAAAAGAGATTCTCCTTCCCCTCTACTCTGCCCTGGTGAGACCACATCTGGAATATTGTGTCCAGTTCTGGGCCCCTCAGTTCCAGAAGGACAGGGAACTGCTGGAGAGAGTCCAGTGTAGGGCAATAAAGATGACTGAGGGTGTGGAACACCTCCCTTATGAGGAAAGGCTGAGGGAGCTGGGTCTCTTTAGCTTGGAGAAGAGGAGCCTGGGGGATGACCTTATTAATGTTTACAAATATATAAAGGGTGAGTATCATGAGGATGGAGTCAGGCTCTCCTAGGTGACAACCAACAGTAGGACAAGGGGTAATGGGTTCAAACTGGAACACAAGCGGTTCCACTTAAATTTGAGAAGAAACTTCTTCATGGTGAGGGTAACAGAGCACTGGAACAGGCTGCCCAGGGGGGTTGTGGAGTCTCCTACTCTGGAAACATTCAAAACCTGCCTGGACGCCTTCCTGTGTAACCTCATCCGGGTGTTCCTGCTCTGACAGGGGGATTGGACTAGATAATCTTTTGAGGTCCCTTCCAATCCCTGACATTCTGTGATTCTGTGATCTGTAGTAGCATGTTGATGTTGCTCATATACACAAAGCCACAACCTCCATATAGGTCCGCTGTATCAAACCTGACTACAAAAAGAAATTATAATAGATTTATTAATTTAATTCAGTGCTTGGATTGTGTAACAACCAGCCTTTAAGTTGCATTCTTGAGAGAACATTTTGACTATTGATCTATGATTGACTTTTCGATCCATTGGCTTCCTTGGGCTTTGGGAAATTCCTGATGATTTTGGTGGTTGTTGGCTTATATCCAAGATCTATCCATTACAAGAGTAAAAAAATCTGGTTCGATGCTTCAAATAGATATGGAGAAACCTCTAGGCCCCCCTCCCCTCTGGCTACAAAAATATGACTGCTTTCATAGTAGTTGCATGTCCTGCTGTTTGATCATCATTTAGTGTCTTTCGAGTTATTTCCATTAGGAGGAAAAATTGCTGAGGGTTCGGGTAGTTTTATGCAATCCTGTTGATTTTGCAAAGAAAAGCATAAGTCTCAAAGATAGTCTGAACCAAATCAGAGAGAAGTTCTTAGTCATTTTGTAGCCTGCATTCAAACTTTACAGAGATTTTCAGCCATTTTCTCTGGATTTTATTTCCAACATTCTTCTGTTTCCAAGGCTTTCTAGCTCCTTTTTTTCCTGCCTGTTTCCTGGCTGCTCTTAAAAATACACTCTTGTAACAGCATCTTACTGCTTAGATCTGAATTAGGGCCCTTGAAAAATCCTTTCACCATCCTTTTCTGTTTATTGTTAATTACCCAGGGCCTATGTTTTGGGCACTGAATCCACTTTTTTTTTTTTTTTTTTTTTCCAAAAAGGGAGGTTATAATCTTCCTGCATGTCTCCTGAATGACAGGAACCATCACATTGACATGTTTTAATTAAGCTTCACCCAACCACCATGAATTTCAGACATATTTTAAGAGAGATGATATCAAGAGAGGCAAAATAAAGAAAAAAATAGTAAGTAAAATTATGGAATAAAAAAGTTTCCCAAAAAGCAAAGAATATGTAGCAGTAGTGTGTAAAGCACACAGGGACCATTGTGAAGGTTTCACGCTTGAGTGGATGCCTGATGAACAGAAAGTAGCCATTGCTTTCAGGTGTCTGCTAGAGATGGAAGTGGTAACCTGAGAAGCAAGTTCCTGACAGTGACACAGGCCCAAATATTCTCCTTTAGAAGGTTATAAGGAGAAAGCAGTGGATTTCACTTGTAGTTCTAGTTTGCTACATTTCTCTCAGGCACATGAAATCATTCCCGCAGAGTTTGAAGGAAGTTTGTTACATGAAGTCCAAAACCAATTTCATCAAAATGACCCTGATTTGCACCTTCAAGCTTTGCTTAACACTTGTGGTTCAGAGCAGCTTTTTCCCCCTTCAGCTTCAGGAACTTCCACATATGCTACAAGAAAGGGGCTTATGATGAAGCAAAGCTACGAACAGGATTCCTGGTGGGCAGTGTGAGACCAGCACAGGTTGAATGTTGGGGAAGAGTTTTGAGTTACTTGAAAACTAAAACACTGTTGGGAGGTTAGAGGTTTTAGCTTTTTTTTGGCCTACTTCCATTTCCATTTAAGCCATTTAGTGAAAGCAATATTTGGCCACAGCAGAACGAGATTTTCAGGGAACAATAATAAAATATTTAATATGTTTATGTACCCCCAAATTAAAAGCAAAACAAAACAGAACAAAACACACAAAACACAATACTATTCTGATATTGGCAGACTACATTAGTCTTTTGCTGGAATACCTCTCTTTTTGTCTGAAGAGTGAGAAATGCTAGGCAACTGACAACTCCCTCTTTGTCAATGGGAGCTGGGGATGCTCCATCAATGACAAGCTCCTGTCTGTTTATAGTCCTACTTAGTGCTGCCATCCTGATTTAATTGTTATATGAGAATGTTTTTCCCTTTTATAAGCTCTCTTAGCCAAGCTCTAGTCCGCCAGGTCACTTAAGCACATGTTTAATTGAAGAGCACACGTAGTTTCTTGAACTTAAGAGAGGACTCGACTCTGCCCCACCACAGTCAGCAGAGCCAGGTTGTTTGAAGTTAAGCACATGCTTAAGTGCTCTGCTGGATTTTTGCCCAAACTGTCAATCTTTTATAGTTAATCATTTATCACCCCGCTTATTTGCTGCTAGTTATGCTTCAGTGTGCAAATATGTAAATTGCTTTCATAAAGCTCCGCGCACCAAGCACAAATAATGCTTTCTCAGCCCTTTACGGGAGTTCTCCAGTCTTGTGACATCTCAGATATATCAAACGGCACTTAGAACTGGCAAGAAAGTTACTTCTCTGTTAATTAAACAGAATCATTACTGTGTTCCTCTTCTTAATAGTGAGGCGCTTTCACAGACTTGCAAAATAAACAAATAAATAATGCCATTTAGCTCTAACCTGACAAGTATCACACATTTTGCCTTTAGGAACGTGTACATCAATCCATCTTACACACATCGCCTCTCCTAGAGCAGGAATGGGAGCAAGCTGTCCGACGCATGACAAGCATATCCGCATAACTATGCCATAGATTAAGTTAAATAACTGCTTGCGATGAGGGTATTTGCAATGTATCATCACAAAGTAATTCTCCCGAACACAAGTGACCATTTTAATTTTTCTTTCCCTTGCTGAGGTTAGTCGCTGTGAACTACAGAGGAATGTCACCTCCACTTACCTGAGCCCCGTTGCTTCGTACTCAGAAAGCTCACAGCTCCTGTGACTTTTCACAAAGAATTAAAATTGCCACAAGGAGAGAAAATATAGTTGCTGCCACTCAGTTCCAATACATTGTGTTAGAATGATAGGTGGCAATGGTGTCCCGCTGAAATAGAGTCTTAAATACAATTAGTTGCAGTTCCGCAGATTGCGGAGCCAGTTATTCTGTGCTCCTGCCTGTGGGGCCTTCCATGCATCCACTAATGAAAAGGCTGCTTTTCCCCAGATGTCAGGTACTTTTGCAATAAATGAATACTGGGAAAGGAAAATGACAGAGTCAGTTCCCCTGCTCTGTAGAGCAATTTTTGTAAAAATTTATTCTCTGTCAAGCAAACTGTCTGAAAAAAAGATGCCATCAGCCACTTTTCCTAAGAGGAAGTTTGAGCACTTCTGAGATTGTCATATTAAAATGAATTAATGCTGCCAGCTGGTCTACCAATCATTAATTTAAAAAAAAAAAAACAAGCAAGCAAACAAAAACAACAAACCCCAAGCTTTAAGTATCATTAAAAAAATATATATTGAAATACCAAATGAAAGCAGAAAACCAAGCAAACAGGCTCCCACACGACAGACCAGTTGACATAATGACTTACCAAACAGGACAAAACTCGTCCCCTGACCTGTCCTGGGCTCTGGAGGTGCAAAGGTAGGAGGGACCCTCAAGGGGAACCAACAAAAGCCACGCTTGGGGAAAAAACCTTAGGCAGGGTTCACTGCATGGCTGTTTTGGGATTGGCAGGGAAATAAAGGCCCAGGAAATGAAGGAGCCTGGGACAACGTTTTGGAAGGCTCATGTTTGATTCAGGTCCCGGATGAACATTTGGCCTTCACCCCAAATACTAGGAGGTTTTCCTTCATTATGTAATTCTTTAAAACTGACACGCATGTTTCATTTCTACTTTTGGCCATAAATACCAGTCAATTGCCAAATTACATTAAAGCAAGTAAGTTTGTAGCATTTTAAATGAAACATAATGCATTAATGTAGAAGAGATACAGAAAGATGCTGCTTGTATGAAAAAAATGCACAGCGGTGAAACAGATATTTTCCTTTCACAGTAGGTCAGATATAACAAGCTTCCTACTCAAAGCCCCTGACGGAAAATATCCAGTAATTTCTGGAGATCTGGTGAGATGGAGACACAAACATCTGAGCAGCTAAATATAGCTCTGGATAGCATGCTTTGTACAGTGAGTTCCAGCGTCTCTGTCTCTCAACTTAATATGGAAATTGATACAAAAATAAAATAACAGTATTTTCAGAGGCCGTCTCTGCTTGTGTGCTCACCAGCACTCATGCCACCATATTTCAGCATCTGTTGAAATTACTCTGCAGTTTTTCTCTTGCACTGTTTCATATGCCAAGAAGACAGAATCACGATGTCCAGCAGAAAAGGCCACATCTATTGAGATGTATAAAGGTTACTCCACAGAAAGTCAATACAAGAACTGCACTCAGAATGCCTTGTCCTTTAGTATTTCTGCAAGAGTGATAAGCTAAGTTTAATTAGAGGAGTTTAGGTCTGGGCCAGAGATTTCCCCAGCCCTGAATGCCAGTGGTTCAGTTTTGCAACGTTTGTTTCTGGACACATGCCCTTTGGATCAGCTTGCAGTTGCTGAAGCTTGGGCTCAGGCTTGGGCAGGTCCTGCTGGAGCAAAGCTGCAAACCTCCCGAGGAGGAAGAGGAGGTGGTGAGAACAGTGAAGAGCCGTGCCAGTGACACGTGGCTTTCTCCTATTTCTCCTCTCATCTCGCCCGAGAAAAAATGTTGGACTTGGGTGGGATTGCACTTGAAGTGATTTAAATTTAAATTTTCCAGGCCCGGCTCTGCACTATCCTGTCTGTCTCTTGCTCAGCCACTGGCCCAAGCACAGGGTGTGCAGGACTTGACAGGCTGTACACTGGATCACAGGGCAATTCAGGTCAGGAGGGACCTCCTTGCAGTAGAGGTGACACCCTGAGAAGCAGGGCTGCAGATGGCAAGAAATTCAGAGCAGAAGTGGGTTCCATCACTGGTTGTTTCCCATTGCAAGCACATTTGGCTGGGGATCTTGGTGTGGTGGTTTCTCTCCCCCTCTCAGAGAATGCACAGCATGATACACAGCCATTCATAGGTTTGTCAGTGGTACTGACCCGAATGAAAGGCAAACCTGTATGTCAGCTTCACCTTATGTAATGTAAAGGAAATAAAAAGAAAAAAAAAAGCCATTTGCTCTTACAAATCAGATGGAAAATAAAATGCAAACAAAATAAGGTGTGTTTTCTACTTGATATTATCTACATTCAAAGTTAGAAAGTTATGAAGCTTGCTGCCAAGAATAAGTCAATAAATAAACAAATAAAGAAAATATCAACAAGCTTCATTTCAAAGGTCATGGGAAGGGGGTGACCACCATGCTTTCAGCCTTCTCGTTCCCCTTTTCAGACCTCCTCAAATGCTAAATCGCTGTGCCCTGCCCTGCGGCGAGGAAGGAGCCCTTGCAGGAAGCAGCTGAATTCAGAGCCTCTTTAAGCCAGTGAACTGGATTCAACCCTGCACACCTTTATTACGGTAACCTGTCCAGGAGAGACTAGTTGAGGAAAGAGTTGTAAATAATTTGGTGACCACCAGCCACTGTGATGGCCAGTTCCAGCTCACCACGAGCCCTGTCTCACAAATGACCAGGGCTGATCTGGGGCTGTCCCACACATGTGGCAGCAGTGCAAGACGGGTTCCCAAACCTTCCCAGACATGGCAGCTCACAGAACAGCTACCCAAAGACAACACACAGGAGAAAGTCAAAATCTCTTGCCTTCAGGCTGGATGAAGCCATATGATGATGGAAAAGGGGGCACCCAGAGCTGCCCCACCACTGTGATGCAGAGCACACCCCAGATCAGGTGCAAGACAGAGATGTTCTTCCTTCCACACCAAAACTGTAGTTCCCCAAAATATTCTCTCCAACTGGTTCCTGCTCCCCACATAGCTCAGGATGCTGCAGCAACCCTGGCACCCTCCATGCTCTGATCCACTTTGCCAAAGGCATCTGATAGCAGTACCCTTACCACCCCAAAGACACGGGAAAAAGGACTGCAGGATTCATATGGACAATTTTGAAAAGCAATGAGCATCACACCCTCACAAATTAGCTGGGGTGGCAGGAGCTGAAATGACATTTGTACCATGGCTTGGCCAAAACAGATACTAGAGTTCAAGGGTGATGCTAGGGAGCAAGGTTTGGATAAGACCATGAACGTTCATTCATATCTTTGTTGTCATTCAAGAAGGTAAAGGCTGCAGCAGCCTTACGACTAAGAGCCACAGCATGCATTGAAATTGCCAAAGCTTGTAAAATCTGATTTATTCTGTGAGGGTGAAGGTGAAGTCATTTAGTTTGAGTCATAAGAGGTCTTGATACAATCTAAGCTTCATCATCTCTGAAGACACAGCTCACTCCCTGGATGGATATCAAAAGGCTGCTACGTAAAGCCTTGATAACACAATAGCAGAGAACAATTCCTAGCACTGAAGATTACAAGATCTTTGTATCAGCTACTGTTCAGTACAGCTTCTCTCGCATTATACCACCTGATGGGCACTCCAGGTTTATGGTTACCTCTTTGGGGGTCTGTGGCTCTGAAAGCAAGAAGATACGAGCTTTGCAGAGGTTTTTACAATATGAATATAGCTTAAAAAATTCTGCAGCCCCAGGCATAAATAATAAGGTTGATCTACCTGCCTTTGCCTGCCTGAGGTTTTCACTGTCTGGAGCCTCACCTGCTCTAGGAGACCGAGAGTCTGCAACTCTGCTGCAGGCAGAAAGCAGGCAGGAGGGCGCAGGGTAATTCTGCCTTCGTGCACTTAGCAGAAAACACAGGGACTGGGTGGTACCCATAATGGCCTGCAAAGCTCTGCTGGCTCAGAGCCCTCCTTTCTGTGGCCCAAGTCCTGTCTGGGCCCCATGAAGAGGGATGGTGCTTGAAGATTCACAAGCAGAGGAAAAGAAAGCTTAAACTCAGCTGAGTACAAAATGTTATTCCCTACCTTAGCTCCTGCGAATGACGTTTGCTTCTGGAGAGAAAAATGCATCTGTGGGAGGGAAGAGTCGACTTTGTCACACACCCCATGGGGCTGTGTAAAGTAGCTGAGTGGGAGAATTTTTGACACCTCCCTGTGCTGGAGTAAACCCAAAAGTGCAGGCCAAGACTCCAGCAAGAGCCTCCCCTGGGGAGATACAGGAATAGCACAGCCCATTCTGCCTCTCCAAGAGAGCTGCTCTCCCACAGCCTCGGCTGGAAACTGAGTTCACAAATGGCACAGAGATGCAAGGGACCAGCAGGGGAAAGGGGAAGGTCAACTAAGGTTGCCACAACTATGGCTCAACCAGAGCAAATAGCAAAGAACAGACCCCTACAGAGCAGCACTAGGGAAAAAACAAGGTGCATGTTGCAAATGCAACCCTGTGCTCATCATCCCCTTTCTGCTCTTATAATAATGGACATAAAAAACAAAACCCATTTTGTGGAGACACTATGGAAGCCATAAGCAAAAAGAGTAACTGATGTAGGTTGTTCAGCCATTTCCACTTTTCTGCATACCAGAGTATATGGATTATTCCCGTTACCATAGCTGAGCTGCATCAGATGCAGTGGGGTGAGACACTGTTTCATTACCAGCCCCCTGTGGCGAGAAAATACATCAGGCCTGAGCTTCTGTGCACTCTCCTGGGGAGGCTGCAGGACCAGACTGTAAGCACCTCCAGTGTTTTCACTTGGTAGGTAGGACATCCACTTGGTCTTATCTATGATAACAAGCAGTTTTGACACGCTTGCAGAAGATGTGCCTTCGGGGTGGCAGCCCTGTAGGTCCCACTTTCCTGCTTTTTCGGTCAGTTCCTTCATATCACACCCACACCAGCTGTTCAGCTGCTCCCATCAGTGAATTTGCTCTACAAACAGTAGTTTTGCAAAGAAATCTCTCCATCAACGGAGGCTGGGATGCTCAGTGGTATGGCTGCCTACAGCTGTGTGTACTGAAATGACAATACTGTAGACAGAGGTCTCAAGAAATCAGTTACGTCCCACAAAGCGGATGATAAAGTACCCTGCACACAGAGTACACCCTGTAGACCAGGGGCATCAAACTAATTTTCAGCAGGGGCCATATTTATACAGACCTAAAATTACATTTGGTCCTTTGAAGGCAACTTCGAGGTTGATGTGGCCGCCGGTGAAATGAGTTTGACTGGTGTAGACTGAGGCTGAGGTGGGGATAGATCTCTTCAGCAGAAACTCACTGGATCTCAGGAGAACGTGTGTGACAGGTTCCCATGCCTACACATAGTCTTTGTTGTGGCAGAAACTTTCCACCAGCTTACGGTTGTTCCTTGCGTTGGCTGCATGGTACAACCACCAGCAGTGAGCACATGCCCACCTTCTGGCATGCAAGTCTGCAGGTATAGTCTGTAACAAATGTGAAATATTTTCTGTGACTTGAGGCCAGCTGTGCTAGCAACATGCCAGGCAGGACCACCACCTAGTAGAAAAATCACTCCCTCTCCAGTGCTCAGATGCTCTCAAGAAGCACTCTGAAGCTGCATGGATGACTGCCGGCCCATGATACGATATTCTTCTAGCACTCAACAAACAGATGGAGGTTTGTGACCGGTGTCTCCCAGCCAAACTTCCTGCAGAGGGATGACTACTTTCCAGAGTGTTAAACAGACGTGTGACCACAGCCAAATGCCAGATGGCTGGAAAGGGTCTTGGAGCAGCCCTCACAATGAACATCTAGCCTTGGCTGCCAGCATCACACACCATATGTATCAGCTCCCTGATAGGAAGGCCTGGCTGCAAGTTGGGAGTGTGACACAGGGACATTACATAGCACAATTTTTAGACATGGCATCACATAATAGTGCAGAAAGAAGAAAGGTTTTTCTCTTGCTCACATTCTTCACTGTGCAAAGGGATCTGCTTCAAAAGCCCTTTCATTGACAGCATGGATGGAAAAAGCTGTTTCAAAGGCAGGACACCAAGCGCTCTGCAGGCCTCCTGCTGAGCAGGTGATACAGTTTTTGCTTCAGGAAATACACTTTTTAATTCTCAGAACAGATGACTTCAAGGAGCAAGGAAGCATTAAGGTAGTTTGTGCTACTTAATCACCTGCAGGCTGGTAGTAGGGAGGCTGATGCTTGCTGTTGAAAGGGCCACAAAGTTACAAGGCTATCTCAAAGTGTTATGCAATGTATTTAGAGTTACTGGGCCCCCAGAAGCACCCACAAGAGCAGAGCCTCTAAGCACATTGACTCTTTGCTCTCACTTGTAATCAACATACAACCAGGGATTTTGTGGCAGTGGTTGATTCAAGGTGTAGCCATTACCTAGGGTGACACTTGTAATTGTGAGCAGAACACAAATGGAAAGAAAAACAAGGAAAGGAAAAGTCTCCATGTGGCATCACTCTATGCAAACAAGCAGCTCCTGCAGCAGCTTCATGACGTCTTCATGCTGATCTGACTCTGGGTTGCCACTGAAACAATCAGCCCTAACCTTCCTGCCCACCCCATCACGATGGGGACCATACTATTTTACAATTCTTTATTCAGGCTCCTTTTCATTTGGATCAATTACCTGAGCTGGCATACTGCTCAGCTCACCTGAGCACAGGAGAGCATAGTCAGCAGCAGCAGTAGCTCACACTGAGGTTAGCTAAGATCTGTTGCCTTACAAGCTCCAGCCTCACAGGGTACCAGTCTTAACCTGCTTCAACATATTCTCACATGCACCATGACACGGCCTGCAAAAGGTGCAGCCAGTCTCAGAGATATTAAAATGCGTATGCCACATGGGAAACATACAAATCAGTGATCTGCCCCGACTTATTTGATGTATGCTTTAGTCTGTGAGATGCTTATTCAAGACATAAAATGAAGCTAGAGAGAATGAGCAGGTGTAAGGCAAACAGCTGGCAGACAAGTTATAACAACTCAAAAGAACTCCAAAATATAGTTGCCCTTTTTTTTTTTTTAGAAACTATTTTGTTGCTGGTTTTATTTTCAAGAAGTATGTACACTTGGAGAATAAAGCTGAGGGTTTTTTAGCCCCATTGATGTCTAAGTGACAATCTCCAAATGCAAATTTCAGCCCTGGGACAGCATTTAACCTGTAGCAGCAGAGCACTCTGATCCCTGGATAGGATTTCAACACTCTAGTCCATTAACTTATATTTACATTCCAGAGGTGGAGGTTGGTTCAGAGGAATCCTGAGGATGGGAAGATGGCAGGAAGATTTATCGCTTTATCATGTGGAATGGTGCTTAGTCCTTCTAGGAAGTTCAAGTCTCTTTGTAGTTAGCAGCTGGGCCAGTCCATTCATCAGCATCATAAAAATGGTCAACGACATCACGAGCACATAGTGGCTAATGCTGCAAGGAAGAGACAGATAAAAGTAGTCAGAGAAAAAATGTATATAAGCTACTTCTGGAAGGTAACTACTATAGCAGCATTATCATGTGAAAACCAAAGTGTGACAAAATAAAATGGTGGGAACAACAGCACACACAACTGAGCATATACCAAGTGAATAAGAGGTACTGGGTGTATTTTTCATTCAAATTGGTAATTCAACATATATGACTGAAACCACAGCAAAACTTCTCTTTGCTGTGAACTGATAATCTAGAATCTAGGGAGAACTTGCCATCACTCCATGGTAGGGAGACAGCTCAGCTATTTATGTCAGCTGAAGTGCAATTTTCTAGAGAAAACACTACTCCAGTGATGAGCAGCTTCAAGAAAAAACAAAACCAACCAACCAACACCCCACAAAAAACCCACCACAACCCCCCCCACACACACACACACTACTTTTTCACTCAACATTTCTAAAAAATTGTGGAATTCTCTACTGTGGTAACACACGGTTTCAAAGAGGTTACACAAATTAGTTCAAGAGTGACTAATAAACACAATATGAAGATGCAGCTTCTGTGTTAGGAAGTCCTTAAGTCACTAACAATTAAAAGGACAACAAGCAGAGGGCTTCCTCTCCACTTGCTGATGCAACATTAATGTTGCAGATGGGCTATTTTGGGTTAGACTGAGATCTGTGTTCAATGTCTGAATCAAGCTGCTATTAATGTAAATCACTAGCCATTAAGAAATTAGAATTCTTCCAAATCCAATGACATTTCAGGCTAGAGTTGAAGATGAAACACTGCTGCACCCATGTCCATCACACACCCAGTGCAGCTGTTTAGGCTTTTTGGTGGTGGGTTGGTTTTTTTTTTTTGGTTGGTTGGTTTTCATATTTTTGCTTTGTTTGTTGTTTTTTTCCTGAGACTACTGAAAACAATACTGGCACTCTGATATGAGAGGTACCCATAGCTCCTAATGCACCCACCCATCTCCACGACATCAAAGCAGACAGCTCTTTAGGACGAGTAGAGTAACTTGAGACTCAATGAAGTCTGAGTTAAGTCACAAAAAAGGATTGCAAGGAGCACTTGCAGGTTTAATTACCTGGAATTTCTGCCAGAGGACTCATTCAGTTTGAGAGTTTAGCCAGAGAGAAGCAGTAAAGCTCATAATGCCATTGCTATCAATCCTCACCACCCTGAGACTGTGACAACCCTGGTGCTAGCCTAGTGTAATTTAGCTCCGTGAAGTGGAGAAGCACCAGCTCTTAAAGTCAGGCTGCTAACCCGTGTGAGAGAATAAAAACAATCAAAAAAGTTCACTATTGAGCGGGAGTTCTTCCACAGCCAGGGTATCAGCAACCAAATGAGCTGGGGTCTGACCAAAGTGGATGGAGAACACTGAAAGGGACTTGCCTCATGCTACAAGATTTTTCTGTTTCCTTTGAGTCTGACTAAACCTTGCCACAAACACCTTGCTCAAAATACGTAGCTTTAAGAAATCAGTTTCAAAAATCCACCAGCACAAATGGGCTCAGACCTCAACAAGTAAAATCCATCAAGAGCCTCCATCTCTGCAAACTGCCATCTGTACACAGTGCAAATGAAGATATTCACTAATGTGAACAACTCAAGGTTTAAAATGCCAGACAGGAGCAATCTCTCCTATGTGCCTTTCCTATAAGCATCCCCCCCTCCTCCAGCTTTAGCTAAGCAGAACAGGAGACCTACGAGAGCCATACTACTGCTCTGCTTCTGCAGGGAACGTCAGATGACACAAGAGCACAAAGTCAGGCACAAAGCAGACTTTCGCATGGTCAGTGCACTTTGGACTTTGCAGCTCACAGCACATTTACGATAGCAAAGATAATACAATTCCATCAAGAGCTGCCCTTGGAAGTCCACCTGGGTCTGTTACAGGCTCAGTTCCATGGGAGAGGAGACATTGCCAACTGACAGTCAAGCCCTCCTTGTTGTTATCTTCATGGCGTAACATGTCCTTGGGGACTGCACAAGCACCACAGGCACAGAAGGTTGTGTGGCTCTTAAGAGAACAGCCACTCTGGTAAATAGCTGGATGGTCTAATGTCTCACGCATTACTGGTAACACTTCAACTTTCCGTCTCACCTGACACCAGAATTGTAGTTTTTCACATAAGTAGCAACACCACTTTTCTCCCAGCTTTCAAAGAAAGCTGGAATGAGAAATCTGAAAATCAGAAGCCAAAGATCCTGCCTCTATTCCTACAGACACCCTGAGACTGTCACCAGAGGATCAGTGACTTGCTGCCATCAGCATGGTCCTTACACAGACAGGCATCAGAGTTCCTGTCCACCCCAAAAGGAGCTTTTCCGGATGTGGGTGCTAATTAGTTTCTCAAAGGAAAAAAGTCTCCAAAATTTCTGCTTAGCTACATGTCACTCGAGAGACTGGGTTCTCCATACTTTTGGAAAGAAGAGAGTGCTGCACACACTTCTCCCTTGCTATGGTGCAAAAGGCTGAATAGTTATGGTCCTTTATTAAAATATCAGATGTTTAGAGTAAAGAAATATATACATATATTATGCCATAGAGCACAATTAAAAACAATTTCAGTCTACTTGTGACATAATTGTAAACAGCCAGCATCTCTGGGGCCATCAGCAACTGGCACTGCAGTGCTGCAGGCAGCTCTGCTTGGTAAATTAGTTCTCAGGCTGGGGTAATGCTGTAATTAAACAAACAAAGCGAGACTCTTACATGTATATACCACAACCGCAGCGGCAAAATCTTGATCCCTATACCACCCAGAACTGTGCCTTTGGCAGGATCTGTATTTACAGTGGAGCGCATAATTCTCAAAACAAGCTTCCTCCATCAGAAGTCAAACCTGAGATAATATGGAAAAGGAGTAAGATTCTAGGCTCCAGGCAAGTGAGATCCACGTGGAGGAAAAAGACACATTAAACAGGTACAAGAGAACAGCACAGTGGGGCACAATGCAGCAATGCTTATAAAGAATGAGGTGGGCAGTGACAGGTAATGGTAGAGGTAGCTGGTGTAGGGGATCACACTTGATCTGAGGTAAGGCAGCACCATTCAATGTAAAGGTGAGTGCCCTGTGTGTGGATCAAGGTCAACAGGCAAAGCTGGTCCTAGGAAAATTTTGTGTCAGGGAGGAAGACACCTATTTCGGTGGCAAGGAACCAAAAGGAGAACGTATGAGGTACTACCATCTCCTGGCTTTGTTTGTGACAGTGTACATCGATGAGAACTACTAACCAAAGACAAGAAGAATCAAAGATCAGTAAAAAATAAGGGGGGGTTGGGCATAGAATCAATCTTGTTCCAGAACATGGCTTTCTCCCAAGACAGGCTAATTCCTCAGATGGCAGACCTGATTAGAAGCTGGGAAGACAGGAAGATGGTGTAAGTTACCATAGCAATTAAAAAAATAGAAATAAACCAACTCGTGTAAGGACTTGGAAGGCCATTCTCCAGAAGAGTCTGAGGACCTTATTTCAACACCACATGCTGCTTTGAACTGTGGGATTGTTCCCAAGCACACACAGACGTCCCAGATTTAGATTCTGCATTTTAAGACTACTGTATCTCTAGCCAGGATGCAGCCTGGCAAACTGGGGAGGTCCCAGTTGACTGGAAGTTGGCAAATGTGACACCCATCTACAAGAAGTGCCAGAAGGAGGATCTGGGGAATTACAGGCTTATGCGCCTGATCTTACTGCCAGGGAAGGTCATGGAGCTCGTCTTGAGTGCTGTCAAGTGGTCCAAACAAGACAAACAAGCGATCAAGTTCAGCCAGCATGGGTTTATGAAAGGCAGATCCTGCCTGACCAACGTGATCTCCTTCTAGGATAAGGTAACCACCTAGCAAATGAGGGAAAAGCTGTGGATGTTGTGTACTTAGACTTCAGTAAAGCCTATGACACCGTATCCCACAGCATTCTCCTGGAGAAGCTGCAGCTCATGGCCTGGATGGGTGAACTCTGCAATGGATAAAGAACTGGCTGGATGGCCGGGCCCAAAGGGTTGTGGTGAACGGAGCCAAATCCAGTTGGTGGCCGTCATGAGTGCTGTTCCCCAGGGCTCAGCATTGGGGCCAGTTCTGTTGAATATCTTTACAATTATCTGGATGAGGGCATCAAGTGCACCCTTAGTAAGTTTGCAGATAACACCAAGTTGGGTGGGAATGTTGATCTGCTGGAGGATAGGAAGGCCATACAAAGGGATCTGGACTGGCTAGATCGTTGGGCTGAGGCCAATTGTATGAGGTTTAACAAGGCCAAGTTCTGGGTCCTGCACTTGGGTCACAACAACCCCAGGCAGCGCTACAGGCTCAGGAGAGAATGGCTGGAAAGCTGCCTGGCAGAAAGAGGTCTGGGGGTGTTGATTGACAGCCACCTGAACATGAGCCAGCAGTGTCCCCAGGTGGCCAAAAAGGCCAACAGCATCCTGGTGTGCATCAGGAATAGTGTTGCCAGCAGCTCTAGAGAAGTGATCGTCCCATTGCACTCGGCACTGATGAGGCCACACCTCCAATCCTGTGTTCAGTTTTGGGCTCCTCTCAGAGAGAAAGACATTGAGGTGCTGGAGATTGTTCAGAGGAGGGCGACAAGGCTGGTGAGGGGTCTGGAGCACAAGTCTGATGAGGAGCAGCTGATGGAACTGGGGCTGTTTAGCCTGGAGAAAAGGAGGCTGAGGGGAGACCTGATCACTCTCTACAACTACCTGAAAGGAGGTTGTAGCGTGGAGGGTGTTGGTCTCTTCTCCCAAGTAGCAAGTGATAAGACAAGAGGAAATGGCTTCAAGTTGCACCAGGAGAGGTTTAGGTTGGATATTAGGAAAAATTTCTTCACATAAATGGTTGTAAAGTACTGGAACAGGCTGCCTAGGGAAGTGGTTGAGTCACCATCCCTGGAGGTGTTTAAAAGATGTAGAAATGAGGTTCTTAGGGACATGGTTTAGTGCCAGAGTTAGGTTATGGTTGGACCCAATGATCCTGAGCATCTCTTCCAACCCAAATGATTCTATGATTCTGAAAAACAGTTTTCTGTGGTTTATCTATGTCCCCTGAACTTTGAAACTGCAGAGGAACATTCAGTATTTTATATCTTTATTTTCTAACAACTGTTGTAAAAAGAGGGAGCAAGTAGTACAGTATCTCTCTGTATAAAACTATATAATACTGTCACATAAAGAAGCTTTAGGATTTATCTTACTTATCTGAATACAGCGCTATTTACCAATTACATGTACTGTAAAGCTATAGTACGTTTAAAGGCTCTATCTCCCTGTCTGTAGAAATGTATGGAGACACATAAACATACCTTTTAAGCCATAGAGAAATTATTTTGGTGACAAAAGCCAAAAAGCTATCTATTCCACTTGTCTGTTATTCAAAAATAAAATAATCTGTCAGAACAAACTTCTCATGATCATGTACTACACATTGTAGCCTCAAAAGTACAGGAAAACTGCATTATTGTTTTTATGGAATGTAATGGTGTATTCATCTAGGGTATATGACGCAGTTTAGGGTGACCTCAACATATACAGGTAGAGGATAAGTTTAGCAGACCTCAGAAGCTTGCATAAGCCACTGCTTTGATTTCTGCATTCACTGCAAGATTTTTATCCCGCTGATATATCAAAATAATGAAAAGCACTCTCTGAAAAACAAGTTCACATTGATTCTGGCATCACCATTAAGGAAAGGACCTTTAAAACTTTCTAAGAAGCCATAAATATTTACTGTAATTGATAATTTACTGAGAGGAGGGAATCAATGGTGCATTGATAATTTCCTGAATGCGGTAATGTGGGACTGTATGTTGGATCTGTTGTTTCTCAGCATTTCATTAATAATCTGGAAGAGTGTGAAAAGTAGAAATCTCTTTACATTCAATGACAATACTTAAGTGGCATGGTAAATTCAACCAGGAGAATAAAGACA
Source organism: Streptopelia decaocto (assembly GCF_964273445.1). NCBI lineage: Eukaryota > Metazoa > Chordata > Aves > Columbiformes > Columbidae > Streptopelia > Streptopelia decaocto. Next base: position 86,775,529 of record NC_138655.1, read on the forward strand.
TCACATTAAGCCAGATACGAGGCATGGTTAAATGACATGTAATATCGTTAAGGCATGGTAGAAGGAGATGTAAAATTTGGGAGTTAGGGGTGAAATGAATAAAAATGGTAATATGTCAGTTCAGTAAACAAGCCCTACTTCCAAACAATGAAACAGATCCACTAGGAAACAAAACATCACCATAAAAAAGCAGTGAAGGTTGTCTTTTCATCACAACAGATTTAAAACCATCTCTTACACATGAAGCTTCTAAGCACTGGTATTAGAAAACCCAAGTACTACCTAATGAGGGTTTCCTACTGAACTTGCACATTCTTACTAAAAGAGAGGACACACAAAAGTTCTGAAGCATGGTAATTAGAAAATCTATTGAAAGCTATCACCACAAAAAAAGGAGGAGTATGGAAACATACAACAGCAGCTTTGCAAATGCAGCACATATACCACTGGACTCAGGCAGACTTTAGAGGAACGCATCTTCACCAGGCAATTCAATTGTTGTTTTTCCACCTGTGATTTCAATGATGTGGTAACTAGTAGTGTACAATGAACCCTGATACTTGCACATGTACACACACACACTCTTCCTATCAGGGCCACTAAAAAAACAACAACAAAAGAATAAATAAAAATATGAGAGCAGTTGTCCCTAAGGGTGCTCCAGGTGCTCCTACCTCTTTGTTCCAAGAAATCCTACACAGGTCTGGTTGAGATACAAACAGTTGGGGAAAAAAAAAAAGAACCATAATTTCCTTAACTGACTCAACCTTCCCAGGAAAATTTTGGAAACACCTAAAATGTCACCTGAGAGGGGGTATTTTCAGACCTCACTGTCAAAGCAACAACAGGCAGCACTGCAACGGGAATGCCACAGAGCTGTCACTGCAGTTGTAACAGGAGGACAGGAAAGAGCCATGTTCATATCTCCCTCCCACTGGTTTTGGGAATTGCCCAAGACCCCATGAAGCTCATTTTCTCTTTCAGGAATAAACAAACAAACAAATCTGTTGTTGCCTGCTAATTTTGCCAAGCTTGAGAATCACACATTAGATATCTTCTCAGGGAGAAGGTTCAGATGCCAAAATATTGCTCACGCTGGCTAAAAGAAGGACCACTTCAGTTCTGCACCTATGGTTTCAACTCTTTTCTCATGCAACCTAGTAATTTTTATCTTATGTGCATATACACACATATATAAAACATATAAAGAGACTACAATAAAGTAATGTAGGTGGGAAAGTCAAGCACTCAAAAGTGAAGTAATGACAAATTTAAGGATGTTTGAGCACTATGCATTATGACATTAAAAATTAATCGCAAGTTAGTCTTTTAAAGGGACTTTTTCAGTACTTTTTCTTCAGTGCTCAAAACACACATGGAGAGGCAGAATTATGGATGGGCGTAATGAGCTCCCCTAAACTCTTTGAGATAAGGCAATCTTTCAGCTGGAATGGATCCAACAATCTATCACCGTTGTGAATCTCTGTGCTATGAAGACCATATATCAGAAGTTTTTAGGTGCTCGTAACAATTTACATTTTTGCTTGCTAAGTCCCAATTAGAAAGCTTATTGCCCAGCAGAACTGAGTTTTTCTGAGGTCTTTAATATCCTTATCAATCTGCATAGGAATTAAAACCAAAGGATGAGGCCATTTGATTTACCATAAACTGACGATAGCAAGGAAGCGTGATGGTTAAAGCATCATTTCCACTAGTTGATCTAACTGTATCTCCTCCCATCAGGAACCTCCAAAGGTAGCTACAAGCAGGAATTTGAACCTTCGAAGAAAACAGGCAAAATACGTGTGCATGCATGTGTCCAAGCATGCATCAGCCAGAGGGAACACTGGGGCTCAGCAAAGCACGGAGTGAAAGTAGACTAAACAGAATATTAACAATGGGTCACTATTCAACTTCTGTTTAAGTAACAGTGTCAAGTGACCAGATTGGCTGGATTATTAACAACACATTCCCTGCAAAGCTTATTGCAGCATATTATCTATTTCCACAACTCAGGGAAGGTAAATCTGAAATGCGTATTCCTTGTATTTGTTATTTCTGGACTATTCACAAAGAAGACTGCGCAGTAGAAAACCTGCCCCATGATGTATACTGTGAAGGCTAGTATGACTCATAACGCAAAACAAATGACCTCATTTTAGCTGTGATTTCTATGCTTAAATGCTACAGATTTACTCTTCCCCAAGCAGGGGGAGGATAAATGCACGGTGTTGGGAACCACCAACATACTCGCACAAGGTTCATTAATTCACAGGGGATTGTATATGGAGGCTTAACTAGATTCAAGACAACTGTTTCGATAAATTGTTATTTTAACAGTGATTACAACTAATTAAAATGCAAAACAGTAATTAAGTTTTTTTTGTGTGTAATTACTTCTCTTTAGAAATCAAACAAATCCTACGAACTGGATTTCTTGCCATGCTAGATTCATTACTTACTCCATGTTGCTCTGGAACAGATTTTGAGACACAAATTTTTGCTTTGTATATACATATATATATAAATGTGTGCACACATGCATGTGCATGCACTTTAAGTACAGGGACCATCACTGAAGCATTTGATTAGGGAGAGTAATTGAAAAAAATTACACGAGATCTGAGTAGATAAGCAACAATATTAACCTATGAGCCTTTTAAAAACGCAATGAAGGCAAAAATAAACACTGTACCTTGTTCCAATATCCAGCCAGCTTCCATAATCTTTAACCAAAAAGAAAAAATGCTAGGAAATAAAACAACTTTGATTAGTACATCAACATTGCATGATCTGAAACACAGAATTTAAACCCCTGTTTTCAGGCTGTTTACTCCAAGTTTCTAATTATTCAAGTACAACAAGGGCAAGACCTTTCTAGGAATGCTCATTTGGATCAAAGCAATGAATAGTCTAGAAGCCAGAAATAGATGTAACATGGTATCAAACACAAATAGCTGAAGATGGACTAGGCTTTGTCAAGCTGGGCTTGCAAGAAACAGAAGATGACCAGCAGAGAAGTTTTTCAATAAGAAAAGCCAAACCACCTTATTGTTTGAAAGAAGAGTGAGATCCCAAATAACATCTAATGCCAAAGAGAAGGCTGCATATTGTTTTCATGGAATTCTGACACAAATTTCTTTGGGTAACTCTGGTAGTTCCCCACCTGTAAAACAGGAATAATTTTGGGAGAATACAGCACTTGCCAGTTAGTGAATCTCCCAAATTCTAGCTGGTGGCCACATTAATTCAAGACCACAAAACAGTTCTCTATATTTTTATTTCTTTTTTCACTTCCAACTTTCTTAACATACACACAGCTCCTGCATATCAAACCTCTTTGGTAATATTTTGTTTTGTACACCAAGTAAGTATTTGCTAATTGTTTTAAAATAGTTAAACCAAAATAGGAGAATAAGTGAAATATCAGATCTGGATATACTGGGGCTTGCTACACACCAGTACATGCCTGCACTCTTCTTTTGATCTAGTTAGACTGATTTCATTAATGAAATGCTATGAGCATGATTTACTGGTATTTTAATCCTTTTCCTGTGGAAGTGATCAAAATCTGTTTAGTCACACGGATTTATTTGAAACCACACAAAACTATACCTTCTCCATTTCCCACTCTACAGACAAATTGGTCACTGTTCAGTTTTTTTCTCACTGGTTTTCCTATCAGGTGGAATCCACAGATCACACTGTACAAGGAAATCACACCAGGAATGCTCACTCCAATGGGGATGAAACTAAGCCAGCCCAAATGAAGCGAGAACACCAGCTCTACCTGCTGCTTTGGAAGGGCTCCTGTTCACCTTGCGATACCCAGCGGCACCACTTGCTGGGTTGAAGACAGTTTGAAGGGCCAATAAAAATGTACTTTTTATCTGTAAAATTTATGTTCAGCTTTGGGCTGTTCTATCTAGCTTGGTTTGTGCATGCAAGCTTTCTGAAGACAGCATTTTCTAATGGCTTATTACAAAGGGCACAAAGTATATTTTCAGATGTTGCTGAACTCCTGGATTCTGACGACTCTAATGGAGCTGGTGGGTAACACATTTCTCCTTTTCCTCTTTGTCAAGGGAAGGTGAAGGGAGTAAAAGGTTCAAAATTCTTGAAAAATTAACTAAACCCTGCGAAGAGCTAAACACAATATTCTTATTCGAATTCTTCCTAAGAAGTTGATTGAAAAAGCACATGAAAAACTCAAAATGATCTTATTACTATATTTTTGTCCCTCATTATTATAAGAATATTGTTTCTTCAGAAGCATGCATTACATGAAATTCAAAGAGCAGTGATTGGAGGAGTTTTATCTCTAATTTATGCTAGGATTTCAATCCAATTCACTGTCCTAGTTACAAAAACTTTGAAGTCTGAAACAAATTAAGATCTCGATAGATGGAGTTAGGAGAGCTCTCTGCTTCTTGATCTTATTGAAGAGAATGTGTAACAATGACTTACCAAAGCCATAATGTCTGAAATCACAAGAACAATGAGGAAAAGGCTGCAAAGAAAAACAAAACAAAACACCTGACCATCAAAATTTATTCATGGCCACAGATGTTACAAAGCTTATTAAACTCTAAAGAAATTAAAATAAGATATGATTTCTTGCACTTGCCTTTCAATCACTCAGACACATTTCAGTTTATTAGAGAACAGTTAAAATATATGGCTGGAACACCCGGCACTTGTAAGCCCACCCTGCTTGAAAAAGACACTTCACATCAATGGAGTTTCAATTTTGCAACAGAGAAACCTAACAGAGAACAAGAGCATCTTACAAACAGCACCTGCCTATTGCTGATGCAGGGAGTCCATGTGCTGCTTAGGCCAAGTAGAGCTGATTTTGATATTTCAAGATGGACTCAAGAATAAGCAAAGCCGTTTGGCACAGGCAGACATGAGGCTTGATCGGATGGGTCCTGCCCTGACAAGCACCCTGGTAGGCAGGTTGGGGGCTGCTAAAGGAGGTGCTTGCCCAGATTCCAGATCTCTGGGTGCCCCATAAACTGCTCTGAAACACCCAGCATTTTGGTGGCGTGTTTCCTAACCCACGGCCCCCTCTGTCAAGCGGCGAGTTACTTCTGGAAAGTAGGCTGCAGCCAGTAAAAGGAACCAGAAGGGAGCACGCAGAGTTATTTTTTCCCCCATTAACCTAATCTTCTTTTCATTAAACTATGTAAATCTTAAATTACATGAAAGCAATTGCTATAACTGGTTAAAACTAGTTGCTAAGTTAATGACACTGAAGCAATGTTGCAAACAGCGCACCCATTAACAGAGGAGTCTTTAACTAGAATACACTTAATTTATCAGTATTTCCATCATAAATTCACAAAGCTTTTTTGGAAATGCTGCAGCATTGCATGAGCATGTACTGCAGGGACACCTATACCAATGCCTCCTAATGAGGAAGTTTCCAATATTGCCTATGTCAGTTATGCTTCAGTAGTAAGAAAGGGTGGAACAACCTGACTCTGTCTCAGACACACTGAAAGGCCTCTCTGCACTCACCTATAGCTCAGATAGGATGTTGCAATCGTGTACTGTCTAGGGGGCACTAAACTAGAGGGCTGTTTCCACAGGCAAGCTCCAAGAACATAGTCTAACAGAACACTCCCCAAGAACAGAGGGAGGGAGAAAAAAAAATAAAAATCTTTGATCTGTAAATGGGGAGTTTAGGAACAATTTGTCCAAATCCCAAAAATCTACTTATTGCCCTTATGAACTGCAGGAAGCCTTTCACAACAGGACAACACTAATTGCAGGGCATGTTTATATATTACAAAGACAAGATTGCCCCCTGTGATGGCTTAAGCTATCTGGCAGGGGCAGCAAGAGCAATAAAGAGTGCAGCACAGACTTCAAGATGCGCTGATAATCAGAGCAGCACCTCCCCAGGGATCCTGGGCACATCTTGTGGTTTCCGCCTTGTTCCCAGGCTGACGCTGCGGCAGCATCACTGCTACTGCCATCTGAACACAGATGAATGAAGCCAGCACAAATACCAGCCAGAGTCACAACCACAGTCTCATAAAGCAGCAAAGAAACACTCATGTCCCCTGGTTTAAGCAGCTGGTGTCATTTCCCCTCTCACACAATCAGATGCACATTCCACACAAGCTTGCAATATCAGTGGTACTGCCAAGGCAAGCACTCACAAGTGAGGAAACACTGACTTTTATGCCGCCTGAGCCCTAGAAATGTAGATGGCCAACTGGTCTTCTGAGCAACCCTGATTCTTCAATGCAGCCCTGTTTCTGCGGAAGCCTTGTTGAGGAGGATGAATCTCCTTCCTTGGGGGCCCAGGGGCAGCCCAAGCACACTGAGGCAGAGAAGGTCAAAGGGATCACAGAATCACAGAATGGTTGGTGTTGGAAGGGACCTCTGGAGAGCATCTATTCCAACACACCTGCTAAAGCAGGTTCACCTAGACCAGATCACACAGGAATGTGTCCAGGCGGGTCTGAATGTCTCCAGAGGAGACTCCACAACCTTTCTGGGCAGCCTGTTCCAGTGCTCTGGCACCCTAACAGTAAAGAAGTTTCTCCTCATATTCAGATGGACCCTCCTGTGCTTCAGTCTGTGCCTGTTGCCCCTCATCCTATCACTGGGCACCACTGAAAGGAGTCTGATCCCATCCTCTTGACACCCAACCTTGAGATATTTATAAACATTGATGAGATCCTTGTGCTGCCCCTCCAACAAGAAGATTTTGGGCTGCTGTGTCCCTTGTTAGTAGCGAGTGGCATTGGATAAGGAGACAATGGGCAGGGCACAGGCAGGATGAAAACAGAAAGGCAGAGGAGCATCACACGGAGCAAAGACAGATTCCTCCTGCTCAGCTGAGCAATATGCAGGACAGAGTCCCTGTGGTGCCCCATCACAAAAAATATGTAATACTGAACACACCTTGAAAGCATTGAACTGCAAAAGAAGGGCATCCAGATTTTTTTTTGTCTTTTAAATGCCATTTGTGCAACAAAACTGTAAATTGGTTACATTATAAATGGGTTATTTTAAAAACATTGTAATATAGGCAGAGATGCAATATAAAACAAAAATTAGACTTTAATTTCTGCTCATTTTTCTACATTATGGAGGGAAAATGTGCTCCTTCCATGTATTGTCAACAAAGAATATTAAATATCTGATTGTTTCAGACAGGGCCAGCGCTTCCATTTATACTCATTTATCACCAGGAAAAGAATTCCTGAGCTTGCAAAAATCACTGAACAAAAAACCCAAACCATAATAACACAGAAAAGCAACAATGCGACATATTGGTCAATTTTTTTTTTTAATTTAGATTGATATTTGACAATTCTGAATTCTTGGCAAAACAGATTTGAAACTTTTACTAATGCAGAAATATAGCATTTACTGTACCTCTTAGAAGACAGTTGTGTTGTGACTTGAACAGCTTCGAAAGCACATGATACCAGAACAAAGGGGATTACAACCTGTTTAAAACACAAGCTTCATTTTGGTTTATAGCCATATTTACAAAACAACCTGGCAGGTTGTGGCAACATTTTTATGCTTTTGAAATGATCACAGAATGTGTATGTTACAAAAATAAAATATTGGCAAAAAAGGGCAGAAACTCATTTTGCAGGAAGCACGTTTAATAAATGAATAAAAAATTCCTTCCATGGTCACAGCTGAACTGCAGTGAAATAAGCCATGAGGCAATATGGAATACTATAATTAAAACACATTAATGATCCTCAATTTATCCATTTTAGCACTGGTGATAAATGCTTCAACAAGGCTAGAAGACAGAACTATTTAGATCAGATATCTCATGTGACAGGCTACAGAGCTCCAAGAATAGGACAATCTCACAAAAAAATCTGAATGTATTCAGTAAGGCAAGGATCACACTGCCCTTCCAATGCCAAGTAAAGCCAGTGTAAACAACCCAGTAAATGAAGAACAAAACAAGTTAGAAACATGAATGTTGCCTTTTGCTCCTTCCAAAGTTGACACGTAATCCTTAAGGTAACAGTGTAAATGCATTTCAGCTCTTACAGGCTAAAACCTGTTCCCTCGCATCTGGAAGGTTTGTATCATTGACTTACATCCTGCAGTAAAACATGCAGTAAACCTGTAACTTAATCTGCTTTCTCTGGGACAGAGGTAGCAGAAAGGCAGAGGCAGGAAATACTGCTTGTTTTAGCAATAATCCATACATTCCAGGTCTCCTTTCCTGTTTGCTTCTTTAGCTCTGCCTCTGGCAGATCCTGTACTCAAGCTGTAGAAAAGAGCTCCCACAACTTGCCTGCAAACAAGAAGTGCAATCCAATCTTTGATAGAATATGAAAAAAAAATTCATTGTAAAATGGTAACCTAATCAGTACAGCAATTGAAGCCTGTACTTAATGTAGATAGATAGAACTAACAAAAAAAATGTATATCCACAATGTTTCTGTAGATATTATACTATATGGAAAGCTTATAATTTTTAAAATAATTTAAGCTTTTTTGACATTTAAAATTTCCATTTTAATATAGTAAACTGATCTAATGAAGTTAAATTATACTTCCATGCACTTCAGCTTCTCTCCTTTGGGAATCAGAAGGGTCTGTCACTAGAAACACTACAAAGGCTGAAAGCATCACACATGGTTAAGAAGGCTAATGAAATTCAAATATATACATATCTTTTTGTAAACTACAAAGTAACAACCCTGTATGTGATATGTTATTTATTGAACAGTTTTTTGAGAAAATTTGACTGTGGTAAGATTACTAACCTTCAGCACAAGCAATCCTCCCATCATGAAGGGACTGAACACAGTCAAGAAACAATAGACAGAAGCAGGATCAAAACTAGAGAAAAATGAAAAAGACATTACAATATAGACCTGAAATGGCATTTTCCATTAAAAACCAGAGCATTTAGTTATTCCTGCAACATGCTGTGCATATATAGATTTTTAAACAAGGTTTCCAACTTTCTCTTCTCTTGTCCAAATATTAAATTAGCAAGGACTGTCCATCTCACTTTTCCTTCTCTATAGCTTTTCCTCTGCCCATGTCTTTCGAGGTGCCATGCTGCTGGTGAGTGGACGAGCTCTCTCAGCTCACTCTGTCAGTAAGTTATAATGGAAATCAAGACAACCTCATAATCAACAAGCTTAGGCTCTTAGAGAACACGTTACAGAGAGCAGAAACAAAATAAATTGTTATCATTATTTCACTGACTATTGCTTTAATTCTGCTGCCCTGATTTTGCTAAACAAGTTTATATTTAGAACGTCAACTGTACAAAGAATTTTTTGTACTCTACCGTGTTTCAAATCAATGAGTAAAATTTACCTGTTAACAGAAGCTATGTTTCCAGTGCCAAAAAAAGCTGTCACTATGAAGAAAACCTAGATGTATTTAAGGAAAATAGATCACAGAAATAGCTGCAGTAAAACAAAACCAGCATTTTCTGCCCTTTATTCCAATTTTCTTTCAAAATCCTACCATGAAACTAAAGCAGCTGAGACACTATTATAGCTTTATACTGTATTAAGAAATCCAAAGCATTGCCTAGCTCTACCCAATATTTCACACATCTATGTCAATTTTAAAAGACAGGGGTGGCCTGGGTAAGAGTTCAGAGCCTGTCTTGAGGCTCCTGCCAGAAAGCTGCAGCTTATTTTTTACTGAGCTCCCACCTAGCAAGATAGGAACATCCCCGGACCACAATCCCAGCAGTGCATTCAACCACATGTTTTTGCAGAAAGTACCAACATAGGCATGCATACTGCACACCAAAAGAGATGGCTTTATTGAGGAATCGACCATGTGAGAGTTAGTTGGCTGTGAAACAAGACTAAAGGGGTTCCTATACTATCCCTTCCCACTGGTTTGTTTTCCAAAGGTTATGCCGAGTCTATCTGTTACAACACAGGAATCCCATTTTTTTCCTTACTTGAGGGAGGGAGGACGACTCTGGCAGGATCCGTATAGCTGGAAGTGGTTTTATAAACATTACCCTTTTCATCTAGGTGCAACACATGCTGCTATATGAGCCCATGAATGATATGAAGATAACTAGGGGTCTGGCACACCTTTCTTATGAGGAAAGACTGAGAGCTAGGTCTGTTCAGCCTGAAGAAGAGAAGGCTGAGAGGAGATTCCCATCAATGTTTATAAATATCTCAAGGGTGTGTGTCAAGAGGATGGGACCAGACTCCTTTCAGTGGTGCCCAATGATAGGATGAGGGACAACAGGCACAGACTGAAGCACAGGAGTTTCCATCTGAATATGAGGAGAAACTTCTTTACTTGGAGGGCGCCAGAGCACAGGAACAGGCTGCCCAGAGAGGTTGTGGAGTCTCCTTCTCTGGAGACATTCAAAACCCAGCTGGACACATTCCTGTGTGATCTGGTCTAGGTGAAACTGCTTTAGCAGGTGGGTTGGACTAGATGATCTTCAGAGGTCCCTTCCAACCCCAACCATTCTGTGATCCTGTAATTTTTCTACCTTCTGAGCTCACTGAGGCTCATTATAGCTCACGTCTCTTCAGCCAAAGAATGGTTTTTAACTGCTTTTTTTCATCATGCAGAGGGCTAGTCAGTGACTATGGCTGCTGTCACCAGAGCTCCCTCCAGTCCTTCCTTTCCTCTTATAGCTCCTGCATTGGATCATTTATGTCTCTGCATAAACAACTGGCTACCAACCATTCGGCAGAATCATTGGGATTCTGCACGTAATATTCTGGAAGGATTAGGTCAGCATAACTAAAGAAATTATGCTTCCCATGAGTATCATACCATCTCAAGTTTAGTAACACAGCAGTCTTACAGCATAGTGCGATCCTGCCAGTTAAGATTTATAAGAAAAACAGTTCTGCAATGAAACAAACAAATACTAGTAGCACATAGATCTAATCAAAATGCTAAGCCTAAACAATCTGAATCTTCTTCTGGAAGATGAGGCTATAAGGTCCCTCAGCACATGCAGACTTTTGTGCCCTATACAGGAACCCTGAGACAGTCTTAAGATATACAGCTCACAGGTTGTAGTTGCAACATGACTGCTCTAGCACAAAAGGTTTCTCTTCTAATACCACTGTTTCTAAACATTAAACAGCATCTACATTAAAAAAAGCTACAACAGCTTTTGAGCAGGTGTGTTATCAAAGCTGATCTCTGCAAAGACTTGCAAATTGTGTATTTTTTCAGCTGGACAAAACACATTCAAGTGTTTTAGATTAAGGTAAGATGAACGGAGTGCTACATTCACGTGTTTGATTAAATTAGTACTAGGCTGGAGCTTTAAAATAATACAGTCTGATTGTTTGATTTTTGTTTTGGCTCATTTTTAGCATCTGACAGCAGTAGCTTTACTAGAAGTTAGCTTATTTTTTGTTAAAAATAGCAAAATAGCAAATGAAATTGATACATTTACTGCAAGGTGTCTCAGCTGCTTTTCATGTATACACTGAAGCAAACACAGATGTTCAACATTTTGCAAATTGTTTTGCCTCCCTCCTCAGCACTGAACTGCCTTCTTAATGAGGTATCTGTCACACTTCCTCTGATGGAGATTCCCAATGTCCAACAGCATTGTCCCAAACTCCCACAGTGACTCTGATCCATCCTCTCAGATTTGACTATTCCACAAAGTATAAAGACTGTTTTTGCTGGTATTGAGACAACTCCCTCCCAGCTCCAGCTATGATAACTCACCCGCACTAGAAACCTGTGTATTCTAGACTGCCTTGTAATTTCTCTCCCACTTGCACACCCATCTCCCTTGCTGCCAAATATCTTTCACTTAACAGTAGTTCCATGATGGAAGAGAAAAATGACATTATCAAGTCTCTGCAGTATTAAAAAAACAAAAACCACAACTGTAGCTCTAGCTACAGTAATGCAAAATAACTGCTCTGTTGGTAAACTAACAAACAGCTCTTCCTTCCCAAGCCTATATAATTTTTAACAGCAGAAACCATGTGTGTGATATAAATAACTCTAGGCCAGATTCTGGGAACACATTTCACGAAGAGTCTGTAGGAACTTCCCTTCTTGTCTCACGTACCTGACCATGGCCAATGCCTGCCCCCTAACATTTTCTTCTTAACACACTACCATACTCTAAAAAATGAAAATAACTTTAATATCACCTTTTCCAACTGATTTGTGAAGGTTGAATGAGTTCCCTCCAGCCAAAATGTAACAAACCAAAACCAAACTGAAAACAGGACTCCATAGAAGAAAGTTTACATCAACTGTAACAGTCATAAGAGACAAAACTTTACAAAGTGGCCAAGGAGCCAGATTCCAAAACAGTGCAGTTCGTACTGAATGTTTTACTACTTTATCAAAAAAAAAGTAATGTACAAGACCACTGTCTTTTGACCAACAGGAGTCAAATAATCTTCACCAGCTCCTGTTTCCAGTGGCTACCAGGCTACAAATTTTGACTGTGGAGCCTTTTGAAATAAAACCCATCTTTTCCCTGGAATGCAGCAACCCGCAAAAGGATACAAAGAAGAAAGACCTGCGGACGTCATCCAGGTGGAGTTGTCGAAACTGAGTTATATCAGTAGCATAGGCAAAGTTGAAAACAGCAAGCTGGAAAGAGAGCAGAAGTTAACATCAAATATCAACTGATACTCTTTGACAGAACCACCATATTTTTACTGAAATGAATGAGAAATAAACCCACTTTCCTATCAGCTGTTATTAGAGTAGTATTATGATGAGAACTTTAAACCTTTCCCATATTTTCATTATACTTTAATGAATCTGCCAGAAAGATTGTACAAGCGAGATTATGAAATCAACATTGAAGCTTCTGCAGTTATCTACACTAAAAATGAACTTCTATGCCTTAGATTTATTAGCATCTTTTTTCATCATGAATATTCCTCCTACACACACATACTTCCACTGCTCACATGAACATGTGCATAAAGACCCACGGAAATAAAAGGCAGCAATTATCCTCAGTTGACTTATGTTAAGAGTGAGAACACTAAAATATTCGCCATCTCCTCCACTCGGTTCTCAGCACAATATCACTTGACCTGAAGAGAAATTGCTTTAATGGAGTTTAAGAGGTCAATGAACTCCTTTTCACTGGGGAAAAGAAAAAATTCAAGTAAGACATTCAACACTGACAACATTTTAATTAAAAATAACCTCACATCATCAGAGAACCAACCTGGATTCTCTAATGTAAGATTTACTTTGTGGCATATATTAACAGGCATTATAGAGATGATTTTTCTAACATAAAAACAGGAAGCGGGGTGACAGCATTATTGTTGTTCCCTTTACTTGAAACCAAAAGTCAAATTATGTACAGGGAATGACAACATATCATAACTATATGTAGCATAAATACAGATTCATGTTTTCATTTCTGATACTCAACCCTGTCCTCTCTCTCATGTTTTAAAATTTTCTCCCTTGCAGGAGAACCACAAAACCACAGTAGGTGTCAGGTCTGCCCTGGTAACTGCTGTGGCTCAGATTTCACCTCCCAGCACTTCCCTCTAGTTATTAAGAGCTAAGAAAGAGTGGAAGGACAAAGTCAAACTAAGATTTCTGGTATTTCCTATTGGTATTTCCAGAAATCAAGCTATTTCTTCTCAGCCTTTCACTTGTGTTTCTGCCATCAGAATAAAAAAAGTACAGTAACATTGCACTTATTACTCTAAAGAGTTATTGTACCTTACACTGGATTAGCACTGCAGTTGATGAACAGAGCTTTGTAGACTACAGGACATACCACCAAGTCAAATGGATTTCCTGCATTCCAACAAATGGCTCTAATGTGGAATATCTTCAATAACACAAATTACAAATCTCTCTTATGAGATCACATTCCTGTTCCGTAAAACAGCTGATACTGGATTCCCAAACTTAAAGAAGTGCAAAGTGTTGCTCTATGAAAAGCACTCAGAGTATTTATTATGTCATCAATGGAAAAAGAAAGATAAAGCTGATCATTAACTTGATACAGTTATCTGAAGCTGTTACCTTTGGCTTGACTGAAAGACCATAGTGCTGCAGTGCTTCTTGCTCCATGTTTATCCACACAAACATCAAACCAGAAAGCACCAGTGGAAACAGAGCTTCATACCTGAAGAGCAATATAATCATAGTAAGTGCAGTCACTAACAACTACTTAGCATGAAATACTGACGTTTCTTTACTTTTTTCTTCACACAAATGATATACTGAAGACCTAGTGGCATTCTCCCACTTCTCTCCCCATTTCTGAGGAAATGGTTGAAGTTTAAAGCCATACAGTAAATGGCAAAGGTGGAAGAAAGAGAGGCGGCTTCAGCTTTGTCATGTTTTGCACTAGTTTTCTCATTTGATGGCTGCCACAACATTGGATGAGTGCCTTTTGTGTCATGATTAATTTTAACAAAAATGGAACAAAATTTAAAATATACAGGAAAAAAAATAATCACACTTGGAACCCATTCTCTGCAAAATGGAAAATTTTGCATGAAAGCTATTTGGAACTGAGGGGTTACAGGCCAACCTAGACAGTGACCAGAGATTGTGTCTCTTTAAGATCAAATCGTACAAACTCATTCTGGTGATCTCAGTCTAGTTCCAAGGAGAGAGGTATCTACATAATAAAAAGAGCATTACATTCCACTGAAGTGAAATATCCTTTACCATACACTAATCCATTGCAATAGCAGCATCAAGTCACACTAAACAGCATCTCTGAGCTGTTCTAGCTAACACTCCCAGCCCCAGAGGAGGACTTCTGGCTCCTGCAGCAAACTGTGAGTGTATTTCTGTGAGAGATTAAACCCCCAGATAACTTAGAGGTGTAGACTGTCATTGGATAATATTAATTTCTTGTTGCCCTCTACATCTCAGTTGTACTTTATGGTGCCTTTCAGGTTTGTTTTTTTTTTATTTCAGGATAAAATTATAATACTGAAACCATGACACTAATACTGACAACGCTGTAAATTTCTTCCTTTTAATTTTTTCTCCTCCTTGGACACAACTTATTTGTCTAAAAATAAGAAAATCATTGCAGTTAATCTTGGTATTGTTTCTGTTGCGCCTCCTCACTAGGGTAGCTACAAAGCAGTCCCTAACTGGAACAAAAAATTGTGGATAAACATTTCTGTTTAATTGCAGAATGACAAGCAGTTAAACATGAAGACAACAATGGGTGGGCTGTCACTAACACAAGGACTTAAAATCCTCACAATTGTCTACACTTGCCTACAAACTGAGTGTCTTCAACTGAGTCAGTGACAACTATTTGTATGCAACCACACTCTTCATCTGGCTTCAATACTTCCATTTAACTGCACCTAGAGACATGTTGTCATTACCTGGGCAACACACTGGGTTATTATTACATGATATGATAGAGCACTGAGGAGAGAAACACTGGATACTTTTGGTGCTGAGTGCCTCTTTCCTGCTTTGACTGTTTTCTTCTGACGTGGGTTTAAAAAAAAAAAAAAAAAAAAAAAGTTCCAAAATTTGTTGGTCTAATTAAACGTTGTAGGAAGACAGTGGAGAGCTGTTTAAGTGGTTTGGAGCAGGGTCAAAATACAAAGAGTGAAGTTACCAACCTCAGAGAGAACAACATTCATGATTTATCCGGCAGCCAGGACAGGATAAGAAGGTTGAGTGTAAGAGTGTGTGTGTGGACAGGAGTACAATTAGGATCAAAATCTTAATGGGGAAGTGGAGGCAGGACATTACAAGAGAGATGCTTCATCTAAGATGAGAGTATCCACAAGAGGCAGCTATTGCAAAATGTCTGCTGTAAGATATTTTATTTCACTTAATTTTCCAGTGTAATTAAATCCAGAAGATAAGTGGGAGTGGAGGCGGAGAGAATGGTTCCTATACTCCCCATTAATTATGCTCTTAAGAGCGAGTGAGTCCAAGAAAAAAAAAAAAAAAAGGGTGGGCTGACATGGTGTTTTCTTCATTAATAAGCTCAGAGGAGTTGTCTTTTATCCAAAAAGAAGAAAGCCCTACTCTTTCTGGGGACTAGCATCCATTTGAAAAAAAATTACTTCCACAAAAATCTCTCTGAACAAAATCTTCCCTCATTTTAGGGCTACCTGTTTCCTGTCACACATCATTTAAGTCATAATCCAGCAGCAGTGCTGAGCAGCTGGGAGACAAATTATTTTCTTTTGTTTGAGAGCAGAACACATGCCAAAACAACAAAAGACAAACTAAACCAGACTTTCCTATTTTCGTGCAGGATTGTTTGCGTACATACCCTTCCAGCCACTGCTTGGTCTGTCTCAGGGGTGTCAAACTCATTTTCACTGGGGACCACATCAGCCTTGTGGTTGCCTTCAAAGGGCTGAATGTAATTTTAGGACTGTATAAAATGTATAAATGTAGGAGTAGTTACATTTATACAGTCCTAAAATTGCATTCGGCCCTTTGAAGGCAACTGTGAGGCTGATGTGGTCTCCAGTGAAAATGAGGTTGACACCCCTGGTCTATCTGAAAGGAACATTAACAAACAGTATTTATAATACAAGGAGAAATATGGAAGTTCCCCTGAAATTTTATCTATGAAACCGAACAAGGAAATAAATCGTGAGACTACAGCTGGAAGCACATGCTACTCCTTTAACAGGTTCATGAGATTCAGCAGTTTCACATTTAGCCCTTGAATTTCATAAGTAAGACCAATCCAAAGAGAGTATGGGAAGTACCCTGTGCTGAGGAGCAGGTAGGTGGACATCAAGGAGAGCAATATGCTGAACAGTCGCTGAAAGAGAAATGTGGAGCTCAGTAATGGCAACACTGAGGAAGAAGCTGCAATAAAAAGAGATCCATCAGTCACTACATGTGAAGCATTTCATCCTCAGTAACAAGATAACATTCTTCAAATCTTGACACTTTATATACAGAAATTCAATACTAATCATATATACCCTTGTATTTTCAGAAGTTACTTTTGCTAAAGAAAAGCCAATGTTTGGAATGCTTAATATTTATCAAAAGTCATTTTAGTTCTCTACCATTTTAATTCCCTAGTGTTGTGGTTTGACCTCACCTGGCAAATAAGCACCACCAGTTGCACATTCCTCACCACCCCAGAGGAATGAGGAAGAGAATAAAAAAAGTGACGCCACCAACCTTGGAAAAGCTACAGGAGACCTCGGTACTTTATTTCTTATGGTGCCACATTTGTGATACACGCTAGTGACAAGGCAGATGCTAGTTGTGGTGATGGTAGTGACAAAGAATTTCTCTCCAACAGGAGCGCTGAGGACACATTGTTGGATGCCTCAGCTTTTTGCCTGCTTAGCTCTGTCTTGAATTATGCAGAACAACTTCAGGAAGTACACAAAGCTCCTACCTTGTATATCATATTCACTTAAAATGACTACTTCCAGTCCGAAAGACTTTTCTAGAATATTCAATACTACTGTGGCAGCAAGTAGACTTTTTGGGTGCATAGTTTACTTCACCATTAGCTTTATTTTTATCACAGAAACATCACCCACATCAAAGAGAATTTCTAATATACTTTTTCCTCACAAATCTAGACCTTTCTGGCTGCCTAAATCATCTCTAGGATGAAAAATGTTTTTCCTCTCAGCCTTACA
Source organism: Streptopelia decaocto (assembly GCF_964273445.1). Taxonomy (NCBI): domain Eukaryota; kingdom Metazoa; phylum Chordata; class Aves; order Columbiformes; family Columbidae; genus Streptopelia; species Streptopelia decaocto. The sequence goes on from NC_138655.1 coordinate 86,793,123, forward strand.
CAGGAGAGAAAGATAAGGTCTACCCTCAATTCCTGCTCCAGTAAGGCAAGCAGGGCATCATTGATTTCATCAACCTTACAACTGCAAGGAATTCATCCACACAGAGATCTCTGCTTAGCTTAGCCTGCTATAAAAAGCTAGGAAAGCATGACGGAAAGGAAAATGCTCCAAAGAAAACTACATTACAAAGAGACCATTGCTCATACACACACTGATCACCATCAGTTATATTAATTTTGAATCCATTTGCTCAAACAGAGCAGGATTGCTAAAACTGACCATATCTGTTTAAGGTAAAACAGTGTCACCAGTAGAGCGATGTACATGACATCCAGCCACTAGATAACAGGAGTCATAATTCTTCCAGTAAGCTATATTTAAATTTCTGGTCTTGACTTCCAGCAAAGAGCTGCTATCAAACTCTGGACAGGATACGTTTAGCTCTAAAACAAATCCCACATTCCAGATCACTTGGGGACAAGCAATCCATTTTCTAATGAAGCCCTACAGAAATTGTTTTATAGCTGAAATAGGAAAGGTATTGCTTTACTGTATTCCATAACCCCAGTGATAATTACATTTGCTCTGTTTAATCATCCTAAGATTTTAATTTTAGAGTGATAAAAAAATCCATTCACTTTTAAGTTTCTTTTTTCTTTAATAATAAGGTTCTAATATATATTAAACATATATTAGCATCATTTTTGACAAGCATTTGGAAGTTAGCTCTGAAAAGCACTTCCATACCCCAACAGTCTCCACCATCAGCTGCAAGTTCAAGCTTGTATTGAAATACAGCAACAACCTTTCCTCACTTCCCTATGTTTAACTGGATTGCTTGCAGAACATGTCACATTACCCTTATCTGTCTCCAAGTGAAACAAAAAATGGAATTATTATATCCCTAAAAGGGGTTTTCAAGATATTCAGCATATTCAAAACAAAAGATAAAGCTACTTGTAAAACAAAGTTGTTGGCATTTTATTACAAACTTATAAAGGAGTTATACTTTACAAGACTTTCTAACACATTCCTCAAAAAAACTCACTTAGGAAAGAATAGTGAACACATGGAAGAACTATTGGGAGTCAAATAAAGGAATATACAGAAAAGTAAGATGTTAATAAAAAAGTGTCACAGCCCCCCACCCAATCCCAAACTACCAGCGTTCAAGTTTGGGAGGGAAGATGTTCTTACCTAGAGTCATCCAGCTAATAATCTGATTCAATACAGGCAATCCCTGTTTGTTCTTAAGACTGTCATGGGTACTGCTCACAACATAGGTAGAGAGTGTAATACTCAACATCTAGAAAGAAGAAATCAGACAATGAAGCACATAATTAATGTACAGATCTATACTATCCTATACTAAATACATAAATATGCTTTGGAGTTGCATAAACACCTCATCTGAATCAACAAAAGAACAGGAAGTCTGATATGTAGTGTCAAGTATTAATAGTTTTTTAAAACTTCCTTCTTGTTTTTGGTGTGGGTTTTTTTTTGTGTGTGTGTGGGGGTGTTGTTGTTCTGTTGTGGTTTTGTTTTTACTGTTTTGTTGTGTGTGGAGTTTTTTGTTTTTGTTTTTAATTCTTATTATGATTTATTTGTGCTATTTTTAAATAGTTTCAAGAATTGCCCTGGATCACTGATTTTAAATTATATGCTCTTTGTCAAGAGTAACTACTTAAATACTCATGTAAACCACAGAAAACATATGCCCCTAGTTTTTTGAGGAGCAGCTACCCTCAAACAGCAACCACGAAGAACTGGCAGATCCTCCAGCTTTGCCGTAGGATCAGGTACAGGGTGAAGGGGAAAGGCTGTTAAGGCAAGAGCTTTGCATGGACAGCACAGCTCTTGTTAGAGAGATAGCAACAGCAGCACAGGTGGATTTTAGGAGATGGAAAGAAGCTGCAATCTTAGCAGACCCATTCAAAGGAAATTGTTTGAACCACCTCAAGCAGATCCGTCTGCTTTGGTGAAGCAAAGAAGCTGAAGATTTTTTTTCCTTGACTAATTCAAGAGACATCATTCAGTCATCAAGTAAGTGCAAAAAAACTTAGGAAAATTACCCCATGAGTCAGTTATTTTTGAAAGATGACAATTATCCAAGAAAACGCATGAGCCAAGTTTTCAATTACTGCTATTTATTCACAACTCTGCAGTTCCACTAAAAGGCAAATCAAGCATGCATGGTACTTTGCAAACACGTGCTTTAAAATTGCATTACAAGATATAATTGCTGTTGTGGCTTTTTTAGTGCAAAAAAAACTACACAGTGTTCACATCCATCACTTTTTACCATATGAATAGCTGCAGTGATAACCTAGTGGTACCTGCTCAGAGGATACACTTAGAAGTCAGCATTCTTTTTTGGTCTGGTTTCACAGGTGCTCAGTATCTGCTGCTTCAAGGCCACAAGAATATGTAACTTCTTTTTCTGTGTGACATCGATAAAGTACGCTAAAGCATTAAGCCTCCAAAAGCTCATGGAATTTGCCCCTTTATACCTCTAATGTTTATTTGGGATGCTTTCACAGCATCACAGAAGGTTAGGGACTGGAAGGGACTTTGAAAGATCATCCAGTCCAATCCCCCCGCCAGAGCAGGAACACCTAGAGCAGATCACACAGGAAGGCGTCCAGGCGGGTTTTGAATGTCTCCAAAGAAGGAGCTGTATTCACATCAGATCTCTCCCCTTTGATATATCTTTTCAACTTATTTTAGTGTCATAAGCTCTGGAAATCCCTCTGCTATTCTCTAGCCACTGGTGAAGTCACTTTGCACTCACTTTGTGCCATCTCCCATAATATATATTGTGCTTTGGAAGACTTGTGATGACCTGGGCATGTTACTAAACCCAATTTACTGCTGCTAGATCTATGCTAGAATCCAGGGCAGGGCTCAGCATCTGCTTTGGAGACTCCTGTGTTTGCAGTTTAAGTAATGTTCAAACTGCTCTCAGCTTTCACCAACATCTTCAGAACCCTAGAAGCAACTTGGAGATGCAAACTGAGGTCACCAGGTAAGAATCTGTCTTCTTTCCCCATTCACAACATTCTTGGAAGTTCGCAGATTGTTCTTAAACAGCTTAAGAGATGGCATCTAAGAAACACTCATCTGTAGGTCACAGCTAGAAAGAAGAAACCAAGGGTGACACCTGCAGTCCCAACACCTCTTTGCCTCCTGTCCCTTAGTTCCATTGATATGACATGGATTCCTCCTGTTTATTCCTACTCCTAAATTAGAGAAGAAAACTAATAAACTGACCACCATGGACCCACATGAAGTTCAAGCCTCCTAGGAAAAATAACTTGACTCAACATTATCAACCAATGGAAACAGCAGCGTTTTCAGTAGTGCAGCAAAAACTGGGATTCACCTATGAAACTGATGGCAAAGAAAAACTGGTGTTCTCTCCAGAGAAAAAAATTAAGTTGTACTTTAAGCACTGCAGCAGTCTAGCTGATGGGTTAAAACTAACTTCTGTTTTCACCATCCCTGAAGCCTTAATGACTTCTCAAAGATCACAGAATCATTCAGGTTGGAAACGACCTTTAAGATCATCAAGTACAACCGTAAACGTAACACCACCAAGTCCACCACTAAACCATGTCCCTCAGCACCACGTCTACACACCTTTTAAATCTCTCCAGGGATGGTGACTCCACCACTTCCCTGGGCAGCCTGTTCCAGTGCTTGACAACCCTTTCTGTGAAGAAATTTTTCCCAATGTCCAATCTGAACCTCCCCTGGTTCAACTTAAGACTGTTTCCTCTCATCCTGTCACTGTTACTTGCCAGAAGAGACCAACCCCCACGTTGCTAGAAGACAGAAGTAGCATCAACCAAAAGACAATCTTCTCCTTGTCACAGTGAACAAAATTGAGCAAAAAAAAAAAAAAAAGTTATTCCTGCTTTAATGACATCAAGAGAAAACTTGAGAAACTCTTGGCAATTTTCAGAAACTGTGAGGGTGTAATTAGTATCTTCTGCCTCAAGCAAACAGTGACATGTATCAAAACTTCAAAACATTACTGAAGTTTATGTAACAGAAATGTAAGTGTAACCATATTAAACTTAAGCTTGCATTTTTACTTTTTATAATTTCTTTATTTATACACTTCTGCTGAAAAATCTTTTTCATCATGCTGTTGGGATGTCTGGGACTTCGTTTCTCTAAGGCTAATATCCCTGTTGGAAATCTATAGTGTGCAGTTACAAAAACCAGTGAATAAATGAGTGGCCTGTAAGTGGCCTCTTAGATCCATAAAGGTGTGTAGTTCATACTCATTTGCTAAGGTGTACACTCTGTCCCATCTATGGAGAAACCAATTCAAAAATACATAGGACCAGATTGGAGGGAATTATCTATTCTGTGGATGACTACATGCAAACTGGTGGGTTTTTTGCCTCCTCCGAGGGTCTCTGCCAACTCAGGTTTCTTTTTGATCAAATGGTGATCAATGAATTTAATGGAACAATCTTTGTTCCTTTCCACACATGATATTTTCACTACAGGCTAATTCCCACACAGAAAATGAAGCTCACTTGGACAAGAAAGAAGAAACCTGCCTTCAGAAGAGGCGGGGGGAGGGGAATAAAATAAAATAAAAATAAAATTAAAAAAATCACCATAAGTGCAACAAAAAAGCCTAGGCTATACCAAATCTCTCTCTTTCTCTGATTGAAATAGGAAGCGAACGGAAAAGGCAAGTGTCTTTATTCAGATGCAATTCCAAAATAACCTGTGAAGAACAACTCAGGCAAATAAGAACTACTTAAGCCTTTGGGAAATATGATCTTATTTCTTGTATGAAAATGCATGTCATACCAAACAAGCAGATGCAAAAATCTGAGGTAAGGTGAAATGAAAGATTTAAAAGAGGGTTCTTGCACACAGATGCTACCACAACAAAGAAAAAAAGGATAAAACCCCAAACCAAACAACAACAAAAAAAACCCCACAACACCACCAAACCAAAACCAAATGGAGTCAGGGGATCCTGATGAGAGATGTTCGGCCAGATCAGTAGGCTTTTTGCTAAAAGGAAGAAAACTAGAAACAACAGGTATTCCTTCTCCACTGTGTAATTCAAAGGCTTAGTCAAAGCTGAACCTATAAAAGATGTGAGCAGAGTGGCTAAAGGAGCACCCAAGACAAACCATAAAGACATGAGGAAGAGACATCACATTTTCCATTCCACTTCAGTGAGTGCTTGGAGAAAAGGGGCACATAATGAAGAAAGACCTGTAGCAAATTAATCTATCTTCTCATTCACCAAAATGAAGAAATATCAAACAATCTTAGTTTCCTGTCTATGAAGGAACATGATCAGAGGAAAGCACAGCCTTCAGTGACTGTCTCCAAACACCACATGTGGGGAAGCTGCAAAAACTACTTAAGAAACCCCTTGTTAGATGCAAAACAGGAACCCGATGGTATGTGCTTAGGGGGTGTATGAATGTCAATGCCCTGATTGCTGTCTGTCATTGCAAAATAAGTCTGTTCCATCTGACTAGAGGACTCATCTCACCATTAAAAACTTCCTGGGAGCTGTAAATCAAAACTCACGTGTTCAAAATGCTCTAAACCAGCATTTCTGAAGATTATCCCCTTCCTTGTCCCCATTGAAAACTCCAACTCAAAATAAAAAGTAAAAGGAGAACAAGGGAATTCCATTGCCTAGAAATACTAGTCTACCGACAAACATTTTCCTTTTGTATTCCTGTACATTTCAAAGCAACAAAAGGCAACCTAACCTCCAAACAAGTTATTTATTTATAAACACGTGTAATTCCTCTGTAATGTCCTCTCTGCGCGCTAAGTTTGAACTATTTTCTCTCCCAGTCCTTTCCTTACCTAGAGTGTTAATGGCAGATCATATGTTTTCCATTCCCAGGTAAACTTCCAAAATAAAAATCTAAGAGACTTGTAAGTAGATGTCACTGTTGTAAAATATCCTCTGATTAAGGAGCAGTTTGAGGAGCTTTATGATCTTAAAAGTTGGGAGAAAAATGAAGATGTTACTCGCTGAACAAGCAGGCAGAACATCTTCATCTAATTATCTCAGGACCATATGTGAATTTCCTGATTCTCTCAAGTTGGCTCAAGAACAGCCTGGCATTACTTTTTGACTACAGATCTATTTCATCATCATAATAATTTGTGAGCTTCTCCACAAAGTTACACCATGTGAGATGCTGCAGCAGTTGTGTGACATGTTGAGGTCAGCCAAGTGCCAGATGCCCATGCAGCTGCTCCCTCTCTCCCCCAGCCAGTGCAAGTTGTTTTCGGGCATCCCAGCGAGAATCCCACTGCTGAGTATACACTGGAAATACCTGTCCTAAATGTTTAGGAAAGGAACTGATACCTCTTTTCAAAGGTAAGCTGGAAAGCTTAAGAGAACTCATCACCACATTATACATGTGTGCATGCTTGAGTAAAGGCATTTTAAGCATTTATTATTCTTTCCCCTCCTCCTTTTAACAAATTTGAGCTCCCTGCCTAAATCACTGAAATAATGAATGCATTGCTTAGCTCAATAAGAAACTCCAGCACACAGTAAGTCATAACCAATAACGCTGGTCCTGAAATAAAACGATTATCTTGTTACAAGTTAAAAAAAAAAAAAAGGACAGCAGACATGCAAGGTATTATTAGAATCTTAAAAGCTCTCTAGAACTTAATTAGCACCTAGTATGAAAAGACCTACCTATTTCACAAAGCTATAAAGAAAAAAAATCTCATCTTTCATCTGAAAGAAGAATTAAATAACAGAAAACCAGCTCAGTACCAGTCTCACATTGTTATTCAACAGCCAGAAACTGGAAAGAAGCCCCTGAACCAGCAAGCCTGTCCGCAGTGTGTGCGTGTGCAATTCCTGCAAAGGTTACTGGAAGTTACATATGCAGACGGAAGGCAGGACAAACTCTCAAACTCCGAGCAGAGCATCGAAACGGCTATGCAAATATATGTATCAATACACACAAATATGCACAGGATGAGATTTTGTGAACACAGCATTATGATATTTTAAAAAGCATGTTACCATGAGCACATGGTCCTCTTGAAACAGTCAAGGGGAAAACTCTTAGGAACAATCATTTTCTCCTTGAAAATTGTGGTCTTGGTAGGAACATGTTCTTAGAAAGTATGTAAAAATTTGTGCATAAAAACCCTATAACATTCAGAATTAGTGAAAAGTAGGCAACTGACCTGATAAAAATACACTTTCAGTTCTTCATTACTTCTGTGCTTATTTTCACTTCGACAACGACACGCCAGTGAGAAGCAAGAGATCAAGAGAGTCAGCAAACCAGTTGCTACTCTGTAAAAATAAACAAAAGAACAATAAAATCCCAGGCAATATAATCAACACAATCATGAAATTTTCAGAAAAGTGTTCTTCATTAAGTTGAGATAATTCATTACAGTGTCAAGACTAAATAGTTAAGGAAACTTCAACATTCAGCTTTAGAAAAACAAAATCCAATCCAGAATCAAGTGTCTTTTTTTTTTTTTTTTTGGTAATAGTATTTTTTTGGGGGGAAGAGGCAGGAAAGCAAGAGGGGCTGTGTTTGTGGGTGTGGTATGGGGTTTTGGGGGGTTTGTTTTTGTTTTTCTAAAACACAAGCTTGCCATCCAGAAACACAGCTATGGTCTTTTCATGGCAGTGGCAAATAAATAAATAAGTAAATAAATAAATAAATCAATCTCCATTTTGGCTACACATCTGATCTGCCACCCATTATTTTTAGGTACTTTCTATTACCTCCATGTAATATTTTGAACAAAATAGTAACAGTGACCGGTGATCTAAAGTTAGTGGTTTCAAGGTTTGTCAGGTTTGTCACCTAAGAGGGTAATTAAACCACCATTACTATCAAATACATAGCTTTGTTTAAATTCAACAGCAAGATTGTCATTCATCACATAAACACAGCAAAAAAAATTCTGCTTGGCATTATTGAGTAAACCTGCTAATTATGACACTGTTCCAAAATAATAGGCATGATTCACTAAAACATCAGTACTCATATCACCTCCTATTGTCTTGCTTCAGTCATCAGGCAAACAGAGGAACTGTAAGTGCAGAAGTGTTTGCATGTGTTTCTTTGTCATGCTGCATTCTTGCTATGGAAGTAGTCAAACCACACAGTAGTGCCCACTTCCACTTGTCCCTTGGCACCTCTACCAAGAGACTCCGGACAAAAATGTCCATTTGTGACTGCTCCATTCATTGTGTTTTCTCAGGCATAACACAAAAATGTTCAAATACCTCATATTCAGTAAAATCAAGCTACTTAGGCCTATCACAATAGTAAGTTTCAAGTAATGATCTAACAAACACAGGAACACAGTTGCAGACTACTGACTCACAAAACGGAGGCTGGAGGGTATTTCTGGAGATCAGACCAGTCCAGCTCCCTACTCCAAGCAGTGTCAGCTACAGCAGGCTGCTCAGGGCCATGTCTCGCTGGGTGTTAAATACTTCCACTGGTGGAGACTCCACAGCCTCTCTGGGGAACCTGGTTCCAGTGCTTGACCACCTTCAGCATAGAAAAGCTTTTTTCTTATGTTTAAATTGAATTTCCTGTATCTGAATCTTTGCCTATTTCTTTTCTCTTCACTGGACACTGAGAAAAATCTGTCTGTCTTCTTTACTTTTTTCCCCCAGACAGGTATGTATATAAACTGATAAGATCCTCTTGAGTTTTCTCCAGAATAACCAGTTCCAGCTATCTCAATCTTTCCTCCAAGCTCAGCAGTCCCAGCTCTTGCTCACTCTCCTGTGGCAGATGCTCTAATCCCTGGTCCCCAATGTTCACATCTCCTTCTAGAGAGCCCAGAAATGGACACAGCACTTTCGGATGCATCTCACCAAAGCTGATTAGAGAGGAATAATCTCCTTCCTCATCATCACCCTGGTGATGCCAAGAACACCACTGACCTTTCCTGCAAGGGGCACATTGCTGGCTCTTGGCCAAACTAGTTGGTCCCAGCCTGTCCTGGTGCATGGAAATTATTTCTGCTCAGGTGTAGGACTTTGCACTTCCCCTTTTTTGAACTTCATGAGCTTCCTGCTTGCTCATTTCTCCAGCTTGTTGAGGTCTCTTTGAAAGGCAGCATCTCAATCTGCTGCATCAACCACTTCTCCCAGTTTTGTATTACCTACAAACTTGTCAAGGGTCCATTCTGTCCCATCATTTAAGTCAGTAATGAAGATCTTAAAGTACTGGCACCAGTACCAACCCCTGCTGCACATCACTAACAACTGGTCTCCAGCTGGACTTTGTGCCACTGATTACAATACCTTGAACTTGACAGTTCAGCCTTTTTCCAGTCCACCTCACTGTCCACTGCTCTAGCCTGCACATTATCAGTTTGTGGATGAGGATGTTATGGAAGACAGTACAAAAATCCTTGCTGAAGTAAAAATAAACAACATTCCTTGCTCTCCCCTGGCTCAGTGAGCCAGTCTTGTCATCTTAGGAGGCTACCAGGTTGGTCAAGCCTGATTTCCCCACCATAAATGCATGCTTGACTACTCGCAGTCAGCTTCTTGTCCTTGACACGTTTAGAAATAGTTTGCTTCCAGGATTAGTTGCTCAAGTACCTTTCCAGGGACTGAGGTGAGGCTGACCAGTCTGTAGTCACTTGGATTCTCTGTCTTGCCCCTTCCAGAAGATAGCAGTGACAACATCTGCTTTCTTCCAGTTCTCAAGATCCTCTCTCACCAGCTGTTGCCACAACTCTTCAAAGACTCACGGTGACAGTGGCCAGCTCTCTCAGCTCTGTGGGGGTGTATCACGTCAGGGCCCACAGACTTGTGCAAGTGCAGCTTATTTACAGGTTCCAAAACTCGATCCTCTTCCACTAATGTTGTCTCCCTTGCTCCAGACTTTGCCACAGGTCTCAGTAGTCTGAAGGCTGGAGTTCCTGATGGCCACTCTTACTAGTAAAGATGAGGGCAAAAGAAGGCCTCAGACTTTTCCCATGTCATTTATCACCAGGTCTTCCTTTCGCTGCTCTATGTTGTCTTGTTGCACTTTACATCCAACACCAGATTCAATTCCAGGAGACTTTGGCTTTCCTAACCCCTCCTGCATATCCAGACAGAGTCTCTATGCTTCTCCTGGGTCATCTGACCCTGCTTTCACCTCTTGTGTGCTTCCTTTTTATGACAGTTGTATTAATACACTGAAGAAGCCCTGACCTGACATACAGTGCCACTGCTCAAGAACAGATTTAATAAATCCACCTATTTCTCTCTGGCACTCTAATTTCTCCCTCCTGTATCTTCTCTTCCAGCATCTCCTTATCTTCAATATCCTGAGTGTCACATATACATGTATTTTTAATTGTTGCTTCAAGCCTTTTCAGCTTCAACACTCCCTTGACATGATTCAGACTGGCAAAAACTGTTTCAGAGGTATAATATTTCATTAGAGTAATAAATAGGAAGATGTACAGCCCAGGTAAGGTGACTGTAAGTAAGTGTCAGAGAGGAACATATGAAGGTAATTTAATTCCATTTTGACTTCTAAGCTGTGCTCAAATGTTCTATAGAACAAAAAAAAAAAACCTCAGTTTGGACCATCAGAAATACATCACAGTATGTTTGGGATTGGAAGGGACCTCAAAAGATCATCTAGTCCAATCTCCCTGCTGGAGCAGGAACACCTAGGTGAGGTCGCACAGGAACATGTCCAGGCGGGTTTTGAATGTCTCCAGAGAAGGAGACTCCACAACCTCCCTGGGCAGCCTGTTCCAGTGCTCTGTCACCCTTACTGAGAAGAAGTTTCTTCTCAAATTTAAGTGGAACCTCTTGTGTTCCAGCTTGATCCCATTACCCCTTGTCCTATCATTGTTTGCCACCGAGAAGAGCCTGGCTCCATCCTCATGGCACTCACCTTTTATATATTTATAAACATTAATAATACATACATATGTATGCTGCGAGGTTGCAATACAGCCAAAGCAAAATCTGCCTTGAATACTTCTAACGTACCCAAGTATCAAGACTATGAAGGGTTTTCAACAGACAGATTTAAATCACAGTGAAAACAATCAAGGCAGAAGATCAATAATTTTGGAAATATCTGGGCTCATAATTCTATCCTCAATCCTATATTACTGCTCAGGTCCCATATTTTACTGAGGATTGGGCACTCTGGCTCTGAGGGGGCACCGTATCTTTTGTCAGTCAGCAGAAGGAGCTGCCACCGCCTGGGTCAACTGAAGCGTCTCTCTGCAGTGACTACAGTGATACCACGAGCCTGATGCCTTCAGGCCAACCAACTGGACTGCATCCAGCTATGGCAGAATGCTTCAGTGATCAAGGAGTAGCTCACAAGGGACAGGGACAGATAACAAAGATGCACTAGAAAAATAAAATGCAAATTAACAACTGTAGAAAATCAGATGAGCAACACCAGAAAGGAAAATGAAGCAGAAGTGGAAAAAAGAAGAGACAAAGGAGAGATCGAGGAAGAAGAGAGCTCTGCCTATCCTATTTCCCTGAATAATTTGCTAGATACAGAGTGCTATTCAAAGCCAGATTATTCAAAATGAGATGGAAGAATCCAGAGACATGCTGTCAAAGTAAATCGCTTTTGAATAAATGTTCTTATTCACATATATCAGTGCTATTTATCATGTTTGCACCCCAGTGAAGTTCCTCCTTTATTAACGACCTTTATTTTCATGTAAAATTTGTGAATTTTTGTATTGTGAGAAATGTTTCCCTCCAAAGAAATTACAGAATAGAACAAAGAGCAAATGAATGTGGCTTTCTTTGAAGTACCGCAGAAGAATTAAATCTATTCGCATTCACATTAGCGAATAACTGAGGTCTCTATAATCATGTTATTTAAATTCTGAATTTCAATACCTGTCTCAGGCAGCTTTCAATAACACAGTTCCTCACATGCATCAAAAATCAGTCTAAATTTTGAATATCAAAGAGGGAAATAAAAAATTGAAAGAACAAGATGAGATTCTTACACTAGAGGAATGTTTGGTTCTCTTCCTACAACAGGCATTAAAGGAAATGCTGCCAGGAGCACACACAGAAGAGTCCAGATCAATGCTGTGGTCTGAAGGAAGAAAAACAAATGGGATTTTTTGAAGGCCACATGCACAGACAATTGTCTCATCAGAAATAAAGTACTTCGGCAAGCTACTAACAGCTACTAGCATCTCCCACATGCAGAAAACCCTGCATCTATCAAGAATAAAATTAACTGAAGAAAGGGCACAGAGTCAGTGGTATTACAGCACTTCAATTTAAAACAGAAAAGATTCTCATTTACACAGCTGTCAAAATCCTATCAAAGACAATGAGAATTAAAGCTAAGCTTATGCTTAAAGGCACTTTCTCAAAGTCTGGCCTTCACACACATTGCAGTCACCAGAAAGCTGATGAGTAACCTTATGGAAGAAAGGAATAAAAATAATCTCATCAGAAGTTTGCAACAGCTATATAATCACCTATTCTCTAGCAATATGGTAACGTTTTTCAGTCTTTGAATCTGAATGCCATTTGATTTAACCACCATCATCATCCAAGTAGTTCTCCACATTCTTTGCTAGGAGGAGAAAAAAAAAAAAACTGTCCTGGGTATTTTATTCTAAATAAAGACATGAAGAGCTATATGACAAAGTTTTCAAGCTCAAGTCAGATTCAACTTCCTAAAAGGAAATTTTCAGTGCTACAGAACATTCTGCATATACCCAGCTTTAAGACAAGTTACTTGATGACTCAATAAAATTAAAAATTGTAAATAAATACAAGCTTCCATCTTGACAGTTCCTGCAGAGCAAGACTTAGCAGTTTGACTCTCTTTTTTTGTTGTTGTTGTTTTAATTACAATGTTAATGTTACCCCAGAACTCTAGGTTTTAGGTATCCTGTGAAATAAGAGCTGTTTGAATAAACTAATGGAAGAAACATCTCTCGTGTTAAAGACTGTGCCTCTTGACAAACATATCTAGAAAACTGTTTTCCTGGGAAAAATAGTACAGCAAGCTGCCTCTGAGGAACAATGTGTACCAGCTGATTGCAGACAGTAATGAGTTGACAAGGGGTTTCCAGGGTGTTTTGGGTTTTTTTTGTTTGTTTGTTTGGTTGGTTGGTTTTTTTCCTTTTGTTTTGTGACAAATGATCACATTACTTAAATAGTGGCAATCATGCATGTCAACACTTTTATCACTCTGACAATTTGATAAATCATGTGCATTTCATATGATTTTAAGTCAAACATCTTTTAGTTATCATTAACAGAAAACAAATCGCTAACTCATAACTACCCAAAAGTTCTTAAGCAGTCTTATTATCTTGTACAACAGATCTATCCAGATCTTACTAAACTTCGTTGCCTTGCTACATGCCGCTCATGACAGGGATCAGAATAAGAGCATAACTGAACAAGAATCCCAAGCAGCGTTCCAAGGAGACCAGTCCTAACACCCTAAGATGCAACAAGCTGTTAGTAATTTAAAATGCTCTTTTTAGGCAAAGCAACACAGTACCTTTGCTTGAACCCACAGTTGTGTGATCACTGGCCAGCCAGCAAAGATAAGAAGACCAATAGTAAGCGTAGAGCGGTAGAAAAAGCTGAAGACCTAGTCAAAAAAAAACAAAACCACAAGCATATTAATAAAACTTGCAATTCCTCAAAGAGGTAGTATGCTAGCAATTAGACAGCCTGTTGATACATACGGGTAAAATACTTACTAGTATTTCAATTCCCAGTGTACAAACCAAGAGGAATCCTATACACTGACTGATATGAAGTGACAAGAGATTTGCAGCAAGGTCTCGAATAACAGGAAGTCTGTTCAAAATGAAGGGTGGGAAGGGGGTCAGAGCACAAGAAACGTTTTGAGTATTGCTAACCCTGCCTGCTGTGGGTGATGGCTTGAGGCTCCTTCTGCCCAGTTTTACTTGATATAAAACCTACAACAAAACCCTCCAGCTTTTTCCTACCCATTTCTGGCACATCTTCACCAGCATTTGGACAAGCTTCAGATTATTCTTCAACCAAATCAACTCTGAGTTTATGAACATTTTTGTTTATGCTGTGCTTAATGTCCGTCACAACGGATGAAACATTCAGAAGCTTTAGAGAGAGAAAAAAATCCCCAGTTAGCTTTTCCAGTGTTTTATGAGGCAGCTTATTATCCAGCTGCAGTTGGTTTCGTTTCCTCTGAATCATACAGAGTTGGTATCCACAGAATGGCCAGTAGATTAGGTAGGTAACAGAAATCAAGCAGTTAACAAGCATTTTTGGATTTGGAGTAAAAGAAGATTCAAACAAGACATGTTTGTTTCAGTATCGGAGCACAATCCTCAACATGACTAGCATGTGTTCTCCAAAAGCAGCTGCAGTTCAGCATACTGGACATTTTGCAGGATGAGACTATTTGAAAATTATTGAAGAAAAGGAACAACCTGTCACTCTTTCCAAAAGAAGTCAGCTGCTACAAGTATTTGCCCCAGATTTTAGCACCCTTTTGCTACCATTATGAGAGTACTAAAAACATTTTGTCTTGGAAAGATACTAATCTATTTTTGCTAATAGAAAGATATCTTCTAGCATTGGTAGTTGTATCAGTCAGTTTGGAAACTACTCTGTATGCCAAACGAAATATAAACCAGAGTCCTCTGGAATGTCTAAGGAAGCATTTCAGGCAGTTCAATAAAATTATATCTAACTTATTCTTCCAAATTAGGGGAAGAACTTCATTATCTACAAAAAGGAAGCACAGACCTGGTTTTATAAAACATACTTCGTAAAAATGTATTCTTTACTTACTCTCTCACAACCGCATACCATACTGGTACTGGCAAGAGACAGTATACGTAGTATGTCCAAGGACGTGCTTGAATCAACAGGAAAAAAGCTATTATCATTCCAACAATGGCAAAAGCATAGAAGAGAACAGTAGATTCCTGAAAAACAAATGATTGGACAAACATTCCTGAAACAGCAATAAAATGTTTTAAACTACACACTATTTTCCATTTCTTAGTTGCACAGTGAATGTTATTTTAACACAGTCAGTCAAGCTGCTTTGTGTCTATGTACACAACTCTGGACACTGCTCCGAGCCAGATGAAAACAAACCAAACCAACAACAACAAAAACCCCCATGAAAACCAAAAAAAACCAAAACCGCAACAGTAGGATTTGAAGATCTAATTCTAAATATGCCTCTACATAAGGTCCTACAGTAAATTCTGCACAGGGGAGGCACACTTGCACAATCTGGAAGCCAAATGTATCCAATATTATTTATGTTCAATGGGTACTTGAAATCCAGTGGAAGTCTGAGATGCTAAGGGTCTCGGAAAATGAACTCTTAAATCTAGATTCCAAAACCTGACTTGGAGCATAACATTGAGTTCAAGTTAACAGCATTACGACCAAAACGTTTAATGAAAATTCCACAAGCACGTTTCCTTCTCCTGCTTGAGATGTAAGAAAACTAACTAAATTAAAATATACAGCATTAACTCCTACAGGAAAAACAAAACAAAACAAAATTACAACAAAAAACCAACAACAACAAAAACCAAACAACCCTTCAGGATCTAGAGACAGCTAATGAAGGAGGCTTATGACCAATCTTCCACAGAAGAGATGGCCTTACTCAGAGAACCTCCATTTTCAAAGTACAACAGATGACTCCAGTCACATTGCACTAAAGGTTCCTAGCATAGCTAGAACTGTTGTTACATTTAATCTTAACCTACAATGCCAGCTTTTTGCTTTTGTAAAAACCAACAAACAAGCAAACAAAAAACAAGAAGATATGAGATGAGAACATTCTCCCTACCACGTACTGAAACACATTCTTGGACTGAGAGAGATGTAAGGAGGAACATCAAAGAGAACAAGGAAAATTTTTAAATGGGTAATCTCAGACAGGCAGGCTGGCTAGTCCTTCACCATCAGGTAGCAGCAATCTCTCGACTGGGCAAAGAGGTGCATTTAAACAAGCACTCTGCATCTGCCTTTCATCTTGTCATTGAAATACCCTTCCTTACTTAGGGACATTCGGATATCAGAAGAATTACTGGTAATGGGAGATTATTTACAAGTTTTAAATAAACAGTTTTATCTTTAAGTATTGCAACTTGACATAGCACAGGCAGCTTTAGTGACTGAGCAGTCTTCAGCAGATTGTGTATGTAATAACTGAAGACACAGGAATGTCAGTTCCTTTGAATAAATTATGTAGACAGATATGTGACTATGCTAAATATGCTGAGAAGACATTCAATCAGCAGTCACACAGACCGGTTAACATTTTTTATGCACATCCCCTCCCTCTAACTGACATACAACTGCCTTTATTTAAACTGACGGCTAATGCAAGTTCTAAATGATTTTTACAACAGAATTTCTGCTAGGATATGTCATTAAAGTAAGAAAAAGATATGTCATATAGAAAGCTGACATAATGCAATTTTGTTATATTGATTTTAAATTTCACATTTGCTGACAGAGATAGAACAAATATGTATAGATATGATATGCATACAATATAATTTATCACTGAATTAGTAAACACATGCAATCAACATTTTATTCCATATAGAGACAAATATTATAGAGTCCAATATAGCTGGTCATGCACTGAAATCAGTTTTGCCTTTTCTGTGGATGTTTAAAGATAGATTAAAAGGTTAGGCTTCTTTGTAAGCAAAAAAACACACTACTCCATAAGAAAACAAGTTTTTTCACACACAGCATAATAAGTCAAAAACTTCTAAAGATGACATATACAGGATATGCAGTTTCATTATTCAGAGGCTCCTTTCAGATTTTATAAGGCTGTGCTTTGCAGAAGACTATTTGTCAGTGGTAAATTAGTTTCTCAGCAAAATTCTTTAAGTAGTTCCAATATTAGCTGTAAAACAAGTAACTTCCATATATGAAGCATTAGCCTCACACTACGATTCCTTAAGTATTTAGCAACACTAAGAAAGGTTAAATAGAAAAAGGCTTCTTACTAAAGCTAAGGAAAGAAAAATTCTACAGACAAAGAGCGAAGAAAACTATTTTTTTCCTAGCAGTGTCACTAGCATAAAATTTGCTTTAAACAAGTAAAATCAATATACCAAATGAAAATCTGATGTCAACTAAAAATGTGAAGTTTTGTTTAATGTAGTTATTAATATGCCAGATACCCAGTCTATTTATTGTAATTATTTTCTTCATATCTAACATAACATGCATCTTGGATTATTTTTTCTCAGTTATTGGATGAAAGAAAACCTAAATCATGCAGTACAGCACTTATGAATATTTTCCATTTCCATTTTGTTTGATCATTTTCATTAAAGGCCAAGACTATCTCATTTCAGCCAGTAGTAAAAACCTCAAGATAGCATGATAGGAATTTTCTCAGAGTAATATATTGAAGGCAGTAAAGATGCTAAGTGAATGCTCAGTCTCATTTACATTACCAAATGAAACAATTCCTTTTATTCTGAAACAAATCCTTGAAGTTTGAGAGATTTTTTTTTTCCCCCTCCCTCAAGGCTTTAATCCTTCTCTAGTGACATGTTAGCTTTTTGCCTCTTCACTTTTTTGAGGTATCTCTTTTCCTGATGAATGACTGAAAGCGAGTTTCATAGGATTTGTACTTCATGAAAAATCAAACCATAATATTCTTGTCAAAAAGAACTTTCCTTCCTCTTTGATGTCTTCTGCTGCACTCTTACAAATCACAAAGAACAAGACAGCAAGTTGATCTGTGAAAGCACAGTTCACCTTTCTATTATAACAAGTTATACGTTTTAAAACCACCATGAATGGACTGCGCGGCATCTGAAAACTGATTTCACATTGCCAAAGAGGACAGGAATAAAATAATTTACAGGCCGATTTTTTTTGACCTTAACAGCAAAGAATAAAAATAAAAATGGAAGCCTGAAGTCTGTGTTCTTCTAAACTAGCATTATTGTAACAGAGAGCTGACTTTACTACGATTAATGCTGAAAATTGACTTCTGGTTAAAGACAGAGCCTCTAATATTTTTAAATCACTATGTTTGCTTACACTTGCATTAGCATCTAGTAAAATGCACAGCTGTAGTAAGGAAGAAACTTGAGAAAAAGCAGTACTGCATACTCAGACTTACATGGTTTAGGAATACTGATCCAAATAAATGGACCAAATGGTAACACTAAGCAGGATTACAGTAGCTAGGAAACTCCACAGATTGCCAGTTTCCACATGCAGTCAATGGGCCATTTGCCCCACACAGAAAGACTCTGCATACATATGAAGCTGAAAACTGATAGAAAAAAATATATTAGCATGTTTCCAACCTACCTTATTATTAGCCTGGACAGTTCTGGTCAAATTGGTGTGGGTCTTGATAATCACCAAAATCACATAAGTCGTCCAGCCCACAAAACCCATTGCAATACTTAGACCCAGGAATAACCTGTCGTAAGTATGGTAGTAAGACAAGCCTTCCAAAGCAAGGTTAATCAGGGTTTTGCACAGAGATACCTAGAGGCAGACAAAACATAAAATTACGGTTTAGAACAGAGTCAACTCCACTCCACAAATCGACCTAATTGACAGCAACTGGGGCTCAAGAAGCTCCGCCACTGTCAGCACACGGTGTCCCCTCTGTACTCAGGCGCAGTGTTTTGGCCAGCGCCAGCTGCTGGAGTACATGCTGCTTTGGACTCCTGCTGGACATAAAGTCAACCATCACTTGGCTCCTTTGTCAACTTCCTTGGCCACAACAGTGGTCAGATGGCAAAAGCAACACAGACAGCACACCTTGAACATCACCTACTACCATGCATGCCACTTGCTTTTCCCATGAATATCTGACATATATATATACAGTCATGTGCTTCTGAAGGCACAACATTTACATAAGAGCAGGATTATGGATGCAGCTGAAACATGGTCCCTCTCCACAGCCTGAAATACCTTCTTCCTGGGCTTTGATGTCCTCTACTTCAGTAGTACTTGATACCCCCAACACTTTGGCTAAGCAACAGAGGTGAATTCAGAGACTGGAGTCCCAGTTTCATACACAAAGCAGTTGCCTGGGGCTCTCAGGGTGCAAATAATTTGGACACAAGAAGCACTGCACCCAGTCTAATCACAGGTCCCCTTACTCAGTACCTCCACTGGAGAGATACCACGATAAAGACTGCTTCTTCCCCACACTGAGGTGTGCTGACCCCTGTGATTTACACAAAGATGAGAAGCTCAGCTGTGTAATTTGTGTTCACAGAGGACTCTCTGGTGATTAAAAGATCCATAAGGAAGAGTATAGTAAGAAGTTGAACATACGTGACGATGCTTCTTTATACATCCAGATATCCAGTTGGGATTTAACAGCAATAATCAATAGAAAAAGCTATGTCAGCTACTGAAGAGATCACAAATCTGACAAAGGGCAAGCTCATCCAAAATAATGTAATTCACAAGCATACAATTATGAATGCATGTTTGCAATGCAAAGAGCTGCAGAGTTGAGGAGGCGAAGAATCATCTACACCCCAGCAGCTGGTACCACGCTGACCTTTCTGCATTGTGATATATGAAGCTAAGCAGGGCACAGGCACAAGCCCAATGTGTTAGTGATCAAGAGTGAGCCTGAACACATGGGGCACTCATGTGAATAAGAGGTAAAAGTTCATACATAACCGATAACACAAATTCATACATAACCAAAACCACAAACTCGCAGGTTCTACTGCTGAAATGCAAAAAATATCTTCTGTAAGTACATGTGCGACAGCCAAGCCAAGTAGCAGTATTAGGAAACCAAAAAGAAAACCTTCTCTCATAGCAACTGATCCATTGATTTAAACTGAACTATTTCCAGTTTACAATGTGGTAAATAAAAAGGCACAAGATATAAAATAGATTTAGCTGTCCTGTGCATAAAATAGTAACTTATTACCTTGAGAAACACATTGGGAAAACGAAGAGCTGAACCCTAACACATAAGGGAATTATTCTTCCACGCATCAGGCACGTAAAATGTAATCTTACATATTCAACTTTTTCATGTGCCTTTTAACACAAGGGTCAGTGACCAAACTAAACCTGTTAAAATGAAACACTTCTCTGCATCATTTAGCTTTACAAACTATATCTGTGAACGTGAGAATACAAGCACTGGTGAACTGCAACCAGTCGAGTAGCCTGTTGCATAGCGAGTGGCAATAAATGCTTAGAACTGGGAATTTTGGGATTTTTGTATTACTGGAACTGGGAAGCACAGAATGATTCCACATATGGCTCCCAGTCTCAACAAACTGAAAGGTGACATTAAAAACAAGAACAGCTGGTTCGGGTAAAAGAATAAAGCAAAGCAGGATCTATGATGGAGCAAAACATCACACATTTTTTCATGCAAGTAGCTGCCTAAGAAGTGTGAACATGAAATATATTCCTCAGTTTCTCTCTCAATTTACCCTTTTCTACAGTGGAAAATAAAAACATACACTGTGTGTTAGTATACTGTGGAATGTTTAAGTTTAAGTTAAGTTTAAGAAGTATGAGAAAAAAATAAAGCACGTTGGTATTATTCATTAGAACTGATGTCAACATGCAAAATTTTGGAGACTTACAGTGGGATTTTCTTTGTATTAATAAGTGAGATATGCAACATAAAGAAAAAGGTTTTATTTCAGTTTCTTTTCAAGTTAAACAAATCTAAATATTTAGTTATAATAGAAGTTCCTCTAGGAAGTTTCTAGAAGGCATATAGCAAAAACAGACTTACCGCTTCATCGTACTTGTGCTGCTGAATATATAACCTTGTTTCCTTTAAAAAGTTGATCTGTTCAGAATCAGAAAGTGGTCTGTACAACAATATAAAGATATATTAATGTTTCTTCTTTTCACAAGCAGAGGAGGAGGCAGAAAAAATTAACTTTGTAATAAAAAAATTACTCTGGAATGAAACATACCAAAATATTCTGAACTTAGAAGTAATTAGGTAATTGGAACTAATCCGTTTCTCTACATTCATCTTTGCACTTTCATCAACACTGCTGCTAAGTTATCCCAAGATCTTTGCATTAAGAGATATTTCTTTTATGTGGGTGTTCCTATCTAATACTGCTGAAAATTTTCTCCCTTATGCATTATTATTGACCATTGCTCTAGACAAGAAGCACTTTACATACATAGAAGAATTAAGCAATTTAACCAATTTGATAGATGGTTGTAAGTAGTTTGTAAGCCTGTCAGCACAGAATGAATTGTTCATGTTCCACACTAACAGTAGATGATGCCAAACAATCTTTGAAAAAAAAGAGCTTGACTCCAGTTACACAGGGAGCTGTCAGTAGAGTCCCCAGAACAGCGATAACACAGTCACCTGGCTACACTGAGGTCAGTGATTAAAAAAACATCTCTTTGATTTTAATGAATTTGATCACCAACCTATATAACTGCTACAATTCTTCCCTTACAGAAAGTAGCAACATGGAGAAAGAAGCCAGTCAACCAACTTCCAACAAAAGAAGGTGGAAGGAGCCACTTGTCCTGGACCATTTTTTTTCCCCAAGTTAAGGATGGCAGCAGGCTGGAGGATCCCAGGCTTAGCCAGGGCAAATTATAAGCCACACCACAGTCAGTGTCACCCTAGGCACCACAGGTCACAACTTTCTGATAGCTGATGAACACATAGAGCATTTTTCCTTCACACGTTCCACACCACCACTGTGGTGCAGCATCATCTCCTCAGCATCCCAGCACATGATGGCCCAGCTGCACGTCTGCCTCCCTCCCTCACAGGCCTCACACACAACCACCAACTTCATGTTTCAGGCTGGGCCAAATCACAACCAGCCCTGGGGTCTCACTCCTACTATTTAAACCAGCACCAATCACCAGTGAGTCACCCAGCTGAACCACAGTGGCAGGTCTTGATCTGAGGTGCATTAAGAAGAGTATGACCAGCAGGTCGAGGGAGGTTCTCCTCCTCCTCTACGCTGCCCTGGTGAGGCCACATCTGAAGAACTGCATCCAGTTCTGGGCTCCCCAGTTTAAGAAGGACAAGGAATTACTGGAGGGAGTCCAGCAGAGGGCTACGAAGATGATGAGGGGTCTGGAGCATCTTTCTGGTGAGGAGAGACTGAAAGAGCTGGATCTGTTCAGCCTGGAGAAGGCTGAGAGAAGATCTCATCAATTTTTATAAATATCTCAAGGGTGGGTGTCAAGAGGATGGGATCAGATTCCTTTCAGTGGTGCCCAATGATAGGATGAGGGGCAACAGACTGAGAGGCACAGACTGAAGCACAGGAGTTTCCATCTGAATATAAGGAGAAACTTCTTTACTTTGAGGGTGCACGGAAGCACGGGAACACGCTGCCCAGAGAGGTTGTGGAGTCTCCACTGGGGACTTTCAAGACCCACCTGGACCCACCTGCACACTTCTGTGCAATCTGCTCTGGGTGAACCTGCTTTAGCAGGTGGGTTGAAATAGATGATCTTCAGAGGTCCGTTCCAACCCTAACTATTCTGTGATTCTGTGAAATGCTCATTCCAGCAGCTCCCATCAAACACCTGGGAACCACTTCTGCCTGCCACCCAGAAGCAGTTGATACATCATCAACAATACGTATGTAGCATCTTTTGAGCCCTGAAATATATTAAAAGGATCCTGTTTCTGAATAATCTCAATTTTTATTACTAACAACATCCTGGTGTATTTTGATACTGTTCCCTGGAGTTCAGAGCACAGCAGTACAGTGCAGGAGTCTTCTAAAACACTGGATGACAGAAGCAGCAATGTATCTTACTTTTGAGGAGATCAAATAAATCAACTGTATTAAAAAATGTTTGACTTCATTCAACCTAGAAAAGAGTTGAAGGGTGGTATCTATAAACAGGAAGAGAGAGGTCCCATGGAAAAGGAAGAAGGGATGAAAAGATGATGACAAAGCAATGGTAAGTGTTCGATCACCTTAACTTGGGGGAAGAACAAAGGATTTTAGAAAACAGTTGAAAAATAGCAAAATGAATGCTGGTTGTCCCTGCACCTTCATGAAACGTCCCTATGAAAGTCAGCCTCACAGTTCCACAGGCCAAGGCTGATGATGACTCCAGTTAGAATCAGTTCTTCAAGTAGGAGAACCAGCCCAAGTGCTTCCTCAAGGAAATATGTAACCCTCAAGCTTTGCTAAGTTTTTTGGCAGGGGAAAGGGAGCAAAACATCAAACCAAAGTGGGAGTTTTCACCATGTAAGGAGATTAACAGGAGGGAAAAAGGTATCTTAGTTTTTATGTAAGAATTTTTTAAAAATCTGGAATAAATATTAAGCAGCTTTAATTAGGACATAAATATATGCAAGATCTTCCTGTGTTCACTGTCTCATTTTAATTTTTTTACACATACTATTTTCTAGGGATTTTGTCCTTGTCATATTCAATGCAAATTTTTAATAATCTAAAACAGTCTTATTTTTATCTTTATATCTTTAATCATTTAGCTATAAAGCCCTTAATTATCTTTTTACTCTCAATGAATCATTTTATTATTAATGAACAATAGTCTTTACCTATTCCTTCTCAGATGACAGCACCTGGGATGTCTGTACATGGATGGTGTAACAGAATAAATGGGGGTTTTAAATAATAAAGATTCAGAAATTTAAATGCAGAATCATTTTGTCAAATGGGGCTACCGTTAGCAGGTTGCTTGTTAATTTTGAACAGCTAACATTATACCATTAATATCGCCTTACTTCCATATGCATGCCTTTCAAGACACTGAATTTATAATTGTCTGCAGATTGTTTATTAATTCTACCACCGCTCATATATAGTTGTATCAAAATGCAAGTTTCATCCTGAATGCAAGGGCTGATCATCATCTTAGATATTTTTTGGCTCCTTGTGAAGCGAAAACTCAAACAAGTGATTACAGAATTTTTGCATCTCATACCAGGCTAGAAGAGTTACCTAATACACTGATTATCTCTCAGTTCAGGAATGGATATAGTTCACCACAGGCAGTTTATTGTTCATGGAGGACCCTGATTAACTTCCTAAATCTGCAAAAGTAGATGGGAGATTTAAAAGGAGGCCCCCCCTTGCTAGATGTAGCAGAAAGCATAAAGAGACAAAGCTGAGCCAGGAACAGAAGTGGAAAGTTGCCTATAGAAAGAAGCCAGGAACTTTAGAAATTGTGATTCTACAAAACCTACAAGACTCACCAAACAACAAAACTGTAAGGAAAATTTAAATCTGAGAAGTTAAAGCTTGAACTGTTCTTAGCAGCACTGAATTTTGAGTTAAGCTATTTAAAAGTTTTTGAATACAAGATCAACAGTGTTAAAAAGAAAAAAACCCAACTGATCAGAGTTATTTCCTTGTGATTTAGTATGTCACATACTAGAGGCACTACTAGTATGCCAATGTATTCTCAGGGTCACTTAATGCCCACATACATGCAACTAATATTAATGGTAATGAAATTAATTTACTGATTATTAGAAAGATTCTGAACTCTAAAGAAAACTAAGTTATGGATGTACATGTTCTTCCCAGCTACCCATCACCAAACTCCAATTCTATCAAATTCAAGATGAATAGTCTTGACTAGTAAAACCAAAAGTATTTTTCCATAACACAAAAATATCTCTATTAATTAACAAACACACACACAGACACAGAATTTAGTCAGTGGTCTCACCTCTGTCCTCCTATACTTTTCTTGAAAGTTTTGCAAAATACATGCACTCTAACTCTTGAGGTTTAACTTAAAAGAAAAAACAAGAACTCTAGGGACACATATATTATAAACGCACAATGCAATCATAATATCATAAAGACTCTAAATACTTAAGATTACATTCTTCACAGGAAGCAATGGTAGCACTAGAAGAGCAATTTTGTTTTTCCCCCGATGGCTATCAGAGATTAGCTTTCTAGTTCCGGACAGAAATCACAGCTTCACCCACAAATAAGCATAACAAAACAACTGGACTAATTGTGCAAGTGCTTGTATACTATCCTGAGACATTAGCTACCCTTGTCATAAATATACCTGACAAAATTAATCTTTCCAACACAACATTCATGCTTCATATGAACTAAGCTATTTGACAGCACTAACAACAAAGACTGTGATGAAGTACATTCACCACAGCAACGTTAAGGGAACCTCTCTTCAGCCAATGAGGCTTGTTTGGCATCACACTACAGAAATTACTATTCCCAGTGGCATAGGTAGCATGCTGCATTCAAAACATGAAATAAAATCTCAGCACAGAAGGAGATGTCTCGCAAATACATCTGTTTCCACCACTGCTTCTCTGTTAATTTTTTTATGCTCGGTTATTTGGGTAGTGATTTATAGTTATTTTACAGTAAATTTTCCAGAACTCTAGTATAAAAAGTAACCCCTGAGAATCTGTAGTATTTTAACACTTTAAATGCAGTAGACTTAATAATGAAAATCAAGGAAGCATCACAGACCTGCAGATGCAACATATAAAGAGAACGGTTGAGATCTTTGCCTATCTCACCATCAGTTGAGAATAAATTTATTTCAGCTTCTTCACTCCAAATGCATACTTATCCCTGTATGTAACACTAACAGATACAGGTGCTTGAGGACTTATTTCTTGAAGGACTAAACCTCTTCAAAACAAACTCCACATACCCGACCACTGTCAGCTCTCGCACACCTACACCATTCTATCACTGCCCTTTCACACTCTCCACTAGGAAAAAAAACAAAACCAAAAATCCACCACCACCAACCAACCACCTGTGCATCTCACAACCCTTTGAGAGTGGCAAGATTTGCAGAAGACATAGAGATGACATTTCTATGACCCATATCCACCAGCAGCACCAATCCAGCAGGAGCTGCTCAGCAGACTTCAGTCATCTGACTTTTCCTATCAGCTGTTGGGGGACAGGGAGAAAAGGACCAATTCCTCCTGTTCATCCAAAACTGAAAAAGGCAGAGGATAAGGATATACAACACTTGAGCTTCATGGTAGCCTCAGCGAGTCAGGGAAAGGCCATCTGAATAAAGCCTGCTAGGAGTTCATATGGGTCACCTTCTGAATGCCACATAAGGCAGACCTTCTCACTGGCTTTGCTGTGATACTTCTAGCTTCAAAATGGTTGGCAGTGAAAGAGGCATCAGACTGCCACTGTTCAAACAACTCCAGCAAGCCCTTCTGCCAAAGGGCTGTGCAGTCACAGATTCCTGTCCTCTTCTCCAGAAAGAGCACCTCTGGAATCTCAGGGACTCGCAACCTGAAAGAAATCCCCCAGGTTAATGCTGCACCTCTCTTGATGAAGCTTTTCCACTGGCATCATCCTGCCGAGCAGCCCAGGGGTGCTGCCCACCCCTGTCCTCCTGCTGTTTAGTCACCAAGAGGGCAGGTGCCAGCCCCGCTCTGCTCTCACCATGGGAGAACACTGCCAGCAACACCAGCAGCTGAATATGCTCCAAGTCTGTTGCCACCCATCCCCCTGCGAGGCAGCCACACTGTGGAGGAAAGATCACTTCCAGACCAGCAATTCTGCAATCAGCTGAAATAGTAGTTACAGGACCCACTATTACTGCTCAGATCCACATCCCCGCTGCTGGGAAAATGGCATCTTGAAAGCGCAGATGTAAAACCAGCCTGACGCTTCCACAGGGCTGCTGTTCAGAAGTGCACCACTAATGGAACAACACTTTTTCCAAGCCTTTTTCAGAGTAGCGACAGGCTTCAAAAACATACTCAGTCTCCCACAAAGTTGCCTTCAAACATCCCCACTGAACAAAAGAGATGCACCTCAGGAAGAATCAGGTGGATAATGGGCAACTAAAGACACAGATCTTGCATTGAACAATATTCATTTAGCAGAAACATGATTGAATGCTTATACCTGCTCCACATCAAGTTCACGCCAGTCGCCAACCCAGGAGTGCAGAGACTTGATGTTAATGATAATGCAATCACAAACTAGCCTAACTCTACCATTCTATCATTTCTTTTGAAGGTATGGTGCACAGCCTTGCAGGTGCAGAATACAAAACCTTCCCACTTCTCCATCAACAGCAGAGAATCATCAGAAAGAAAGTGAATGTCAAGTGATGCAAAGTCGTCAGTTCATTCACTGAAACTTGGAAAAAAAAAAAATCGACCAACTAAATATTTCAAAAATCAAAGTCTGGAACCATGATGTTTGCTTTCTGTTCAACCCGGTGTGCAGTATAGAATACATGATGTTACTAGGGGCAATGATCAGGAAAATAAAATGTGTTACAGTTCTATGGACTTCACTAAATTACCTATTTACATGAATTTTAGTAGCCAGAAGCTTATTTTTCCCATTTTGAAAGTGTGTTCAATTTCAGTTCTTCAGATGAGACTAATCAAAAGAAAAAATTGTTTTACTGTATCTGCCAAAGACAGCCTGAAAGCATATACTATTAGATAGAGAGAGCACTTTGCACATTTTAGTTTTCATCTAAGAGTGAAGTTTCAAAGATTAAATTATTTGGTGGGTAATTCTGTGATCCTTAATCCATTTAGATGGCCTGAATTTTAGTTGTTTACTAAAATATTTTAAGGTAAGCTACTATAACAGGAAGTCCTATGAACTTGATTTTCATAATTCAGGAGTAAGATGCATGTAGTTCACAGATTTTAAAAATCACAGCAATGTTTTCAGTAAGCTAGAGCTTAAGCTTAGTCCATATAAATCTACAATAAAGTGTTTATTGTGGCTTCCTAAAGCCCAGGACTCCCAACATTCCCTCTCTCCCATCTTGATCTACTCTCTTTTCTCTGGCTGTTCCATTTCCAGGAGTTTCAGTCTTGGGCTGTCTAAATTTAAAGTAGATTTCTGTGGTTTTGGATTTTCTGTTGGATTGTTAAGCAGCCAGTCTAGCTGTAGGTTTGTACTCAGTTATCTTTGCACTTTTTTTTCTTTTAAGAAGCATTAAAAAGCACCACTGCATGTATCAGGCACTCCACAAGAAAAGAGTAAGGAAGTCAATAAAAGGCTCCTGTTTCAAGTTCTGAGGTTTTTGTTCTTTAAAGCATGAACAAACGGAGGGGACACGCACTTTAACAAGCCAAAGATAGTAAAAAGTATCTTTACTGACACATTGCAAAAACCTACTAGCAGATGTATGCTTTTGTATTCAGATTTACAAACAAGCAAAGGAGGAAACAGCGGGACACCAGTAAAACCACAGGAAGTGGTCCGACTGCTAATGGTTTAATCCTGGACTGTCAAGTCTCAGGAAATAAAATAGCCTTTTAATTTCCAGAAATCAGCATCCCTGATGCAGCATACTCACATATTCAACAGCAAAGTGCCTAAGGATATTTATGTAAATCCTTCAGACAGCAAAGATGAGAGCAAAAGGAGCAGGCAAGCTAACTGCCAGCTGCCAATTCCCTGAACAGAGAGAAACAATTAAGATAACTGGGCTGCACAGAGCAGATTTTGCATGCAAACTACTACAGCAAGAGCTGCGGACAAGCAGAGGCCAGGAGGGAGGAGGTCATGCTCTGAAGCAATACCTCTAGCCTGCCCAAAGAGGGACTGAGAAGGTGGATGCAGGGTCTAGTGGGCAGGGGTTTTGCCTGAAGAGCCAGCAGGACATGATGCAGCGGCCTTGGAAAGGGAAACTGCTTAACGGGGAAGATGAAGATCCATGAAGGAAAGGAAATGTACCATTTTTTAAAGTGTCTTCTATTTTAGTACTGCAGGGGACGTGTGCTGACTCTAAATAACAATGCCCTACCCATGCTGTAAGTCAGCCCCCATCTCTGCAAAACATAGAATGATTTACAGAATCACAGAATCAGTTTGGTTGGAAGAGACCCCCAAAATGACTGAGTCCAACCATAACCTAACTCTGGCACTAAACCATGTCCCTAAGAACTTTATCTCTACATCTTTTAAACACCTCAAGGGATGGTGACTCCATCACTTCCCCCTGGGCAGCCTGTTCCAGTGCTTTACAACCCTTTCTGTGAAGAAACTTTTCCTAATACCCCATCGGAACCTCTCCTGGCGCAAATTGAGGCCATTTTTTCCTCTCATCCTATCATTTGCTACTTGGGAGAAGAGACCAACACCCTCTATGCTACATCCTCCTCTCAAATAGTTGTAGAGAGTGATAAGGTCCCCCTTCAGCATTCTCCGAGCTAAACAGCCTCAGTTCCCTAGATATCTGCAGTGTTGTGGGTATATCCTCCTCTGCTCCACAATTCTACATGCCAGACCTAAATCATAGTGACCATTTTCCAACCAGTTCCATTCAGAGCAGGCAGCTCGTGCTGTGTGCGGGCAGGTACCTAATAGCAGGGCCCCACGGTCACCAAAACACATGTCTGGACAGGCCCCCCATACAGATTCTGACCAGGAGACCACTGTACATCAAGGAGCTAGTGACCCACGTACCAGTTAACCTGAGCAGGCCCAGTCCTGTGCTGCCTGCCCAGCGTGGCTGCAGGCTGCGCTGCACAAGATGCCCCAGGACAAACCCAGCCAGCTTCTGGTAGCCGAGGTGCCTGCAGGCAGCTCCCACTCCATATCTCCGATTACGCTGCCTGCCTGTCCTCATTGTTGTCTAGAAGCACAGCAAGTTCTCATGTGAACCTTCATTCTGTTTGAGGGTAGAAATGGTTAGGAGATTTGATTGCGTGCAAGAAAAAAAAAAAAAAATCATCTAATAGGCTTGAATGACCAAAAAGGGAGAACCTCTCCACAGACAGCATCTGAGCAGTACCAGGGAAAAACCCATCGGGCTCCATCTGATGCTGCATGAATGCAGGGTACCCAGCATCTGAAGGGACACACGATTCACTTGCTACCTGTATTCTTATTTTAATTTTATCTTGTTAAAACAGCTATCTTATTTAGCTACTTGTTATCAAGCCTTTCTTATTGAGATCCAGAAAGAGCCCTGCACTGTCTCTCTTACATCATGCTCTGGCACAGAACACCCTCTGCCCATCCCATCCTACCACCTGCCTGTTCACCCTCCCTCACCCTAACTGCAAGAAGCCTCACAAGTTCCAAGAAAAGGCTAAGGGGATTTATGCA
This sequence comes from Streptopelia decaocto, assembly GCF_964273445.1. NCBI lineage: Eukaryota > Metazoa > Chordata > Aves > Columbiformes > Columbidae > Streptopelia > Streptopelia decaocto. The sequence continues at coordinate 86,823,210 of NC_138655.1, forward strand.
AGTAGATGGAGAAATACATGTAAAACTTGTGATATTTTATCTTTTACATTAGCCTCTTAGCTCCTTCTAAAGACCTTACCTACTTCCTACTTGATAGCAAATCCAATTATGCCTGGTCCTCCTGGGCAGAAGCTGCTGCTAGTAAGCTTTTCATGTACAAAAAGCTCCTGAGTGTGCGGCTGAAACCCAAGACCAGCAGGATGCCTGCTTTCTAAGAGGATTGCATCGTTCCTGAGCAGCCTTTAACAGTGCTTCAGACACAGCCCATTCAGCAGAAGTTCACATTTTTGCCAAATAACATGCATTTTATAGCACATACATTGATTTCTCCACAAAGAAATAATACGTTCACTATTGAATCAAGTCTGCTTATTAAAAACAAACAAACACACACACACAAACGAAGCCACTATTTCCATTTGAGCATTTTTGTCTCTACAGCACTGCATTTCTGTTTTTTGTTCACATGCATATACACAGGTTCCTAAAGCCAAGAGTGGAGGGCAGAGGGCTGCCAGTCTGCCTCCCCAATACCAGCAGGCTAAAGGTGCCCGTACTGGCCTGCTTGTCCCAGCTGACCCAGAAGCATGCTGGTACCTAGATCCCCACCTGGTAACAGAGTGGGGACAAAGTGCAGAAAGGAAAAAGCTGGCTGCCTTTCCAGGTTCCAAGTTCACAGAAGCTGCTGTCCCTCATTCCTGACCACAGGACAAAGTGGCTGAAATACCTTCACAGATAAATCAGTGCCTCTGCTAAATCAAGGTTCCTCTGGAGACGCAAAGTATTCAGACAAATGGACAGAGAGAGTAATCACTGTTATAAAGACCCTTCCCTACTGCAATAGCTTCACCCTTTCTTCCTGACATTCAATCCTTATGTTTGCTCTTGCAATGCATTATCACACATATCACAAATAGCTCACATATTAATGTTTATTTAAATAAATGCAGTTTATTTAAACAAAAGAAGAACAGGATGCTTTAAAGGACGTACTATGTTTAATGACATCTTAAGGAACCCTACCGCACTTAAGGGTGGAGGAGAAATCACTTGTTTCACTTTGCTCCAAATGTCAATTTTCTGGAAATATCTAAGTTTTAAAAGGCCATCAGACAGAGGGAATAGTGTAGTGCTGTATTTTCGGTCAGACAAAAAAGAAAAGAGAGGTATTTGTGCATATGACATTTCTTTGAAGTTGCTGTACATCTTCAAAGAAACTCTACATTTAGAAAGAATGGTTTTTTTCTATCAGCATGACAAATACATGATGTGTAATTACGTGGAAAGACTCAGTCTACATGATTGATACTTCCTTGCATCAAATCCATGCAAATGCTTAAGGGAGTTATATCTCAATTCATACTGGAGGGCAGAGGAAATGGAAAGAATTACATTTTCATACAGTGAGGGAGAGGCATATTTTTATTTAATAGCTGTACCATGTACACTAAAAATGCACTGACTTTCTATATAACTATGCAACTTATAACTTGATTATACAAACAAAAATAAGTATTTGGGATGATTAAAGTGTACTATTCAAACAATTACTTTAAAAATGCAGCATCAAGATGGTATGGGACTTCGCATATATAAGACACAAACTTGACTTTAAATAAGATACTTAAGCTGTTCCCTTTTAAAAAAAAAAAAAAAAAAAAAACAAACCAAAAACCAAACCTCCTATTGTTAAAACTTCAAGACATTCAACAAAAAAACACAGCTAGTAAAAAGCAAGTACTGATTATAATTCAGCTGCTTCTCTCTCTCTTTTTTTTGAATATGGTGGTTCTTAAAACACTGCTGGTGCTGCCTTACTGTGAGGCACCAGAGACTGAACAGCTGGAAGCACAGCCTTCCCTGAAAGCACTGTATAAACCAGGCATACTCAAAAAGCACTCCTGTGCATTTGTGTAATTCAATATCTTAGATCTCTCCTACCTGTTGGGATAATCAAATTGCATTAATTGGTTAAGAGAATTTCAGTACAACAACTGATGTCCCATCTACTCACCTCACTACACTGTCCTCATCCTACTCCTTGCAGGATTACTTTCAAAGCCCAGAGATGCCAGCTTTGGGAATGCTTCTGCAACAGTAGCATCTGGCCCCTTGGCACACTTCTCTTCAAACTATGCCAGCTCTGCACTTGCCTTGAGGTACATCAAATGGCCAGAAAGCTAATAAGATAGCTCACCAACCTGGACATCAGTTTTCCTCTGTCAGCGATCTTCAGATTTGTCCTCCCTCCCTCTTCATTCAAAGCATCTGGTGTCTTGGCATCTGCCTTTCTTACACATAAAAGTCAAAGAATTGTTTCTGTGTCTCAGAATCGTAGAAAGAAAGCCTCTAGTTTTGCTAAGCAAGTAATTTTTGAAAAGTTTTTCACAGCTGGAAAAAAAGGTAGGCAGTGGGAAGGAACCTCATTTCAGACAGTAAATCCCTCCAGGTATCCAACTGGAATGGCAAATAAGTATTCTAAACAATTATTTAATATAAGCTTTGCAAGTAACTTGCATACAAGCAAGGGATGCTCTTCTGCTCTTGCACGTTCACTCCCCTGGGCCCAGGCTGTGCACCTTGCCTTGCAGAATCAGCAGACACTGGCAGCTGAGCTCTTTCTGAAAACTATTCCATACACTTTCACAGGGAGCATCAAGATATGCTTCTACACAGATTTTTTTCCCCTTGATGAAGGCACCTTGGCAAAATGAAAATGGCATTACTGGCAGCCAGTCACATTCTTACTAATAGATAGAGCTACCTACACTCTGACCTGCCTCAAACCTGGTCAAGTAGACACTATTGAAATTTCCATCATTCTGAGCTTTAAGTTACATGTTTCAGGCACCAGAAGGGTTAAAACAACAACTCAAATCAATGAAGAGTGGTGGAAGAAGCTATTAGTGCCTGAATGAGAGGACAGTAATGCCTAGCAGAAACACAGCACAAAACAGCACTCACCTGCAGCAGCAGAGAAGGCCAACCATAGATCAACACAAATTAATGGGCAAAACTGCAATTAAACCTGAGCCAACAAGTCCAAATAACATATAGGTGTGCAGAACTGCAATCTCCACACCATTACCAATTAATCTGAAATGTAGCACAGTATACCAAGAGATCTCTTGCTCCATATAGACGAGTAAGCTATCCCAAACTTTGCCTTTTCAACTCCTCCTGAAAAAGGTAGAGTAACTCGTACCCTTCTATACCCTTTTATCCACCACCAAAAGTAGTCACAGTAAAGTCAGCAGAAGGGGGTACATGCCTTTCCCTCGGTATCTCACTCTGCATCAAGCAAAATTTGTTTGAAGAACTGACCAAGGTTGTCTTATAGTGATACACCAGATGATGATCTGCAGCTGAAGCTCAGGCTCATGTCCACTACTCACACACAGTCACCTCTGCGTGAAGGAGGGGATAGATTGGTAGCCAGGTCATGTCTAAATCTACCTCAGGTTTTCCTTCAATTCCTGCAAGCTGGAGCACTAGGAAGTTACATGTCTGCTTAAAAATAAGTTGGTGTTCAACCACTTCATCTCAACTACTGGTAACTGCTTGGACAAAGGTCCCTTGGTAGCTTCCCAGACAGGGGCCAAGTTTTGAAAGTCAAGGAGAGTTCTGAAGACTAATTAGAATCTGGCCAAACTCCCCCCTCACAGCACAATGTGGATAAGTGTTTGTATTAATGTCTGACCATCTGGGGTATGAGTCTGTTTCCCTAGAATGAAGATAAAAATATATCATCTTGAGGAAACAAAGGAAGTCTTTACCCATACAACAGTAAGCATAGGCACCTTTTGTGGGGTAATGCACACATCCAGGGAATTACTTTGGTTTCATACAAAAAACCTTTCCTGGAAGGGCCCATTAACCCCAATCCTGATTCAGAAAGGTTAGGAATACCTGAGGATAACAATATTTATTTTTGTAATGGGCCATACCAAAGTAACAAGCATGTTCATACCAAGTTCGAGTCATATTTTCTAAGTGATAAACGTCTCAGGCATTTCTACTTAAAACAATCCAACATGTCATGAAAAAAGAAAGACACCAGTCCACAAGGCAATCAATAACAGTTAGCTTCTTTAAAGATAAATTTAGCATTAAGAAAACCCATCCTATTTTACAGAATCAGTCATTTCTCGAGGAAAGGTAAAATTTAAACAAGAGCTGTGAAATCAAACTAATAGTCTTCCCTGCAGAATCAAAGATGACTGACCATCCTTTTCATCTGGCATTTTTGTTTCAGATAGATCAGTAAATTCTTTGATAATGCACCTGTCATTCTTAATCAGAATTTGATCCAAAACATTCATTATGTGCCCAAGAATGACTTGAATCTCAGAGACTGTCTGGAACCTTTCCCTTTGAAGATGCTAGCAGAATAAAATAACACAGTAAATCTCTGTTCAGAAAGACAGCAATCTTTTTTAGCAATTAAATGTACTTCACAGGAAGAGATTCAAGTACTTTTTACTGTTGCTATGATTTAAAGATCTTAATTAACATCAGTTTTATTGCCCAAAGGAAAACAGCTGCTCTCGGTGGCAAAACGTTTTTGGAGCACTCCTCAAACTGAAAGCCAAACTGAACAGTATCGCGTGCACTCAGAGCAAAGCTTTCAAAAACCTTTCGGGGGCAAAGAAAAAGGAAAAAGCAGCTTTAATTGGATAAGACTGAAGGGTAAGTGGGTCAGTAACTGCTCCATACACAGAGCCTGCAGACACACAAATCACTACAGAGACTCCTTCACAGCCCTGGAAGTACTAACAATAGGCAGCACAAATTCTAAAGATTTTGAGCTGCTTTTTTTGGATGCAAGGTGTTTTGCTTGCTTTTCATTAGAAGAAACAATTCTTAGTTCAACTTTTATACAGATATAAACAGGAATAAATTGTATTTCCTGATCCTATAGGGATTTACATCTCACAAGGAATGCTAAAACAGCACAGCAAAAAGTCAGTGAAAATTACCATGCAGTCTACATATAGCTATATTGTCAAAAAGCTGAGGCACATAACCCTTAACAAAAAAACTAAATATAAGGAATATATATATAAAAAAAAAATCTACTTCTGACCAGAATTTTTAAATAGAAGTCAATTGCATAGAGTTCTAGCACAAAGTTTCACAATCAGATAAACACTATCATTTAAAAAGAAACCTGGAGAGACCAAATTTCTTTTGTTGCATCTCAATGAAATACCAAAGTGATAAGACAATCAGGTAAAATATATACTCGGTTTTTACAGACACTTACTTGAATGGTGTGAACAGAAATGACAGTGTTGTTTCCTTTTTCTGACGCATCTTAACCTGCATTAAAAAAAAAAAAAAAAAGCATTGAATCATTACATGCAAGTTGCAACAAAACTAAAAATTGTATCAGGATTAAACTAAAAATCACAGAAGAGTTCTAAGACTTTGGAAAAGGAATGAAATCACACTGTCAATATATTGTCCAGGAAACTGGGTGTTATATTCCCATATGTGTAACTGTTCCTGGAAACCCAGACCTGCTCTAAAGTAAGTAAAATAAACCACTCCACAGCCAGCAATTTTCACAGAAGGACTTCTACAGTTTGCAGGATAAAGGTAAGATACAGCTAGAAGTGCTACCAGACTTCAGTGGCAACCTCTCCCAATGAAATTGGTATAGCTTATGCCAGACGGGCACTAGTATGCTGCAGTAACACTGCCAAAGAAAGGCTGTTCAGTCAATTAACCTGCACATGGATAAAAATAGAAGGTTTTGATGCTATCAGAGCCACCCAAGGCCTTTCAAAACATCTTTAAGGCTTCCTGCCGCAGCGTGACTCAAGCCTGACTGTTGGTGTAAGGCGCAGACGGGAACTTTCTAAGCGCACTGCTCCCAAAACTTGACAGCTTGAAGTAGCAACCCACACGTCTCATCCTATCCATCCAAGGCAACATCCTCTCCGGGGAACACAAAGTGTGGTCAGGTGAGTCCATCACAGGAAAAGTAAAAACTCACTCAGCATGTCTAAGCCAGTGCACTGCTTCCGCTTCAGCAAAGAAACGCAAGAGAAATTCACACATGATCCTTTCAAAACGACATTAGAAAGAAGCCAGACAACAAAAAAATAATTTCACACTACAAAATGACAGACTAAAAATAAGCTTAAAGAAAAGAAGGACCAGAGCTTTTCTTTTTTTTTTTTTTTTTTTTTTAATTACCCCCAAGATATCAATTTAACTGAAAAAGACTTGAGTCACAATCTTAATTCTTAGAGCAGAGGTCTTCAAGCTGTGGAGGTTATACCAGCATGCTTCACCTTCACAGTCAGCACACCAGACACTTCCCCTGCTACACGCCAGCTTTCCACCATAGATATGGAAGTGGCTCTGCTGCTGACACTGCCAACCTGGCCTCCACACAAACTACATTTTGGAACCTGGCACTGAAGGGACAGAAGGTGCTGATGGTGCCAGTCTCTTGAAGGTACTCTCAGGCTAGTTCCTGGTTCCACCATCACCACAGAGATTTCCTGACATGGCAACAGTTCTCTATCTCAGGTTCCTATCTGTGGAAAAGATGGTTCTCTCTCAGATAATTTATATGTTTTACCAAACACAAGATTTTTGGATTTGAGACTTTCATATTCCACAGTTGGAAAGCATCTAGTGAGGCATAACCTTTTTTTGTTTAGGACCACATATGTGTTCTCATAATACAATCATATCTGATGCTAGATGAATCAAGACAGAAAACCAGAGATAAACAGATGCAGAGCAAAACAACAGATACAACAACAGCATTAGCTAAAAGTTAATTAGGTCACTAATTTAATTTCTTTAATGGACAGGTGCGTGTTACCTTTTTGATCTGTTTGTGTACTGATGCTGACTTAGAGCCTTGTTTCCCAGCCCCTGTTGCAAAGGCAGTATTTCCCTTTTCAGGTATCAGAACTCAGATTCTACCTACATACTACACATAGGTTTACATTAACATTGATAAACATCAGCGTTTATGTTAAGAAACAAGAAAAAAAGTTACTCATTCTCTTTACAAAAAAGTTGATTATAAAGTCTTTCAGACTGCTTCAGATATGGCTCACAGCTAGTCAATTGACATCCCCCAGTATGCACATTCAATTTGAGTCCTTTGAATTACAGCATGCTATATACAGCGTATGTCCTAGTATAATTATTTTACACATAGCAACAACTATTATTCAAAGAAATATTTTTCTTTACTATCTGCTTAGTTACCTTAAATTGCTCAAGAATCTGAACAGCATTGGTAAACATGCTCTCTGCTTTGAAATGAGCACTATTGTTCAGATATTCCAGAGGCAGAGTTCCCTGGGGAAGAAAAATACATATATACATAAAGAAATTTAAATGATGAAACAGGAATTTCTCTAACTGAATCGCAGGCCAAATGAGCAGTAAGAATACTTCAAATTACTGCTGAAATAACTACCCTAACTCCTTGGAAAATACTCTTCTCACGTAATTTCTTAGCATCACAGGGACTGTTTATAATATCCCAGCTACTACAGGCATGCAAAAAAGGTAAATAACAGAGGTTGTTATTGAACCATATACTATACAGTAATAGAAACTCAACCTCTAATCAGAAGCCATTTTTGAGATACCTGGGCCTGACCCACCCACACTTGTGATGGGATCAGAGCAGTTCCCTGCCGCTCTGTGCCGGCAGCTTTCCTCGCGTGACCAGCACCGAGCACAGGACAGGGGCACAGAATTCAGGGCAGAGTCTCTAGAAGAAATATTTCTAAAAATGTGCCGTAAATAGGTGTTTTAAATGTGAAGCAAGCAGCGTGAAAGCACACTAACATAATGCTAATTGTCAATTAGATATTTATGAGGCAACCTTCGGACTACATAATAATAAATGAAAGAAATTCAAAGACAAAGCCATCTCACAGTGAGGGCACTCAGTGTTCACTAAATTAGAGGTGCAAGATACCATCTGAAGAAAGTACACTAGCTTAAACAAGAAATAATTAAACATTAAATTGCAGGGAACAGCTTGTTTACAGGCTCAGCTTTCACGATCAAAATCGAGTGTTATTCAAACCATATTGCTTTTTTACCATCCCTAAAAACAAAGTAACAAAAAACTTTCATGTAGCTCAAGAGTATAAAGTTGCAGATTACAAAAGTATCAGCTGCCTTTCCAATTGAAAGCACTATACAATATATAAATAGGTTGAGTTTATTCTCTAAAGTGAAGCTACACACACATAAATCTAAAACTACAAGCAATCTCAACACCCTATAACACTTCTCCAAATCTATAATCTTTCCCCTCACATGCCTCAAGTCTTGTCCCAAACACGTCTTCCTCTATGGCGCATAGATTTTTATAATATGGAAAAATATTTGTACTTCTTACCACAGAATTCAAGGGGAAAGGCACACCAATAAGGGAAGCCATCAGTGGTGCTATATCAGCCTGTGCAAACAGAAACATTCCTATTTTAATATAATACCAGCTTCTAGAGCTAATAAATTCAGCTTAATTTTAATGTACCTGCATTTGCAGAAGTAAATGGTATGATACTGTGAAGTTATGACACACAACTCTTGTTTATAATATTTTTTTATTTGTTTCCTGTAGCCATCATAGCATGATTAGATTGAAAATGTGAGCTTCATTTATGATAAAGCTTCAAAAATATATTCAGTTTAAAAAGCAAACAGAAGCCCTCACAGTATCTATTTACAGGAATTCAGTGTCCCTTCCACTGCACTCAGAGAGGCACACTACTTTTTATGACTATACCACAGAAAGAACTGATTTCATATTTACAGTTTTAAGCTGTACACTGAATATACTGCTCTTCACAGTACTCCTTATCCCGTGTTTCCAGGGTGCGCATTACTCACCTTCTCCCCTTCAGAGAGGGATTCTGCACATTTATTTGTGCCCAGTCAGCTTTCAAGAAGGTTCTTCTAAGTATACCAAGGCACTTCACAAAATAAGTTACCATTACATTCTACTTCTGATGATTAACACCGCCTCTCACCAGGTTTATATTTTCCTTTAATATAAAACTATGCACCAAAATTCTTTGTTTCTCCAGCATAAATTTGAAGAATCTACACTGAAACACAGGCACTGCTCCAACCTCAGATCTACTGTGCAGAAGCAGACTCCAATCTATTATTTGGAGAGGAAAAGATACACGTAGTGTAACAGTAATCAGAAGTCTAGTTTGCTATTTTACCCATAGTTCCATATATACTACAGGACAAAACCTCTGTCTTTGGGGACTCCATTACCCAGAACAAAGCAACACTCGAGACTCTTCTATACAGTCTCAGAATAACATCCCCATAACTCCTGCCAACCTCGAGAGGAAAATTCATCTCTAATTTTACACCAGGGCTTTGCTGAAATAAGTTTATCCAGAACATTCCAAACTTCAGCTTTCTAGCATGAGTTTATTAGCCTTATTTGAGCAGGTTTAGGGTCTGCCAGTCACATACTGGGTTTCACAGGATTATAGGAAGTTAAGTAAAAAAGCTTCAGGTGCACACAATTTACATGTCTTAACATAATGATTTTAAAAAGCTCAGCTGATCTAGTATCAAGGATTAAGTCATCCAACTTTTTTTCCTTTCTTTACAGTATAAATTGTCTAAACTGCTAAGTGGTTCGGCCATCATCACAGACTGTTGAAAACAAACAGAGTTTAACAGTATAGCAAGAATTGGCTTTGATTCGGTAATGACAGCAACTTCTGGAAAAAGTAACAAAATACAGACAATGAAATAGATAGCTCTGAAAAAATTAAACTGAATCTACACATGGCTAACTTAAGGTGAAAATTTATGCACTACTAAATTAGGTACATTTGATACCTGATTGACATCCAGTCTCTTCAAGTTCTCCAGTTTCCATTCTGCAAGAAATAACAGAACAAATGAACAGATAATCTACACAGATTCAAAAGGGATAATTCAGTTGACATTTAATATCTTGTTGCCATTTTCCGTAAAGTGCTGTTACTAAAGAAAATTATAATTTGGCTTCAGGAGGCTAGCTCAAGAGGGGTTACAGATGGAACTCAACAGGCAGAAACAACAAAATGCATTCATTTCAGTTCACATTTTCTTTTATCCATCACAAAAAAAGCTGCCTGCAACTGTGACCCAGATCAGTTGAAGGAAGTCCAAGGTGTTTATTTTTTCAACACAGTACCAAAAGTGACGTATTACCTCCTGGGCCAAATAAAAGATTCAAGCTCGAGTTTAGAAAAAGGGCTGTTAAATCTCTTCAATAGTTTTTAAAAAAAGGTTAACCCAAGGTCCCCAATATACTGGTACAGAGTGGTACAAATGTACATCATGTCTGCCACAAGCAATACTGGCCAAGGGCGAGCTCAAGGGAGAAGTTCAACAATTTAGCAATCGGAACAAGTACAATGAAGGCAGAGACAAAGCTGAATGTACAAGCCCCTAAAGCTGTGGTGCATCATACAAAAAGCTGGTTCAAAGCAGTATTTTTCAGCTCTCCATTAGCCTTTAAGGAAATAAAGAGGAAATTGCCTGTTTTCTTTAGAGGTGGAGAGTTATTTAAAAAAGGAGTCGAACCAGTGTTGGTTTTTTTTGGGGGAGGGGGTGATGTTGTTTTTTCATGCCTTCTTTTTCTAATGTTGACATTTGCTGCCCTGCTACCCACAGCAATAATATGAGTAGGAAAAAAGAAGACACTTTTTTTCCAAATTCAAGGTTTAAAAAAAAAATCAGATACACACAAAAACCTGATAAAGGCTGAAACAGACTTGTCAATACAGTACACAATATACTATCAGTGACCTACCTAGAGCAGATCTCAAGTACAGCAGTCAAGATGTATGGGGCACCTCCTCTTAACTTGGGAACCAAAGTGATGTTAGCGACAGAGGCACAAGCACTTTCCTCAGTACACACAGAAAGCTAAACAGGCTGGTCATCGTCTTGCTAATACCACTTCCCAAAATGACACCTCAGAAACAGCTGAGATGGAAGCAGGAGCCCGCCTAGCACCTCAGACCATTGATAGTGTAGCCATGTTGCCCAAAAGTATCCTTTGGCATTATGAGAAGTAGAAGCTTAAATGCACCAAAAACAGGCTTCCTGAAAAATACTGGTAAACCTCATTTATTTTCTCCAAACAAACATTCAAATCCTAGACCATAACACCCTTTTTCCATCTCTCAATACACTCCATTTATGCCAGACATAAACCTGTCTCAGCTGAAGATGGCCCAAGAACACCCACATTCACAGTATTGCATGTACCAAACTTCTTTTCAGCCATTAGCTCATACCACCACTAGCTTCAAGGGTCTGAGTACAGATCCACTGTTATTACATTTGGTCCCAAGAGCACCCTGAAGAGCAGCCATGCACCTTAACAGCAGTGAGACATACAGTTACAGTGAGTTCCCATGGAAACACATGGGCAGTATTATCAGCACTAATCACGAATTGTGTTAAACTCACACCAAAAAGAACAAGCTTGCTTCCCAGAAAAGGAAACAGGTTTACATTTCTAGAGATATAGACTCTCACCTCTATTTTTGTTATATAAATGTACTGTTTGGTTTCCTTCAAATAATATTTTCCAATGAAAAAATGTTGTTAAACAGTCTACATGCACACACTATGCTTAAGATGAGAAGAAACTGTAACTCTGCTAAAGAAACATCCAGCTTTGTAAGAAGCTTTTACATCCCCGCTTCCCTTGTTGAGATATTCCTCAGGTCTATGGGCTGCCCATGCTGGTTTACAACTCCAGCTCACTGTCTAGGTTTCCTGTATAGTGCTCAGCACAGCTTCCCACCCACTTGATAAGTTGTTTTTGTTTTTTCTCTATCCTGCCCTGCTCTTACTGCAGTCTGCTGGGCAGTGAGATGCAAGCAGTCCAGGGAAACAGCAGGAAAGCACCAGTTCAACAAGAGGCTGAGGGTGCAGCTACATGAACCAAAGAAAATCTCACATAAAACCCCACAGAAGCAAAAGCAGAGAAGGGGTACACGGAGCTCCCTCAGCCATGGCAAAGCAGGCTGAGCCCCCTTCAAAACAGGGATGTGTATAGAAGAAAACAACCACATCTCATCCTTCTGCTGTAGAAGGCTGTGCCTTCACTTAGATGCTCCTCTGGACTTGTGCCCCAAGGCTACCTGGCAGGGCCTGCACTGATGAGCTGGAGAGCAGTTTTCTGTTCTCTTTCCTCCTGAAGAAGGGTCAAGCCCACCACCAAGCAGGTGACATTGCACATTGCCCACAGGATGCAGGGCTGCCATCACAAATCTTCCCAAGACGACTGCATGGCCAGGTCTGAGGGAAAGCAGAGTACAGGTGAAGGGACTGAGGAGGAAAAGGCTGTCAGCCCAGAGCAGACACTGGGCCTTCTGGCCATCCAAGGAACACATCAGTCTTTCCATAACAAATTGAGCACACTAAGTCCTGCCAGTTGGCACAGGTTTTGGAGGTATCGACCCTCAATGGGAATGATAAGAGACAATTCACTGAGCTGCCTACAGCCCGCCTGCACTGAAAAGAGCATCAGAAGTTTGTGAGCATTAGAAATATTCTGCGTTTCCATGAACTCTTAACTCAGAGAAAGTAGGAAGGATTGTCAATAGACACAAGACCTTGAAAACTGGCGCATGCAATCACAAAGAGAAACTGGACGCTCACATACATCACTGACACAACAGTATTGAAAATGCTCTCCTCTCCTGCAGGTAGTCTCAGCTGCATTTGTACGGAGCATGAAAGGCAAATTCAAAGAACTTTTCAAGAGATGTCTTTTAAGCATCTTTTCTTTCATATGTTAATTTTGTGAAAACATCTGGGATTGCAACTTAACTGAGTAGCTGAACTGTACTGACCTGCAAAAGTGCCAAGTTCCATTTCAACAACAATTTTTTCTTTACTTCTAAGCTACATTTGCTACTAGAAGCTATCATGTACTACCATAGAGAGAACAGTCACTTTTCAAGAAGATACTTATTACTCAAACAGAGATTAAAACTCCCAAGATACTCAGAGAAAAACAAAGCTCCAATAGAGATTATCGCTGGCAATTAAGAACCTGTAAAGATGGTGTCTAAACAGACCAACAATACGACTGACAGCTAGAAAGCTGCAGAGCAAGTCCAGAACAAAGGGAAGAGTTTCTGAGGTTTGCTTTAGAGTGTTTGGTTTTTCATTTCGTTGCTGGTTTTTGTTTTTTTTAACCATCAGAAGGAAAATACGAAGCAGGCACAGCAAGGTGCAGACATATTCCCCCCTTTAAGAAAATACACATTTCCTAACAGCCAAAAAGCTTTCCCTATGGTGTACCTGGAAGTCATCTGAATACTCATCTTTTTTTAAATGCTTTTACACCATTTCCATCTTTACTTGAAGTCAAATGCTGAGGTTTGTACTAAAGCTGCTGAGAATCAAGGAAACTGACAGCTGTTAAAATCAGCTATTACAGATCAACCCTTAGAGACATCAAGTGTCCTTAGAAGTCTAACAGCTCAGCCAGCACACACACTAAAAGCAGTTGGTTTTACTCCCGTTTCTATTTTTTATTCTACAACTCATTTGCAATTTTATCAGAGACATCATAGATTTATAGCAGCAATTAATCACAAAGAGGGAAACATTAGCACGGTCTGTATCTGAGAAGCCCTGTTTGTTTAATCTGCTACCAAACAGACTTCACAAAAGCAGAGTGGGGTTAAAACCTCAGGGCTGAAGTAATTTCTGCCTGTTTTCTCTTCTTAACGTAGTTTGACAAACAATCCAATAAAATAGAAAGTCATTACCTCATTGATCACAAGTAACAACCTGAGAGATTCAAAACATCTTAAAAAAACAGAGCAGACTACAAGAATGGGGCACATGAAAGAAGAAGAACTTGCACAGTTTACTCACACGTGGTTCCAAAAATCCACTGATATTTCAGTAAGCCAGTATTTATTACATTATATATTTGAAATATTAATTTTTTTTTTTTTTAAAACTTCACTCTTCTTAAGTTACAAAGGGGAAAACAACAGAGTCCCAGTTTTTCATTGAGAAGGACTGTCTTCATTTTCACAACAGTCACAAGGATGCAAGGGAGACACGACAGTCCCTGGGAGGTCCCCAGGGTTGCACTGTGAAACTACAAAAAGAGTTTTAGGACATGTCAATTTATCACATTTCTGCACCAATACCTTTTAATACTTAGGAAGACTCCCAGAGGTTAAGTCTTCTCTGGAATTAAGTTTTAGGAGTGTGAATAGCCTCCCATACCCAAAGAGAGAAAGTCTTTAATTCCGTTATTAGAAAAATGACTCTGATATTATCTACCCAATTTTGCAATATCCTCCATAGACATGCCCTGTCACCTTTTCTTTCCACACCACACAAAGCAAGCCGTATTTACTGTAATAGAACAGAAGTCAGTGAAGATCAACAGGTGTAATGGTTTAACACATCCATTCCCACCAAAATCTTGCACTTGAGTTTTATATTTTACTTACCTCTCAAAAAATTGTCTTCAAAGAACTGGGATGTGACTTTCTGTGGATAATTCACCCCAGCACCCCAAACGATCAGTGGTGTTAAAGTTTCTGAGGGATGACCAGCTCCATGAGATCCTAAGATACATCAAACAAACAAAAAAAAGTGTAAACTTTAAGACACGTTGTATAAAAACAAACAAAACATATTTATATGCACACGTTTTAAGTTCTTGTTACAGTATACATATTAAAATGCTGTTACAGACAACCTATTCTAGCTTCATTGTTTATTTTTATGCCACTCATAATAAAGGCTAAATTCAAGTTGCAAGTTGGGAAATTGGCACCACTTAATTTGAGCCTATAAAGATATAACTTTGTATATTAAAAAACCCAAACTGTTAACATGCAGAAACTAAACCCAAAGTATTTGAAAGCCTCAAGGTGTAGAGGAGTTACCTGCTCAAAACACGTGTATGTGCCTATCCTGAGCACCCCATGGAAACCAGGGATGGTTGATTTGAGTAAAATTACACACGTGCCTAAGAAGTCATACAGAACTGATCTCTGGTCCCCAAACAAAGATTAAACTTCCATTTCAAAACCAGGAGACAATATGCATTGCCACTGTGATCCTTTCTGCAGTGATACAAGTTCATTTTTAAGGTTTTAAAGCCTAGTAGCACACTCCTTAAAAACTGATAAAACATGACCTCCTTCCCCAGGGAAATGAATTCCCTCCAGATGAACGTATCAGCTGCCAAAAAGGGGAAGCTTTAAAACTATGACGTCTCACCAGCAGCTGCACCAAAGCAGAAGTCACACAAAGCTTGAAAGAAATGCTGGTCATTGAACTCAGTAAGTGAGGTACCAAAGCAGTGAGATAATCCAGTCCCAAAGGGAATGACATTGTTATACAAACTCTATGTGCCAGTTGCTGCATGGTCTAGAGGACTATACATTTTCCTTGTATTTGCATAGACACACACTCTTCCCTCTGCATATGTGTGTATATATTTCAATAATTACAAGGGACGAAAAATAATATATTGTTTTAAGGACAGCTTTAAAGCAAATCACAATCAAATCAGAATGGGTATAAAATTGAGAATAGCATTGAGGATTTCGTATGCAAAAGATGATGCTGAATTTTGCCAAGACTATGCCTGAAGCAGCCTTTGTTCAAAAGTATCACTGTTAAATCTAGTTACACCAAAACTGCCTCAAGGTCATGTTCTTCACAAGTGCCCTCTGTGGGTACTAGCCTCGCTGGCTGTCAGCCTCTCCTTGCCATATTCTCAGCTGCTCCACCTACACTTCAGTGCCAGCCCCCTCTAGAAAGATCACAAAGCAGTCTCACCCTTTCCGATGTGCCTAAAAGGCCAAAATAAGCAAAAAGACCCCCCAAAAAGTTTTTCACCAGCTTCCAGACAGGCTTGACACCTTTCCCAGGTGCCTCAGAGCAAAGTGATAACTATTTCTGTCCCACATGTGCTGCAACAAGTCCAGCTTTGCAGCTGGCAGCCAAATAACACAAGCTCTACCTGCTTGTGCTAGTTTTCCGCAGGAAGGCTTTGAAAGAAGTGGTGTTCAGGTCATTTTCTCCCCACTACCAGACACTAAGGGAGTTAAGCTTTACCCTATAACTTTTTTCATTTCTGTCCAAATATGCAACTTGCCTGTCACAGGGCTGATGAAGACCCCTGCAGCCAATTAACTATTTCCTAATTCACATAGGTTTCATACATGAGCAACACTGAGGATATCAAATCAAAGCAGGGGCTCTAAAAGCTTCTAGTAGGACTGAACTCCAGATATTTGCCCATAAACTCAGCTGATTCAGCATTTTAAGAGACTCACCCCAATCTGTCATTCCATGGTCAGAAGTTAAGATAAATGCCGTTTTTCCATCATTTCCATAGAAATTTTCAATCATTGAAGCAATCTCTTTTACACCCTCATCAACTACTTTAATATTCTCCTTGTATTCCCTAGAAAAAATAAGAAATGTTATTAGATTCAAGGTGGCTCTCACACTCAGTATAAAGTAAGTTATCCACAGTCATAAGGCCCAGTCCTTTGGTCATAGACAGTTTTACCCTCTACAGTACCTCAAGCTAACAAAAGGCATCCTAGACTTAGAATCTCTCTTCCTCCAAGTCTTATATGAGCGCAGTTTGTAGGTTCCTGAAACTACAGTCTCAAATGAATATTTACTTATATTTCAAATCTGAAATATCCTTGATTGAAGACTATGATGTCATCACCCTCAGCTATCACGCAAGTTAAGGAGAATGCCAAAACTAAGGGAATCTAGAAAACTCAAACACCTTAAATTGTAAGTTTAAAAATTACTTTAAGCCACTAACGAAATAGCAAAGAAAGATCTCGCCATGCAAGGACTGCTTTGAAATGATTCACAGATCAGCACAGACCCCAGATTTTTGTGGAACGGAGGCTAAACTGAATTTTTTTATATTTTTAGAAAAAGTGACCATGATTAAATTTCAGCCAACTAATTTTCTACTTCTTTGTTTTACTAAAGTCAGTTTTAAAACTCTGTCTTCAAAAAATCATGACAGAAAGAGGATGAGACACACAGAAAGTATGAATTTTGGAATGATGTGGGAAATCAGAGCAAGGATTCTGAAAGTATGTAAGGATCAAGTGAAAGATATTATCCTACATTCAATACATAGCCCTAGAATACATGTTGACTATAATGAAGAAAACCTGCTAAAAACCATACTTGACTGAGTAGAGGAATATAAACAGGGACACTGTATATAGCAAAAATCTGTCACTTCTACAGAGTGACAAACAAACAAACAAATCCAGAAAATTCAGAACATAAGTAATCATGGTGACATATATGACCTATTGTAGAAACCCTCAATACTCCAAGTCTTGTTTTAGGCTTGATAAATAGCGTTGTTTAAAAAGTTACTTTATGCATTTAAAACTAGTAAGAAAGATATGCTTAATATCTTAATTACCTTGAGTATGGCCGATGAGCATGTCCATTTGTATCTATGCCCAGCAAATGCAGGAACAGAACCACTTTGTCTTCATTCAGTGCAGAGAACAATGTTTGATTGCTTCTAGAAGAATTAAAGAAGCTCTGTATGGAATAAGCCATTAAGATATTAATCTGAGTAAAATGGAACAACATGACAGGCAGCCTATTAAAACTAAAGCACAGCTGTGTTCACATCAAAATACTAGCAGAGTTATGAAAGATAAAAATTTGTTACTTTCCAGTTTTCTTATAGGAGGATAACTACCATCAATATAGTCAGTCCAAAGTTTCAGCTTATCTAAGACAGGCAATACTGCTCAAATTGAGGGGATTTGTTTGTTTGTTGTGGGTTTTTTGTTGTTGTTGCTGTTTTTCATTGGTTGGTTTGCTTTTCCGTTTGTTTGTTTGAGTTTCTTTAGGCAGAAATACCAGATAACTGCATATCATTCCTTGTCTCCTGTGCAATCACGATAGACCATTCATGTGCACCACTTACGGCTTTACGTTTCCATTGATATATCAATTTCAAGCTGGAAACAAAGGTTTCAAATACTGTTGCTTTGGAAACAGGCTGTGCAGGACTGAGATGCCAAGTTATAACTGGTTTGCAGAAACCAAATTAAACGAGAACAAAACAAGACATGCTTAGGAAATACATGAACTACAGAACATACATCTGCCTCGCACATGTCCCACTTAAGCATCCCTAAGGCAGATGCCGTGGGAGGTTTTCCCCTCAGATTGAATGAGTCTTGACATGGCTATTCTGTGTTAGACCAGCCACACTGTAGCAGTGCAAAATGCAGGCAGACAGCTATTCCAGCATGATCCCCTTAGTAACAGCACTGCCCAAGGAAACAAAGTTGGGTAAGGTTTTACTTCAAAGAGCATCTAGAGAACCTTTCAGCACACTAATATAAAGGAAAGTGTCTTCAAGGTTCACAAAAGAGCCCAAGGAAAATGCTGGTAGAGACAGTGAACCATTTCTGCCACCAAAGGACACAGCAGCCCACCTCACACCTCTGGCCGTGGTAAAGCTCCTAAAAACTAAAGCTGCACCTTGCGTAAACAAAAGTGCCTGTACCAAGAGGAAAAACAAACTGGCAGCAAGAGCACTATAGTGCACTGTGTCAGGAAACCAGAGCAGTATGCAATTCCACCTTCTTCCCTCTGAATATACACAAGCTGCATGGACTAATATTTGCATGCTCTCAGCTTCAGCTCTCATCCAAACAAAATCATGACTAAAGTCCAAAGATATTTTAAATAAAGACATGAAACCAAAATCTGATCACACTCAATAGCAATATAATTATTTTTATGGAGGTTTCTGTTTCCCACAGGGGTCCATCCACCTGCACATATTTGACTGCAGACTGAAGAAGCCTTCCAAAGCACAGCAGTAATTTGCAAGATACAGTATAGTCCTGTTTTCTTATTCTGAATTAAATAAAATGAAATAACATATCAAGCCAGTCAAACAGGAAACTCCCAAAAGAGCAGGTCAATATTACACAACAGGTATTTTTCTATCACAGACTGATTAAGCGAAAGAAACTTTTCTGAGGAAGGCAAGGCCTGAGTTTCTCCTCTCCCACCAGATGAGTCCCCATGATGTACCAAACCACCCCCAATCCCACAGCACCACCCATCTTTTCACCCAGAGCAGCAGCAGCCAGAAAAGTTTGCTCAACCTCTCACTAAGAAAGAGATGACAAAAGGAAGGCAAGCGTAGCCCAAGACGTGGCATCATTTCCCAGAGAAAACAGCAAGATTTATCCCAATAAACATTTTTTTTTTTTTTAAGAGCATAATGAAAAAAGCAAATGCAAAGTTCCCCATAAGGAGTGGTCTTCAGCTGATAGACGTGGTGAGCTGGTGAGCAAGACACCAAACAGTAGGGGCAAAACCCACTTCTTGCTCTGGTGGTTGCTGAAGCATTTGTCCAGCACTATCCTTTTAAGTCTCTTCTTTGTGCTGAGTATTCAAAACACTTGAGACCTCCAGCCACTAAACACTAGTTTCCAAGCCACCATTATATGTTAACTGTGTCTTTTTCTCTATTTCTTTTGTTTCCCTTTTATTAGCTCTATTCAGTAATATTACCCCCCCTTGTATATTTAAGCTGAGCATCACCAAGAAGTTTTGGGGGTGGAAGTAAACAACATAAAGAGACTGAGAGAACTCAAGTTTCTCTAGTATCAAGAAAAGGAATCTCTGCAGAGATCTTTTTGCTTTCTACAACCATCTACTGCGAGACTGAAGAAAAGATTGAGCCAGGCTGCTCAGAGGGCCTTGGTGACAGTAACAAGGGGAATCTCACCATCTGAAATGTGGGGAATTCCAGTAAGATACAGATACTTTTAAAAATTATTTTTTAAACCACAACTGTAGTCAGATATTGGAACAGGTGCTCAAGAGGTTGTCGAATTTCTGCCCTTGAAGATGCTCAGGCCTTGCCCAGTCAAGTTTTGAGCAACCTGCTATAACTGGACCTCCTTCATGCAGAGTTGGACTCAATAACCACCACAGCTTTCTTCCAGTCTTCTTTTTCTATAATTCTGGCAGCTTTTCCACGATTTTCTGGGAACTAACAACAAATAATGCGCTGGCTACAACTGATACACAATCTACTAAGATCAGCAACAAGTTTCCCATTAAAACATACACAGTAAACTGTAAAGTTAATTATAATGTAGTACTAATTACAATATTGCAAGAGAAGTCTGGTTACAACTATGTGAAATCTTTTAGAATCATCTCTCTCCTTGGAAGGGAAAAAGCAAAGAAGAAAAACTACCTAGAAGGTCTAGAAAAATACATGATTTACTGATGCCTGAACAAAATAGAGATTCCGCAGATGTTTAACATAAGTTGCTGGGGACTGCCTGTTGCTCCAAACAGATCTGTCCATGGAAGCATGATCCTTTAATGCAGCTGATAAACTGTGGCTGAGTGCATGAACGTACAGGGAGAAAAAGACCTAACAAAGTTTCTCCTTTCACAAAGCTCCTTTATATGTAAATCCAGGAGAACCTAATTAAATTGGTTGATTAAAGCTGTGCATGCTCATTTGTGCTCATGTGAGAGTTTAAAAAGTTATGCCAGTTTTCAGATGTAAAATAAATGTACAAAGGCACAATAAACATATATGTATATATATGCCTGGTTTACATAAGTTGAGCATGCTCAGGCACAAGACTCCTACACATATTTAAAACAAATCATTCAGCCATTGTCCTGCTGGTTAGAGCAGAGCTATTTGTATTTAAATCCACTGGCAGAAATTAACATCAGGTCATGGCACTGTCTGCAGAGTTTAACATCCTTCAGTTCTGGACTCCAGCCCCCACCCTGCACAGAAGGGACAGTCTGAAGGCTTGGCCTGGCTGCCTTTCAGCAGAAAGGGGCTGTCCTGGTTTTGTTAAATAAAAAAAAAATAGACCAGTTTCTCCTTTAGTGAGTTTTTCTTTCAGCGAAGTTCTCCTTAAGTAACTGCACTTTTCAGAAGTTGGCTTCATGTCTTCGCAGACAGAAGCAATGGAATGCAAGGTTGCTGATAAAAGTGCGTGTCCCATAAGTGAGAGGGGCATATTTGCAAGGCAGGGCGGACAAAACAGGTGACCAAAACTTACCAACTAAGTATTCCATCCCATACATGTCATACATCCTATAAAGTGGGATATCATGATGGTCTCTCTCTCTTCAACCATGGCTGGCATCTGAAGAGGACCCTGCCCGTCGTGCCTGCGATCTGAGGCCTGGTTCCAGACTCTGCATCAGTGAATCCAGTTCCGGTTTACTGTAGAGTCCAGCCCAGGACTTCTGGGTGCCTGCCCTGCAGCTGCTGGAGCAGCCAGCTCCACCGGGCAATGCTGCACTATGCTGGGAAATTCAATATCGGTTTTCTATATTTCATATTATTTTCTCTATTTTATTAGTAGCATTATTAAAGCATTTTTAACTTTTTCCAACTTGCAAGTCCCTCTCTCTTTTCCTCGTATTGCCTCTTCCTTGATGGGGAGAGCTGAGGGCAAGGATGAGAGGGCTAACAGACAGCACCTGCCATGGTTTATTGTCACCCTGCAATAAACAGTGAGAGGGGCCAAACAAGAAAGAAGTACTGTGAGAAGGAAAAAAAAAAAAAAAAAAAAAAAAAGAGAAAAAGAAAATAAATAAATGTTTACCATCTGCACCTTTGTGTCCATTTAAGTCAGAAGATATCGACTGAATGCCTTGAGCATATCCTACCCTGTGGTTAGACCATTATTTGGACTCTTCTCCAAGACTGTTTCAGTTCCTGGAATTTTAATCATTCTATCCTAAGAAAGAGTTCAATCTTATAAAAGTTTTTCTCAAAATACTTTAAAAAAAAAAAAACAGAAATGCATTAAAAAGACCATTTTTCATTCTCATTAACCTATACTCCCAGTATATTGCTCCCTAATTTTTCTTTAGCACAAACTCAAACTATGATCTAGGTAAAGACTGTTTAACTGAGAATCATTGGGCTATATCGCACTGAATTACAGTCAGTCCCTTAATTATTTTGAAGGCTTCTAAAAATAACTTCCCAAATCAGAAAAAAACTCCAGTCAAACAGCTCCATATGCATCTGGATCTCTGAGCCACTCCCAAGCTACTACCACACATAAAAATTACTGAGTTTTAACCCAGTTGCAGATAAAAACTCCACCCAGTCTATACTCAATTTTCTCTGTCCCAAGAAAGGGCTTTAACTTATGACCTCCATGTACCACGAGCAGACACGAAAGGAACTATCAAGTATCATACATTTTTTCCTCCACTCATTATTTAAACAATCTGTTTCTGATACATAGAAATAAAAATTAGTCAGAGTTTCACATCTCGTGACCTACTGAGTTATTCTTAGCTAGCACTTCTTAAGAGAGCAAGCAATTTCAGGGTGCCAGCACTAGTAGCCCAAACATTAGTTAGCCATTCTCCATGTTATCCCCATCTTTTTTGGGGCAGAGGAAGCCACAAGTGGCCCTCGTGATGCTTGGGAACTGCTGACTACACAGTGGACAGGGAGTATCCCTTAGTGTCTTTTCCTTCCTAGAGAGTCAGAAATCCAGGGACCGCTTAGCTCAAGATAGATTTAAATGATATGTCATTGAGATAAAACTCAAGGGAGGAGAAAACAAAACAAAATGAAAAAAAAAAAAAAAAAAAACAGTAGGCAAAGCAGAATTTAGTTTTTCAACAAACTGCCATTATTACTCATGTGTAATCTCACCAGCACAGCTGAGAGTTGTTTGAGTTATAATAGCAGAGTGACCTCAGTTTCAGTCAGCCTCAAGTTTCACGCTTCTGAAGCAATCACTGATGTGTAATGGAAGAGGTGATTAATGGAATGAGTGTTTTACACCAGTCAATCAAGTCTTATCCATTCACAGTATGAAATGGTGCTGGTTCCAAGAAAGAAGTCATAGGTAATGGCATATCTATTAAAGGTATTATTAGAGTTTGCAAGAATAAATGCCATTAAGTATTTTGAAGCAAAAGAAAGGTAGTACCACCCTCACATACCTGCGCAGCTCGAAATAACAGCAGGGTATACAACTTTAAGAGAACAGCTATTCAAGTGTAATTGACAGCCTTAATTTGATTTGTATTATTCATATGCATTACAACACACAACCTGGCACAAGTGCACATTCAGGGAGAGGATGGCAGTTAGAAAAGATACCTTTTCAACTGCAAACTCAGAAAATCACTTCCTTTGAAAAATCATCAAACTATATTGAACTTTTCCATCTTACATTACTGTTTAAACCAGACCCACCCTTGGCTTCCTAATACAGATATTGATTTGGTTTATTGATTTATTTGGTTTTATTTTTGGTTCGATTTGATTTTTGCTGGCTAGCTTATGTTAATGCACACAGCCCAGAGATCTTGTGGAAGAAGTTTACTAAGTCTTAAACTCCATTAACGTTGTTATGAAAGTAACTCACCTAATTGCTCCACTGATACAGATATTTATACACTAATAACCACTATCAGCACTTCTTATTCCAGGACAAGTGAGGCAGCATGGAATAACATGAATACAGGAATTAATGAATAATCAGAAACTATGTGTCTTGGACTATTAACAGTTACAGTGACAGCATTAGAGAAGACAGCAGTGATGAAGCAGCAATGACTCAAGTAAGCTGAGCAGAGCACCATGTGAACAAGTTATTCTGCTCCAGGGCCTAAGCTGCCCCCACCTCCCAACTAACCATGGCTTCTCTGGCAGCTACAGCATAGCATGAGCCACAGTAGACAATCAGGAGCCAGCTACATGCATCAGAACAACCACACTGTGTAATTAGAGTGGGCAGGAGCCTGACAAAAATTACATCAATAGTATTGCCCGTTCCTTTATCATAATGAAGACTTACCATTTCTGCCATGTCATGATACTTGTTATAAAATCCTTAACTAATCACATTTTGTAGTGCTCTAAGACAGATTATATGCAAGTTTAAGACAAAGAAAACCCAAGTACGTTTTTAAAGCTTACTGTTATTAGTGGTAGTTTTTTATTAGCATTAAAGGACAAACACTTCCTTTAAGTTTCCACTACACTAGTCATGATCATCAATTCAAGCTATTTTTATTTATGACCCCAAGTGATGAGTCTCTCAAAAATTTCTGACTTTCTGTTCTACGATAAAGTTAACATCCAGCTGTACTCTTTATACACAGGTAGCACGAAAGGATTCTCTGCTCACCTTAACATGATCAAAAACCCACGTATCAAGCTTGGCTGCATCTTGTGCTCCAAAGTCTTCACTTTCTGCTGTGTAACAAAATGTATAAACGTGATCTCCAGTAGCACCTGCAAAAACAATACAGATGGAATAGGAGACAGAGAAATGTTTTCTTCCTTTTCTTATAGTAAAAAATACAT
This sequence comes from Streptopelia decaocto, assembly GCF_964273445.1. Taxonomy (NCBI): domain Eukaryota; kingdom Metazoa; phylum Chordata; class Aves; order Columbiformes; family Columbidae; genus Streptopelia; species Streptopelia decaocto. The sequence goes on from NC_138655.1 coordinate 86,847,649, forward strand.
TAACATTAATGTATAGGAGTAGAAACCTATCAAGAATGACAATCTCAAGAGAAGCCAGAGAAGTTTCTTCCTTATTTTAAACTTTCCCATCATTTATTTTCTTCTGAAGCCTGGATACTGTTTTAACTCACTAGCTTATCAGCACATGAGAGAAATGAAGAGCAATGCTATCCAGTATGCTCAAATCCCAGTTAAAGCAAATTAAACAGAATTTAGCTTTGAAACACGGAATTTCATCGAGAAATTTCTAACAGAGGAAGCTATACATTAAGAAACTTGCTTGAATACACATGTTTTCAGGGGGTTTTTGTTTAAGAAAATAACAGCTTTTGGCTGTTAAACTGAATCATAAACTGAATCAATGTATGTAGGCCTATCAGTGAGGCCTTTTACACAGGAGATCATCATATATCACATATTAGGAAGGCAACAGGAGGGATGTAACTTACTCACTGCACATCAGTTCTAGGAGATAACACAGTATTGAAAGCCTTGTGGACAAATTCAGAGAGACAATATTCAAAGTCTGCATCTTTAAAACATGGATTCAAATATAAAAGGGAGAACTACTGGACTATGTTCAGGTATAAAGTACAACATGAGAGCCACTGATGCGAAAACACAGCATCTGGACAAGGCAATTTAATTCTGTACTCGCTGTCAAAAGAGCAAAGCAGAGACAGGTGGGGAAAAAAGAGTAAGACCTAGAAGAAAGTAGACTTTCTGAAGTCCTGGAAAGAGCTGAAATTAGATGTGGGGGGGTGGTTAATGAAATAATTCAGTCAACAGGTGAGCTGTTACAGCTCAGGGATGCTCTTCCTACCATGACTACATAAACTCCCAAAGGGGAAAATGTTCTTCAATCAGTTGATGGCCAGAGAGAATATAACCGATTCACGGGATGTCACAATTATATAATGCAGTTTTGTAAGCTTCCAGGTTTGTGCATGAACTAACATTCCTGTATAAAGGAGCTGTTTAACCAAGATTATGTCCAAAACCCACACAAGGGATGCAGGTATTTCAGGCCAGGAAGATGAAAGCTGGCACAGATTTTTGTGGTGCAGCTCCCGCCTGCCTCCCAAGAGACATTAATTCTACTTATAACCCAGAACACTCACTGCGGTTCTCACAGTCTGAAAGAACAGGAAGAAAATACTCACGGGCATTCAAAAGTGAATTAAGGATTTCCAATTGCTGGATAAATGAGTTCAAAAGAAGAAATTAGCCCTGGCTATCGCTGTCAGGATGACTGATGGTCTAAGAGGGTAGAGCTCTCTACAGTTTTTACACAGTGTCACAGCAAACCTGAGAAGACCTGTCTTTGAGATGTGCCATGCTGAAGTAGCCAAATGAAAGCATGTGGTTTGCAGATGGGGCAAAGAAACACTGCTTAGCCATTTCTAATTCCTACCAGAGTAAAAAACACCCCATCCTACCCTGCATTGCTATAAAGAGAAACAGTGACAAAATGAAGCCATACTAGGGAAGTTTTGGAGTGCCTGCATATATATATATATATATATATATATATATATATAAAATACATATATAAGCTATTCTTTTTAATAAGAAAACCCACAATACAAAATGTTATACAACATTATTTCTGTCAGTTGAGAGGTGGCAGGTGACAGTAAGCTCAATACTTTCTTTAAGTCAGGGAATAAGAAGTAGAAGGAAGCCAGGGATGAAAACATCCTTTAGAAGAGAGCACAGAGCTCTGCTGGCCTTGGTGCTGCCATCATGCTAATGGAAACAACTGGACATGCCAGAAACTCCCGCAGCAGATACCATCTATTCCTATTGCAGGCTTGTCTGGCACATCATCTTGCCCTCAGCATTAATATTCAAATATTAGGATCAGTGATCAAGTTATCACCCTCTAACAATAAGATTTATGTCCTGTGGAACGCAAAGCTCTTGCTCTGCTAGCGGGGTAGCTCCTGTGTCTGTCAAGTCTTTTGTGGGTCAGAGCCCAGACCAGCAGGAGACATTTGGTAGCAAATTCTGCAAGTGCAAAAGAGGGGAAAAAAGAATGAAGGCACAAGGACAGTCCGACACTGAGTCAGCAGAGCTTGGACACAGAGCTGTCATCAAATGCAGCCAGGTAAGGAATGTGAGAAATTCTGCATTATTCTTGGTGTACTGTAGGAACAAGAAACTAGGTTTGTCCCAGTTGTCCCTGTGGTTTTGAAGAGACCCTTCCTCATATTCAAGCTAAACAATGACCCTAGCCTTGCTGCTAGTTTCCAAGAGAGAGAGAGAGAGAAAGAGAACCTGTGGAACAAATGGTAAGCTGTGTGCAACGGACTAATATCTATTTCCCTTAAAAGAAGCAACAGCCTCAGCTCCTTTTTCAGTGCGTTATTTCATACTCTGGATTATACTCCAGCCTAGATCCATGAACGAACAGTACAAGACTGGACTGTTCAAGTCAAACCTCAAATTCTGGCAAACCTAGAAGAAAACCTCAAAAATTTAAAGAGCATTCTGGAAATAACATAGGCATTTTCAAAATACATTATTTTCAGCTAATTTCAAGGTCATAATCTAAAAATATCATAGAAAATAAGGTTAAAATTAGCACACTGAATTTGTGTATCTTAAGTAAGTTTAAGTATTAGAAACTAACACCTTTTAATGCTGCTTAAGATACAAGGAAATCACAGAGCAGTTCCAAAGGTACTTTGGACATTTTTTCAGACTAACACACTCATCACACAGTCATTGAGGCTTCGACAAATTTAGATTTCATGCATATCTGTGAGCATTTTATTTACCTTCTTCTATAGAATCCTCAATCATTTCATTGAAATATTTATTTTATGACAGGAAAAGGACCCAAGGAACATAGACAATGACAGGAAACAAAGGATTTTCCTCTTTCCCAAACCAGCAGGCTCTTTACGTGCCATCCAATGAAAGCAGCGAATAAAGTTCTGAACATCTTGGCATGATAAAATACACACAATAAGAGTCCTGTGACCTCACTAATTAGCAACATGGGAAGAGGGATAGAAAATACACTATGTTCCCCTATCTCCCTTTCGTGTTTTTTTTTTTTGCAAATGTGAAGTTAAAGAATAAACACTTGATTCCATTCTCTTCTGTATCATAACACTTCTCTTCTTTGGAAACTCTGCATAATAAAATCCTTCCTGTGTTATAAAACTTCTCTTTGGAAGAAAGGGAAACACTTTTTTCCATGAAAATAAGTTAATCTACCTTTCTATCACAAGAAACTATGATTCATTTTCCCATACAGCATCTACTTCTCAGATAGTGCTACACTAAATTTTTCTCAATTTTAGGGTATTTCCCTGTCCCTGCAAAAGAAAGTGCCATTGTTGATGCCACTCAGAAGAAGCCACATTGAGAGACAGAGCAATGGTATGGTTTTACACTTGCACATACCTCCAGACAACATCAAAGCTGTTTCTAAGTCCTCTGCTTATCTTTTTACTCAAACAAAACTAGTAGAAGGACAGGGCTCTGGGAAATTCTTGTATTCTCCAAATATTTTTCCCAAGAATGTGTCTCCAAAAACATTACCTGTGCAAGGGCAGTGTACTACCTTTCCCTTGTCCCCAGCCACCATCACACTATTCCCAAATACAAGATGTAATCTGAGGTAACAGGAAATTAATAGGTGATATTTTTGCAGTTTACCATAAATTTAAGAGGATCAAGCAAATAACAGAAAAGAGGGGTGGGGAGGCGGGAGGAATATCAGGAGGAGAGGAAGAAGAGACTCGACTTCAGAAAAAGTTCAATTATCATAGTGAGAAATATGATGTACACTTTTTCTAAACCGGTATTAAATTCCACTCCTATTCTGCCTACCACATTTTTCCGATTTGTCAATGCTGATACTCAGACAGCAGTATACGCCCCTAGCTCATCCCCTTTTCACTTCACTCTGTTTTACTCTGAGATCACAGGAAAGGGTGTATATGCCCGCATTCTTCCAAGAACAAAACAAAATTAAACTTAGAGACTATTAAATGTTTGAAGCGTTGCTCAGCAAGCTCTGTGCACTGAACGACCAATTGCACAGAGTTGACAAGACTTAAACACACTGCACACCAAGGAGAAAAGACCTCAGCTTCAGGAATATTATCAGGCAGTTCCAACTTGCACATAGTTCTTCCTTTTACACTTTATTGTTCTGGAGTAGAAGTAGCATAACCCACAATAAGCTACTTCTCCAGCTCAAATACTCAAAACACAGCTGCAGTTTTACCACCTGCCTCACTGGGAGCTGCATGCAGAAGAAGAAAAACCTCAGCTGCAGGTTTGCAAACAAGAGCTTTAAACTTCAACCAAATAAAAAAAACATTAGGTCCTTTTAATTAAGGATGTGTTTCATTTAGTATGCTGACAGAATTAATAAAGTAATAAATAGGGATATCATCTTTAAAAGATTGCTTCTTTTTCTCCACCCAGTCTTGAATTAATGAACTAGAAATCAGGTATACAGAAATATACAAGCTAGAAATACTTCATTCACCTTCTTTAACTGAAAAATTGTGTCTCTGTTTTACTACCTGATAACCATGTGTTAAAAATTCACAAAATTTAACCTTACCTTTTGCAAACATTGGCAAAATATCTGGACTTCCCCAGCTCCAAGTATATTTACTTTGGTTGAAAACTGAGTCAAATTCCACTGGATTCTCCTTCCACCCTGTCAAACAAGCATACTTGGATTTACGTGGGGTTGCCAGAAGATCTCATTGAGTGCTAAGATTAACAGTCCATGCAAAATAAACTTATTTTTTATTTTAGCTTCTGTTCTATTATTTCACAATGAACTCCACTTTGTGAGTCTTGGTTTCACTTCCATTTCAACTTCTATATGCAATTAGTCCACCATTCATTAGGAAGTGAGCTGAAAACGTAAGCCAATCTCATTATGCAGGGATTCAGACAAAACACACAGCTGGTTTACCTTTTAAACAGCTAAAATTCTCCTGAATTCTAAGTCTCCTGTTGTCTGAACTCAGCTTTTGGAATTTTAGGCAATAAATTACACACTCATATTTCCAGCAGTCACATTCCAGCTCATCACAATAAAGCCTTCAAGATCTTCTGTTTCCATGACAAGGCAGTTGACAGAAATACAGAGATGCTCTTAACAGCAATTCCTGCCAATCCTGCATTAGTAGCTGCTGTCAGAAGGAAGAACCTTTTGACTAGAAACACAGGCAAGACCAAGTAATTCCTCTTGCCCACCATGTCCAAAACCAACACACAACATTATGAGTGTTCAGACCTGGAAGCCTGGGGGGAGGCAGAGGACCACACAAAAGACCAAGTCAGTGATGTGAAGGCTTCTTCCACGTTATTAACCACCATGTGTGCAGCAAGAGGTCGCTCTGGACAAAACACACAGTTGGGTTTTCACTTCATTTCGGAACCAATTCTCCAACTCAGTCTAGCAGTGGTTCAGCTAAGGCAATGCAGTTCACTTCTTGCTTGCAACATCTACTTAGCCACCTGCCACTACGTGCCAAATTATAATTAAAAACTATGTTACATGAAGAAGTCACTCCATAAGACACTTCTGCTTTTAGACTCAGGGTGCTAAATTTTACCATGTTACCATATTTTGCCATGTTACAAAATGCTAACCTAGGTAAGCTATTTTCATAGCTATCAAGAGTAGGAAATCGATCCAAAATTATTCCTTTCCATATAATCTTTGTAAACAAACCACTACACAGGTATTTAGCAATAATCATGTAGAAGCTCATCACATCACTGAAATACCTTATTTTGGAGGCCAGTGTTCAAAGTTTTAGGACTGGCATACCTTTAGCGACTGCACTGACGTCTTCATAAAATCCAGCTATAAGTGCAACGTGCCCTGGCCTGGACTCTGTTGGGACCCGGGTGTGAGAGATTCCCCAGCTGCCATTATTCTCTAGAATAGCCCTGAAAACACGATACAAGGCAGTTAATGCTTAGAACTTCTTGAAAGTACAATGAATTGCAGATAAAAAGAGTGACAGGTAGAAGTGAGGCAGGAAATGCAAAACCACCCCAGACTAAAACACATTTTCACTACTGCCTGCTGTGCAGCAAAGCAAGCAGAACATTAACCTGCAAGTAGTTCTATATTATAACGCCCCACAGAGAACATTACTGTTGTGGCCCATCAGCACTGCAAACAGATGAGTTTAGCTGGTGTTCTAATACACTTCAAATTAACATACAATTTTTTTCTGCTACTTTCTGCTATAGCTTACTTCCCCCTCGCCCCTTGTTTCTTCCTGGTGTTACTTTGCTGTGTTCTTTCCATTTAGTTCGAAAGTGTCTAGTTCAATCTTCTCTTACTCATTAAATATGATCAATTACAATTAGTTCTTGTGACCATGTCTGTGTTTATTTGTGCTGAATATTGGAAGCCAGCGTCAAGAGAATTTAAAAACGACATAAATCTAAGATGCAAATCGTTGCAGCAACACAGAGAAAATTTAAGTAAACCTTGTATCTTTTGCAATTACACTGAAGTGAAGGAGAATAGCTGCTCACCAGATAGACAGAGATACATAAATTGTCTAGGGATTATACACATACAATAGTTATAATGGATAAAAAGCAAAGAAAATAGAGGACATAGCCCATGTGTAAGAAACAACTTCATAAACTACTCGTCTGCTGAAGATATGAACAGCTGGAGCCTGTCAGAAAGTGGTGAGCGTTATCATATGCTGCTTTCTTGTCTCCATCTTCTGGGAGAAGAGAAAGATTCACTGTCCACTGTCAGAGCAGGTTGGGGAAAAGCAAATATTTTAAAAGTCATATTTAGCAGGAAATTGTATTTTTGTTGTTCATGATATAAGCTACAAAATGTGCTATATTTTTATCAGGTGATTTTTAGCCTAGGTAGATTTTAAGCTCATGCTTTGTGACTTTAACAAAGATTTTATACAACTGCTAATTACAAGATCTACACACTCCGGTCTAAAAGTATTTCTCACTAATGAAGTAAGAATCAAACCACAACCTAAAATTTCAGGCTCCACAGTTTACTTATTGGGTTTTTTAACTCATCTTGGATCTTAAATTCTCAGGCCTACTTGAAAGCTCACAGGACTATTTGGAATAGCCCAAATATTACAGTGAAGAATGTGAAAGGTGATATAGCACTTTGACATGTTATTCCTAGCTCTCATCTCTGCCAGGTTTTAAGACAAGTTGTCTTGAAAAAGTATTAATTTGCAGAAAGGATTTAAGTATTAGGTAAAGTGGTTTCTAATTTATTCTCACTGGATACTCTGATAAAAATGTATTGCAATAGCCTTAGTGGAAGATTTAAGACAAAAATAAAACTTTTGGCCCTCCTCACACTTCATTGTCACAACAGGTAGAAATTTGTTTTAATTAGAATTTGATTTCTATTGAGTTGGAAAGTAATCCTTTACCTTTGCTTTTGTGGAACTGTATCACAGAATCACAATAACACATACCAGGCAGCAAAAAAAGAAAGCTATATATTGTAATTTACCTATTCAAAATTCATTTAGTTATTATGAATTATTTCAAAGCCTTTGAGGCAGAAGAATAATTTTTAAAAATTAATTTCTTTAACAGTATTACCCTTAGCTACCCATAATAATAATGTTTAATATGAATACGATATAATAATACATCTGAAACATGACAGGCAAGAAAGAAAACATCTCCCCTGAAATCCCCACCACAACTACAGCAATTCAGACCACCTATCGTCCTTCAGACCTGTCACAACATTGTTGAAAAACAGATTTTTCAAGAATATTTCTAAGATGAAAGACTAGCTACTTAGCGTATATCAGCCAGCAATCTGCTCCAAGTCTAATGGATATTTATTATTAATTTTATGTACCTACTAAAACTTTGCTTCTATTTGTAGCACATTGCTACAAGAACAGATCTTGCCCACTTAAAGATCATCTTTCTTCATTAACAGCACAGTAGTTCCCAAAGTACTCCACCTAGATGAGACACGTAATCTGGCTGTGACGGTGCCCACTATTATAAAGCAGATAAGGGACTGAAAACTTCGCACTTAGGAATGAATGTGCAAAAAAAGTATATTAAATTGCATATATTGTGGGTTAATATTTCAGAAAAGGAAAGCTCAGACAGCAATAACTAGGCAGAATAAAAAAGAAAACGCTTCCAGTAACCAACATCTGATCTTGTTGGCCTGTTTACAAGGTTAACTTAAAGTTGTGTTGCTCAAAGGTTCAGTGACAAAACACTGAGCTTCAAAATAGTAGCAGTATATGTAATAAAGCCAAAGATACACCCTGGACTGCCTGGCTCTCCAACTTTCAGAAGACACAACATGCCACAACTTGTTGATGGTGCCAAAGACCAACAGTTTTACTGCTAAGAGAAGAAACTGCTCGGGAGGAAGTATTAAGTCTACTGCTAAGAGATGACATGGAAAACTCACACTGATGTGGCATACATCTGCCAGTGGCAGACATCACCTTACAAAAACACTAACAGGAGAAGCAGGTACAAGTAAGCCCATATAAACTGGCAAGTGCGGTAGCAAGGGCTCCTCAGATTTCTGTAGCAGACTGTAAATGCCCTAGTAGTTTCAGATGATCGATTATTCAGGTTTGCTCTGACATTTGAGCCAGACCAATGCTATTACACACAAGTACTCTTATTTAATGCTGTCTACTTTTTCTAGTCTAAGATATTATTTGTCTTATGATCAAATAACTACCTTGATATAAGGTGTCCTGGTTTCAGCTGGGATAATCTTTTTCCTAGTGTAGTGTAGTGATGTATTTTGGATTTATGATATTGTTGATAATACAGAGAAGATTTAGTTGTTGTTAAGTAGTGAGGACCTTTAAGCTTCTCATACCATGCCAGGTGCACAAGAAGCTGGGAGGAAGCACAGCCAGGGCAGCTAACCCAAACTGGCCAAAAGGGTATTCCATAGCATCATGGTCAGTAGATATTTGGAGGAACACTGGATGGGGGGACCACAACTCAGGAACTGAGTGTTGTCGGGTATCATCTCACACGTGGTGAACAATTATATTGTGTGTTACTTGTTTTATATATTCTTTTATTAGTAGTAACATTATTTTTATTATTTTCCCTTTCTGTCCTATTAAACTAACTTAACCCACGAGGTTTACCTTTATTTTTTTACAATTCTCTCCCTCGTCCCACTGAGCGGGGGGAGCAAGTGAATGGCTGTGTGTGGTTTTTAGCTGCCTGCCAGGTAAAACCACAACATAAGGAAACTGAGAAGGTCGTTGAAAATAAGTTTTAAGCACTCAAGGATAAGACTTTTACCACTCTTGTCTGATAGTATTAGTTTTTCACAATCCTAAACCAAATCATGCAATTAAGCAATCAGACAGACACTAGAGAGCACAAGGGAGGCACCAGGGTCACACATGCAGGAAGGGTGGAACAAATTGGAAATGTCAGCCTACTGTTAAACCCATCCAGGCCATCTTTTTTAATCACTCCTTAAAAAGCTCCATCAGTAGCTTAGACTTAGAAGACAAGCATGTTAATGAACTACTACCCCTAAACTGAACATCCAGGAAGCAGTTTAAATTAACGACTCTGTTAGGCTTCAGAACTGATACCATGCTGATGCGAATGAAGAAAGTTCACACTCATCTCAGTTACTGGCTAGCTGTAGTTTTCAAAGGACAGCATTGACTCAATTTATTTTGTTAATGGCTTCGCAGCTTTACTGATGACAGATGATACCAACTCAAGTTCACACATTTCTGCAGAGTCCAACTGCAAAAGTTTGTCACTCTGAAGGAGGGAAGGCAGTACCAAGCCACCACAGGTGCGTCATTCCTCTTGTTCTCTTTTCAGCATTGCCTAGAGCTGCCTCTAGAAGCAAAGTCTGCCAGATTAGAAGTATTTTCAGATGGACTTACCGCAGGTAAGGTGCTTGGGGTCTGTTGTTGCTATTCAATTCATACAGCGAATCTGCCCGCAGACCATCGGCAACAAAGAGTACGAGACGTTTTGCCGGAGGTGGCAATGGAGTCTGGTGAGGAGTCATACCATGAACCAGGGGAGAGCTGAAGTAGATGTCAAAAATGGAGACCAAGAACACACAATGCACAAGGAGACCAGCAAGTATGAAGACAGGTATACCCATGGCAATAGTGGGCTGGCAAGGTAAAATCCAACACTGAGAAGGAGAGAGAAAAATAAAGTTAGGCAGATGAGACTTACAAGGATCAATATTTACTTTATTTGCTATAGAATGGGAGTACCACAACTACAGTCATTACCCAGGTCCACTATCTATCTCTATTTACAACAAGCTTTTTCCCAGAAGTTTCACTCAAAAGTAACTGCATGGCTAATTCAGACTTTCAGATAGTCATTATGTCTCAGCAACTCATCTCTGGTGTTTAGCAGGGTCTCGGACGGCTTCAAAAGACTTAAATTCAAAATAATTAAGTCAGTTTGTCATATTCAGCAGTTTTTTGTTACCTGCATCAGCGACAGAAAACTCAGACAAGACAGTGTCTCCAGCAACATGCTACCCTCTACTGGCTGATTGCATGACAGTATCGAGGTCTGTTCAGGCAAATATACAAACCAAAGACAGCTAGGGAAAGCTGTCCTATAGAAAAAAGCAACTTTGGGTGGATGTTTGCTAAGTTTATTATCAATTCTGGGCTCACTATATTTCACCTAGAAACAGAAAGCTGCTTTTACAGGAGCAAAGATGCTCTGCTGAGTGCAGAACACTGTTCCTCTTCTAAAACAGATGACAAAAGCACAACAACTGAAGGATTATGTTTCATGGATAATGATATTCCCTTTTTGAATGTTTTCCCTGTCATCCTCTAAAGTCAGGTTAAGAATACAAATATAGTTAATAGCAGGTACATTGGAAACGTATGTGTCTGCCACAAGTACTGAGGGGTCCATATGTTCCCTTCTGAAGGGAATGTAAGTATGTCTGTTGACTCAGGTGAGTGTGGGGTCTAAGCCAGGATGAGGCTTAGTTCTGACAAAGTACCGGTAGTGCTGTCCAGGCTGCTAACTTCGCTATTTAAATATTAGCTAATTATCAACTTTAACAAAACAACATCTCCACTCACTAATTTAAAAGCAGACATTCCTAACAGTCTGGAAGGTTCAGACATTCAATTATCTACGTAAATACACAGCTTTCTCTAAATGAAACTCTTTGTTTCAGAATCCATTTAGTGCTTCTAAATTACATTACATAACTTTATCTTGCTACTTACAGAATTCCAGTAGCTGGACAGACACAGACAGACACCACATGGCAGGACTATTATACTTACCAAATTAAAAAGGCTTCACTACCACAACCTAAACTCTGATCAAAACTCTGAAATATGTCTTTTAAAATAAAAATTTTAAAGGGCTAGGGAAACCAGAGAAAAAAACCACCACACACTAAAAAAATATATTTGAAAGTTAATACATATTATTACTTACTAATCCAAAGAAAATTCAGATCTGTATGCAACTTAGCCATAACTTCCAATTCCAGCCATTTGCCCTACTGAAATATATACGCAACAATTCCAATCCTAATCAGAAACATTAATATAGTAATTTCTCATTTTAGAGATTTGGAAAGCTACACAAGATTGAGATAACTAAATACAATATCGCAAAGAGACATGTAGTAGTCACACTTCAGTGATCAAACAAAAACTTTTAGTTCATCAGGAACTTCCATGCTTCAATGTCTACAGGTGAGATTCCAAGACAGACCTGAAATATTCGTAAATACCAGTTTGTTTATTTTTTTAATTACTCAGAGTTCCTGCATCAATTTAAATACGTTAAACCACAGCGACTTGACAAATACATCTGGAAACAAACTGATTCAGCTATTAATGAAGTAAAGTATTGCCTGACGAAGAAACGCCTTCACCAGGCCCCTCTGAACTTACAGGTACCATAGTCTAAGACAGACAGCAGTGGAAAACAGTTGAACAATAGAGGAAGAGCTTGTCTAAGTGATCCACTGCTGTGCAGAAACAGGTCTTGGTTGATAAAGGTTCATTTCTTGGCTGAATTGCTACCAACTGGCACTTCACACCGTTCTTTTAACTAAAAGAAAAAGGCAGCAAGATGGAAAGCCAAAGAAATCAAAAAGCATATCAGAGGTACTATTCAGAAGTTGTCTTCAGTTTGCACCTACACCAGGAAGAAAAATGAGGGTGCTTTATCTCTCCTTTTAGGACAGATAAAGCAGTCGCCCCAGCTACAATCTAAGTTAAGGCTGACAAAGCCAACAAGGCCAGACCACCAGCATTTCACTAACAACATCAATAATTACTTGTAAACTTCTGGACTTCAAGTGTTAGAATACATGTTCTACAAATCCAAGCAAAATCCTCTTCCCTAACTGGGAATGCCAAAGTCACTTGTATTCACATCTGCAGGTATTTAAGCTTCTTAAATCTAGGACAGGTTACCACCTTTCATTCTGCTGTAGAACAAGATCATTTTGTCCATTCATTTCTATTCGAAATAAAGAGTCATTAGATCAATGGATGGCAAGGCAACAGAGAAAAAACATCTCTTATTTTAGAAGCCATTCATCCCCAAGAACCCTACTATTACAAGTCGATTTACCATGGATTATTGAACCATGAAAGGCAAACCATCATGGAAGTCTGTGAAGCTAAAAGAGAGAGGGACCTCTTGGATTTGTGAATGGACCACCACAGAAAAAGAGGATTAATGCCAAGCAATGTTTGTGCTGTGTAATTGCAGCTACAAACATTTGTGGCATGAACAGAAGAAACAGATGAGTATCTCTCACTTCATGAATAAATTGGATACTAGTGGTCATCCCTCCTCCATTGTGCTGTTGCATGAGGGGCCATCAATATGGAGTGGGAAAATGAAATATTTACCTTGAAAATAACCTTTTCCTTACAAGATCTGGACATGATCTTCATGAGTCGGAAAAAGGAGATTTGGGAAACAAAAGAGGTTTCTGGAAAAACCTCAGTGTAGATCTCCTGGAACATATTTTTTTTCTGCCATGATATGGTCTAGCATGACACCTTTTTTCTCCACCCATTTCCAAGAGGAGTGGAATCATCAGTAGATCTGTGTTCTCAAAGATGCAGTGCAAGGTCTTAGACTGCAAGGCCAAGGAGAGATCCCACTTAGCAGTCAACACAGCCTCCACACAGCCAGTGCAGGAACAGCTGGAACTACCTGACAGAACCTCTGAATTTGAAAATGCACAGATGTTGACTCATCTGAGCCTTCTGCCATACAGAGATCCCTTCCACTCCTCCTTTCTCCCCGCTTTGTGTTTTCATCACCATTTGACAGGGTGGTTCAAAAGCCAGTCTGAACCTGCAGGTCCAGCATGGCAACTAGAGGCTAAACAGGATCTCGTGGGTGGCCTGAGAGGCCCTTCGGCATCAGGAGAAGCTGCAAACGGACGCATCGGTATCAAACTTCTCGATGTGCAGCTAACCCAGTGCAACCTGGGTGCTCAGACATCCCTCAAGCCCACAGCGTCTGCTCTCACACCTTCTAGGCACAGCTAATGCTTCCCTGGACTATGTGTCTGCCCTAGAATGAAAGATGCTTACATATATACTATTTCTCTGTATCTTACATGAGACACAGAAGTGAAATCCGTCTTCTACAGGATATCACAACAAGAAAACAAACAAACAAAACCAAAAAAACAGAGACCTCTAGTTTTTTTTCTCCCCTCTCTGTTACAGAGGTCATCATTAGCAAAGTTCTCTGTAGAGCCTGGTGCTTGATGGTTCAAGGCAGAAACCCAGGAAGGAACGCAAAAAGGAAGAAATAACAAGAATAAAAGGGGAAAAAAAAAGTGGATTAAGCACTAGCTTATAAGAAAGAGCAAAAGCCACAGCCTGTCAAGAGAAGAAAAATTGAAATGTATTAAACACATCCACCCCTTTTCACTTTGGAGGACAAGGAACAAGATCTAAGTATTTATTACTAGTGCAAAAATGTCTCTGCCTTCAGGTGTCTGCCCGTTCAAAAAGTGGATAAACAAACTGTCACTTGAAAAATATATCTTACATCTTTCTGTCAAGAAAACTTAAGCCAAGGATATCTCAGCATTTTTGTGTCCTCTGATACCTTCCCAGGAAGTCCTGTTGCAAGCGACCTAGTGAGCTACCTCCCACAGTCCTGATTTTCACAAAGCAGAATATGAGCTTTGCGCAAATCTCAACTGCACTATCCTACTTAATTCTGTTAAGCCACTGTCGGCCACACCAAGACAGAAAGAAGCTTCTGGTCTTCTAGATAATAGACTAAGAGGAGCATGTTGCAACCTACTTGCCACATGCCATTTCTTACTGTCCACCCAAACATATGACTTGTTATAAGGCAGTTGAGACAGCCACTTCACCTCCTCTACTGATTCATCCCAACTAGAAAACCATGTACCAGACTCAGATTTATTCTTTATTTTCTTCATTTTTTTCTTTTTCAGTCACCACCTCCTAAACTAAATACAGAGCCAATAATTACACTGTCCAATCACAGAATCAGAATCACAGAATGTTAGGGATTGGAAGGGACTTCAAAACATCATCCAGTCCAATCCCCCTGCCGGAGCAGGAACACCTAGATGCGGTTACACAGGAAGACGTCCAGGTGGGTTTTGAATGTCTCCAGAGTAGGAGACTCCACAACCCCCCATGGGCAGCCTGTTCAGTGTTCTGTCACCCTTACTGAGAAGTTTCTTCTCAAATTTAAGTGGAACCTCTTGCGTTCCAGTTTGAACCCATTACCCCTTGTCTTACCATTGGTTGTCACCAAGAAGAGCCTGGCTCCATCCTCATGACACTCACCCTTTACGTATTTATAAACATTAATGAAGTCACCGCTCAGTCTCCTCCAAGCTAAAGAGACGCAGCTCCCTCAGCCTTTCCTCATAAGGGACATGCTCCACTCCCTTCATCATCTTTGTTGCCCTAATCAGTATGTCAGAATTTAAACTATCCCACCCAATAAGGTATTTTTTGTTCAATTTGGAGCCAACACCACAAAGCTGGCATTAATTCTTAAGTAAAGATCCTTTTTGGATCCTTAACTGAAAAGTACTAAAGACCCACCAAGCTACTCACTGCCTGTTGAAACACGAGTTGTCCACAGGAACAAAGCAAGTAGAAAATCAGCAGTACCTTGGCTACGTCGGGGCCTTCTGCAGACTACTGATCGTCTGCCACTACTGGATGCTGTACATGAGCAGAGAAGAGAGCCAGCAGATGCAAGGGAGCAATCATCCTGAGAGACAATAAGGCAGAACCAGCAGAGACCTTTCTTAAGACCTCTGAGATTAAAGAAAGAAAAGCAGCCACAAGGACCTCCTGACTGCAATTAATTATTTTTCCAGAATAAAGTGATTTGCATGGATTAGAAAAGGGTGGCTTGTTTTGTTGTTGTTTTTTTTTGTTTGTTTATTTTATTTTTTTGTTTGTGGTTTTTTGTTTTTAGAACCCTCAGAGGGAAAGTTCAGCTTCTGGCTGGTGCTATATGGGGTAAAGACACCTCTTTCTTTTTACTTGCACCTATCAAAACAATACAAAAACATCCTGCTATTAGCTGCAAGCTCTTCACCAACAGTCATGTCAGCGCAAGGACTAAAACACCCAGACTGTGACAACTGTGACAGCTGCAATGAGCCACCTAAGCCCAACCATCAGAGACAAGAAGCAGGCAGTTTATTTCCCTCTTTTCAAGCTGATCCATAACTTGCTGACAACAGTTTTTGTGAGTGGTTGTGGTTTTTTTCCTCTTCACCTCCTCCTCTCCCTTTTTTTTGACTCATGCCACAGAACCTACATCCATAGCCCCCAGCTGGATCAAGTCCCTCGGTGCTTAACAGGAAGGCTGGCATAATCAAGTGCAGCCCTCATTTCCCCAAAGTAATCAACATCTAAGCTGCATTCCTCTGAAGTTATAATCTCTCTGCATTATTTATAAAGCAAAGAAAACCGTGCTTGTGCCACAATACAATATAGCTCTTCATGAGAAACATAACATTTCCCTTTTATATTTTTCTCTCTTCAATGCGCAATAAAACATACACAAAATACTACATGGAATATGCCCCATTGGCAAGAATATTTTTTTAAGGATAATAAAATGTCAAGACAAGGAGCTCAAGATACATTATGCATTTCTTTTAGAGGGGACCATGTTTCACTACCACTGTCAAGTCTGCTGGTTAAGATGAAGAAAATCCATTGGAAATGCATTTTCAATAAGCATCAACGGCCTTGGTAAATATCTTTTACAGAAAAAAACAAAACAAAACAGAAATCTCTGCTGTGTTTCTGGCTGACAAATACATTTTTTGACTAAATAGTGCAGTGTATTTTGTAATCTAAACTGTCAAAGTAGTGACGGTAAATTTGTCTGTACGTAATACATTATCCTTTTGCTTAGGGCAGAGGAAAAAACAGGAAGTTGTATAGTTTAAGTGACAGTATTTTGCATAGTATGGCAGTTATACATCATCTAACATGGTACTAGCAGCCCCAACACTATTTTTTTACTAATTTAGATTTTTAAAGAGTTACACTAGCCAAGAAATGCAATCAAGTGATTCCTGCTGTCACAGCACATACACCTATTGACTGCATAAATTAGTTTATACAAGAGACTTACCAGGCAGTCTCAGAGTAACTCTGTCATATCTTCACACACCACTTAAACATAAGAAACCCAAAATGCTCATCTTGACTTCATCCTATAATCATACCATGAACAGAAGTGGGAAAGGAGGAAAAGGGACTTCATCATTATCCAAAATTTAATTTTCATTCTCTATTGAGGCAAAACATCCTCTACCAGACAATGAAACTGCAACTACAGTATTTCCACTTGCTCTTGCATTGAAGTGGCTTTTGTAATTCATACCATCTGTTTAAAATTATTTTATGTTCAACAACTTCACTGAGCATTTTAAGGATTATAATAACAAATGACATCTGTTTTAAATTTTAAATGTGGTTAAGTAAAGCACATCCAAACCTGAGGCAAAGAGCTCAAAGAATATTTAATTTTCTTTTTAACATCACTTGATAATGAAAATTACTCTGCCTGCCTAGAAAAGTCCCTTTTGCCAAAATTTTCCAAGGAGAAATTTGACTGTGGGTTGCAAGGCACCAATAAAACATGAAATGTTCTAATACTTTGACTTACTGCAAATCAGCTACCTCAATGTCAGTCTACACAATTTTCTCTGAATCATCCTGTAAACATGGGAAAATGTATCCACAAGTCTCCCAGGCACAAAAACGTGCCTGAGAACAACACTGACAACAGGACAGCGTTGACAAAAAGAACAAGCGTAGTTCTTTAAGAAACAATGACTGCTTTGAGGCACAAAAGAGAAAACAAGAGCATCACTCTTTAGTAACACTCGTTAGCCAAGTGGAAAAAAAACCCCAAAACCACAAATAGTAGAAATTCAGTATTACATCTGTTCGGTATGCAGGCAACTAGAAATTCAGAACTCAGAAAAAGCAAAACCCAACAACAATAAACCCTGAGTAGTTTTGCTGTGAATCAGCTATTTCAGTGAGCAGTAGCATTTGGAGGGGGCCTATGCCTGTGTTCAGGAGGTAGTTCAAATGCTCTTGGCTATTTCTTGAGATCTAAGACATTCACCAATACTCTGGCAGCAAGTCTTCTTCAAGCATCACTGTTCTACAGCTTAACATCATATTTTAATCTCAGTATGGACTGTTTAATTCTTTTTGTGCTGCAAAGAGTGTCTCACATTACTCAGATTTCTCTGTTCTTGCACAAAAAAAAAAAAAAAAAAAAGGATTATTTTTCTGTCATTGTTTTTTTCTTGCCTTGTTTGGAGAACTCATAGACAGTTTTTTTTTTCATCTTACAAGTTTCATGAGATACTTTTTGGGGAAAGAACATCAGCCTGAGAGGGTCTAACAAAACCTAGCCCACCAACTTCCACTGCTGCTAGGGTCAAGTGGCACTTAAGAAAACACAAGTACATGGAAGACAGTTTGCCACAGCGGTCTTGCTGTCTCATGGGAGCCCTCCCTGACAAACCAAGGCTGAAGGCCCCTGGGATATTTTTAAAGAGATCTGCAGTAAAACTATGCAAGACATCACGTGTACCAATAGAAGCAGCACAGTTCTTCCCTTTAGCAATGAAAGGGGCAAGGCTCAAACTCTTTAAAGTTGTACAACAAATATTAACACAGAGCACATAGGTAAAAGGATGGAAAAAGAACAACTTTCAGCAGCATTGAGCTTTGCAAAACCAGCTTGCTAATGAATTCTGTATACCCACAGAGAAAAAAATACCCTTTGGCAAAAACACCAAACAGTGCTTAAAGTATGTTCCATAAAAGCTGGTATAAGGAAGGTTTAAAAAAAGCTGACAGAAGTTATTTGTCTTTAAGTCATGTTTTCTTATTGATATCAACCATTACAAATAAACAAGAATTATGTCAAATAGTAACAAGCCACAGCTGTTGAATCTTGTACATAAGCCTCTGAATGTCAAATCAGCTAACAGCTTCAGTTTGAAGGAGAAAAAGGACTATAAGATGACCTTCTAAGCATATAGTAATATTTTTGATAAAAGGAATACAGAAGTCAAATAACCGATTTGTAGGTTCCCACCCTTTCAAAAGCATTTTTTAAAAAGGGGTTTTGGACCTTTTGAGTTCAAAAGTACTATTTAATTATGCTAGCCAGTTGACCATAACATAGAATACTACTCAACTGGCTAGCATAACTGACATCTTATATCTTTACCTACAGAACTCCAGTTCACTGCCAAGTTGACCCAGACAGAGGTAAGTTACACCACCCACTGAGAACAAAAACTCATTTAAAGCCTGAGGTGAACATACATAAGGAAAGCAATCCAGACGCATTAGACCCCACACTTGAAGGCCGAGCACAGCCCAGCAGAGCGGCCTGTGGGGCAGGGACAGGCAGTGCCCCCCACCACAGGGACATGCAGCTGCCCCCATGCCCTGAACATGCAGCAGGCGGGCGCTCTCCAGGGTCCTGCAACCGCTCCGGACCCTGCAGAGCCCATGGCACTCATGGATGGGACCTGGTACTCGGCACCACGGCAGACCAAGTCCCTGGGAAATCCCACCAGAAAACACACTGTCGGGAAGTATTGCTTCATCAGAAAATAAATAAGCACAAGGGAAACAAAATCTCCGATTCTTCAATGAAACATATTATTTAAAAAAAATGCAATTGTCAAGTTGTAAAGTGCAGAAAAGTACTAGAAGGATGGACTATATCAACTTCAAGACAGCATTCAACTTCTCAGGTAGTAACGTAAGTATAAACAGTATTTGTCCAAGGATAGTTTGAGGTCTAGTAGGAAATCTTTATGCAAAGGAATCACCTCTTTAATTCTTCCACTAGCAGCCACAGTTGCAAGGTACTCACATAGAGAGCATTTTCCTAAGTGTACAGAAGACACAAAACCCACTCAAATTACCAGTTACTGCAGCCTAAAGCCATTCACTTAAGAAAAAAGTTCTCTTTGCTCCTACAGCAATCTCTACTAATAAAGTGATTAACATTCATTATCATTTATGATATGTCCACTTGTAAACACCTTCTGTTGCAACACTGTGAGCTTACATATGTTTTTAAGATAGGCCACTTTTCATTTCTATATAACGCACCTTTATGTTTCAGCTGGTGACTGACTAACGATTAAAGAGGCAGGAAAGGATTCCTGGAAACCACCAGTATTCTGTCTCTTTGCAATATGGTGCACTGCTGATGCAAAATTAAAGCTCCTCACCACTCAAAAGTTTCACCAAAACAGATGGAAAGAGTTTCACTGTAGAAAAAGAGCTCAGAGACCGAGACGAAAACACTTAGAGACCCAGAAATCTGGAGAACACAACAGGAGCAACATTTCTTTGATTCTCATTTTATGCCTTCCCCACAAAAATGGAGAATCATTTGTAGCTTCCTGACCTCTCTGCTGGCAAAAGCAGGGGAGCAATACAACACCAGTAGGTATAATGGAATATTACAAAGAGTAGACAGTTACTATTACGAGAAAGACATCAAATACACTTTCACATCAGGAACACAAAGGCAAAGTCCACCCATCTTAGTATCTGCTCTCAGGGAAACACAAACAGCTAGTTTTGAGATGACAGAAAAAGCCCACTATTCACTCCTATAAAGCAGTTAACTCACCTGTCCCCTACTATCTGTAGGAATTTGCTCGTCATTAAAAGCATGTTTTCCAAAATACTTAAGAAGAGCAAAGAAAATACATTTTATCAGTTTTTGCATCAAAAATAGCTGACATGAGAGTAGCAGTTAGAAGAACAAGAGGTCTTCACAGTCACAAATGCTACAAGGAAAACCAAGCAAGTACAGCTGCAGACAGTTGTCCTGTCATCCCCCATTCCCATGCCCAACCTCTTCCTTGGGCTGGCACACCCATCTGTACAAGTGCACAGTCAAGAAGACCACAGAATGAATTCAACTGAAAATAACCTCAAGGGAAAAACAGGAATGAAGAGTAAATGTAGCTTTGCTGTAGTTTAATTCCCTAGTCTAATTCCCAAAACAAACCTCTGCGTTGGCACCAGGACAGGACTGCATCTCCTCCCGAAACAGTGCTAACTCAGCATGTTCAAAGCTCATCCTTGGACTCCTACTCTGTTCTCCAAAGTCTACATCTCACACTATTTCTATTCCTTTTATTAACACTAAAGTTTATTTCATGACCTTCACAGGCTAGCTCAAATCTCTTGTATTTTCCCCTTATAATTGAACATGAGTGAAGAACAGCAGGCTGTATAAAGAAAATGTAATTAAAAACAAACAAACAAAAAAAACACACCAACAACACAAAACCAAACAAAACCAGACTATGTGCAAATACTAACTTTAATAGGAATAAGGTGAAGCAGGCAACCTTCAAAACCACAGAGCAGAGGCATGAAGTTAGTACAGCAACATCTGTGCAACTTGGTCCATGCTTCTGCAGTGACAGAAATAAGTAAGACCTTTCCAATGTCAAACCGTAATTGTCTTGACCTCCACAAAGCTTCAATAAAAGTCACATTAACAAATTCAGGTAAAACAGCTTTTCAGTTGAATTTTTTATCTTTAAACCTGAGAACTCAAAAATTATTGTTTTCATACTTCAGCACACCGTTTCCCCTCCCCACGGCAAGGCAAGGCAGACCATCTTGGACACAGTGGTCTCTTCTCCTCCACAATAGCCTTCCGTGCAGCCTGCACTTCCAGACAATTCACTCTGTCTTCCATATTAGGGTGAATTAAGTCCAAGCAATTCAGTACTCTAGTGTCTATGGTGCCATAAAACGTCTTATCTTTTATTCCCAAATCATGTCTCCTCACTCAATTGTAACAGCATTTTTTTCTCTCTATTCATTCTCACAAAGACATACCACACACATGGTGAAGCTCGAACAAGTTTTGTGCAATACTCCTTCAGCTCCAAGTGCATTTACTCAATGTATTTTTGACAGTAGGCTTCCAAATATCCACTGTTCACAGTAATGCTTTAAAACAACAGTTTTAGAGGTAGAAAAACACAGCCAAAATTCGATTCAAATGGATTTGGGGTGGTTGCTTTGTTTAATTCAGGTCCTCGTCTGACTTCATAGGACATTATCATATTAATGGTGTCCGGGTTTTGTTTAAAACAAGACCAGTTATCTTTTAGTGAATCTTCCTTTCAGGTAAGTTCTTCTAAGTAACTGTACTTTCCTGAAGTTGGCTGCATGTTTTCCTGACACTGTTTGCTCCAGAGCTGATAACAGTAGCAATGGTATGCAGAAGAGGCTCAGGTTCAGACTTATTGCTCTGGCAGTCAAGGTCACTGATAAATTTTGCACGTCCCATAAGTGAGGGGGGTGGACTTGCAAGTAGGGGCGAACAGAACAGGTGACTAAAACTGACCAACTAAGTAATCCATCTCATACACATCATACATCCTATAAAAGCAGGAGACCACCAGAATCTCAGGCTCTTTGACCGTGGCTGATACCTGAAGAGGACCCTGCCTGTTCTGCTTGTGATCCTAGGCCTGGCTCCAGTCCCTGCATCCCTGAATCCAGTTCCAGTTTACTGCAGAGTCCAGCCCAGGACCTCCAGGTACCTGCCCTGCAGCACTGGAGCAGCACCAGCTCCACCACTGCATTACACTGGGAAATTCAAGATTGGTTTTGTATATTTTGTATTATTTTCCCTATTTATTAGTAGCATTAGTAAAGCATTTTTAACTTTTCCAACTTGTAAGTGGTTCTCCCTTTTCCTCCTACTCCCTTTCCTTAGTTGGAAAGGCAGATAAAATTTCAGAGAAATAGCAGAGGTTTTGAAGCATAAACTACCGACATTATGAGTCTCAACATACGGATTATTCAGCTCCTGCAGAATATCAAAATATTATTGAGTTTAGGGAGTTTACAAAGCACTGAAAATACATAAAAGTAAACATAAATAAACATAATAATAATAAACATAAAAATCGTAACTCCTGTAAAGTTTCTTTTGAAATGGGGTAAAAGTTAGGCTTAAGTAAACGCACATGGAAAAAGATTGTTTCAGGTAGCTCAATTTTACAGGAAGATTTAAGCAAGAGTTGGCAGAACTCACAGAACTGCATTATTTTAAAGTAGAAATCTGACTTGCTTCAGATTTTCCTCCATTATTTTGTTTCCTGTGCCTTGACTGGGACTCAAATCAGATGAAAAACCTACTCCGCTTCACTGTAGGACTCATTAGAGCATATTAATTCACACATTTCATGTATTCAGAACAGAAAAAAATAATATGGACCTAAAAGGATTTTTTTTAATGAAATTAACCTTATCTGTAGGAGCTGAAATAGAAAACCTTTTATAGCTCGACTCACTGTGAGAGCAGTTGACACTGCACCAAAGTAGCACAGAAAGACATCACACTTTACGCACACATGGCCCCACCAAGCAGCATAGAGGGAACCCAAAACTGGTCATATGTTCATCAAACTTTCAAGCATTAGTTCAAGATTTAACACCCCTACCCAAATCAACACACTAAAAGCAAATACTGAAATCTTTCTACTTATTTTCCATCTCAAGAATACTAAGTTCAAAAGTTCATGAAAAAACATGCATAGACTAAAAAATATATATAGCATCACCTCCAAAACACTCTAATTTTTTTTCTTCAAGCTCCTTGTACTTCGGATACTTGGTTTGACAGGCCTGTTTTTAGGAATCAAGCTGAGATATATTTAGGTATGTTGTTCTTCAGATATAGAACTTGAGTCCTTTAAAAGTTAGAAGGAGACATCAAGTCTAGTAAGAGACAGAGTTTGATGCACAATCTGCCTCTCTCAGAATGACTAGCAAGTTAACAAAGAAAAAAATAATTTCTTGCTGTCAGTCTCTAGTACCCCTATATAATGCTTTGTTTCCAGAACTTATGCATCTTTTTCTGCCTCACATATCTGCCAAGGTACTATACTTTCCTTATCAGGTTTTTTTTTTCCTCGGGTCTCTCAAAACAATATGCATTTGGTGTAACATAAGAAACGTTTTTTAAGCATATTGTTAAAAGCACATTTTTCTCCCTATATTCTCCTGCTCTGGAATACATATTTGAGCTGTGCTAACTTTATCCCAGCCATCCATACCTTATTTTGGTGCAACTGAGCATCATCTATAAATATTTCCATCGCTTACATAAACCCAAATGAACAGAGGAATACTTTTACATTATTTTAGGTGAGGAAGGGTGAAAAAAGTTAGTCCTTACTGCAACAGCACACATAAGTCGTCAGAAATTAGTCCCTTAAAAGAAAAGTAGAATTTAGTGTTTGAACTATGTTTAAACTTCAAGGCACACATGTAAAGATTGCCGATGGCCACTAGAGGCTGCTATAGGACATCAGTAAGTTTTTTTCTCTCCATTTTATGGGAAAGAAGCACAAGAGCATATCAAATACTACCAAGTTTGTACTTAACATGCTTTCACTGTCCAGAAATGAAAGGAAAAAGCACAATAATTCTTTGAGGGCTCCTAATTCCAACAGAACACCAACAAATAGATATTTTTGTTCTTATATTAATTGTGGTCTGAGTGGAAATTCAAACAATTTTCAGTATATCTGCATTTTACCCTAGAATCATGGAATGGTTTGGGTTGGAAGGGACCTTAGAAATCATGTAGTTCCAACTCCTAGAATAAACAACCATAGTTGTTTCTGCTACAACCAGTTCACACTCCACTACTTACTTTCTTTTGTATAATATCAACAACATAAAACAATTATTTAAAAAAACCAAAGTTTATTACAGGACAATGCAAATTGTTTACCAAAATTTATTCAAATTAAAAACAGAAGGAAAAAACTAGTATTTTATGGTGCACACACATATTATGAATGGAGAAGTTTGAGGTCAATGTACTGCATATTGCTTCTAGATCAAGTAATACTAGAAAAGCCAGTCAACTTTCAATATTATACATACAGTCTTGATTCACTTTTAACCGATTTGCAGAACGGTCACACACAAATTTTCAGTATCACTGCAAAATGTTGTCACTATTTTACTGCAACGATTTCAGCCCAAATTTTGCTCTAAGTAAAGCAAATCACAGAATCATTTTTGTTGGCAGAGACCCTTAGGATCATCGAGTCCAACCATAACCTAACTCTGGCACTAAACCACGTCCCTAAGAACTTCATCTCTACATCTCTCAAAGCCCTCCAGGGATGGTGACTCCACCACTTCCCTGGGCAGCCTGTTCCAGTGCCTGACAACCCCTTCCATGAAGAAATTTTTCCTAATATTCAATCTGAACCTTCCCTGGCGCAACTTGAGGCCATTTCCTCTCATCACTTGTAGCGTGGAGGGTGTTGGTCTCTTCTCCCAAGTAGCAACTTCCTTTCAAGTAGTTGTCGAGAAAGATATGGTCTCCCCTCAGCCTCCTTCTCTCCAGGCTAAACAGCCCCAGTTCCCTCAGCTGCTCATCAGACTTATGCTCCTGACCCCTCACCACCTTCATCATCCTCATATGAATTCTCTCTAGCACCTCAATGTCTTTCTTGTCATGAGGGCCCCAAAACTGAACACGGGATTCAAGGTCACCAGCACCAAGTACAGGGGGATGATCACTTCTCTAGTGCTGCTGGCTGCAGTATTGCTGATACAAGCCAGGATGCTGTTGGCCTTTTTGGCCACCTGGGCACACTGCTGGCTCATGTTCAGCTGGCTGTCAATCAACACCCCCAGATCCTTTTCCCCCGGGCAGCTTTCCAGCCGCTCTTCCCTGAGCCTGTAGAGCTGCCTGGGGTTGTTGTGACCCAAGTGCAGGACCCGGCACTTGGCCCTGTTAAACCTCATACAATTGGCCTCAGCCCAATGATAAAGCCTGTCCAGATCCATCTGTATGGCCTTCCTACTCTCCAGCAGATCAACACTCCCACCCAACTTGGTGTCATCTGCAAACTTACTAAGGGTACACTTGATCCCCTTGTCCTGATCATTGATAAAGAGATTAAACAGAACTGGCCCCAATACTGAGCCCTGGGGAACACCACTCATGACCAACCATCACCTGGATTTGGCTCCATTCACTACAACTCTTTGGGCCCAGCCATCCAGCCAGCTCTTTATCCATCACAGCGTTCACCCATCCAGACCATGAGCTGCAGTCTCTCCAGGAGAATGCTGTGGGATACGGTGTCAAAGGCTTTACTGAAGTCTAAATATACAACATCCATAGCCTTTCCCTCATTCACTAAACAGGTCACCTTGTCATAGAAGATCAGGTTGGTCAGGCAGGACCTGCCTTTCATAAACCCATGTTGACTGGACCTGATCACCTGGTTGTTCTGTATGTGCCACGTGATGTCACTCAAGATGAGCTGCTCCATAACCTTCCCTGGCACCAAGGTCAAACTGACAGACATGTAATTCCCCACATCCTCCTTCCAGCCCTTCTTGTAGATGGGTGTCACATTTGCCAACCTCCAGTCAACTGGGACCTCCCCAGTTCACCAGGACTGCTGAAAGATAATGGAAAGTGGCTTGGTGAGCACCTCCACCAGCTCCCTCAGAACTCTTGGGTGAATCCCATCTGGCCCCATAGACTTGTGTGTGTTTAAGTGGTGTAGCAGGTCACTAACTATTTCCCTTTGGATTACTGGGGTTTCATTCTGCTCCCCATCCCTGTTTTCCAGCTCAGGGGGCTGGGTACCTGAGGCATAACTGGTCTTACTACTAAAGACTGAGGAAAAGAAGGCATTTAACCCCTCAGCCTTTCCCTCACCTTCTGTCACTATATTCCCACCCACATCCACCAGAGGGTGGAGATTCTCCTTAGCCCTCCTTTTGTTGTTGATGTATTTATAGAAGCATTTTTTGTTCCCTTTTACAGCAATAGCCAGTTTCAGTTCTAGTTAAGCTTTGGCGCTTTTAATTTTCTCCCTGCATAACTTCATGGTATCCTTGTAGTCCTCCTGAGTAGTCCGCCCCTTCTTCCAAAGGTTATAAATTCTCCTTTTATTCCTAAGGTTCAGCCCCAAAGCTCTCTAATAATTCCTAGACAATCAGCTTTATGCAACCAGAACTCCTATCAGTACAGTGCAAATAGAACAGGACAATTTTTTCAAAGAAACCACAGAAACCAATGCTGACCCTGTTTTGTGTCGTTTCTAGCGAGCCAAATTTTCCACAGTAGCAAGTATCACCGGTTGCTACATTCTGGCTTCAAGTTTCTTGCCAGGCAAAACCTTTACGCTCTTTTTTTAAGAGTGAAAGCGACATGCTTCCAGATCCACAACTTATTAACACCCCCCTAACTCCAGGCCTATCAAGCACAGCTGATGCTCACGGCCATTGGAGGCAGAGGGCTCAGCTCTCCCAAGAACCCGCATGGCCCAGAGACCCCACACGGTTCCAGCCAACAGCATCGAGACAGCCGACGGGTGCCCTGCGGCCTGGGCACCATCCCGGGCACGGAAGCCGAACCCCGCACCACACCCACCCCAGCGACGCCCTTAAGCCACAGGCTGGGTGGCCGCCGCAAGGCCCCTAGACGAGCCAAAGCTCTCCGGAGGCCGGAAGGCGCAGTCCTGCGCCCAACCCCGCAATAAGGGGCCCCGCCATGAGAGACCCAGCGCCAGGTACCCGGCCCAGCAGCTGCCGCCCCCCTGCCCCTGCGGGAAGCGCTCAGTGCGCAAGCGCCAGAACTCACTCATCTCCCCCACCACGAACCCCGGCAACTTCCACTTCCGCCTGGAAGTTCCTTCTCCCTGGCCACGCCCCCCCGCCCGGGCGTGGTCCGCAAGCCACGCCCCTCGGCAAGGCACCTGCCGTTCCTTCAGGCCCCGCCCCCAGCTGCTGCCCGGCTCCCGCTCGGAGGGGGCGGGTCTGAGTGCCGGGGCGCCGCTCGCGGTTGGTGGGGGGAGCTCTCGCGAGTGCGGGGTTCCGGAAGCGGTAGTGGGGCCGGTGGGAGGCGGCGGCGGAGGAGGAGGCGGGCGGCAGTCGGTGTTGCTGCCGGCGGCAGCGCCCGCAGCAGCGCAGGGGCTGGCAGCGGCCCCGGCTCCGCCGGAACTGGCTGCGGCGGCGGTTCCGCGCAGCCTTTGCCGCGGTAGCGCCTCGGCGGTGGTCGTGCCGTGTTGAGTTGTAAGATGGCGGCGACGGGCGGGGGCACCAGCGTGAACCCCTTCCTCAGCGACTCCGAGGAGGACGAGCCCGAGGAGTCCAGGCCCGGCGGCGGCGGCGGCAGCAGCAGCAGCAACGAGCCGGGCGGGCCGGCATACCCGCGGCAGCAGCAGGAGGCGGCAGGAGCCGCGGGGAGCCCCGAGGAGCTGCCAGGTTTCCGTGCGGCGGCGCCGGGCGATGGCAGCGGCGGTGCGGGGGCGGGCGGCGGGGCCGGTTCGGGCCCCGGCGCGGGGGAGCCGCCGCGGGTGCCGATGGACGCGATAGCGGCGCAGCTCCTGCGGGACCAGTTCTTGCTGACGGCGCTGGAGCTGCACACGGAGCTGCTGGAGAGCGGCCGGGAGCTGCCCCGGCTTCGCGATTTCTTCTCCAACCCGGGCAACTTCGAGCGGCAGAGCGGCACGCCGCCCGCCGGCGGGGCCCTGGGCGGCCTGGGCGGCAGCGTGCTCGGGGGAGCGGGCGGCAGGGACCCCGGCTCCGGGCAGCTCAGTAAGTGACCCGGCCCAGGGGAGAGGGGGGCGGGAGCGGCGGGCGGTGCTGGAGGGGGCTGCGGGGAGCGGGGGGTTTCTCCCGGGGCGGCCCTTCCCTGTGCGTGTCGCGGGGGAGGCGGTTTGCGTCGCTTTTTGTGTTCTGTGACCTGCGTGCGGGACAGGGACAGGCTGCAGGTGCGGGGCCGCCGGGGCAGAGGAGATGGGAGGCCAGGACCGCGGTTACTCTGGTCCCGGTCACGTATTGTATGGAGCCTCAGTCTTTCTCTGAAGGTCACGCGTGTGCCTAATGTGGGAGAAGTGTGAGGGCTGGGAGTTTCAACCTTAATTTTTAGCTGTCCTAGGATTTCTTGTGCCTTCCCTAGTGCCTGCTATTAAGAGATAAGTCTTGTGCTGTTAGGAGAAAGAGTTGACTCTTAATCCCTGACTCATACATTTAAAGTCTAAACATTGTCAAAATTGGGGTGTGAGGAGCCAGCATCTTATTTTTGCTGATGCATTGGGATGGCTAAGTCATCCAAGGATAGGTCTGAGTTTCACATGTCATGCACAACTAATAATTGTTTCCTGTAGTTCATGCTCATATATTTACCAAGTGCCTGCAGTCTTTGGCTAACCATTGTGGGATTTGGAGTTGTGAGGTGTGAAATGTACTAGGTTACTAGAGGTTTTGGGAGAAAAAGTGGTACAGGTATTTGGAAAATCATCTCGTAGCTGGTCTTGAAAACATTTGCGTTTCAAAAGTGGACTGGATGGCTTAGAATAAAGTTGTGCGTATTGTCAGTGTTACTGCCAAGAAGCGTTGAGTTCTAAAAATGAAGTAGCTTCTTCAAGTGACTTTGAGAGAGAAGCTGCCCAACCACCTGACATGTGAAGACTTAATGAACTCATGGTATGATATTGACATGGAAGGTGTGTTTAGCAGACAGTTGAAAGGTTTATTTATGTATGTGTGCTTTCTAAGGCACCTAAAAGTATGTCGTAAATAGTTCTGTATTTCTGTTTGTTGACTAAAAAAAGATTCTACTGTTGAGAAGACATGCAGCTAGACTTAAAATTTGGAAATAACTGGTAGTATCTAGATGTCTAGGATAATAGGAGACATCTAAACTTTCAACTTGTTATTGCTTTTCAATATCTTTTTTAAATGGTCTAGAATTTTTTTGTAATTCATGCTGTGTTGTTTATATTCTGGTTATCTTTTTTATGAATACTTAGACTTTCATGCTTGGCTTTGTCCAATTGAGGGCTTCAGTGTGGTCTTCTTCATCATAGGATTGGTGAATGTTGGAAAAACTCATGATTCAATGCTTTGAACTGACATAAATTTCCATTTCATTAAAAGCAGCTTCCTTGGGGATTCCAGTCAATTCATCCAATTGATTAAACATTCTCTTTTCCTGTTAACATGATATATTGTTTCCAGTTATTGATAATGTGCATACTGTAGAATTAGAAAAACAGCAGCCTGTGTAACTGTGCTGTTATGCATGCAAAAAAAATGATCTATTGGAATTCTAGACCAGTGTATATGTGAGAACCTCTTAATGATTGTTGTGCTGACCTGCTGAAGGATAGATGATGATGGGACATTACTATTAAAAAAAGCAGGAAGGAGGCAGGGGGGAGAGAGAGAAAGAGGAGGGGGACTAAAACATATT
The DNA here is from genome assembly GCF_964273445.1 of Streptopelia decaocto. Lineage (NCBI taxonomy): Eukaryota > Metazoa > Chordata > Aves > Columbiformes > Columbidae > Streptopelia > Streptopelia decaocto. The sequence goes on from NC_138655.1 coordinate 86,877,529, forward strand.
TTGGAGCAGTTTAATAATACTGAGGTGTGGTAAAAATAAATATCATGCTAGACCTTAGGTTAAAGGTTAAGTGTGTCTTGAAATCTGATATCTACAACAGATGAGAGTATGCTTTTCAAAGGTTTTTTTTTGTCTCAACAAGGATTTGAAAGGCAATTCATGCTGAGTGACATTGAAATGTGACAGAACCAGAACAATTTAAAAAATGTATTTTTTTATAACTCAAGTAGATTTTTTTAGATTTTGCAGTCTGGAGTCTAGCATGGAGCTAGTGATTGTCTCAGTGCTTTCAGCTTGATTCTGCTTAATGTCAACAAAGGCTGATAGTCTCATGCCTCTGTATTTAAGATAGTTTCCAAATGTTACAAAATAGATTGCAGAAGACTCTGATGGGCTGAAATTTACATGGTCTTTGCAAGAGTTTTTTTACTTTCCTCTTAAGTATCTGGTATTATTGGATTTAGAGAGCTAAGCTGCAGGTCAGATCCAATGGTAAGTCTGAGTAGTTTCCTAAGTTAGTTTAAAAGTTCAGTTCTCTTGAGAGGTGCAGTCTGTTTTGTCCACATTCTTGGATTCTTACATGTAGATTTGCAGAGAATGTATGTGAGAAGTACCTTCTCTTGCTTTAACATGCCAAAAGGTATTTGAGAATAAACTGATTGTTTTCTTCATAGAAACTATTGATGTAGAAAGCAGTGGAATTTGGTATGATTGTAATTTCAAGGTGACTTGAATTTTATGCTTCCGTGAAAAAAAGTTTAATGTGGTCAGATTTTTAAAAAAAGTTCTTTATTTTTGTCGATATTTAAAGGTGGAATTCGTTCTTAGCACTAGCTTTCCACCTGTTCTTCCCTGACCTCGGGTTGTTTCAATTTCTATGGTTGTAACTAAGGTTTCTGATAATTTGAGAGGATGCAGAGAAAGTGAGACTGGTGATTCTTATTGAATGTCAAGTATGTTTGGAATGCTGCCTGAGGCTTGCCATGGAGCAATGGAGAGCTTGGTACTGAGCGTTCCTCTACAGAATGGGAGAATTTCAATGTTCATTGGCACTTCTCAGGATCCTTTTAAGCAGGCTGAAATATAAGTGTGCATGCTGAAATTTATTTTGGTTTTTCTTACCTTTCTCTTTACAGACTGCTGCTATAAAGACATTGTAATGAAGTATCGTAGGATTTAAACAACTAGCATCATGTGGTCAGCTAGTGACTTAGAAGCTGCTTTGTCTTTGAACCATGCTTCAGAGCACTTGGCTACAGAAGCAAATGATAGTCAGATGACTGGGATTTCATAGTTTTTTGGAAAAACACCCTTCCATTTTCCAGCAGCAGTAACGTCACAGCTGGGAACAGGCATTAAGATACATGTTAATGAAAAATATGGAAATGTATGTAATGTCTAGCAACTTTGCTCTTCTAGTTTGAAGCAAATTCACTTTGTGAAGAAATCAGCACTGTTCCTTTAGATGCACAGCACTTGTGTACAGTCATCCTTCATGTCCTGTATCTCTGATTGATCCTCCAAATGTCTGTTACAGCTTGTTCCATTGGTTTCAATAGCAGTAGCTCCACATCTGCTAGACCATTTTGATACTATATTTCTAATGCTACTTATGAGAGTGGTATGGTTTGGAAGTCCCTCCTTCATACAGTATTCCAGATATCTTACAAGGTTTTGGTTTGCACCTGTGTATTTAAATTAAATTTGTGTCCTATTCCCGATCATCTTTGCATAAGCTAGTACAGTACAAAATGAGATGCTTGAAATTGAGAAATAAAACTGTGGCTTAAATGTCTCATCCCTGTTCCTGAGCCTCAAATGTTTTCCCATGTATACATATGACTATAATTCAAGCTTAAGCATAGTGGGTGAAAAAACTTTTTTTTTTTTTTAATGTGATTATTAAGATGCTCTTTGATTACTCTGTTTGGTGAGTGCCCTTTCCTGAAGGGATGCAGCTTATGCTGTTAGAACTAGCTTTAAGGTCTGCCATTTATTTTTCTTTATGGCTACAAAAGCTCAACATTGTCAAAATTTGAAATAGCTGTAATGAAAATCATAAAGAAGGGGTTTGAACATTTATGCTACATTTATGTTTTTCAGGAGATTATTTTTTTTCTAGTTATTTCCAAAATAAAGTCATTTTTAACTTCCTGGGGACTTGATTCCAGTTATATTAAGCTAATCTTTGAGTACAAAAGCATAAAGTATTGTTGTTTCTTCATAGTAAGTTCCTGGCTCTGCTTACGGTTTGGGCTTCTTTTTTTTTGTTGGTTCAGATATTGTGAAGTATCTCTGTTTTGCATGTAGCCTTTGAAATTCAGATGGGTCCTACTGGAAGAAGCCATGTGGGAAGAGCATATTGATTATGCTTTTGTGAGAAAGGGGTGTCTTGGTAACAGCTCTCAATGCAGAGTTACACACATTGTGACTATGTGCCAGCCCTTCTCATGATCAGCATTTCACCAGATTTTCGGTTTGCATGAATATGTAGCAGAACGGGGCTACCTCAAAACAGTTCATTATAGCTCAGCTTAAATGGCAGTCTAAATAAGAGGAAATTAGGAAGAAGACAACTTCAGCTGTTCGAATGACTAATTCTTGGTTTGTTCCGGCTTTTGTTATTGTCAACCCAAGTCTTTCATTTGTTACTTTTTTAAAGTAAGCAAAAATATATAGTCTTGTTGGCTACTGCTCCAGCTGCAGTGAGGTAGAATGACAACTTAGGGGCAAAACAGTGGTTTTACTACCTGATTTGGGAAAGGGGCTCCTATTAGTAAGGACAGGATGGAAAAGTGCAGATAAAGAGATAATCAAAGCTGTTGCTATTGGCAGATGGGAGAGACTGAGTGTTGTCTTTTCAAAGGAAGTACAGGAAACACAAGCAAGAGGTTTGTTTGTAACACTGAAGGAAAGGGGAGCCAAGGCCCCTGCAGACCTCCCAGAAAACAGTAATTCCTGCGTGAAACCTGAGAGTTTTTGTAGCGCTCTGAAGGTACTGGTAGAGAAGACAGCTAAAACTTCTCCAGTTGTGACTTCTTTAAACCCCTCCCTGTTTTACCATCAGTGGTATTTCTGAGAAGTTTTCCATGAGGTGCACTTCATAGCTTAAGACCTTCCTAGTTGACAACTTCTGCAGCTCTTGGTGTTGTCAAATGAGTGAAACCAGGTCTGCATGCCGGAAGCTGTTTCTGATGGATAAGTGGATAGTTTAACCTTTGGTTGGTGTCTGTGTTGGGGTGATTTGGGATGTTATTGTAGGTAGTTCAGAAGACAGATTAGTCCCCACAAGGGTATAACTACATAAAGAAATAACAAGTTAAAGTAGCATGAGATAAGCGTGACACTGAGCAAAGAAGGACAGACTAATAGCCGCTTCTACTAGGCAGGCAACTATGAAGTTACAACTGAATAGCAAGTGTACCGTATGTCCACATTATATTTTACCTTGTAGTAAGTTATTTTTATGTTCTTGTTCTCTTAGGATGTTTGCAGTTACGCTATGGGGAATTTAGCTGCTTTAGTCCTGACTTTCTGTTCTGTTCCTGTGCCAGAGTTATTGTTACTTTACCGTGTTGGGGAAGACAGAAATGAACCTCTGCACATAGGCACTGTAGCTAGTTCAGTTCCATGTGAATTTAACCAGGCCTTGGTTGGAAGCTTCAGCAAAGCAAGTAGGCTTTCTGCTGACACAGCACATATTTCCTCCTAACAGTTTTGTTGTTAAGGAGAGTTTGGGTTTTATTTGGGTTTGGTTTGGTTTTGTTGTTGTTGGTTTTGTTTGTTTGTTTTTTGGTTGGGGGGAGGTGGGGAGAGAAGGAGGAAAACAACAAGATTAGCTAGAGCTTTGCATTTCAGAACCAACCACTGGAAGCTTCTTTAAGCTCTTCTATACATCATTTCAATCCTGTGTAGGGTATATTGAGCTTCCTGTAGCTTTTCTACCTCTGAGAATGATCTTTTTCTTGATTGAAGATGTGACTTGTAAATTAGAGTGCTTGCTGGAAATTTTACATGAGATTCATTGCGTGATACCAAAAGATTTGCCTAGTGTTTGCAAGCAAGTTGTGATCAAATAGATATTGATATCAGCTGTGCTGGAAGCTGATCCATATGCACAGTTATCTCTGTTTCTTTAAAATTTGTAAATACGGGGCTTCTGTGTTCTATAAGCTCAGAATTAATGAAAATATGGAAAAATATATTTTTTAGGAAGTCCTCATACTTTCAAACTGTTACAAATTCCGAGTTAGGTAATTTTCATATGTGTATATATATATGGAACTATTTAAAATATAGTATCAGAAGTCTCCTTCCTATCAGTATATGAAGATAAGACATAAAATCTTATGCTGTTGTATGTTCAAAGTCATAATTCTTCATCTTCAATGTATTACTTGTATTTGGTTTTCTAGTGTATTGCAAATAGGCAGGTTTGAGAAATTGAGTTGAATTCTCCACTAGCGTAGGCTAAAACTTTGAGTGATTCAGTAAAGCTCATAGGCCTTCTATTTTTATTTATGATGCACATGCCTGATACATAGCACAAAGTATATTGAGTTTGGACAAAAAAAAACAAAACAAAAACAATAACAACAGCAACAACAAAAACCCACCACACAAAAAAAACACACCCTAAAGTTTTTGGTTTTGTTTTTAAGACAGACCAAGCTGAAAAAGCCCTTGAGAAATACTGAACTCTCCCCTGGTGTACCATAGGGGAGAGGCCATTTACTCCCTCCCTTTGTGCAATATAATACTGCATGAAGGCGATGCAAGTGATTACTTTGCTGTTGAATTGAAGGAAATAACTGTTACGTAAAAACTCACAGAATAAAAATTTCTCATTTATATGACAAGTACCTTTTCATCTTGGTTTGATGTTGGAGAGGAGAGAGAGCACTATCAGCTGTGTTGTCATTTGTTGGAGTAAGAGAAATTATTGCAAAAGTAATCACAGAATCAAAGTATGGTTGAGATTGGAAGGGACCTCTGGAGGTCATCTTGGCCAACAAGCCCTGCTCAGGCAGGGCCACCTACAGCTGGTTGCCCAGGACTGTGTCCAGATTGGCTTTTGGTTATCTCCATGGATGGAAACCCCACAGTCTCTCTGGGCAACTTGTGCCAGCACTCAGTCACCCTCACAGTGAAAAAGTGTTTCCTGATGTTCAGAGGGAACCTCCTGTGTTTCAGTTTGTGCCCATTGCCCCTGGACCTGTCACTGGGCACCACTCAGAAGAGCCTGGCTCCATCATCTTTGTACCCTTCCTTCATGTATTTATACACATTGAGCCTGAGCCTGCTCTTCTCCAGGCTGAACAGCCACAGTTCTCTCAGCCTCTCCTCATAGATGTTTTTGTCTGTAGTTGTTTGTTTGTTTGTTTTTAATTCTTTATAGAATCCATGTGGACATACATTGTTAAAACTTCACTGGAAAATTTAGTACTGTCCTGAAATAAAAGTAGAAATCAGGGAAAGGGGAACATACTAGAATTGAAATATGAAGAAAACTGAGAGACACAGTGCTTGACAATTAAGATGAGTATTATCTATAAACTTTAAGTAATCCCTTAGCAAAGACAGCCATTTAAGGGCTAGGTTGATATAATTTTGTTGGACGACGGAGAATATAACAGAAAACTGCATCACTGTAGAGAATGAAAAAATCCTTGTAATGCAAGTTAGTTGATACGCTTTGGGAAATGCAGTGCTGCAACGTCAAGCATACAGAGTTCATGTGATGCTGTTGATGCTTTCTGATTTCTGCTGAAGCCAGCTGGGGTCTCAAGCTGGAAGAACTGCTTCTGTGCAATGATTCCATTTAGCTTTTTTGTTTCGGGAAGCTCTGGTAGCTCAGGCACACTGCACGTATATAGGGATCCAGGCTGGGTTTGATGATTTCTCCAAGGTCATATGCCCCTGGAGCTCAGTATTCACTGCACCAACATTCAAATAGCTTTGTGCAGGGCCGACTTAATTCTTTCAACTAATTTGGGTGGTACCTGAGACGGTCTAGGCAGTAAGGCCCCCCGCACAGAAGCAGGTTTGTTATCGGCATGTCTCTCAATTGAGATCTACTCAGCTGTATCAATACCTGTCTCTTAACCCAATTCAGTTATTTGTGAGTGTGCTATATCTGTGCTAGGATGCAAGAACTGTCCATTTTCACTTTGTAATTTCATCCTTCTCATGAGCTTCTGCTGTATTCCTGTCATGGTAGTGAGGGTTATATCTTTTTACTACAATGTATCTGCAAAGTATTTGTTTTATATATATGATGATTGGTTAATTTTTTTCTGCGGTTCTTGGCCAGCAAGCATAGGTTAGTTTCCTCCAAGTAGCTTAAGGATTTTTACGCTCATATACTTTCTATGAATTTCCATAGCTTGTTAGTAATATAAAGGAGACAAATATATTGATAATATGTTTTCAATTTGGTTTGAATTGCCTGTCATAGACAAGTATTATCTGATCATATTGAATGGCTGTTCTGGGTAATTTTTAAGTCTACTAACCTTCAAGCTGTCAGGGCAATTTTATTCTAGTGGCTTTACTTAACTTTTCATTTGATGATGGTTTGAGAACTTATTTCCAGAACACACCAACTTTGAAAATTGAGCAGATCTCATTGAGTAAGAACATCTGAGAGCAAGCACAAGAGGCACTTGCAGGAGCAAAATGAGGTTGATAGGTTAGATGCTTACAATTTAGTGCTTGATGCAATGAATTACTTTAAGGCTCTTAGTTCCATCTCGGAGTTACCATAGCGATGTGGAATGTGTTGATCTGGCAAAATTTACTCTGCAACTTAAGCTGCTTGAAAAAATTGATGCATAAGTCTGTTTCTACCATTAAGGTTTTATGCTAGATCAGGTATCTACTGTCATGGATCAAGTTTGCATTGCTGGCTGATCCAGCGTTGGTAAGCTCAGAACAAGTTGAAACATATCAAAAGTTTTAAATGCAGTGGCCATTTAAAGCTCCTCAAATTAATATTACTCCACAGTTGTCTTATGAAATTTGACAAGGCTTAAAGGAATTTTCAGTGTCATTTATGGGGAATTAAATAGCTTATTCACTTATTCCTATGTGTTGCGCAATGTATTTCATTTGCTACATAATGCAGCTAGAAATACAAACTGTGACATTGATGATCACTTTTTAAAGTGTTAATGATGTCTGATTCTTTAATTTAATGTAGAAAGCACTCCATTAAGGCATTTCAGGTTTTACATTATTCCACATCTTCTGTGAATGCCATCCCTCTTGCTGGTTTGTTTATTCACTTGTACATATGTGCAGCTCAGTACTAATATGGGGCTTAAGCATGTGCAAATGAATACAAGACAAAGTTTATTCTTTCTCCCAGATAGTCTCTGTCCCCAGTTCCCCTGTTTTCTGCTGTTCTGTGCCTGTGATATCATGCAGACAGCTGAAAATGCAAGTTATTCAAGGCCATGCTTTTCCAGAGCAGTATCTCTGGAAGAGAGCAGGTCATCTGTTGCGTGGCCATAAGAACTAGTTTAGACTAGGACTTGAAGATTTAAGGAAGGTAAAATGCCCAGCTTGCTGACTTCTTCACAGCCAACAGAAACTGATATAAAGTATGTGTTTATATACTTGCATTTCCTTAGGACTGAACTTCAACAGTTCTTTTATTGTACCTGTAGCACAGGAAAAAAAAGGAAATGTGGCAGACCTGTCATTTCAAAGGAAACTTCTTGACTTGCTGATTTGCCTGTATCTCTTTGAACTTAAAAATTAAGTTGGATGTTGTAAAGATAAAGATAAGTTGTACCTTATAAAATACGTTGTACTGTTGCCCTTTCCAGATGTATATGTTTTTTTTCCCCCCAACTTTTGATTTGCAAACCTCTTAAGTTTCAGCCTTGATCTCCTTATGACATAATTTTCTTTTGGATGGAAAACTTTCTGTCAGAGGTTCCTCCATGCAAAAAGGGTTGTGTATATTGGGAGGAGGGAGAGCTTAACTCATAACAATTGCACAACTCATCAGTAAAAACTTCTGTATATTTTCTAAAGCTACATGGAACTACATCCTTTATTATCTAAAACTTGCCTTAGTAATTGTCCATGTGGTGTAGGTTGAAAAACATCGCAGTAGAGAGGTTTCTAGCTTCTCATTTTTCATAGATTGGAAAGAGCATTGGAAAGAATTAGACAACTTTGCTTGAATTCTCTCACATAGAGCTGTAATTACATGATTTTCTGACACTTATAATCCCAAAATACTTTAATTGAATGGCAATTTTTAACATTAGGAGTCTAATTTACGGCCATATATTAAGGTGTAGGATATCTGTTGGTTATCACGAGTTTTTTATTCATAGGAAATTAAAGCTTAGCAATTCTCTATTTTAATGATTTTTTTGTTCTACAAAACAGATTTTTCAGTATCAGTTCAGGAATGAAGTGCAACTTATTTCTACAGCTGCAGAGAAGTATGTCTTGGAGTCCTATTGGTTTGGGCTTTTTTCCTTTTCTAGAAATAGCCATCAAGATGGTGATGCTAAGGAATATTTTTTGATGGCCTCAGTCACTCACTTATGTAACTTTCGATGTCTATTTTTATTCAGAAGCTAGAAGGCATTAACCTGAGATGGTTTGTAAGTAGAGTTGTACCTGAGACTGAACTGAGAGGCCTTGTTAAGGTTTGTCCCTAGTGAAATCCTATGTAGTAAAAATTTAATTTAGTGAACAGAGTATATAATTATCAAATAAAATACTTCTAGTGGATCAAGTTGCTTGTGTAAGACTTCTTACACCAATGTTAAAGCAATTTAACTTTCCCTCAAGTGGAAAAAAAAAAAAAAAGCTTAGAAAGGCTGTGGTTTTGGAAACAGAGCTTCTGGAGCTCTGCTTGGATAAATATTCAGAAGTGTCTATATAAATCTTTTGTTGTATCCAGTAGCATGGCCAATGTTCTATAACGTTTTATTTCCAAGCCTGTGCTATGTTGCCTGTTCCTGTTCAGTAAGACTACAGTGGCAACAAGTAGAACTATATTAAACAATCAGGTATAATGTCTTCAAAGAGTGTTTGCTTGCTTGCTTGTTTGTTTTTTTTAATGTAGTAGTTTTTCTTTCTTCTCCAAATAGTGATGTGTGAGGCTGGATTCCTGAAGAGTTTGGATGATGGTTCTGTAGTAGTATGATAGGCATAGGTTATTAGCCAGACTAATGGGTTTGGGGCTTTTACTATCTCCAAAAAACTTGCTATGCTGTGTGTGAGCTATCTGCTCACAACTATTTTTTCCTAAATATAACCATATAATTCATGTAAAGCCTGGCTTAAACTAGAAATGATTTTGTCCTAGCATATGGAATATCCAGGGGAAAGCTGCTCTGATCTTGATTTGGAAGGATTCACTTTGCCCTGCATCTTGTCCCATAAGGATGCCAGTCAAAACCAAATTTGGAGTAGCCAGTTATTTCTCTGATCAGTTTAAAATGTGGTTAGCCAGGTATTTTGCTCATCAGTTAAAAATATAGTAATAGTCTTGCTTCAGGGTTACAGATATTTCTTTTGTCTTGTACAAGCATCATATCATTATTACTTTTCCTTGAATTTCAAAGAAAAATACGGAGTTCTTGGTCTTTTTATGTTCTGTTTGGTTAAATGTTAGCACGTGATGATATGATTTCCTGTGATTTTAAAGAAAATCTGACAACTTATTGGCTGCTTTACCAGCTAGTAATTTTTAACATCAATCTAGATGTTTGCAAAATAAATTCAAATAGCTTCTAAAAATTTGTTTAATTTTTTTCTATCAAGAAGTATTATCGTTTGGTTGGTCTATGTTTTTAGCATTATGCTCATGTAAAGATTATTTAATAATGTGTTTTGGCAGAAGACTGCAACTTACTTCTGCTTAAGTCATATACTGTGAAACAATGGCTAATGTGATCCCTCTCAATGTCTCTTTAGGTAAGCTGGTAAAAATAAATATTTTTACCATCCTAGTGAATGAAACTTTACCTCTTTCATATTACGTATGTCAGTGGAAGGAGATGTATCACTTTGTTGTGAGGCTTTTTACATTTTCCTCCTTATATAGATACACTCAGCTTTCAGTGAAAGAGCTGAATATGCCCAGGGAACAGAAGCTGTCAGCAGAAATCTGCATGTCATACAGGTGACAGTTCTGGGATTGAGAAAGGAATGAACATTCCTTTCCTCTGGAATGAAGCAATATTTTTAAAGATTGTATAAGGTAATAAGCAAAACATGGTTTTGAACATGATTTTTAACTTCATAAATGAAATTAAAGCCATTGCATTTTTCGACAAATGGATTAAAAAACTTTGAGTATGAAATATGAATCTTACCTTTCTGATTTTGTTGATCCTTTTCCAGCAGTAGAGATAAGAGACAAGAACTATACAGAGAATCACCTTTACTATTCCAGTCTATCTCCTGACATTTCACTGGTATGAGCCATGAAAAGCCTAAACCTATTTCTCTTGTTTTCTGTGTGCCTATGGCACTCTCTTGCTCCATATCACTTTCTGGAGTTGTTCATACTTGCTTGTCAAAACTGTTCTTGTTATGTTGCTTGCCATTTCTGAAACATTAAACTGACAGCAATTATTTTTTTGCTATTCATTATGAAAGCTTTTAGCAAAAAAGGAATTGCTGATTAAAAATAAAAGCGTTTTAATTCAGAATACTGGAGAAATACAAAATCCATGCACAGAAGACTGTTGGTAAGAATCTGAGTATCATGGCAGCCAAATGGCTTCCTAATGCTGTGTCACATTGCTTTTTTTTCCAGGAAAAAAGAACAAAACACCACACAGAAAAATCAAAAACACAAACAAACAACAACAACAAAATGTAATTCAGCCAAGATTCAGCAAGATTCTGCTTTGATTATTCCTTGCCAAATAACTTAAACCTAAGATTTTTATTTTTTATTAAGAAATATCTAAAATAAATATATATTATTTTCCTAAAAAAAAAAAATTTTTTTTTTTTAATCATTTTCCCCTTATAGTTCACAAAGTAGTTCTCTTTTCTAAATTCTTTAGTTGAAATACTTCCACTCAGTGTACTGGAGTGCAACTATTTGTACTACAGAAAAGTGGTGATATTTCGCATTCCTGGGGTGAGCAGCGTGGCTGGGTACAGCCCTTCCCTTGCCCATTCCTGCCCTTCAAACAGCGCTGCTCTTTTCCCTGGTGAATGAGCCCATTTGGCTGCCCGCAGGGAGGGACTGTTCTCACCCCCGATCCATTGCTGATCCTTTATGGATGTGTGGAATTTGAGGTCATAAGATGTTATTCTGTAATTTTCCTGGATGTTGGCATTAGTTTTAGGAGATAAACCTCCACTGTTGACTGCCTGCAAAAGACATTGGTAAGGAGGGAGGCAATGGGTACGGGTGCCCCATGGTGACATGTCCGGTAGGGGAAGCGATGGGGCAGACCTGCCACTGCTCAGCTTTGCAACAACCCTGCCAGGCAGCCCGTGTGTGCCATGTCTCTGCTGGTGGTGATGTATAGAATCATTTCGGTTGGAAGAGACCTTCAGGATCATCGAGTCCAACCATAACCTAACTCTAGCACTAAACCATGTCTCTAAGAACCTCGTCTAAACACCTTTTAAACACCTCCAGGGATGGTGACTCCACCACTTCCCTGGACAGCCTGTTCCAATGCCAAACAACCCTTTCCATGAATAAATTTTTCCTAATATCCAATCTAAACCTCCCCTGGCACAACTTGAGGCCATTTCCTCTCATCCTATCACTTGCTACTTGGGAGAAGAGACCAACCCCCTCCATGCTACAGCCTCCTTTCAGGTAGTTGCAGGCAGTGATCAGGTCTCCCCTCAGCCTCCTTTTCTCCAGGCTAAACAGCCCTGGTTCCCTCAGCTGCTCCTCATCAGACTTGTGCTCCAGACCCCTCACCAGCTTTGTCACCCCCCTCCTTGCTTCGTTTCCTGCTGCTCAAAGCACCAGCTTCAGTGGGAGCTGTGGCAGCATCTGTGCCCAGGCTTCCCCTGATGCTGGGACTTGGCAGGGTATAACCTTAGCCCTGATGGTTCATTGATAGCTGTGCAGCCACTTTGGCCAGGAGATGTCTCAGCTGAAGTGCTTCAACACTGGTGGCCTCTTAACAGCAGGAACCACTTCCAGGTATTTTAAAGGCAGTATCCTGTAGCAAAGTAGTGGTAAAAGTCTCGTTATGTTATTCAAGCTAACAATTTAGTTTGACTTGCATTATGGAAGCTATAATTTCCAGACTTGATGAGGTCTGCCATGTGTATCATCTAGGGGGACACTGAATTGAGAAGATACTGTCCAACCTGTGTGTTGCCTCTGTTTCATTTCCTTCAGCATTTATTTGGATATCCCTACACAGTTTTCTGTGTATATTCAGGTTCCACCAATGCAATACATAAATACAGTTTTCCTTTTAAAATTTATCTTCAGGTTTAACAGCATGGACATAACTTCTAACACCCAAATTGGCTTCGTTTAGTAATGACAGCGTGCTTGGGGGATGGTGATAATTGGGGCAGGTACTTCTGTAATGAGAAGGAGGATCAGCATTACTGGGAGAGGGAAATAACAGTAGCAGGAAACAAGCCATGAGACTGGTGCTCCTCAGCACATCTTTGTTTGGTTTGACCAATCTGAATCCAGATATTTGTGTCTCCCCATAATGCCAACCTGTATGTAAAGAGACTGTCAGATGTTTGCTGTTATCACGAACACTGTAATGATAAGGAGAAGTCTAAATGGTGAATGTACAAGATCAACTCTACAAATTGCAGCTGTGCATGTAGATGTGGTGCTTAAGGCAATTTCTGGATGTTAAAATCATAACCTTTGGTTTTATTTAGTTTCTATAAGGACCATGACAGTTGTAAAAATTATATTCAGTGGTTGGGAATTGTGAATTGTTCGATTTGCAACTGCTGGTGTGATCTTAAATGGCTTCTGTTGTGTACGTCCTGATATGGACTTTGATTACACCATGTTTTTTTTAGAAAGCTGTATTTTTCAAGAAGTTTCTGACTGTTTTGACAAATAAGTTTGTGTTTTATGACTGATTTGTTTTGTCTGTTTTAAGAGGAGAGCCTTTGCTTCTAAAGCGTGCCACTAGGCACATGAAAAACATTTTTGCTGCTTAAGGCTTTGAATGTGTCAATAATTATTATGTTACCTACTTCATAAGAGTAATACAAAACTGGGCTGTGAACATGGCAAGACTGCAAGAGGAAACAGAGTTGATTTCTGCTTTTGCCATAGCGATGCTATATATGAGACTGGGTCACTTTTCCTAAGCATCAACTTTTCCCTGTGATCTATAGTTGAATGTTGTCTGCTGCTTTAACTTGAATCTTGAATTTGATTACAAAAAATGATCTTGCAGCTCCCAATGAAACTCAGTGAACAAAGTCTTTTCAGAAGTCAGCTCTGAAGACTTGCATGCTGTGCATGCAAAATCCATGTTTACTTTTGAACTCTAACACTCTTAACTATGGTTCCTCATATATAAAATCTGGTTTACTTTCACAGTGGTCCATTTTGCAAAGATGCTGTAAAAAGAAGAGTTTGTACTATGCTCCTAAATGCTATAGAACAGCCTAGAGAGAATTATTAAATCAGATTAGTATCTGGAAAAATGCAGATAAGACCAGAACCTGCAAATGAACACTGAGTTTTAAAACTAAATATTGAGCAGAGACTCATTGAGGAGCAACAGTCTGTTTCATTGCCTGGATGACAAGCCATAGTCATGGGAAATGAAAACTGTGGTTAAATATAAACTGTATACTATCATATACTTTATGTCCATAAAACAGCTAAGTTAGTGTTGCCAGGCATTTAGTTTTGGTACTCTGTAGCTCAGAGTTGGCAAATTTGTTATTCTCTATAGCTTTTCAAGTGAGTGTAGATGCTTTAATCAGTTTCAGTCCAAGTGCTCTGATTTTAGTCTAGTGCTGGCGTGTATGTAGAGAGGGTGTCACAAGACCTTAAGGGACAACTTAGGCTTAAATGTACAGAAAAGAAACTTATGAATAGATGTATTTTTTTTTTTCCAACACAATGCAGAATTGGGGGCGGAGGGGGTTTTAAATACTTTCTGTGATGTTAGTCATGACAGAATTTTGACTGACAAGTGATGAAATTACTTCTATTTCTACTGACAGTTATGGGATTTTTTGACAGCCATATGGAATTTGTTCTTTGTTAATGTGACAACAGCTCTAATGTAATTAAAATTATTTCTGAAGTGCTACATAGAAATTAATTTCAAAAGGAGGGGAAAGATACTAAGTTACTGAATATAATTTCTGGATATTCAGTTATCTTAGGAATGTGTTCTATTTATTTTAGGTTTTGTCACTGAGTAATTTCTTTGAACGTTTTTGTAATATAAAGGTGAACACATGTTTCAACAGACCTGAAATCATCAAAATTGTATTTTGTTTGTTCTTTCAAACCCCCTCCCCAAAATGAAAAATGTCAAGGCAGATCAAAACTTTATGCTGATTACTGAATTTCTTGAATGTGGGTTTGTTGTGGTTTTTTTGGTTAACAGTTTAATTCTAGAGTGTGAATATTATACCTGCAGTAGCATGAACTTTATTTACTTTGCTTTGTTTTTTTCTAGGCAATGCATTCCTTAGTAAGTGTTGTATTAAGTGGGTATGTACTGAGTTTAATGGCTAGATCAGGAGACTTGTAGAAAAATATTTGATCGTGTTAACATGCCTTAAAATACACTACTTTCTTTCCCCGTTTTTTTTTAGTATTTGGGGCAGTTACAGGTAAAATGGGAGCAGAGCTGATTGAAACTTGTTGCAGAACACTTTGTATCTGCTTGGTTTCTTGTGGGTGCTCACCTGTGTGTCTCATCTGCTGTGGACAGTTTGGAAATGCCACCTTTTTGGGGGACCAAGGCAAATTTTTTACAGTGCCTGGTCAGTGAACTTGCCATAAGACCATTTACTTTAGTCTTTCCTATTTACAGAGACAGACTTTTAGAAAATGCAGTAAAATTTCAGTCTCGCATAACAGTTACTTAGCCTTTGTTTTGAAGTTTCTAAAATGAGATGTTTTGATTTTCTGATATTTTTCCCCCCTCTTAAGATCGTGCCGGAAGCATCAGTACTCTCGATTCCTTAGATTTTGCAAGATACTCTGATGATGGCAATAGGGAAACAGATGAAAGAGTAGCAGGTAAGTTTTTTTTTTATTATTTTAGGAATCACAGAATAACTTTACCATTTGACTTGCTGTTTCTAGCAGCTGCGTATTTAATAGAACATTCCTGAAGATAACCAGACTTCACTGTGGTGGTTTAACTAGTCATTTAATGATATAACCATGTTTCAGACACTTTTGCTACGATTACTGTAAATATTCAGGCAGGTGCACTTCTGTATGATTCCAGATGTCACCAGGGTAGAAGGAAGCCAGCAGTGTACTTGAAAATTGTGCCCAGTTTTTGCCAACAGAACAGTATCTTGATATTGCTTAATGACTACTACTGTTTAGCTGAAACATATGAAATTATTCTATGTAGCAGTCAGTGACTGCTACATGGCTGACAGCTTTCTGATATAGAGATCTGTAACAAGTCATCTCTTTAAATATAGCTTACATGTACATCAAACAGACATTACCAAATCCAGAGTAAGTTTGGGATTTTCTTAGTTCTGTAAATCTTCTTTGCTACAAATCTTAATTGTAGTGCTTTTCTTTCCTATTTGATTTCTTGATTATATAAGTACATCCTGAAATGGACATTGTTGAACAACGCAGTATATAATTGACGACTGTCATATGTAATAGACAAGCAAATTATATGGCAGGATGTTTACATTGCATTTCTGTGTTCCTTTAGAGAGTTTTTTTTCAACGAATTGTTAAAAAGTAACTTAAAAAAGCAAGAGTGGTTATTATTTCTACATAATTGTAAAGACTTCAAGTGTTCCAGAATATCCTATTTCTACTTAAAATTCTGGGTCAATTATAATTGCTTAAAATGTTTTGCCTCATTTCTGTATAAAACCATCCACCTAAGCAACTTTGAACTTTAGAAAATTTGAGTGTTTAATTTGCACAGAAAAAAATGTCAGTGGAAGTTTCAGAAACTTTTCGTGTCCATTTCCGTCTTTGAACAAACTCGGGCTTATAACTTCTGCTTTTGAAGTAGTTCTTAGTTGCAACTGCACTTTGAAATGTAACTAGAAGTCCATCCCACTTATTTCTTCTCATATTCTTTCTTGGCAAAGAGCTTTGATGCTCAGGAGATAAAATTGTGATCTGTTGCAAAAGCTTGAGGCCATGATCTGATAGTCATATTTTTCTTTTGATAGTTCACAGAGTGAGGTTTGAATAGTTTCTTTTTGTAAATGCCCTTCTCATGCTGTTATCTTTGTTTTTTACTATTTGGGCAGAACCCATGATTTCCATATCAATTCCCTAGTCAAATGTCAAATGAAGGGTAGGAAATAAACTCGTATCAGTCACTAAAAGATAGTGGTTCCGAGTCAGAAGGACTTAAGTTATAACACATCCAGTTACATATACTTTCATACCATGGCAATGCTAGAAAGTACCAAATAAAAAATGTGCATGTATACCATCCAAAACCATCATATTTTTTTGCTGTTATGGATGGTGTTAGCCTTAGCTGCCTTTTTTTTTTTTTATTTTTTTTTTATTAATTTTACCGATCCAAAAATTCCTGGAAATAACTAGAAAGACTCTTGTTTGTTTGAAATGGATTTCAGTATTTCAAATCTGTTAGCCCAGTACATTCCATCTGACATTAGAATCAAAATCTGACGTAGAAGCAAATGTGTTTTGAAGAGTTGTTGTGAACTTGTCGCTTGGAAAATCTACTTGAAAGAAACTGAATCTCTACCGTTATGATCAACTTAACTGAAAAGGTACAAGGCAGAAAAGCCAGTCAGTATGTGGGCGAGCGTGACAAAACTAACTCCAATTTAGAAAGCATCAATTTTCTTCCTTATCTACCTGATATTAATATAAATATAGAGCTGTATAAAAATTGGATAATACATTTGTAATCCGTGCGGAGTTCCAAAAAATATATGCATTGTTAGAGCTTGCAGAGTACTAGATGGAAACAATTTGTTCTCTAAGACTAATAAGCCTCGAATATAAATTTATGCATTAAGTTCTGAAGCAGTTGGTGCTAAGATTAAGTCAGTACTGAAGGATTTGCTAGGTCTAGTAAACCTCCTCCAAAAATTCACTTTCATAAAACACCCAGAGAATGGAAAACCTGTTCCATTCCTGTGGAGTAAGAGTACACCTAACTTGAACTCATATACCCACAGCATTTGGTGTAAATAGGTCATCCGACATTCAATACAAGGAACTGAATCTTCTGCCACATCGTAAATTGACTGTGTGCACAAGTGTGCTTGTTATCTAAAAACTCTACTTTCCATAATTCAGAATCTTTAGTATTGCTAACTTGCCTTTGTTATCTGCTATTCTGAGAAACCGATAATTTTAGAAACGCATTGCTGTGTTTTCAGTGATAGTGAAATTAATCCAGATAATCAAACTCCATTTCAATAATCTGTGTTCTCAGAAGTCCCTGCATTAGCTTTGATTTCTGGTTAAGACTGTGTATCTCTGCTTAGCAGAATAAAATACTATCCCCATCAGGATGTGAAGGGAATAGACAAGTTCAAAAGCACTTCATTATTTTTGATTACTTCATTTATCTAGACTTAGGTTCGCAGTTTCTGCTTTGTATAGAGCGTTACTGTTTGTTTTTAATAAGTACTATTACTTGTGTACAATCAAAATCAGAGGAGAACCTTTTTAAAAAAAAAAAGCACGCAACAAACAAAACACAAAAAACATCTGCAATACAACCATCACTTGCTAACATTGTGTGTTCAATTTGTTCATCCTGGAAGTGAGTCTGGTTTTGTCTTAATCCCCATTAAGCAGTTGTAAACCTTCATAATTTCCATCCAGGTCTGTAGTCTCCAAGGGTTGAACCTAAAGACGAATCTGCTGTAGTTCAGGTCTTCTGTGTAGCTGATCCTGTCTCATTAACCTAAAAGCATTAACGAGGCTACTAAGTCAAGTGTTGGCTTCCTACTGTTAGAGTAACAAGCTCTTTGATAGCTTGCTTACGAACTTTCATGCTGATCATAATTTTTGCAGCTTGATAGTCATCTCTCCTGCTGCAATACAATGCTCTGATTCAGGTCTGTTTTGTGTTATGTCCTGAAGTGTTTCACAGTGACTGTAAATACGGTCACTTCTTCTCTTCTTAGGATTACATCAGGGAAGTGGGTATTAGGAAACATTAGGTCTTGAAGAGTATTGCGGTAGTGGCTTCAATGCAAACTATAGTCAAGACAAAATTTCTTCTGATTGACTGAAAATGTATGCACAAATCCATCAGATGTAATTGGATGTCATACATGTTTTAGAAGGCATAATTTAGAACATGTGGATTTATTCTAGAAGGAGGAAGAACTTGAAGTGACAGTTAAGAATCAAACAACAACTAACTTGAAACAATATGCACAAATTTGAGGAAAGCTGGGTAAGCACAGGGTCCCTTGATACGTCAGTGGAGAACTACTTTTAAAAGAAAATGCCGGAATGCCATGTAGTGGCCTCACAACATAAAACTAGCTTTCTACTGTTGTCTGAAGTACTTCATACTCAAGTATGCAGAAGTCTGACAAGGTAATCCATATGTAGAATGTAAAATTCTGGTATAATTGAAAAAATACTGCTTATACTAAAGTAAGTATAGAAAATTTTTGAAGTACTGTTTATTTCTTTAACGTTTTTGCCATGGCACAACAAGACTGTTGTTCATATAGATTCACCTTGTTCAATATCCCAAATCATAGGTTGTTCTTTATAGGTGACTTCTCAGTCTGTGCCTCAGTAATGTGTGAAGTCATTAACAAATGTGCGTGAGTTGAATAAGATCCTTGAGAAAGCTTCATTTTTGAATTTCTAGGCTGAGTAAACAAGCTACCCACTCCTGATATGCACTTCTCTTTTAAGGTATATTGAGTTCGCTGCATGAAAACTAAAACATTTTAAAATGACTAATCTGAAAATCTTGGTCTAATGCGTAGTTGCGTGCTTGAAAGATTCAGTTCTTAATTAAGTCTAAGTAATTATCTTTTTCTTTCAGAATGGTAGCTGTGGTGATTTCAGTTCTTTATAAAAAGAAAAAGCAAGAGAGCAACTTAAATTTGGAAGGAACTGTTTTCTCCCTTAAGGCGAAACAGATAGTTCAGAAATGCCCTTTTCTTGTAGGAAGATTAACCACCCTCAGAGCTCTAAATTCCTACTCTCAGCTTTCCTGATGTAGTGGAGGATCAATTTGGTTCTTTCCTTTCCTAGGCTGTCTGCAGTAGAACTCTTCTGCGCATAGTTCTTAAGGAATGTCAGCTCCTTCCACCGAGTTCTTTAATGAGTTATACATGTTATCTGTTCAGTCAGGCATTAAGTTAAACTGCAGCTGGCTTTATCAATGCTTTTGAAGGGCTAACTTCTCTAGATACAACAGAGGGAAAGGGGGAGTGAGAGACCAGGTCATTTATTTTAAAGGTCAGTATTTGACAATGGTAACAAAGAAAGGGCTTAGAGGTTGCTTTTTTTATTTAAGAGAATGTCATATCGTCATCAAATACGGATTCCCAGTGTTGGTTCCATTAGCATGCATGTTGAGTTGAAAATCATTACATATTTTGACAGAAGATTGCATTTCAGTATAGCTTCTAAAACAAAGAGCTTTTAATAATAATTTAAAATTTGGTTGATATTATGCTGTAACCATGTACAAGTATTTATGCTTATATAAAAAAAAACCCTACAAACAAACTTCTTCAAATAAAAACTAGATTTGTGGCTGACTTAGATGCATCAAGGTTTGTATGGTGGCACTAATAAGACTAGGAAATGAGGTACAACTGTATCAGTGCTGTGTTGTAGTAGAATTATGTGGCTTTTGTGACATGCTGCAAAGCAACAACTTCTCAAATATACTATGTCCAGAATCTTCCACTGTATACAGAGAAACATGCAGCAGAGTAATCTACTTTAAAGGTTGAGTGGGTGAAGTCCTAATGGCTTCTAAGCATTTTCAGCATCATCACAGTTCACTAAAAATTAATTCTTGCCGTCTGACATGGGTTTGTCTGACATGAGCTTTTTGGCTTTCTATGCCTTCAGACATGTCTTATTCCTATTTTCCTTAATGGGATTTCTGAGTTTTTCTAGTTTGTGTTGTTTTTCTAACTTTTTTTTCATTATTTATATCATTCTAGTGCAGGGCACTCCTGATCTGCAACTGTTCTGGTCTTCGAAAATATTTTATGAGAATAAAATGTTAACATGTAGTCATTTCCATCAGAAGAATTTCTTAATTTGAATTCTTTACCATTTTCAAAAACTAACAAATTAGTAGCTTACAACTTAGAATCATAACTGTGAATTAGTAGCTCAAATGCAAGGAAGTGCTAAAATTATTAGATACTTTACTACAAGAGGATTTTCTAACTTTGTTGCACAGAAGTATTTGCAGATCAGCATTGCTGAATACTAGAGAGATTTTACATATTTTATTCATCATATCCTCAGTTGCACTTTTGTATCGCTGCAGTAAAACTCTGTGCATCAAACAAATTACTTTCATGTAGGAGATGTGGTGTACTGTAGTTACTCCTTCTGTTTTTACGCATAAATGCAAACTGAGTGAATCTTTTTTCCATGAGTGCTAATTGTCAAAAGATTCTTAGTGACAGATGTTCAAAAGAGGAAACTATTTTCTTTGTAGTCTTCAGCAGCAGTTCCTACAAGTAAGAGCCAATACAGTGGTTCTGCCATGCATTATTCTCTGTATAAAGATTTCAAAATACCATGTTAAGTTGTTTCCAGGTAACGATTAAAAATCTCATTAATATTTTCTTATTAAAAGCAGCTAGTTTTTTAGTTTTGCATGGGAATAAAGTAAATATTAGATAAGCTATTTAGACGAGTTTAACACTTTAGTATGGTAGCTGTTCTGTGTTCATCTCTTCTAGTTAAGCATAAGAATCATTGTTTTTGGTGACTGTATATTTAAGTGTGATTAGACTAATCTAAGAATTAATGAAATACATGTAGTTACCTGGTAATTCCTTAAATAGGTTCCCTTAGATACTCTAACTGTAAATGTCTATATAAAGAGCATTTACCACATATTTTGCAAATGTACTGGGTTTTAAAATTTGAAACCACGTTATACACATGACCCAGACATAAAAACTCATGAAATTCCAGAGCAAACAAAGCATTATTGGCCATTTTTGGTGAAAATATTAGGACACGAGAAACACGTAACAGTGGCCAGGGGAGTGGGAAGATAGGGCAGGTGGTAATGGCAGCTAGAATTACATATTTTTTAATCTCTAAAGCTGACTCTAGATCACTGAAAGTGTTGTATAGTCTAGAGTCACTGGAAAATTTTAAGAATAATGGTGCAGGTGCATTTTTGTTGCAGGCTTCTCTGTAAGTACTATATGAGAGCTGCATATTTTGCCTTTTTTTTTTGGTATGTGTCTGGCGCACCTCTTAAATGTGTTCAACTAAATTAAAAATCTTAATTCTAGGATATGCCCCAAAATCCACTATTTTTAAATAGAGGTTTAAAATGAGATTATATTAGTAGTAAAATAAAATACGTTTCAAGTTCTGCCGTTTAAGCTGCTAAAATTTCAGGGTATGATTTTATTTTCAAACAAAATCTGTAGTCTCAGTGGGACGGTACATTCACTTCATGGTTTAAACTTTGCTACATGAAGACAGCTTCCTCTGCTGCCAGCATGTGTTTGCTTCATTTGGATCTGTCCTCTGATTGCCCATGTACTCCCCTTGCCCCAAAAAATCAAAGTGTTTGACTGTATCAGCTGATTGTGAGAGTGGGGAAGAAATAATAAGCATTTCCCATTAATATGCAAAGTTAAAACCAAGAAGGAAAAAAAAAAACAAACCCTACAGCGAGTCCTTGTCAGACAGCTTGAAAATTTTGATTTAGCTAATTTAAGGCCAATAAAACTATGGAAAACATTCACCAGTTTGCTTTCAGACCAACTCTGCTGCATGTGTTCATAAGTTCCATAAAGACTGCATGCTTTCTGTTTAATACAAACTGTATATTTTTTTTCACACCCATCCTTGCTTTTTATATTTTATTTTTGTTTCCCTTGCCTTGGTTGGATGCCTGTGTGTGTTTAATCCAAATCCCTGTCCAGTCCTGGAGTTTGAACTACGGAAAGCCAAGGAGACCATACAGGCCCTCCGAGCCAACCTGACTCAGGCTGCAGGTGGTGTACATAAACCTTTTCTTAAGTCTCTACTTTGAACAATGTAGAAGTAGTTGAGCTCATCCTGTGTGAAAGAGTAAAACGTAGTTACTTTTTTTTCCTCCCCAGAAAATGAAGTTCCTTTGCAGGAACGAAAAAATTATAAATCAAGTCCTGAAATTCAGGTAGGTGGCTGGTGGTAACTGAGCTTTGCATGGACTTTAAGATGGATATGCTTCCGTAGTTGGAAGGAAGATGAACCAAAGATATAGCGTGTTGTTTTCTTTTTTCCAGGAGCCAATCAGACCTCTTGAAAAAAGAGCTCTAAACTTCCTAGTTAATGAATTTTTATTGAAAAATAGTTACAAGCTTACATCAATAACATTTTCAGATGAAAACCACGATCAGGTAAAGTTTTCTTGTATGTATTTACATGCCTGCTTTCTATATTCTGATCTCGTCATAAACTCAAGTGAACTTAAATGATATTTCCTATTTATGTTGTTCGCTTTATACATAGGAGTATTCTAGGAGTTAAATATGTTAGTTAGCATTTTCGTACATAAAGCATGGTTTGAAAACACAGCACTTTGAGAAATATTTTCCCAAAATTTGTAGGAAGGGGACAGAATGCTTGCATTCTTCAAAGGACACAAAACAAGAAGAAAAATAATGTTAGTTATAAGTAGATAGAAACTTTCCTGGCTTCTGATGGACTCCCTTTCAGTTAAACTAAAGGATCTGGATGTAATAGATTTTGAACATAATATTTTCCTTAAATCATGCTCAGTTGATTTGAAATCAGGATATGAAATATTCTCATTAATTGTCATCTCCTGGGCCTAGATATGTGTACGAGTATATTTAACTATACTGTGGCATTTAATACGGTCTTGGAGAAGCTCTCAGTAATAAGGTGTTGTCTTAGATATTTCCAAACATAGCTGTGCTTTGCATTTTTTTAAAGATGATCAGTTTTATGCCTCTATTGTTCTTATTTCTAAAAAGTAAATATAAACAGGCTACAATGAACATATAGAACACACTTTTTTTTCTAGATTATTAACATAATTCTTTCAGAAAATAATCTTTCCTTGAATAGGTGTGTGTAACCTGAGTATGGGAAAATATAGTGAAAATTGTGAACAGTAAGAAAAAAGTAAAAAAAAAATTTAAAATCACAACTCCTGTATAATTGTGCACATGCCTATTTATATATATGGACATGGAATAATCTTGTAGTAATAGGATGGTAACAAGTCAGTGAGAAAAGGAAGGACATATAGTAATGGTTTGAGACAGGAGGCCCTAGTACTGTTTAGAACTCTACACAATTAATAGACTTATGTCCAGATTTCACTGAGAATACGCACTGCATCCGTCAGTCATCTACAGAGCTATTTGACTGTCTGCTTCTGGAAAATTACAGCTGTACTTGTGAATGAGATGGGAACAAAATGATACCTCCTATCAGTGGAAAGCCTTCTGTCAACTCCACCAGTTTCTGCTAGAATTTGATCAACGTTACATCTGATTCTAGAAAGTGTTCACATCCTAGGAAAAAAATAAATTGTGATCTATGTGTTTTTGGAAGTTCTTCTCTTTAGTACATTACCTAGAGCTGCCTTTAGGGTGAAAATGCTTTGAGTCATAATACAAAGCCTTTTTCTATTTCCGTTTCTTGTGATCTGATTTAAGCTTTCTCGTGCTTTACTACAGTGCAATCTTGATGCGATTATTTTGCTGTTGTATGACCTGCAGTCAAATGAGGAAGAGAAATGAAAATAAAAGGAAGTGTATTGTATGCTTTAGTTTCTCTTATTCCTTTGAAGGATTTTGAACTTTGGGATGATGTAGGATTGAATATTCCAAAACCTCCTGACCTGTTACAACTCTATCGTGACTTTGGAAACCATCATGTTGCTGCAAGAGATGTGGTGGATGTATCAGTCGGTGTAGATGATGATGAGTTAGAGGCTGCTACTCCTATCCTTGGGGGCGTCCCTGTGTTTGAAACAACACCACCGTCAATAGAAGTAAGAGCTAGTACAGAAGAAATGTTTCAGCTGTTGCAGTGTTACTTAACATTATTGTACTAAACTTTTGTTTTTCTTTTGTGTTTAGCAATGTTTAATAGTGCAAAAGTTAGAAGATCAAATTAGTGTGTTAAACAGTGAGAAATGGTCTTTGATGGAACAAATCCAAAGACTTGAGAGGTATGTACTTACCAATCTGCTTGACTGCTGATAAATGTTGGAATAACTTCTCAATGTTTTTCTAGCACATATATGAAAACATAGATACTTATAAAATTGCCATGAGTTTTTCAAATTAGGGCAGTCTGTCCTTTTTAATATGTGGTATTTGATTTAGAAAAAGGAAGAGATTTCACACTGGCTATTTCTGTTTTGTTATGTACATAGTTTGATTTTGCAATCAGTTTTGTTCTTTCAGTGTAACTTCTATATTTACTTCTTTGAAAAGAGATTCAGTTCTGATGTGTTTCATGTAGGTTTTCTCTTCAGTCAGCTTTATTTCATTCCTAAGTACTATGGTGCGTACAGCTTGCAAACACTGTTAGGAGGATGTTTGGTTTAATGACTTAGTTTAACAGTTTTTCTTTCTACGGAGTAGAAAGAAATTTCTACACTAGTAGAAATGACAATAACTTCAACAATAACAAACAAGACACTTTAAAAGTTTGATCAAAACATATGATTCTGTAAGCTATAAGATATCACTCCTCTTAAGAGATGCACCAATACAACACATGGACAAGTGCATAATTAAGTGGCTTTATTGACTTGGATAGTTACTATTTCAAAGCCAGGTGGGATAGTACATATTAATTCACCACTGCCCAGATAGAGTTCTGTCGCATCCCGGACAGAGTTCCATCTCTTCACAATTTGTGTGTCAGTGCTCAGATTTCAGCCAGAGGTAGAAAACACTGTTGTTATTCACTTATTTCATTGATTTGCTCACTCTGAGTGCAACGTTTTTTCTACTAATTATTGATGAAAGAACTCTGTTAAATCAGTGCTCGTTTGAACAGCTTGTGTTATGTAATTTATTTCTGTCAAAGTAATTTTTGAACATACTGAATTTGAAGAGGGAGCTCTTCAGCGTGTTGTCCTTATTTCTGTGGAACAGTCTTGTAATTCCAAGAACCTTCTCATGAAAGCTACAAAAATATTTCGTTCTTTGCTTTTCCTTTTTTAGTGAAATAGATTTTCTCAAGAATGAAAACTTCGCTGTGTCAACAGTTTATGGTGTATCTCCCCATCCTTCTTTAAAACAAGTGCCTCTCTCAGTCTCAGAGGACAATGGACGGTACTTGGATATGAAGAGTTCTGAGAATGACAATAAACATGGAAACACTGAGGAAACAAGCCTTTCTTTATCAGCTGAAGTGGATTCAAGGACTTCTAAAGATGATATGCTAAATTCTGTGCCCTGTAAAGAAACAGAGAAACTGTCCTCTTGTGCTTCATCAACTAAAGCTACAGTCCACTTTGACAAACCTAATAGGTTAGTGATAAGTTTTAAACTGGAATGCTTTAATTAAAATTTCTTGTAAAGTGGATAGGTATTTTTCTTACAGTAAAATTCTGTGGAATTCATTTGTGTTTTGAATGCAAATAAAAGGCTTAACATACCTCTAGGCTACAGTGCTGATATTTTCATATTGTTCCTGATCTTTTTAGGAGGAGTACATTTGACAAACATACATTTTTAGTATTAAGTTTAAGGATTCCTTTTGATTTCCTACTTTTTTTCTAAAATCAGTCCAATTCCTTGCAACAAGAAGCTAAAATCAAAATGCTGAATGGGAAGACCGGATATTTCCATTTTCTTTTGAGTTTTCATTTCATAATGAAATCACTTCTGCTTGAAGAGTGGTTTGGAAATTTTTTACTGTTCATACGTAGATGTGTATTAGTCTCTTAAAAATACCTAAGAGAGCTGTATGATTTTTGTTTTTATAATCAAAAAGGGTATCTGATGAAATTCTGCTTTTTGAGTTTTGAATTTGGGTCAAGCCTTCACTGGATAACTATGGTTCTTTTAATTAAAATAGTGTTCATGTTGTGTTATTATGTGGAGATGAGTTTGTATGCCTCAGTGTTCTTGAGAAAACCTCTTTTTAAGTCTTGTAGTGAAGAGAGGAAGTAATGTGTTCATTAAGTGATAAACCACTGGGTAGCCATCAGAAGTAGCACAGACCACAAACTTAATGAGATTATGTACAACTTCTAAAATTACTGTTGTAGACAAAGATGCCCAAGTAGCTCCTCTTATGGTCTTACCATTGCAATTCCTAAGGGAGCAGGTAGCCATTCTGCTTTGTATTTTGTCAGTTCCCTTGAGATTCTTTTGCTGGTGTTCATACAGTAGCATGTTTCTAGACTTATTTTCCATCTGAAAATACCAAGTAAAAATCTGTGTGATATTCTGTGCAGATGGAAATCAATACAAGCTGGAGGGAGGGAGGGAGAAGAAAAGAAAGAGTTGTTACCTGTGCTAGTAATTAACTTCTCTTGTAGACCCTAAGGTGCCTGTTTTGCATGAATTTTTCTGAATTTGTTGCACTAAGTCTTAGGGGCACATAAATTTTTTCATTGATATTAATTTTAGAACAAAACAGAAGGAAAGATTTCTGAATACAGCACCTTAGAGTCTTACTACAAATCTCTTCTGGTTAAATATACTAGAGTTTAACAGGAAAGTAGAACTTGGCTTAGATTTTTCTGGAAAATTTGCAGTGATTCCATTTAAACTTTTCAGATCGGGGCGGGGGGAAGGCCAGTTCTTTCATATCCTACCTCAATATCTAGACTATGTAATATTAAAAACTTATAGTTGTCATACATGGATTGCTGTAAACTTGTCTACCTACTTTCATCAGTGACTTGCTGCAAGTTTCATTTTACTCAGAGTAATTGAGAGCTCTGGGAGGCATGAAGTGCATCAATATTAGATTGATGGTTTGGGGATAGTGAAGATGGTATTGAAATAGGATGAGATTGAGTGGGGTAGGAACTGTGAGTATTTCCAGTGGGATTTATGACGGTAGTCTCTAGAAAAACATAATTTCTTTTGCTGCTCACGTCCATGGATTTATTTGTAAAGTAGTTGAATACCCATTGAGTTAACTGACTTCAGAAGTCCCCTCAAATGCTGATCACTGCAGAAATAAGTGATACATATGTAATATGTACCTATGTTTGTGCTGAATTTTTGACTTAGCGTGTCAGCGAAGGGTCAAAGGAAACCATATTTGATACAGTGTTTTATAGATCCATATCACTAAATTTTCTTCCTGGATTATGCGCTTGGTTTGTAATAGTACAGTAATTTTTTAAATGAAAAATTGTATTCTTTGTTAAGTATTTTGAGGTCTGTGGGAGAAGCAGCACCATAGTACTGCTTTTTATTTATCTCTTTCAGTCCCGGGTTGATTATTTGTAGAAGACAATTCAGTATATATTTAAGAGACATTAAAAGCTAAGACTCTATCCTGAAAGGCACGATTGTTACTGCTGTAGCTGGGGAGCGTATTCTTGGCATAAGTCTTGCCCAGATGGGAAGAGAGGATAGAAGAGCGAGCGAGCCGGCTCTGTGGCTGCACCCAGAGCAGGTGTGCACAGGAGCCTGCAGATGGGGGACATGGCCGTCCCTGGAAAAGTGCCTCTTCTTACAGATTGCTAGTAGGATACACCAGCAGCAGTCTGACAAGACTGCACCGCATGTTTTTATTCAACTCATTGGAGGTGTTTGGTAGTTTGTACCATATACAAGATGGTTTTTGTATTATAGCAGTCACTCTTGGCTGTTTCAGTAAACTGGCTCTTTTGTCCCAGTGTTGTATGAAGTAGAATAGTAGTTCCTGGGTTTTGTATTTGTTGTATTGTCACTACTAGTATCTGTTGGTCCTTCAAAAGACTTGCCACTGACTTGTGTACAAACGACCTGGGTCTGTCATCATTTCTGTCCATCAAGGATTTTACTAGAATTTATCAAGGAGAAGCTTTCTTGACTCTAAATATAACCAGCAATCGTAATGGGATCCACACTGCCCAGAGCTTGCTGTTAATTAACCCACAGGGAAATTCAGTGACATATTGTCATTGTTTTCAGTCTGCAAAATGGGGATAGAACTTTGCCCTTATGTAGGATTTTAATTAAGGTTTCGAGTGGGGAAGGAAGAATCTGATATTCCATGGAACGAACGCCAAGGTAAAGGGCATCTGGGGCAAAGGGCTGACCAAGGCTTTGCCACTCTCTTAATGTTAAGATGCTGCTTTGCAACATTTGTTCCTGTTCTCCCAGTGTAAATAAAGCTTAAAGCCTTGAGCAGAACCTGTAAGTTATTTTTTAAGTGAACCCTTTCACAAAACCAAGCTGATTGGAATTAAGACAAACTTTCTTCATTAAAATTTTAAATGTGTGTTAAAAACCCATACTGTCAAGAAAGAAACTTGATTTTAAGTAACAAACATAAATTTTTATTTATCATATTTTGTAAATAGTCAGAAGAGGAAAACTACTATGGTATATTTATCTGTATCCTTCTGGATTAGTTTAAACTTAGATGCTTAATGTTTTGGTGTTTTTTTTTTTTTTTTTTTTTAATTAGAAAAGGGTGAGTGATAATGTATTTACTATACATATAATTGCATGTGTGTAGGATTTTGCATGCTCAGGTGCACAAAATAGCATTTTTAAGGATTGAAAGCTGATACCACTTTCCACATAGGAAATAGGAATTACCTCCTCCCTTAGACTCACGGATGTGTCATTAGAGGATTCAAACAGCAGATGATAATATAGGGCGAGATGCTTCATGTGCATGTTTTGGAAGACAAATGTTCTTTTTCTCTGCAAGCATAGTGCTTGAGACAGTGTTAGATTAGCATCTAAATACAGGCATCAGATAAGGCACAGGGAGTTGTCATTACTGGGAAAAATAGGATGCTGCTTCTGCTGACACTTGCCTGCTTTATGGAATGGTCAGTCCAGTAATTGTCTTCTGAGAACATTTATGCCATATTATGTTCCTTGGGCAAGGTTGTTTTCAGACTCTTATCAGGGTTTGATTTGTATGGTTAAGGCAGTGTTGGCTGGTGCTGTGCATGGCCATGAGGCAGTGTTTCTATAGATACAAATCTATATGGGTGATTAGGCAGCAGTTCAATATTCGTTCTGAGGTTCTTGCAATACATTTGAATCCAGCATTTAGGTTCTGAAGTGGCAGTTGAACAATCTCCATTTAACCCTGAAGCTTGTGACTGCTCAAATGTTTTTATGCAACATAGAAAATCAGAGCATTAAGCAAAAATACTGTTTCTTGTTATTTCTCCTCCCCCTCTACCGGTTTGCATAATTCTGTGCTTCCTCTTGTATTGCTAAAGCTTTGATTTCTTCATGCTTTAGTTCTATTTTTGTCTCTGCAGCAGTTTGAAAGATGTTACATTTTTCGGAACTGAAAGTAACTTCTTAATTAGGATACCCACTTTTTTTCTTACTATAAACTAAGCACCCTAAAAGTCAAAGATAATTTTGAACAAAACCTTCTGCAGCATTCTTCACTTAAAACATGTATTCTGAATGTCATTTTACCTAGCTGGTTAGACCAGAGTGAAAGGACTTGTTCAGTCACCTTTCTGATCTATGCTTTTTTTCCCCTCTCCCTTTTTGATGGTATTTCAGGAAATTGTCACCAGCTTTCCATCAAGCACTACTATCCTTCTGTCGGATGTCAGCAGACAGCCGTTTGGGATCAGAGGTATATTTCCCAGTTGACATAAACTAGAAGATCCTTTATTCTGCATGGCAGCAGTAGTTAAACAAGCAATAATTGCTTTGAAACCAGACTTGTTAACATATATGGAGAGATAGGTTTATGTGCATGAAACTTAAGAAATAAGAACATGATTTCAGATTTTAGCTTAAATATGCAACCTAGTGACAGGTGTGTAATTACTGGGAAATTTTGAAACCTGTACAACTGGATTCATGCTTATGAAGTTACTGCCAGATCAAAAACTTGGGGCTTCATGTGTGTGAGTAAATTCAATATTTTTCTGGTAAGTGATCAGCCTGCTGCAGTTCTTATTATTCCTTTGAAAGGATATTTTTCTGTTGCTGTGCTTTATTTAAAAAAAAAAAAAGGCAAACAAACAACTTGATTTTTTAGGTGTCTCGGATTGCAGACAGTGAAAAAAGTGTCATGTTAATGTTGGGACGCTGCCTGCCTCATATTGTTCCTAATGTGCTGCTTGCAAAGCGAGAGGTAAGGAACCCTGACATTTTACCTTTTCTTTCTACCAGGATGCTTTCTTGTTCATTTTGAAGATGTAATGTCTAATTTCATGAAAGTCTGTTACTTCCAATCATGTTCTTACTTTTGTGCATGCATCTCTGCTCCTAGAAAATGGTTTTACACCTCTGTCAGGTGAGTTCAGTAAACGTGTATGGTATCCTAATATTTCTTCCTTTGCTTAAAGCACCCTTTAGCATTCAGCAAGACTGTTACTGTAGGTCCGTCTGTGGTAGCACGAATGTTTCTGTTGAAGACAAGGGCTAACGTCTGTTATAAAGATCAGAAGATATAAGTTCAAACATTAGATTTGTTTTATCTATCAGTTTTAGTAAGGATTAATGTTCAGGTTCTTTTCTAGCATTTTGTACTTCAACAAAAAATGTATTTTACTGCCTTTCCTAGAAGCTCTTTGTATCAGCCAAGACAAAGTTCATAAAAAACACTCATTCATAAGAAAATTAGAAATCATGTATTTTCCTTAAATTTAAAATGAAGCTGAACAAAATTGTACGAATGTAATGTGCATTTTGAATGTAAATGATGTTTTGCATAGTCATTCATACTAAATAACATAGGAAAAGAAGGCTGTGATTGAAGATGGAAAAAAAATACTTTATTTGTATTGCTTTGTTGTAAATATTGCACATTACCAAATGTGTAAAAAATAAAAATAAAATATGTCAAACAAAAATTCAGTAGCTTTATAGCTGACAACGAGATAAAGGGTTTAAAGCAGCATGCCGTGTTGAGTAAGTTTTAGTCCTGTTGAGGGGACCTACAGTATGGTAAATTAGTAGTACGTTTTGCATACATTCACTTTAAGGCTTTCAATAATCCTTAAGAAATTTGTACTGATCCTGTAGTCTAAAATTTTATAAGATACAAGTCATTATCAGCAGTTGGCATGGTGAGTTTGAGATGTACCAGATTTTGAAGGTCTCTCTCTTTATGAAAAGTGGTTGGTTTTTTTCCTGCGGGGATGGCAGTGTTAACTGGGTGCTCTGGAAATGGCTCCGTTAATAGTCTTTCAGAATAATTCTGTAAATGTTCCTGGATCAGTGCTTAATTTCTGATTTCTTGTTTGTTCCTTTCCTTCCCTCTGCTTGGCAGGATGTGGTATTTTTGCTTCTTTTCACAGCTTGTAGCATAATCTGTGTAATGCATTTAATATTTTTGTGACCTTTTAGGCTGTTTCCTACTTATTTTGTTTTACAGGTGAAGTTACATTTGGTTATATGTATATTTGCCTTAAATGAATCAACTGTTTCAATTTGATAGAAAAAGCCACAAGTGAGAATTGTGTAACTGGATTGCATGGGATACTCAGCATTCTGTGAATTGCAATTTGCTTTAAAAATAGGTTTTCTCAGTTGCCACCCATTGCTTATAACTATTCTAATGTTCTTTCAGGTGTAATCATGGAATTTGAAGGAAAACTTGGGTAGACCATCTGTTAGTATTCATTAATATCAGTATTACAAAAAGCTAACCTACTAACTAGGCTTTCTTCACCAAGGTCCAACTTTGGATGTTGTCCAAAAACAACCTTATTGTGAGACAGTCTTAGCACAATTTTACAGAGAAGAGGTATGAAAATATACCAAAAAATCACTGATTTCAGAAAGATTCTTAACAGGTTCGGGTTATAAGGCGAAGTGATCACCAGTCTTCTCTGAAAAGATACAGTGGTATTATTTAGATCTTACACTGTCAGTGTGTTAGACATGAGAATTAAACACAATTTTGTGATGACTCCCTAAAGTTCCTATTGTTCTTTAAGCATCCATCATTTTGGAACTGGTTGCAAAATCTTGAACTGAAAATGTTGTGCTATACATTTTCATTTTGGAGAAACTGGATCTGTGGAGGTTGCCAGTCCCTCAGTAGGTATTGTCCTTAACCAGAGATGCAGAAGCCATTTCACCAATGTTTTTAACCCCCTTAAGGTCAGTAGCAGCCTGCCTGACTTGGTGATAAGTTGTCCAGTAAATACTACACTTGGCAGCTGAGCAACCAGTTATGTTATTTTTGTGTATTGATGCAGCTTTAATTGTCCTTCAATGTCTGTAGTTTACATTCCGATAGAAGATAAGAAAGAAGGAAAAATGCAGTATTGAGTAGAGTGGCTGAGATATCATTTTAGTTGTTTCCAAAAGAGCAGTTCAACTGGGTAAAATCAGTGACGCATAATATAGGATAATTGCCTGAAAGCAATTCTTAGTCATTAAAATTCCATGTATCAACATATAAATGTAATTTAGTTTTTATCCTAAGTGTCTAATTTATCCTAACTGCTTGAAAACATGTATGTCAGTGTTTAGATTTGTATGTGAATGCATTCACAAACAAAGGAGATAGTGCAAGTCAAATAGTAATTAGAATGAAAAGTAACAAAATGCTAAAAGCCTAGTCTTAGGAAAAAAAAAAAACACAACAAACAAACAAAACCCAAACAAACAAAACACCAAACCGCCACCAACAAAACAATACATCTTTGGCTGGATGTGCAGTCTGTGTGTTTACCACTTTAAATTTTAAATGTGTTTTAGTTTAAAGAAAAAAGAATCTGCCACTTTCTAATTGTCAAGAGGTGTACAATAAAAATATTCCTTTGGCTATACTGTAATTAGAGAAAAGCAATCTTTAAAAAAAATTGTGATAACTAATCAGTGCAATACTGATTTCTTATCCTTCATGAGATGTAAAAATTAATATCTTTTTGTCAAGTAAAGGAATAACCTTCTTCGTATGTACAACTTCCATGCTCTGCAGCTATGTATTCCTCTAGCAGAGTTTTAGCCAGAGTAAACTTTGTGGTTACTAGCAGGATCTTGTTACTCTTGTTCTTAATCAAGAAACATTTTTCCTTAATTATTTGTTCCTTTCATCTCCCCTGTTGTTTTGAGGTTAGTTTCTGTAACTTTATTTTGTGTTATGCAAACTTAAAATCATGATAGTAATGGTTTATTAAGTCTGCATCACTACATTTTTATACTGATGAACTGTTTACTTATATAGAGTAAAATATGTTAAGAATAGAGTTTTGCTTTTATTTCTTTGTAAAGCTGAAGCAAAGATAATGTTGAATCTGCAGACTCTGAATGGGTGCCATTCTTGACTGTGCTAGAAGAAAATAATGCAGTAGATTTAGAATTGTCCACGTTAACATGTATTAACTACACACAGACATCACCAATGCACTTTCATTCTCTGACATGTTTGGTAGGTAGCTGTCTCTTAGAACACAGTAGAGCTGAATATCTTATTACAGATTTTAATTTCAGTCTTACACTCTAAAAGCCATAAAATACTGGCTTTGTTAAAAAAATTAATATCCTGTCAGAGCTTGGCAGGGTATTTAAGTGGCTGTGTCAAGCAGATGTCATTCTGGCTGGATATGGATAAAGGTATAGAAGTTTAAGTTTCTGGGCATGAAAATTGTCAGCCATCAGATCTTCTAAATGGCTGTTTCTATTTCACAGAATAGGGGAGAATAGAAAAATTTAAATGAACAATCAAAATAATTTGTTACTCTGTAAAACTTAGCAGACAGTAGGCTTCTATAGATCGTGTTTCTGAAAAATAGAGATACTGTTGACCACAGCCTGTTTGGTGCTGCTTTTCTGGTCTGCATGGGGTCTTGGTTTGGAGTTGGGGGGGGAGGTTTTTTGGGGGATGGGTTCCCCCACACACATAAGAGAGACATAACTCGTTTGTAATTTAAGTCCTTCAGTTGCCTTCTCTGCATATGAGGGACTAATGTAGTTTTCTTAGAGTGAAACAGCTCAATCTCACAGAGTATCCTTTTCGTCTCTAGCCTGAAAGCTGATGTCTTCCAACACCATGCCTTATAACATGTTTCGTGCATGCAGGGAGTTGAATTCAGTGTTTATGAATTGAATTGCCAATTGGCACTAGTTTCGTCACAGTAGGCTTATATGCAGGTTTCCAAATACATACAAACAAAGATGTACAAAGTTTTCTTCACACCCCTGTCTGCATCGATTCTTTAGTCAAAGCATCCCTTTGGGATCTACAAGAGGCTTAATTTGGATCCTGGAATAATAGTCTCATCCCATGAAATGTAATTAGAGTTGTAATTTTAATATTAATAAGCTGAGTAGCACAAAGTTCGGAGTCGTGTATTAATCCTATGGTTAAATATTTTTTCATTTGTTAGTACCTGCAGCTGTTTCAGTTGCTGCAAGTAAGTTTTTATTTTATTTACTGGTTGTCAGAGGCTAATTTACAGAAGAATTTTAAGATAATATTCATTCACAATATAAGCATTGACTATTAGAGAAGATTAAAAGAAACACATTTACAAACTTGATCATAATGTCATTCTGCTGTAAACATTATGTTGCCACCTGTTTGCCATATTATTACATTAATATTTGAAATTTAAAACAAAATACTATCCAAGCTATTGAAGTAACCAGTCTTGACATTTAACACTAATTAAATTCATTCTTTGAGAGAATTATTTTCCTTATGAACACTCCAACAAAAAGACACTAATTAGTGAGAAAAGCTAAGACATAGAAGACTTTTGTCAGAATGTTAAACAAAAAAATTTTAATGAAGGCGACAATACAGATAGAAAATTCCTCTCTATCTTGTAGGGAAATTATTAGCAAAATAAACAAATGCTTGTTATAGGATGCATTTTTAAAAACTTCAAACTTTAATATTTTGTTTTAATAGTTTTAATACATAGGAGGAACTATTTTGTATATAGTTGAGGAGATACCGGTTACCATTCAAAAGCCACCCTCTTTTGACCACAGTGGCACAGCTGCTTCATACACCAACATGAACATTGCCGTTATTGAGGTCTTGAATCAGCACAACTAGCAAATCCTGTTCAAAGATAACCGAACATGTTGCTTTAAGTTAGAGAGAAGTGGTACAAAGGTGCTACGGTGAAAAATATGTGAGTGTTTCTCTGGAGAGGCTTCCATGGACAGTTATGCAGGGGTGAAACAGAGAGAAGATGGGCCATTGCAGTTCCACTGTGCAATGCATTAGGTCAGCTTCATAGCCTTTGTCCATCATTTACCTGTATGTAACTTACCTTACAGTAAAAAACAAAATGACTTTTTCTTCTCTCTACATCTGGGTAGTTCACAGATATAACCTGCCTTGGATACGAACTTACCTTTTCAGTATTGGAGGCAAGACCTCTGACAGAGGATGTTTTATTTCATCGAGTTGCATGTGCTGACAGTGTCAGTCTGCTTGGTATCTAATGGGAAAACAGTATCGTAGTTCTGAAAGTCACTCTTCCTGGTATAGTTGACTAACACCAACATGAACTATTCGGTTTTCCTGAGTCAGAAGGAAAAGGGAAAAGAGAGACTTCAGAATGAACAGGACATTCAGAAAGGATCCCAAATTAAATAGGAGTGTTGTTGGGTTTTTTGTTTGTTTGTTTGTTTGTTTTTAATATTTTAAAATTTATTTTCTTGCTTTATGACAGTCAGCACAAGTGGTATTCCTTCCCAAGGAAGGCAGAGTGTTTCAAATAGCACTGGAAGTCCTCTCCTTGATTATTAATAATTATATGCAGTGTCTATAACAGTGTTATATAAACTTTCTTCTTTAATTTAAACAGCCAAATGCTGATATTATTTTGTCTTATTGGAAAATGTACCACTTTCTACAGCACTCTTCTGATGTTTTGAGAATAATAAATCTGAGATTTATTAAACAAGTTTACACCTAAGGCATGGTCCTTAGTGACACGAAGGAGTGAACTCGAACCTGCCCATAGGTTGTTTTTTGTTCTTAATCATCCTCAATATTCTGAGAAGAATTTGTCCCCATTTAAGTCTTTGGCAGACTTCATTTGACCTGTTTTTTCCATCTATGAGAGTAGGTTTGTTCTTGTCCCATAGAAAGTCCCTTTTGCCTCCAGTTTTACCTTCCTGTCCATTAAGTTTATAGGGAACACATAAAAGACTGTTCAAGACTTCTCACTGTTTCTCCACTCCCCTTGATAGAAGGAACTGTAGAAGCACTGATGCAGCGATGCAGAGAACGCTCTCTTCTCCCATAGTATGCATGAAAGAATGTGACCAGTGGACAAGAAAATACAGCTGATTCCATCAGCTAGAATAACCAGCTTTCTGCAAGGTAAAGAACCAGCCTTGTATCTGCCCCGTATCAGTGGTATAGGGTTACTCATTAGCCTTTCACACACAACTAGTAGTATCTAGGTGAATATTTGGAGGTGTTTTTCTTTCATGCAGACTCAGCAGGAAAAAGACAACTTTGTTTACTTCCTTCAATTTGAAAAGAAGCTTTGAAAAAATAAATAAAGCTTATGGCACTGCTTTGAAATCAAGTAGTTGTTCTGAGTGAGCGGGTGAGATTTTTGAGTAGATACTTGAACATGCTAGGAAAATGAAGCCTGGGTGATGGTTTCAACAAATGA
This sequence comes from Streptopelia decaocto, assembly GCF_964273445.1. NCBI lineage: Eukaryota > Metazoa > Chordata > Aves > Columbiformes > Columbidae > Streptopelia > Streptopelia decaocto. Next base: position 86,914,641 of record NC_138655.1, read on the forward strand.
AACAAAAACCCCATATCATAAAAATGTACGTGTCCCATTTCATGGGTTATATTCTTAAAAAAAAAAAAAATTTCATCATAAAGAGTACTTAAGAATAATTGCAAGAGCAATTGGTTAATGTGAACTTAACATAGGTTTCAGAAAGTTAGATATCAGTAAAGTGACACAAGGATTTTTTTTTAAATTTAAAGGTTTTTCTATGACCTATATTCTTCATGGTGAAGTTAGTAATTATGTCCTGTATCTACAAATTGCAATCTGGTTTCCTTTTTAAAAGATCTTAGCTTAATGTGTAAGTAAGTGTTATTTAGAGTGGCAGGGGGTTTTATTTTTATATCTTTTCAAATCTTTTTGTTAAAACAGTGTTTGCAGGAGAGAAAATGCTTCTGTGAAGTACAAAAAAAATGTTAACTAGGTTAAGCCCTCAGGCTTCTCAGAACTTTAAATAAGCAAAAACTGAATGTTAAGTATGCAAAAATAAAAACAAACATGCAATTTCTAGAGGAGAAGTAGCTTCCAGCTGCAGAAGGTTATTTATGCTATATCATTCTTAAAGTTTCTTTTATACAGTTTTTTTCAGTTCACATTATTTTGTATTGTGCTACACCTATTTAACAACAAACCTAAGAGCTGTCTCACCTTAAAATATTAAGAACTGGAAATGTCTGAAGTGTTTGAATTTATTTCTTATTTGTCCTTCTGTACTTTCAGATTTTTGAAGCAGTGGTTAGGATATTTCCACATTCATACCTCTGTCTCATCATAAATTCCCTAATCTGTACCATAATTGGGTTAAATATTGCTAAAACATCTTCTAGAATGTTCCAATACATTTTAGGATGTGTCTCTGTCATCTTCAGGGGGAAAAATAGCAGGCTGAGTAGAGTTCTTGTAAAATGCAAACAAAAGCTTATCTGGAGTTGACTAGCTTAGGCAATGCTCTAAAATGTTTTTTCCACATGGCCACCTTGTTTAACAGGCTTATTCTCAAGAACATCATGAATCGGTCACTTGAAATGTCTGAAGAAGAAATTAGCACCTCCCTGCAAAGTTATATGTAACAACTATAGATTTTTCCAGGTTTTGTGTAATCTTTCCTAGAAACTTCAGAAGTTTCCCACTGTCATCTGCTTGTCATGGCTTACTAATTCACAAAAAGCTTGTCTGTTGAAAGTGTCTCAAAAGTTAAGCAGTGGATGGAAGTCTCCAGGCCACTCGCCCATGTTTTCCCTGCAGACACCTAGGTTTGTCGTCTTCTTTCCCCCCAACCTCCGACTGTGATGTTTCTGTCAGATATTAAATCATCTAGAAGTTATGTCGCTTCCAAATTGGAGTAAAGTCTCAAATCAATAAAGTCAAGGAAAGGGACTTCCAGTCCATGTTTTAGAAACATTTGTTTCTTCTGGGAATGAATACCATGAGTTTTGAAGGCATATTTAGAAAGAAGAGGGTCTTCACTGTTGTTAACAGCATTACATTTTCTTTCAGTTAATGTTTTGCAGAGTATTTTCTTGGTAGTGTGTTCATTAGGGGAATTGAATTGCTCTGAAAAGAAAATTCAGCTTCAGATGTTGCCTTTTTAGTGGGGACGGGGGGAGGGGAACTCCCACAACTTTAAATAGATCATATAGTTCTCAGTCAACACAAAATCTCTTTGTCTGCAGTCACCTTTACCAATATATGTTTATCAGTGCTTATTCAAACTGGTGCATAAAACTGTGTGCACACTCAGTTGGAAATGTTCATCTTTAACTTCATGGTATCAGAAATAGCTTTTTCTGTAGGAGCTTTTTTCCATAGTTGTCTGTGAAGCTGACTTCAGTTGAGCAGGTAGGGAAGAAAACGTAAACTGTGGTTGTCCTCTAATGCTGTTTACAGGTGATCTGCATATGTTAATTGGCATGTTTGCGGAGCTTTTTATTTTGTGTGCCGATTCTCCCATGACCTTTCCTAGCAGGAAAATAATTCTAACTTTTGTAGACCTTCACTTTTTTCAGGTCACTTAATAAGAGGTCAAGACTCTAAAACATCTTCTCTGTTTTGATGTTATGTTGCGAGATTTCTCTTCTTAGTTTCTTTTGCCATTAATGAATATTTGCCCAAAGCATTTTTACTTTGTTTGGTTTTCCCCTACCCACAACTTTTTAGGAACTGATCCCACTCATACTGTGTACAGCCTGCCTCCATCCTGAACCCAAAGAGAGAGATCAGCTTCTACACATACTGTTCAATTTGATCAAACGACCAGATGATGAGCAAAGGTGTGTTTGCGTTTATGTGTTACGGGACAAGAAGGAACTTTTTGCTTTGTCAAAGCAGCAGAACTAATAGAAACTGGGTATTACTGGATTATTTTAAGCAAGTTACACTTAAGCTGATATTTTGCTGATCTAATATTGACAAATTTATGTGGACTTCAGGGCTTTCCATTTTCACAACCTGCACTTCTAGCTACTGAAATGTAAGAATGTGCTTGTTAAGCTGCACGGCATTTCAGTTCCTTTTTTGTTTAAAAATGAACTGAAAAAACACTTTGTGAAAATGAGCTATAAGATCATAATTCTTAGTGGTTGATATAGAAATCAAACTAGCTTTTCTAAACATCTGTCTTACTGTGTCGTATTGATCTGTACATTTTTAGGTTAATTACCATGTTTAGTTGGGGAAAATACCATGAGAAAACAGTGCTCTTTCTACTTATGGGTCAGTACTACGGTAGCAATAAAAACTTCATAAGACTGAAGCAGTGATTTAGTTCTGACAGGTGTTAAGAGCTTTATTTAATTTTGGGTTAAGACTTTGAAGCAAAGTATCCTTTTACGTTGTATTATAAATTTAGTTCTTCCTTAGTACTCAGGAAGCATGACTTTGTACCTCTCCTGATAAGAATATCCTTAAGGTTTAAAGACAGTACGCTAGCTGGTGTGTTTCCTTCTCTAACTGTGGAAAGATTTTTCGTAACTGATCTGTAGCTCTTCATTGTTTTCATTAGTGATGTTTTGTAAAGCATCTGTATCTATCGTTGCATTATTCTTTCTTCAGACAATATAGGTTTTATTAAATAGTTGGAAAGCATTTCTTTTGAAGATTCTCTGAAACTGAAGTGTTCTGCTATCTTTTTAAGTTGTTCCTATGGTAAAATTTAGAGAAGAGGTACAATTGAAAGAGGTGGCTTTGGAAGTGAAAAGTGCATGAATAAATAAAAGCAAATTGTAGCACAGTAGCACCGTGCAGATTCGTATTACAATGAGATGCAGTCCTTTTCTACTTCAGATTCATTAGAAATCTGCTTCTGAAAAGGCTGTCGTTGTCTAAAATGTTTTGAATGTCCCATGCAGATTGAGAAGGTAAAATTATTTTGTGGATAACGGAGGAAGGAAGGTACATCTCACTTGCAGTCCTTTGTAGTTAATTAATCATGGGATTCGTGGCCTATTGAGTAGATTTTTCAGATGCCTGTTTAGCTGCAGTTATTCTTTTCCAGCAGCTAAGAAAGAAGAAAATCCAAGCTTTTTTTGTCCTCGAATTTGATCATTCTTTATTGTGAGTTAATTATTTATATCTAAAAATAACTCACATAAAAAATTTGGGAAGTACATGCTGCTGTAATCTCCAGGACAAAACGTATATACATCATACACATTTACATACATAAAAATCATAGTCTGTTTTAAAATTGCCATAAAACCTGACTGAAGAATAAGTAAAATTCCACCAAATAAAAGGCATTCTGATTGCAAATTAAATAGAAAATACTTATTCAGAATTTCAGTTGGTATTTAATACTTAAATAATACACTTCCACACAAATATATATGCTTGTTTTTTATCTAAAGTTTAAATAATATCTTAGCAGTCTTGTGCGATATGAAGTAAGCAAAGACTTTCAGGCTTACTCTCCAGAACAATGGTATTAATTATCTCATATCTTGTTTACCTTCTGCTATACTGTACATGCCTACATTATTCATTAAAGTAGCAGGTGATAAGTTGACTTTTAAAATTTGTAAAATGCATGAGACTGAAATATGACGTTGCATTTCTAATAAGGAACCCATTAAAATAACTCTTTAAATATTTGACCTTGTACAGTATGTTAACAATTATGCCAAGAGCCCGTATTGTACTTATTGCCCATGTGAGAAGCTTTTTGGTGCATGCATATATAGCATATTGCCATAGTCTTGTATACGAACATTATATTTAACAAGGCCACTTTTATCCTCAAGGCTTTGCTTATTAATATACTATTCAGCTTTTCAAAATGTCTCTGGAATTTCCTTCTGCAAGGGAACAAATATATGTTAGCTTTACTTAAACTTCTTTTGGGACAATTATGTTGGTTTTGGAAGCTAAAGAGCCATGAAAAAGTCAGATTAATGTTGTAGTCTTTTAGGACAAGGTTAAAACATATTTCGAAATGTGAACTCTTGAAGATTTCCAAGTAATGTACCCAGAAGCAGCACTCTTAATGAAGAGGCTAAACTACATTAAGCTTTAGTGTATCTAGTATGACTTTTCATGGGTCATATGATACCACTTCTTACAGAGCACACATAATTTGCTTACATATTAAGGAAAACTCGAGTAAGTTTTTAATGTAACCTCTGTTGCCCAGTTCTGTGATGAGGTGCAGCATGTACAATCAAAGACAGACATTTGAATAACTGTTTTGTTGGTTGTAGAACTCAGAATTGCCACAGGCTTTTGTCTCCATATTGCTATCACGTGTCAGCTGTTGACTTCTTGAGTCTTATCTAACATTGCATGTTTTTTTCTCCCAATCTTTTAACCTTGATCAAAGGTCTAGTTCTCTGCATGTGGTAGAGACGAGAGGAAAAATAATAATTTTTAAAAACAACAACAACAAAAAAAAAAACCACTAAAGATCTTGCTCTGATTGTTGGCCTAAAGAATGCTAGGAAAAAATATTTTTTAATAGACTATTTCCCCTTGAGGGGATTCTGAAAGTGAATGAGTGGGTTTTTTTATTTTTTTTTTTAGTATATTGTATAATTGGTTAAGAAATAACCAGCAGAATCTCTGCCTTTCAACCTTAAGGGCATATTGTTAGCTGCAGTAAATATTTAGGAGTTTAGACATGACACTAAAAGGGTAGCTAACTCTGGCTTACTTTCCACAAAGTAATAATGAACAAATTCTCAGTGGTGTCTTAATCTTACCGTGGAGGGGATCAAATGAGTGTCTCGTGTCCACACATTATAATTTGAAAATGGTTATTTGAGTGTTGATATAGGCACTAAAAATAAATAGAACTGTTGAACAGCATGCAGAGTTGGTATCAGTCCAATCCAATGCACAGGAAAAATAGGTAGAAGTAAAAAATCTTAGCAAGATTAACACTCATTAAATAAACATTAAAATATCACAAATGACAGTTAAGTACAATTTTACTGAAATTTCAAATATATCTCTGTGCCTGTGAAATTAGTGAAACAACAGTGATTTCTTGCAAACTTTGAGGAATGTTAAAAAATGGAGGAATATAAATACAAGTGACTCAGGTGGTCATAGATACTACAGACTGGTTAATTGCTTCCCTTTTGTAATGGGCTTTAGAAGGTTTCTGACAAGAGTAAAGTCCACTATTTTGGGAGAGATGACAAAAACTTGCACGTTAGAATGTTGCAAAACCATGTCATAAAAGAATTAAGTTACTTGTTTTGAAAGAAGTTCATTAAATCTCAGAAACGCTTCTAACTAAAAGCAGTACGTGTACTTGACTAAAATGCTGATATTATGATAGTGTTAAGTAGTTTAGGTCCTTTTACTGCATGCTGAATCATAGTGTTTAGTAATAAGAACTAATGAGAGTTTTAGGCAGAGATTCCCGATCTCCGACATTAGGAAATCACAGATGTTCAAATCAGAGATTCTCAGGTTCTGGTTCTTGGAATTTGGGATCTGCAGGTTTCTGAAAGAGGCATATTAAATAAAAAACAAAACAGAATCATAGAATAGTTTGGGTTGGAAGGGCCCTTTAAAGGTCATCTAGTCCAACCACCCCTTGTAACAAGCAGGGGCAATAGTGGCTTTCAGTGTAAGATTTAGCCTTTAAGTCAATGTGTATGGTGTGAGATTTTGACTGTAGACAATCACATGTTGCCTGACATCATCTGCATTTCTTAACTTAAAGAATATCATCTATATATTATAGAACTTTGTCAACAGATTAAAGTTTTAAATTTATGTTTTCAGACAGATGATACTGACTGGGTGTGTGGCATTTGCCCGACACGTTGGACCAACACGTGTAGAAGCTGAGCTTTTACCACAGTGTTGGGAACAGGTAACTGATTATTTTGTGCTTTATACTGGAAAATTAGCTAAAAAATCCTAAATGTTGAGATTGTTTTGGTTTTGTTTTTCAATGAATGACAATTCAAAGTATTTTTCGGAAAGATATTTTGATGTTCTTTGTCCTCCTTATATATACTCTTATATAACATTAAAAAGAACTCATAAGCAGAAAATTTGTCAAAGACTATCCGAATGTTCTAGTTCCTGCGTGTGTTTGTTGTATTGAAATGTAGATATGCACACATTCTTCATCAGTGTTGCCTAACCTGTTACCAGGTAGATGCCTTTATAATTTGTATTGTAATTTTCAGACTGTTGGAAATCCATTTTCATTTGAAGATTTGATTTGATGATTTTTATATTGTATTAAGTCCCTGGAGCTGTGTCCATACTTCAGCTAGGTTAAATTCTTAAACAGAAAATCAAAGTTCAAAGTAGTCAGAAATAAGTCCCCTTTAGACGGGCACGATTTTACACCTGTAAGATCAGCCTGAAGTTTATATGTGACTACCAGAACCACAGTGACCTTTTTCCACACGTATTCTAAATTAAAAGAAATAGCTGAACAACCAAACTGAAATGCTCTTACTGTTTCATCTAAGGCATAGAAACAGAACAACGTGAGTTCAGGTGAAAATGCATGCTATTTTCCTACCATAATGAAGAAAAGGGAGTTCATTGTTGTCTAAAAGACAGTGAATAACTAAGCCATGACAGAGTGGTAATGCTTGCACAGTATTCCTGCTCTGATAATTATCTACTGTTTCTTACATAATGCAGCCATCTGTGTTTCACAATGAAGTCCAGGCTTTAATAGTCTTAATGCTTTCTGATATTAGAAGTAAGCATTATGTGCAGCATTTCTGCTTATATGTGTGACTGATGTATCTGTTGATTAAATGAAGGACTTCTGTTAATAGTAGTTGAACACAAAATATTAGTGTTCAAAAGAAACAGTCTCACCTCAGCAAGAGCACAACTTCATCATACCAGTTTCTTGCTAGTTGCTGATGCAAAAGAGAAACCAGTCCAACTGCAACAGTACCAGTATATCAGGCTGGCAAGCCATATGTCATCATGCATTTATTTAATGCAGTTTGCCAGACTTTATTTGCAGTACTGAAACTAGGTCATTATTTTCTCTGGCAAAATACCAGCTGAATCTCATTGTCATAAGACAGAGTTTGTAGAGGGAACTCAAAAATAGACATAATTTTCTACCTTTTCTCAGTAGATGCTTTAATCATGAAAGCATTCATGCAGTTGGTCTCCAGCCAAAATCTATTTACAGTTGCAAAGGACCGGACCCTCAGAAGATTCAGCATTTTCATCCACACATTCTGGAGCTAAGCGTTATCAGGCTAGTCTTTGTGATATTTTTATCTGCTTCTCACAGGTAGAATTTGATGGCTGGCTCATCTGAATTTAGATCAAGGCTCTGTGAATGCTAGAAGTTCCCTCAGAAGTAGTGACCAGTTAACTGGCTTCCAAAATGGTACCTCTGCTTAATAAAGACAAAAGGAAAAGAAATGGTTATAAACATTTTACAGTTATGTTTCAGCTTGCAAGGGCTAATAATCTTCCCTGAACATAAACCTTGTGGAAATTTGAGTCTATCTTCTTCCAGTGTGTCTTGGCAATATCAGAGGTGATATTTATATTGCCTTGCCAGTCCACCTAAACCAGTTCAAACTAGTCTTTGCTGTTTCCATCTGGTAGACAGAGCTCCAGAAGAGAGAGTCTGTCCCTATTGCCAGTAGGGAATTTACATTTGGAAAGACAGCAGATAAGTCAAAAGATACTATAGGTATTAAAGCAGCCTGTTGTATGCCCATAATGTTTCTCATCTACGAAATCTCCATACTTTAAAAAAAACATTACAGGTGCCCTTTTGATGAATACATGTCTTCATCTGTAGTTTCTCCTAAACCAGTAGAATTGAGAGAATCACAGAATGTCTGGGGTTGAAAGGGACCTTTGAACATCCTGTCATCCAAGCCCCCTGCTTAAAGCAGAATCAACTAAAGCAGGTTGCTCAAGACCAAGTCCAGCCTGGTTTTGAGTATGTCTGAGACTGGAGGCTCCATAACTTCTCTGGGCAATGTGTTCCAAGGTTTGATCACCCTCCCAGTAAAACAGAATTTCTTGTATTTCAATTTGTGTCCATTTCTTCTTGTCCTTTCATTGGGCACCTCTGTGTTCTTTACCTCTATACAGGTAGATACAGATATTTATACATATTTATAAGATCCCTCCTGAGCTCCCTATTCTTAAGACCAAGCAATCCTAGCTCTCTCAGCCTCCCCCCACGTCAGATACACCTCTCTCTTCATCACCTTTACGTCTCTGTGCTGGACTTTCTCCAATATGTCATCTCCATAGGTGGAAGCCCAGAACTCTGTGCAGCACTCCAGATGTGGTCTTATCAGTGCTGAGCAGAGAGGGATAATCACATTCCTTGTCAGCTGGTGGTGCTTATCCTAGTGCTGCCCAGGATACCATTGGTCTTCCTTGCTGCAAGGAGCACATTGCTAGCTCTGCTTGGTATCTGTCAGGACCTCCAGATCCTTCTCTGCTAAGCGGCTTTCCAGCTGCTCTGTCTGTCCTGGTGCATGGGAATTACTTCTGCCCAGGTTCAGGACTTTGCATGTCCATTTCTTGAACTTCGTAAAGGTGCTCTCTTCCCTTTTCTCCAGCCTGTTGAAGTGCCTCTAAGTGGCAGTACACCCATCTGGGAATATCAGCCACTCTGTCCAGCTTTGTGTTATACCTGTCGGGATGCATTCTGTCTTGTCATCCAGGTCATTAGTGAAGATGTTATACATCTTCGTTGTTGGCCCAGAATCAACCCTTGGGGTGCACCACAGGGGACCAGCCCCCAGCTGCAACTCCTTGAACCTGTGATTGCTTCAGCTGGTTTTACATCCACTTCACTGTCCTTACCTAGTCCAGACTTCAGCAGTTCGTGAATGAGGATGTTATGGGAAACAGTGTCGAAATCTTGCTGAGTCTAGATAAACAATATTCACTGTTCTCCCCTTGTTTGCTGAGCCAGTCATATCAGAAATCTATCAGGTTGGTCATGCCTCATTCTTCCTATATAAATACATGCTGACTATTCACAAACACCTTCTTGTCCTTTGTATGTTTGGAAATGCTTTCCGGGATTAATTGCTCCAACACCTTCCCAGGAACTGATGTGAGTCAGACTGGCCTGGATTTCACTGGATCCTCTGTCTTGCCCTTCCTGAAGATAGCAGTGACATTTGCTTGCTTCCAGTCCTCAGGAACCTCCACCATTACCACAACATTTCTTCAAGAGTGGTCTTGCAATAACATCAGCCAGCTCCCTCAGCACTCATGAGTGCATCCTCATCAGGGCCAATAGACTAGGGTATGGCCAGTTTGTTCAAATGTTTCTTAACCAGATAATTCTCGACCAAAGGCAAGTCTTCCTTGCTCCAGACTTTTGCGTGGGTTTTGGGGACCCTGGACTACTGAAGACAAGTCTTCCCAGTAAAGATTGAGACAAAGAAGGCAGTGAGTACCTTGGTCTTTTCCATGACAAGATGATCATCTTACCAAGGCTATACAATGCATAGCAAGAGAGAAAGAAATAGCCACACCACATGCATATCCTATTTTATCTGTCAGGATCAAACCATCCAAATTTCCCTCTTTCCATTTTACCCTAAAATTTTTATTCACAAAACATATGGAAACATATCACATGTTTCGTTGTACAATCCTTATACTGACCATTAACGTTGACTCCACCAGGATGCAAACTTGGTCCCAAGGTGTCAATATTTGATTTGTAAGGCAGGATTTTCAAACAGCCTTTGAGTGGAAAGGGGAGGTGGCACAGAATCAAGAGGTTCTTGGGGATAGGAGCTGTTTTCAGTCACATTTTAGAGGCGTGATGCATTTATGCTGAACTTCAAGAGCATGCAAGTACTTTTTGGTTCAGTACGTGTGTTTTCTTTGGACATCGATGTCTCTGCAAGAGCAAGGCAGCTCTGCTGCACTGGCTGGCTCAGGGCACTAGAGGGCACTTGTGTAGCTCTTAGAGGAGCAGCGCTCCTGAAGGTTTGCACAAGAGAAAATATTTCATGGCATGCCAACTCAGAAGTTACTAATATTCTTTAACAGTAGCCCATATGCTGCTTTCCGCACTTATTTTTACCTCATATACATACGTGCTTCTTGGATTCTTCTCTTACTATAAGCTCTGTTTTATAGGACAAGTAGAGAAGGCTTTCTCTGCCTTTATGCCTCAGTGCAAGAATTTGGGGCTGCTCAGTACCCATATGCAACTTGTACACACACATTCAACATTTAACTAATAAGAGCAGACTTATCCTTCCGTTGCAGTTCGCTCTAACCACATTTTGGATCCTGGTTGATGCAAAGCAAATCACCATTTTGTTTCTCTTTACCAGATCAACCACAAATACCCAGAGAGACGGCTACTGGTAGCAGAATCTTGTGGAGCTCTTGCACCTTACCTTCCAGTAAGAATTAATACTGACTCTGAATACTTTGCTAGTGAAAACAAAGTGAAAATCTGTTACATAATGTAAATGTCCTTTATCAATGTAGATATTCCAAAGTGTGTATGTTATGCATAGTCACTCACATTGTCTTCTGCTTTATATTACACGTGAAATTCAATCAATCACATCAAGGAGGAGATAGCTTACTATAAAGTCAGTCGAGCTATAAAATGTATTTTAAAACAGTATATTCTGAAAAAATCATCTTTGTTTCATTAAAAATGAAGGCAGGTAGAACCAATTAAGAAAACAAGCTCTGAAAAAATAATCAGCACCCAACAATAGCATTCTTCAAATGCCGTGGAATGTTACATCAAGAGTGCTGCCAGTCAGAAATAGCAGTAAAATTAAGTCTAGAACTAGAATTTGAAGCTTCAGAGAAAGAGGTTAATAACCCAAATTAAAACCCCACTTCTCCAATTCAGTAGTGCAGTGATTAAAGATTCTGTTTTAAGTCTAGACCTATAATAGTTTTTTACTGTTAGTTATTTTTTGGTTCCATATGAATTAAAGTATCTCAATTTTGTGCTTAGTAGGGCAAAAGACTCTCTAATGAGGCTACTGACACTTTATATTCATTCATCTTCTGTTGTGAAAGCTGAATGTGTAATATTCATAAAGGGATCTGTGGTTGGAGGAAGGGCTTTTGTTTGTGAGCATTAATAGAACTGCAAATTCTTTGTAAAAATTGATAGAAACCCACATTTCTTGTTAACAAATTTCTTGTTTCTTGTTTACAAACAGAAAGAAATTCGTAGTTCGTTAGTACTTTCCATGCTGCAGCAAATGCTAATGGAAGATAAGGCAGATCTGGTACGAGAAGCTGTGATCAAAAGCCTTGGCATCATTATGGGATATATTGATGATCCAGACAAATATCAACAGGTTAGTTTGGGTTCTGTATGTTCATGGTTTTTTTTATTAAATCTTTCAGATAGTTTCAAAAATTTTGATGGCTTATATGAACATTGATTTTGTTGTATCACCAAGAAGAAAAAGAAAACATACACTTAAAAGTCTCTTTAGAACCTCAGGTATAAGCCTTATACAGAAGCTTCTCTGTTAATTCATAATTTGCCTTCAAGAACATACCACTTCATTGCCCACCTGACACTATTAGCCGATTTGTTATCATCACTTGCTAACAGAGATTTGTCTGCTACAACAAAGTCTGCTTGTAGTTCAGTATTCTGCCTAATAATGTTTCAGAGAAGTGAAAATGAAGAATTTCTAATTTTCAGTTTTTGAAGGAAGAGTGGTAAAGTGTGTTTGTATTAATTCTGATAATCTGACTGTAGAGAAATACTGGCAGGATCATTGAACCACCTGCTGTTGACCTTTGTAGGTGTGATGGGAATATCTGTTGAAAGCCCTCCGTGTACTATCTTGTTTTATTTGTATTAGCATAAAGTTTTAAAAATAAATGGTAATCTTTTTCTAGTCTGCGTGTCTTGTCTGGGAAACTCGAGCACAAATTTTAGGAAAATAATTACATTCTTTACTATCTTTTGCCAGGGCTTTGAACTGCTGCTTTCAGCTTTAGGAGACCCTTCAGAACGTGTAGTTAGTGCAACACATCAGGTATTTTTACCTGCTTACGCTGCCTGGACAACAGAACTGGGAAATTTGCAGTTCCATCTTATACCTACACTGCTTAATAAAATTGAAAAATTGCTCAGGGTATGTGTTCAGCTGTTTCTACATTGGAGAATTTTCTTTGTATCTTTGTTAAATAGGCAGGCTTTTTTAAAAAATACAAAAATGTAAAGAATCACTGCTTAATGTTCTATGGGAGAAACATTTTCTGGAGAATGTTGTAACTCTGTAACTTTTAGTTGTCATTTGGAAGACCGGAAAGAGAGGAAAAAAAGCCACACAGTAAAAACCCTCAAAAGCAAACATATTTTTCTTTAACAATGTTTTGCTTTATAGCCAAATAATCAAAATGCAGTTCAGAAAACACTTTACTTGGGGCTGTGACCAGATAATATGTGTTATTCTGAGTGTATTTTTGAGTGTGTTTGCCCTGTATTTAAATTATTTTAAGTGTCCTAATGCTGTAGTTTTTAATAAAGTGCAATATTTATTAGACAAGAAAAAAAGGAAGTAGAATCAAATGGTTTCGTTAGGTTGCTTGCAGTTGAACCAGTTTCCCTGCACACTTGATTCGGTAGATATCTGAAGAGTTCTGAAAAATATTCTATCACAATATCAATATGTTCATCAATATGAACTACTAAATGCCAAAAGCTATACTGCTTGATTCTGTTGAGTAGAAGTGACTTAAGGGTGACAAGGCAATTCAGATAGTGACACAAAGTAAGCTTGTGGTTATGATAATTACTATATAATTAGTGTCTCTGTGTAGAAGCTCATCACAGACATGTTGACCTCTTGCCAGGGAGTACACGCCTAAGCAACAGATCATCCAGCCCAAAAGCTTTAAGTAAATGTCCTGTTTGTTTCAGGAAGGAGAGCATGGCTTGGACGAACATAAGCTCCACATGTATCTGTCTGCTCTGCAGTCACTGATTCCTTCACTGTTTGCACTGGTGCTACAGAATGCACCTTTCACAAGCAAGGCTAAACTTCAGGGAGAAGTACCACAAATAGAAGGTAAATGATTCATTTCTGATATGTGGAATTTTTATAAACTGTATAATTCAGTGACAAATCTCAAATCACTATTAACTGCAAAGGAAGAATTTCAGAAAGTAGTCCACAGTCCACATGTATTTGGGTTCTGTGTGTTTTTAAGGCTAGTGCATAAACATAAGTTGCAGAGTCTATGTGTAAACTTTAGATTTTAATAGCAAACCATCCGTACAGTAATGATTTATGTCCCCAAGCCTTTATTTCTAATCCACCTGTTCTTTATGTTGTATTTTCTTATATAGCAAGAACAGAGAAAGAAACTCAGTGAAGAGATTCTGTCATGTTGTGAATTTTATTTCTTGAATGTTGCCAAGTTGACAGAGAGAATATTTTGCTTTTTTTAAAGGCAGATTCCAGCATAGGAAGATTTGTCATGACTTTTTTCTTTGTTCTGTTTTTCCCCTTTTGGGAAAAGATCTTTCTATTTCCTTCCCTCCCTCTACTCCTACTTCATTCCTGTGAAAGAAGTCACATACCCTTACACAGAAGGCACTCAAGAGTTTCAGCTTCCTTATCTGTCTCTACTTACATCACTTCCAAGGTATTTTCACTTTCTTTCATTCGTGATTGCCTCTTCTCTGCTGTTACAGTCACTAGATTTCCCCGACCCGTGTCACCTCTTCAGGATGTGGCCATCATCATTGGAAGCCGCGAACAACTAGCAGTGTTGTTGCAACTATACGACTATCAGCTGGAACATGAGGGTACCACGGGCTGGGAGACTTTGCTATGGGTAGTCAATCAACTGTGAGTTAATTCATAGCTTGTCATTTCTAATTTTAAGATGTGTCAAAATTAGTAGCTCTTAAGCATGATTATGTTTAACAGTTATTAAACATAAGAATTTTAAGTATGATTGTGTTTAAGAAGTATTAAAGAGGAAAATACTTAATTTTTTAAGCATTTTAATTTTCATATTGGATTGACTCTGATTTTTTCAGAAAATATCAACTATCTAGCAGAATGTATAGTTAACTATTTGCTCCAAAAATTACCTCTTGCATCTTTGCACTAGTGTAGTCAATTCTATGTTGAAGTGGAGATTGTTGTATTCTGAATATTTCATGAAATACGCTGCTCTGTAGTAACAGATGTTTGAAAATGTAGGTCGGACTTTTCTGGCACTTAAACCCTTGCTTTCTTCAAGGGTCAGGAATTGTACAGAACATGTAGATAATTTTATTAGAACCAGTAGTGCTGCGTGTATGTATGTAATATAAACAGTAAATCTATACAAATACAACTGGAGATAAACCAAAAGATCAGAGTAGTGGTTAATATCCTTTTGTTTCCTGATTTTTAGGCTACCACAGCTTATAGAAATAGTTGGCAAGATCAATGTAGCATCAACTGCCTGTGTCCATGAGTTCTCTAGGTTTTTCTGGAGACTTTGTAGGACATTTGGGAAAATTTTTACAAACACTAAGGTAAGATATTGCCTTAAATATTCTACAAAAAGAGTGCTTTGATAATATATATTCTCCATATTTATGGTGTGTCTGAATACCTGTACTTTATGTGACCATTTGTATTTGCATGTCACACTGATGCTTTTCCATATGTATATTTAAACCTGTTTTTCAGCCTCTGTCTGCCTCCTTTTGATTTCTGTTTTTGACCTTTTTGGAAGGGCTTTCTCATCTTGCCCAACAAGCAAGCATTTATTATTTTTTTTTTTAAACTGTGTTCTTCATATTTGCTTTGTGAATGGCACAGAAAGTGGGAGAGATTATCCTAATTCCAGTGATTTAACAATTGCCTTTCTTCAGAACAGCATGCTGTTTGTTCAGTGTTAGCAGCATACATAAGTACTCCAGCCTGTAGTTGATTGGAAATTTAGAATTAATGCTTTCTCTACTCAACATATTTTCTATAGATGATAGCTAAACATTTTTATCAAGAAATACATCATTTTTCTCAATAAAATAACTTCTGAATATAATTTAAAAATATTTTAAAGGAAAATTGTAAAACACAAGGGACTACCCAAAGATAAGATTACAGAACAGGGTCAGCATCATGTGCTGGCTACACAGAGGAGAAGAAAAGCCAGTCTCTGGTCTTTGAAAGCCCCTTCGGTACGTTATCTTTAGAACCCCTGCTTCTATAAAATTGTTCTGATACTGGTTATCTCAGCTGTATTTTTGTGAGAGAGCACTTCATTGGTACTGAAGATATAAAAAAAACCCTTTTTTTGTTTTTTGGTTTTTTTTTCCCACATATGGCTTGGTGAACTGTAAACCCTAGAGCCCAACTAAGCATATTGCAAAGAGATTTCAACTTTTGGTATCATGAGTGCTAAATACTGCTATCTTTGTGTGGATACTTAATAGAAATTTTTACAATTTTAGGTCGTACTTGCAACTTTTGTAAAAGATTTCTATGCTTGTTAAAGTTTTTTTTTCTTTCTGTGCATTGAAAATGTCCTTTTTTTTTATTTATTTTGCTATTATTATTTTTTTTTCCTAAGTTAACTGACACTGCTAACAGGCTTTCTTATATGGGGTTCATTGTCCTTTGTATAGGTAAAACCACAGTTCCAGGAAATTTTAAGACTTTCTGAGGAAAACATAGGTAAGTAGCATTTTACTCGAATAAAAATTGATCTTAAACACAACCGGAAAAACACCTGCCAATCTGTTATTCAAATAATATTTTCAGATAGCAGTTCTCAAATTTGTCTTCTTTCTGAAATGTTGAATATCTAATCTTAATCGGAATGAAACCCTGGCTTTGTAGGTTGTGTGTGTGTATAAAGTAAAAATAAAATCTCAAATCCAAAAACCACTTCAGTATTAATTTAGCACATGTGCGCATAAGTTTATGTGTATAAATTTTTCATGTATATGTAAAAAGGTGAATATACCTAATACTTATAATACACACATAAGTCTCCCTTTTATATATATATATGAAAACATAGAATATATAGTGTATATATATTACACACATATATGCACAGCTATGTATTTGTATAAAACCTAAATTCTTTACTGTGTTTTATTAGATTCCACAGCAGGTAACGGAGTGCTAACAAAAGCCACAGTTCCCATCTATGCAACAGGGGTCCTTACATGTTATATTCAGGTAGGTATTTTTCTGTTCCTTTGTTAAACATATAATATGTAAAATTTATTCTTAAAAAAAACCAACTAACTGTTTGAAAACTCACAGTGCTCTTGTGCTTTGAAGATAGCTAAATAAGTAGACAGCTATGAACACATTTAAAAGCAAAGTTTTCTGGTCAGGTTGTCTGCTACATTTAGATGATAGCCACCTGTGTTAAAACCTGAATTCAGTAAATTTTAAAAGGACATCTTCACCACTGCTAACTCTCAGACATTCACAGCTGCCATGTGCTTCTTTACAAAATACTAATGTTATTCCATAAGTGAGTTCTTGGCCATTTAACTGTGACCCTTGCAACCATGATTTTGCAAAATGTACTGAAACGGATAAGTAGGTAAATCACTATTTTGGGCACAGTTGGAGTCTTAAACTGTAGTGTTACCTGGTACTAAAATAAACACTCCATGCATAATACTACCCAATCCTCCAGTCACCAACAGTTATGGACTGGCATATATGTGGTTTACAGGAAAAAATAAATACTTCATCATCTCACAGACTTTTGGTGGACTGTGAGCAATTACGAACTGTCAGGAGCCATGAAAGTGCTTAAGTCCTCTTCTCAAAAGTTTCTTTAGTAAAACTCGTTGGGTAATTTATGCATGAGTGTGTGCTTATTTGATGACATACAGAAATAAAATCTCTTCTTGCGTTTCCTTGGAAAGGTTCTTGTTCTTAAACCACATTTGCCAAGTTCATAAGAAGATTGTTAAAGGCTAAATCTAGTTTGTTCTCGTTCGTAGTCTCTCTTTCATAACTGTAGGCCATCACAACTGCAGCAATACTTGTGTTACGTTCAATGTTGTACACTCTTCCTGCAGGAAGAAGACCGCAAGCTGTTAGTTGGATTCTTAGAAGATGTAATGACGATGCTTTCACTGTCCCATGCTCCTCTTGACAGCCTGAAAGCTTCCTTTGTGGAACTGGGGTAAAGAATATACCTTGGGGTTGGCTCAATTTAAATGCATCAGAAGGTTTTTTTATGAGAAGCTGCTAATCTGGCTGTGATTTTAATAAGTGGGATGCTATGGATGAATAAAGGGTACACTTGCTTTTTTCCCCTTGGTGTTTCACAAAATTTAAACTTTTAATCTCTAGATTAAAAATGTAGTGGTAAAAAATTTCTGAAGTGTAAAAAAGGAACACCAAAAAAAAAAGGCAAAAATCAGTCATTGAGGATAAAACAGAAATTCATTTTTTGTTTCCCATACTATTATGTTTTCTAGACACATATGTACATTCAGTGCAGTGTCATAATTTATTGAAAATTATAGTCTTACAGGTTTGGGATTTTTTTAATGAACTTCAAAATGCAAGCAATTTTCTAGGCAGCAATGTATTGCATGTCCTTCAGACTGAGATAAATGTTATGTATCCTTCAGAAAGGAAAAATGTTAGAGTTTTAGATTTTTTGGGCCATGGATTCTTGAGACTACATTTTGTAGGCAGGGAACATATTTGGGGTTTGGGAGTGGCTTTTTTTTTTGATTTTTTGATTGCCCAACTGTTTTCTTTTAGTGCAAACCCAGCTTATCATGAGCTGCTATTAACTGTCTTATGGTATGGAGTTGTCCATACTTCTGCTCTTGTTCGATGTACAGCTGCTAGAATGTTTGAGGTAAGTGTACCCAACCTTTTTTACACCTTTTTGAAACTAGAGCGTATTTTTAAAAACAGTAATTCATATTATTTTGCTACATTCTTAAAAATTACAAATTGCTGAAGTTGTGCACTGTGTGATGGAGCAGGAATTGTTGAGCAGTTGTTTCTGTGTCTGTTGTGTGTTCAGCGGCACATCTGTCATTAAGCAACTTGTCATTAGCCACTTGCAAGATATTTCTGTAGTAACTGTGTGTGTGTTCCTTGATCTGCCACTGCCTTAATTGTTGTGTTCTGATTATTGCATGCTGCAAAACATTTTCCATTTATGAAAACGGATTTCATTACTAAGCTGTGTTCAGACCGGAATCAAATCCATCGTCAAATGTGTTTGCTTAGGTCTGTAGATAAACATAACCAAGCATCCCTCTGAGTTTTAACATTTGCTTTTGTTACTCAACACATCATCAGTAGCCTAATTCACAAGTTAGTGGTTTTCAATACAATCCTCTTCCTTTGTAATTCAAAGGAATTTCCATTGGTCCCAAATGTGGTGGTGAAAACACGCATTTAACATATTACGTATTTTTTGTAAAAACTGAAATACTTTACGATTACTTTACTTGACACCTAGTGACAGTTTCATCTTTCCCTTAACATCTATAAATTTGTTCTGGATAAAGACTCTTACATTCAACTAATTAGTTTGCTTTTATTTCCATATCATGCCTTTGTTTTATCAAGTGTTAATTAAGAAGAAATGTACAAAAAGCATATTTCTAATCATACCATCACAGTGCATTCCTTTAAAAAAAAAAAAAAAAAAAAAGGAAAAAGAAAAAAAACCCACACTTATTTCTTCCACATTTGACTCATTTGGATAACCTTGGAGTGGACCTGTAGCTGAACCTGCCACCCTGTATCCATTTGCAAAAACAAATCTCAATTCCGCCTCTGGAAAAAGAGCACTTAAGGTCACCATTATTGTTCTTTACTGCAGCTCTGCAAGCCGTTGCAGATGAAGCACTAAAAGATCACTTTAAGACACTTTAAGACGTATCCTGAGACTTCTATTGGAAACCTCCAACCTTGTATTTTTTTTTCTTTCCTTTAAAATTTTTAGTCACCTTTAAAATATTTTTGAGTTGTTGTTTTAACTCTAACAAGAATATTGTTTATATTATATAACCTTATATTAATATAACCTTTTTTTTTTTTTTTAATAAGCATTAGCCAAACATATGAAAGACTTCAGCTGTAACACCCTGTTGTCTTGCTTGCAGTTGCTTTTTGGATTCAACTGCATCTTGATTATTTATAGGCAGTCCTGCATGCTACTTGACTGCTTGTTATGTAATATACTTCAGTTTTTACTAAAGCACAGGCAACTTTGTTGCAGACACTTTAATCACTTGAAAATAGTATCATATTGCCACTTCATTGGTAGCCATAGCATATATATTTATATATGGCAATATATAAATAAAAGAGGTGGTAATAGTTGGTCTTACTTTTTGAAGATTCCTTCAAACAAGGAATTACTGACATCTCAGAGGCTGCTGAATGGCAAACCCCAGAAATTAGGTATTAAGGTAAAGAGTATGTGAGAACTATAGAGATTCTGAGCAGCGCAGTGGTCTGTAGAGCCGCACAGAAATTTGGGCCGAGATTTGGGCCTTCCAGACTGCGTTACCACACCCTTGTGGCCTGTGGAGGACTGCAAGGACACGAAAGTGATTTGGAGGTGTTCTACCCCTTCTCTCCTTTTGGGGGCCAGAAGCTTTGTGCTACCATTTTTAAGGTGTAGTATGCATGAGTAGATGGTCACACATTGATCTAGAGGAGTCAAAACAGCATAAAAATGTGTTGTCTGTATCTCTGTGACCTTACACGCTGCTACGTGGCTTTGCCCATCCAGCTGTTTCTGTTGCTTCTGTATTTTCAGTCAGTAGTTTTACCATTTGAATGCTGATGCAAACTGATTGCTGCTGGTTTGAACATGAAGCACATAGCTGAGTTATAAGCTTTGTTGGTCTGATAAGGTTCAAAGCTAGGAACACTTACCCTTAGAATAATACTTGAATTATAAAGCATGTTTTATTTTCTGTAAGACAGAACCATGTTGTTTACCACGCTTTACCGTAACTAGAAGTGTGGCAGCCCACAGAGTCATGAAGCTGAGATCATTCTAAATTGTTTGCTAATTATACAAATCCCAAGCATTTTTTTTCAAAGCACTACATTGCCTCTAGGCTTTTCTCAAGATTAGTAAAGAAAACTCAAGCCCCTTTATGTTTAAAATTGAAAATGGTAAGCAACTCCTTATTTTAATCAATGGGAAAATTGGTATATCTGCATATAGGAGTAAGATCACATTAGTCAAACAGTGAGCCATGTCCTTAACAGCTGTTTGAAGAGTAGCCCATAAGCGCAACCCATCAGCCCTTTAAGTTGTCGCCACTGTAAATAATCATCAAATGTGTTAATGTTAAAATGTAGTGGTTAAACTGACATTCCTAGTACTTTCTGCATAACAAGTATAGGAAGTTGCAGCTTTTCCCCTCCAGGTGCTTTGCAGCAGTAATGCACATGTTCTTATACAGCTTAAAAATTCTCTGCCTGTTCCTCCTCCTCCTATTATTATCCATAAGGCCACAATGCGTTCAGTACATGTGTGCACCCATGCATGCACGCACATACATGCACACACAACTATTGCTTAATAAAAATTGCTGGTTTGTATAGAAGGCTTCTGGAAAGTCAGGTTCCTTCCAATCTTTCCCAGTTTACGTTGTTTTAAAATCAGAGTTGGTAAAGCAGGAATGCTCAAACAAATAGCAGAATGTAAAACATTTTCTGGTTAGACAGTGTAAATATCGCCTGCTTGTGGTACTTTGTGATACTGACAACTACTGCTTTCCCCATGCCCTGTGGATCTTGTGTTCTCATTACACCACTGGAAGGAAAAGCATAGAATTTGTGTTCATGATATAATGTCCGTAATTAGAATCTGGTTAAGCACTACAAGGACATTTCAAATTTCTCACAGAAACTACTGATAAGTTTTTTATGTTGATCTCCTACAACCAGCAGAATTCCTCACACGAGACAGAAAATGGAAACTCTTTCCCTTTTTTGTTAAGGCAGACAGAAAAAAAAAAAACTTTTGCTGAATATGAAGAATTTTTGGAACTTGTTGCTTCTGAAAATTAGTAGGTTTTCATATGTAGAAAGCATGTAAAGGGCATCTGCTACACATGCAGCAAATGTATGCTTATGTATAGCTACATAAGTAATGTAAAAAAAGGATCACCTGGGAACATCTAAGTTCAGTTTCCACATAATTTATGGGTAATAAATTTCACTGTGATCTCAATTTTTAACATTTGGCATATATTGCAACAAATGTATCTCTTCCTTAGTTTGCAAAAAGACTTGATGAAACACATTGAATGGATAATCCAAGGTTTCTTTCGTGTTCTACATGCATAGACCAGCAAGGGTAATTGCACGTGTGTACTGCTTAGATGGCAGTTAAATCAAAAATAGCCCCAAATGACTTTGAGGAAAGCTTAGTGGCATCTAGGAAGGTGCTATTTGTAATATTGTAAAAGGTCTGAAGAGTATCACTCAGTGTGGGAAAACTACATGCATTTGGCTTAGCTAAAGACCTTGCTTTTGCATGTGACAGCCACCTGCTATAATGAATACCATTCCGTTGAGTTAGGAACAGCGTTTAGATTGAACTGTCAAACTCAAATTACCATCACTTTAGTATTTAATTATACATCATTATATGTATGCTTATAATACATCATTGTATTAGTATTTGAATTATAATACATAATTACTTGCCAGAGTTTTGAGAATTCGAGTTTTAAAATAGCTGCAAATAGAGCAAATATCATCATATTGTTGAATATGTCAGGTTTGTGCTGATTGCCAGACCACTTCAGCTTTCTTCATGCCTTTGCGTATATGAAGCACTAGTGTAGCAGTATTTGCTTAGCTTCTAATTTTGTTTTGCTTTTTGTGTTTTTTCTTTCTCTCTCTTGGTTGTGCCGTTCTTCTTCCCATGATACTGTGCTCGCTCTTTCCGTGCATCACCTGTGATACCCCCCTGCTCCGACCACTCAGCTGTTGGTGAAGGGGGTACATGAAACTCTGGTAGCTCAGAGAGTTGTTCCTGCTCTCATTACTCTCTCCAGTGACCCTGAAATGTAAGTTTCCTGACTGTCTTATATACCCAGCATCCCTCTTAATAGCTGGGAAGAAAAATCCATCAGTTCTGTTTCTTATTATAGCTGAACAACAAGTGAATTACTTCTAAGCCAATGTAACTTTTAAATCGCTTATTTGTAAATAAAAAGGTTTACTGCAACACATACAGCTAAACTGGTTAAAACTGCTGAATAAACTTCAAATAGAAAACTTAAATTGTAATTTCGTTTTTATGGCTTTTATACTTAAACATGTTCTCAATTTTGAAATTTGCTCACTTTATTTCTAGAAGGAAACTGGATATTAATATGTTTTGTAATGCTTTACTACTGCAAAACTAAATATCATCTGCATTACTGAAATGCAAAAATAGTTTTGGCTGTATCTAATTTATGATAGACAACAGTAGTACTTTATTCACTGGACATTCTGATG
Organism: Streptopelia decaocto; assembly: GCF_964273445.1. Classification (NCBI taxonomy): domain Eukaryota; kingdom Metazoa; phylum Chordata; class Aves; order Columbiformes; family Columbidae; genus Streptopelia; species Streptopelia decaocto. The sequence continues at coordinate 86,937,557 of NC_138655.1, forward strand.
TGATATTTCTTTCGAGCCGAGGAGGGATGCTTTGCTAATTTCACTAACGGATTGTTACTAATAAACGCTACAGCATGAGTAGAGTCTTAATTGTTCTAATGTCTTGTGTGGGTGACTAAACCAAGAAAAAACCCCAAGAGTCTGCCTGCCCATCCTCAGTCACAGCTAACCCAGTTCTTCCAGTTTACCAAACCATTCTTTATTGCATGTTGACTGGTTTACAGCTGACTCTTCGAGGCATGAGTGAAGCCTTAGTTGACAAGCGGGTTGCTCCGGCCCTTGTTACCTTGTCCAGTGATCCTGAATTGTGAGTTTCAGATTGAGACCTTGAGTTAATCCTGTCTGTCTTTTTCCTGGTCTGCTTTTCTTGTTTTGTCATTGCTAGAAACTAATGTAACTTAAAGTACTAATTTTCTAATTTTTAAATGTTGCGTTATTTTTAATTAATTTTCTTCTTAATGCTTCGTACATCTTAAAGACTCTATTTTTCTGTTGTAGTTCAGTAAGGATTGCAACAATTCCTGCTTTTGGGACCATCATGGAAACTGTTACTCAGAGAGAGGTAAGACACCTGTTGTCAGGCTGTTGATTTTGTAGCAGAAGTGGGTGATTATTTTTTTTGTTTAATAAATCTAGAAACCCTGGAATTTATTAATGAACATGGAAGAAGAAAAACACAGCTTAAAAATTATTTCTTCCTTTGTTTTTTCTTCCAAAAGTCCTTTAAGTTTCGCAATGGTTTGTTGGTTGTTTTTTTTTTTTTTTTTGGAAACAAACCAACCCTCTTTTAACTAATAGAAACATTTTCTTCTAAATATTAAACCAAACATAAACAAAGAAAAACCGGTATTTAGAGAGGGAGGCCTCTGCTAGAACATGGCAAATCCCATGCTCAAAATATTTTTGTTAAAACATTCTCCAATACGGTTTATTTTCAAATAAAATGGCTTTACTTTAAAATGCTAACCAAAAAGTCATGGTGGGCTTCAATTGCCCTCCACATAAGTACATTGTACAATTTTAGATGCTTTAGGATATCCTGCTTGTCTTCCCACTACTTTAGAAGCACACAAGTCTCTTGTAGTTCTTGTCATATCTGCTGGTTTAGCCCGTGGTGTCCAAGATGGCATTAAAAGACATCACAGTAATGTAAAATAAATAATCCTTGAAGGTAATACAGATATGTAATTCTTCCTTGTTTTTTAAATGATGAAACTTTGGTAATAGATGAGAATTCTGAAAAAGACACCCAGGATTCTGCTATAAGCAGTAGAAATACTGTGTTTTGATTTGTATAATAACTCTACAATCAAATTTCTTCTTAAAGTCCTTGCAGCCTTTTGCAGAGCTTGCATTCTTCCTGTAATTTCAACATACTCTAAAAGAATGTGTTTGAGGAAATGTGAGTAAGAAGTCAGCAATGACTCACAAGTACTTGGAAGATGGATAAGTTACAATTTTGGAGCTTGGAATGCATGCCTATAATCAGTTTGGGAAGAATACTGTTTTGTTACCACACAAAAATTACTGCATCCCTTGCACTAATTATAATAAGCCTTAGAGTACAGAGGTGATACCACCTTCTAAAATGTATCAGAAAGTGTTATTTTTACAGCTTTGAGTGCAAATTAAATACTTACGGCATCTTAGGTATAGTTGAATTTTCAATTTTTCTAGCCTTTAGTTGAAGAAATCTTTTTCATTCCATTGATTTTTTTTTTTTTTTTTTTTTTTTTGTTAATACACTTTTGCATCTATGTCCTCTGCAGAATTTTTTTCAGCATACAGATTGGGATATGTTACCAAAAAAAAAAATTCAGTTCTAATTAAATGGGAAAATTCCCAAGATATTAACAGTAAGAGGGAAATTTTAACATCAGGTAAAAAGTTTGAGTATTAAAACCAAGGAATTGTGAGGAGGAAAAAACAGCTGTATGGAAGCACCTGTCTGTAGTTTAAGATCAACCTTGTTAAAACACTCTTAACAGTCTTTAAAATGTAGAACACCAAAGAGTTTGGAATATCCTGTCAGAGGAGAAAACAAACAAAACAGAACAACAACACCAACAACAACACAACACACCTGTGAATTAATAGAAAGCCCAAGGTGTAACATCTGAAATACAGAAGATTTTAGACATACTCTGAACTGACCATAACCGTTTCTAGCATCTTCATTCTTTTCTGTACTTTTTATTTCTCTGGCAATATTTAAGCTTCTGGAAAGAGTAAAAATGCAGCTGGCATCTTTCCTGGAGGACCCTCAATATCAAGACCAACATTCTCTACATACAGAAATCATAAAAACATTTGGAAGAGTTGGACCCAATGCTGAGCCCAGATTTAGAGATGAATGTAAGTTGCACCAGTGGGAAGACACAGTCTTCCTCATTCTGTCCCAAAGCAAAGAGTATGCTGATTATATTGATATGTGTTTGTCTTTACAAAAAGTTTGATGAAAACTCTTTATTTTCAGAGTTTGATATTGCCCAGTATTTAAGACTTCACTAATAAAATTTTCATTTCACATTGGTGTGTGTGTAGAATGCCAGCACATGATGATGAGTGACTTCAGAGCCGGAGGGGACTCATCACTTTGCTGCAGAGCAAATTTGAAGTTGTCTTTTTTTTGTCGTTACTTGCCAAGTAAAATGCCCTCCTCTTACCCCCTCCCCCATTGCTTCACCTGCTGTTGGCATATGAATTTCAAGTATTCCACCCATCTCAGATTAACAAAACAGCTTTTTTTTATGACCCTGAAAGGTAAAGCACATAGAAGAGCAAAGTCAAATTGCTAGACTGTATTAAAGATCCTTGTAAAAAAAAGATTTGAGGAGCTTTCATGCCTCCCAACTGGAGACATCTAGTTTAGCAGGCTAAGCTCATTATATAGGCTGCCTCTGTAGTCAGTGGAGATTTCTCATGACACGCATATCTCTGTCACTAGCTTATCAGCTGTATTTATAAAATAGAAGCATATTTTAGACAGCTTTAGCAGCAGGAGAATAATAATGTTGAAAAAGATTTTCTGTAAACTGTTACTATTTCAAAGGTACTCTGAGGTACCTTTTTCTTTTCAGTGGTGTTAACACAGTTTAATGTCAATTTTGAATTTATGAGTTAAATCTGCAAAGGCTGTCCGTCGAAAGCCGTTATTTGCCGTTCTTACTCCATGCTAGTGTGTGATGCTTCAGATGCCTGTGATTGCCTGTTAGCAACTGTGTAATGCTAAGCAAGTCTATAGAAAGCAATTTTAAATACTTACACCAGTATTTACTTTTGCAGTTGTTATCCCACACTTGCACAAGTTAGCCTTGGTCAACAACCAGCAGTCTGTGGATTCGAAGAGACTCGATATCGCTACCCACCTGTTTGAAGCCTACAGTGCTCTTTCCTGTTGTTGTATCCTTTTTTTTAGGGGAAGTTTAGCTGTTAATTCTCTGGTGGGGGGAGAAGATTAATACTTGGGAGATAACTAAGTTTGTCTTTGAATGTATTATGTAAAACATGATCTGCTCAGTATGAAGAAGAGGTTTTCACAGAACGTGGATGTGGTGGGTTGACCATGGCTGGATGCCAAGTGCCCACCAAGCCAGTCTATCACTCCCTTCCTCAGCAGGACAGGTGGAGCAGAAAATAAAATTAATTTCTTAAAAAAACAAACCAACAAAACAAACAACAACAAAAATGCATGGATCAAGATAAAGGAGGTTTAATAAAGCAAAAGCAAAGGCCGTACATGGAAGCAAATGAAAACAGAATATTTATTCTCTGCTTCCCATCAGCAGGTGATGTCCAGCCACTTCCCAGGAAGTAGGGCTTCAGTACATGTAGCAATTGCTCCAGCAGACAAACGTCATAACAAATGTCCCTCGTCCTTCTCCTTTCTCTTAGCTTTTATTGCTGAGTAGACATGATATGGTATGGAATATCCCTGTGGTCAGTTTGGATCAGCTGTCCTGGCTGTGTCCCCTCACAAGATCTTGCCCACCCTCAGCCTGCTGACGAGGGGGGAATGCTGGAGAGAGAGCCCTAATGCTGTACGAGCGCTGCTCAGCAGAAGCCAAAACACTGGTGTGTTATCAACACCTTTCTAGCTACCAATACAAAGCACAGCTCTAGAGCAGCTTCTATGGGGAAAATTAACCCCATTTCAGCCAGACCCAATACAGTGGAACTGATAGATACTTTAAGAAAAAGCTACAAAAGCAGTAAATTAAGAAAAAGTACTGAAAGAATGTTACAGATGTATGAAATATATAAAATTAAATCTTTTGTTTTTTTTTCGTTAGTCATGAAGTACAAATGCTGTTCTGTTTTCTCGGGTTTTGCTGCTGTAGCTTGTCTCTGTGTTCTAGAGAATAACATTAGAAGACAGGAAAAAAAAAATCATTTCAGAAGACAGTTCTTATAATACCTTAACAACCTGCATTTTAGTTATTTCAGAGGATTTAATGGTCAGTCACTTTTTACCAGGACTTAAGTGTTTACGAACTGACATGGAACATCTCTCGCCAGAGCATGAGGTGAGCAGCTGTATTTACTAACTGACTGTGAGATGCAGGTGACAGCAAAAGTTGAAATGTAATGGTATTTAAAACCAAAAGTTAAGGAGAGCTACTCATAAGTGGCATCAAAACATAGCATTGACGGGTTTTTTTATAAGGAAACAGTCACACGATTTAAAAACCAGTGAAAATCTTTTTAAATGTATTTTTAAGCTGAGGACCTCTGCAGAGAAGTACTCAGTTGTCAGAAATGCTTGTAGGAACACAGACCTTTGTAGACTGAAGAAAAAGGAAATGCTTTTACAGTTTGATTTGTCATCAGAACAAGGATACACTAAAATCAGTGGCCACAATCTGTCCAAGGAAATGCAGATGAAAATTGGTGGAGTGCAGGAGAGAAATTATAGGCAAGGATGAGGAAAGTACGGGGTGTTTTTGAAACACCCCGTATAGTCCTTGAAATGCATGGGATGCAATTCTTATTTGGAGTCCTGCATCCAGTTCTGGGCTTCCCTGTACAGAAGCATAGACCTGGAGTTCAGCAAAGGGCCACTAAGATGACAAAGGGGCTGAGGTATCTCTCCTATGAGGAGAGGCTGAGAGACCTGGGGCTGTTAAGCCCGGAGAAGAGCAGGCTTGTCAGGGCTCTTATCAGTGTACATAAATACGTGAAGGGAAAATGTGCAAAGATGATGGAGCCAGGCTCTTCTGAGTGGTGCCCAGTGACGGGTCCAGGGGCAACGGGCACAAACTGAAACACAGGAGGTTCCCTCTGAACATCAGGAAACACTTTTTCACTGTGAGGGTGACTGAGCACTGGCACAAGTTATCCAGAGAGACTGTGGGGTTTCCATCCATGGAGATGTTTAAAAGGTGTCTGGACATGGTCCTGGGCAACCCACTGTAGGTGGCCCTGCCTGAGCAGGGGACTGGACCAGAGGACCTCCTGAGGTCCCTGCCAGCCTCAACCATGATGTGATTCTGTGAACTGTAAAAACCAAATTCTAATAAGCAGAGAGGACAACATGGGAGCTAACAAGATCGTCTTTGGTAGAAAGAGCTTACAGAAACTATCAAAAGAGAAGAGTTAGCAGGAGAAGCTGCCTTGAGAAACTTGAAAATCTTTGCCATAGGTCTGTGCACTCTTTTGTAAATCCTTAAAGAGAATGAACACTAACAGAGATTGAAACGTAGATACAAAGTCAGCAGCTGAAAACAAGATACATAGTTCACTTGCATGTTGGGAGAATCTTGACAGTATGAACATTTCAAATGATGGAGGAAAAGATTTAATCAAAATGTACAAAGGAATATCTTTCTGGTTTTTGAAGGTTAATAGCACATCTTCATGGATTACTTTGTACTTGAGAAAAGTAATTACTCTTCCTTATGTTTGCAAAAGTGACTTGAGACAACCATGTTCTTCTAGGAGTTCTAACTTCTTGATAACAAAGTCCCCTCTTCCAGTTATATATTCAGTCTACTAGCCTATAGTCTCATTCTTTTATTTTCTGTAGATTATCATATTATTTTATATAATTTACAGTATGTAGAACTGGATGTGAATTGATTTGAGGAACTTTCCAGTCCTAAAAGGAAAGAATCTGACTTCAGAGGACTGAGTCAGAAGGGACAGTAGTGACCGGAGCATCAAAGGCAACAGAATTGCACATCCTTACCACAGGCAGCACTGGAGGAGATCTGGTACTGATAATACTCAGTATTCAGAGTGAGCTGGGAGATGTATTGTGTTTTGGGAAGTCTAGGGGTATATGAAAGCTGCAGTAAGCAAAAGTTGGATTTGGTTTAATTTTCTTTGGTCTGTCATATTCAATAACAGGATCAGGATTTCCAAGAGGGAAATCTCAAAGGAGCGGGAGCAGGCCCTCCCCATGTGCCAAAAGATGAGCCAGTGGGAAAGAAGACTGGCCTGGCTGAACAGAGGAGCTTTGACTGGAACTCAGGAAAAAAAGGAGAATTTATGACCTTTGGAAAAAGGGGCAGCAAGTCAGGAGGACTACAAGGACGTCATGAAGTTATGCAGGGAGAAAATTAGAAGGACCAAAGCCCAATTAGAGCTGAATTTGGCTACTCCTGTAAAAGACAATTAAAAAATGTTTCTGTAAATATATTAGCAACAAAAGGAAAGCTAAGGAGAATCTCCTTTATTGGATGTGGGGGGAAACACAGTGACAGAGGATGAGGAAAAGGCTGAGGTACTTAATGCCTTCTTTGCCTCAGTCTTTAATATTATAGTAAGACCAGTTGTGTTTCAGGTACCCAGCCCCCTGAGCTGGAAGACAGGGATGAGAAGCGGAGTGAAGCCCCAATAGTTTGAGGCAATGATTAGAGACCTGCTACACCACTTAGACACACACAAGTCTACGGGGCCAGGTGGGATCCACCCAAGGGTTCTGATGGAGCTGGTGGAGGAGATCACCAAGCCGCTTTCCATTGTTTATCAACAGTCCTGGCTAACCAGGGAGTTCCCAGTTGACCGCAAGTTGGCAGATGTGACGCCCATCTACAAGATGGGCTAGAAGGAGGATCTGGGGAACTACAAACCTGTCTAACCTTGGTGCCAGGGAAGGCTGTGGAGCAGCTCTTCTTGAGTGACAGCATGCAGCATGTACAGGACAACCGGGTGATCAGGTCCAGTCAACACGGGTTTTTGAAAGGCAGGTCCTACCTGACCAACCTGATCTATGACAAGGTAACCACCTAGTAGATGAGGGAAAGGCTGTGGATGTTGTGTACTTAGACTTCAGCAAGGCCTTTGACACCATATCCCACAGCATCCTCCTGGAGAAGCTGCAGCTCATGGCCTGGATGGGTGAACTCTGCGATGGATAAAGAACTGGCTGGATGGCCGGGCCCAAAGAGTTGTGGTGAATGGAGCCCAATCCATTTGGCGGCCGGTCACGAGTGGTGTTCCCCAGGGCTCAGTTGTCATCTGAACTTACTTAGTGTTCTACCAGGTCCTGCATCTAAGTCATTTTTGAAGACATTGAAGAGCACTGGCCCCAAGATGGATCCCTGTGGAACCCATTAGTGACTGGTCACCAGCCCAACGTAAACCCATTCACTAGAACCCTTTGAGCCCGGCCTGTCAGTCAATTGCTCACCCACTGTATTGTGTGTTCATCCAGCTGTGTGCTGGACACCTTGTCCAGCTTTACTGAAATCTTAAAAGATCACATCAACTGGCTTCCCTTGGTCAACTGGGCGAGTAACCTTGTTGTAGAAAGAAATTAAGTATATTAAGCAACACTTTCTCCTCATGAAACCAGTAGTGGCTGGGACCAATGACTGCATTGTCTTTCAGATGCTTAGTCCCTTCTGTCAGGTCCCTTCTTTTACCTTCTCTGCTTGCCTTCAGTTTATTTTCAAAACGATTGGATTTTGAGTTGCATGATAGATATAATCAGTATTTCATAAAAATATTTAGTCCATCTGCAGTATTTTTTATAAAACTTAAGCATATGTTATATCTCTTAAATGTCTCTATATTTAGAATTACATCTCTATTAATAAAATATCTCTCTTAAAGGAGGTCTAAATTATTTCACAGCCAGTCCTGTGACTAAACAAAGAGAACCCAAGGGAATAGGTGTGAGCAGTATGTGCAAAATTATAATGTGTAATTGCCATATGATACTATATTTATACCTGTCCTCTGTTTCACCCTCAACTTTAAGACTAATTAATTTGGAGAAGAGGGAAGAATTGCTCTAATCTGTCTAAGAATGATGCAGCCTTCCTGGAAGGAGCTGAGCAATGGATGGGACCTCCATCCTGGTATTCAAATGACTCTGGGTCCCTGCTGAATTATTCTTCTCCTTGATCAAGACTTCATGTTGTTGATATTTGGAACATGTAGATTCATTCAGTTAGATCTACAAAAATGGAGAAGTGCTCCAGTGCAGAGGTAGAAATGCTAAGTAACAGAAATTAGGGCTGTTGTGCTTAGAAATTTCAATTTTCTTTTCATACAGAAAGAAAGCTTGTTTTTTTTCACTGAAGTTCTGAATGCATTTCTTTTCTACATCTGTACTCTTGAGTTTTAGCACTTGCATAGTATTTTATCCAAATGAAGGACAGCAAATTTAGCATTAATAGTTGTAGTCCTGTTAGACTCATACACAGGTTTGTATGCTGCTTTCTGAAACATTCAACATATATCACATCTGCTACCCAAACTGTTTCAAACGTTTAAGTAATACTTTTGAAGGAATAGAGTGAACAGTGGCACAGATCTGCAGATCAGGCTGCATCTTATCAATGTAATAAATGGTTTCAAAGGATATTTCGTACTTCAGCTGTCTGACAGGGATTTGAAAGAAATACACTTTTAAATGTATATAAATACACTTTTAAATAGTTATCACTTGGCAGTAACCATTAGTGAGTGATCTGTATTTTAGCAATTGAAATTAGTTTTTTTTCCTTTATTGTATGTATTCAGGTTTGGTAAGACACTACTAATTTTAATTGCTTGTAGCTTTGAGATTCTTAAGTGTAGTGTCTCAACGACGTGCTTAGCTTTCTTCTGAGCTGTGAGTGGAGAAAATTTCCATTTAAGCAGTGGGTATGTGTGTATACATATATGTACACACATATATACGTGTGTGTGTGTGTGTATATATATATATATGTTTATAGTTTCATACTCTGCATTGCAACTGTTTTGCCCAAGTGTCTCTAATGCTTTTGTCTCAATGTGTTAAGGGAGTCCTGTTGTGGGCAAGGCAGGGAGATATATACCTCTTCAGTCAGTTGTTTTATTTCTTTAAAAGCCTGCTATGGGGAAACATTTGTTTGTTTGGGGCATGCCAGAGAAATGTAAAATGTCAGTGTGGGGGTGGTTTTGGTGTTGAATATTCTGCAGAAACCTTTAATGTTGCAATTTCTTAAGTAAAGAAAAAAAGCCTTGATTCATAGAAAACCTGGAAGACACCAGTGAAATGATACAAGTTTGCTTTAGCACTTCCTGTCCATTAAGATGTTGTCTCAGGGTGCCATCACACTTTTTTCTTCTTTGCTTCTTCTTTCATGCATAGTGTTGGTAAAGATACAAATTTTTAAAGGTACTTGAAAGCTCTCTGAAGGAAAATAGAGGGAAGATGAATGTATGTCAAAGTTAATTGCTAATAAATAAAAGTATTGTTTGAAAAAAGGAAGATAAGGAGGTGTGTCACAAGTGAGTTTGCTTTAGCTCTTTAAAAGCTGGGGAAGCAGGAGGGAGTCTTGAACTACTGTAATTATTTCAAAAACATTTTCTTCCTTGAAATATTTTGAATGGTTTTGTTGTTACTAGCCACAAGGCATTATCTGAGAGCTGGAATTTCAATGCACTTGAAAAAAAACAGAGAAACTTTTTCAACAGTTCTTCTAATGTCAGAAATTCATCACGGAGTAGATTTCCTATGAAGCGTTAATGCGTAAGAAAAATGTTGTGTAAATCTCTTCCTTGTGTATCTTAGGTTATTTTAAGCTCCATGATAAAAGAGTGTGAACAGAAAGTGGAAAACAAGACCGTCCAAGAACCACAGGGGTAAGACTTCCACTTCTCTTTTTTCTGTGCCTCCAGATTGATGTTCTGCAGAACCTATTCCATAATAGTGTCTAAGGCTTGTGACCAGAAGTCCCACACTTACATATTCTGTATTTGAAAGCAGATTTTAGGAACTTTAATTCAGTTTGTGGTTGTTTCTGTCTCCAGCATAAGACATGGGACAACACATTTTTATTTGTATCATAGCAATTATGTTCTTGGTTTTGTTACTTTCTTCTTAACTTTTTATCTGTTTAACGCAGTAGTTGAATTTCTGTCCTGAATCTGAGAGCAGGGAGCGTTCGGCCTAAGTGCTTAGAGCAATGCATGTGGCACACACCTTGCAACCTTCTTTCATGGGGGTGGCCTGCAGGCTGGAGGAATTGTTCTGGTCATGGTGATCATAGAATCATAGAATGTCCTGATTTGGAAGGGACCCACAAGCATCATCGCGTCCAACTCCTGTCCCTGCATGTGACAACCCCACAGTTCACACCATGTGTCTGAGGGTGTTGTCCAGTCTCTTCTTGAACACTGTCAGGCTTGAGGCCGTGACACCTCCCTGGGGAGCCTGTTCCAGTGCTCCACCACCCTCTGGGGGAAGAACCTTTTCCTCATGTCCAACCTAAACCTCGCCTGGTGATGACCTGCTCCAGGCTGCTGTCTTTGGTTGCATGTGACCGGTGTACATAAGTGTTTAAACTGACTTACCTGTGTGAATATGCTCATTAGTAAATATGTTGGCTTTGGGATAGTGCCACCTATGTTGTACTTTAGGAAAACACCTATTATACAAATGCCCAGTAAACCCATCTCTCCAGTGAGGCATCAGACACATGGTGCATGTGCATTAATTCACCTCATGTGGGAGAGGTGGTATCGTATGTGTGTGTCTCTCCTGATAAAAAAAGCGGCTAGCAGACCCACAAATTTGGAAAGTTAAGCATCATTATGGTGAGATGTATGTGTTCTTTTGTGTGCTTATTGCCTGGAATGACATACCAGCAGGTAACTTCTCATAGATTATTGTATAAATTAATTAATCCTTAGCAGTGTTGCCAGGAAGATTTTGATAAGAAACCATAGGTATCTGAAAATATATCCTTAGTCCTGTTACCTTGCCATGGGAATCAAGACAGTTACTGAAACTTGTTTGTGCCTTGCTTCCATATCTGTAACAAATGGATAGAATTTACTTCTTGAAAGAGCTCAGGCAAAATGCTGGAAGAAACTGGTAGTTTGAGAATGACTGAAATAGGAAAGGTGTACAAGAATTGAACAGTGAGACCTGGTGTGGAAAAAGAGTCAGTCTCTCATGCACTAAATAAAATATCACAGCAATACTAGCGATAATTAGCCTGTTTTCTAGTGCAGTTGATCAATAGAGTGTAGTAAGAACTGAAGCCATTTGAGATGTGAGCATTGGGTCTGCTTTTAAAGGTGTTCTAGAAATGAACTTTAGACTTTGGAAGTGAAATAACTTTAAAAATGTCCAGGTTCTACAAGGAATCACAATCTGGAGTGTTCCTGTTCTAATAGGGTAGTTGGTTCTGTCTAGTCCTATAGAAGTCCAGGGAGAATAAATACAAAACCTTTAAGATCTGAAGAATGCAGTTGGTCACCTTCTTTCCTCTTTCCTGTTCATGTGGCAATATGATGAAGTAGGGACTGTACTAAGTGTTTTCCAGTTGAGTAGCTATTTTCATGATGAAATAGGCATTTCTGGGACATAGTTATTCACAGAATAAAAAGAGGTTTATATGACTTAATCACTCCACAGCCATATTCCTTGCTTCCAACATAAATAGGCAGTCAGTCAAGAACCGAAGGATGCATTCATTCACGCTATTTGTTCCCACAGCTTCACTATGTTCCTTCCTCAAGCTTTGTACTTTTGCCCTTATCCTTTCTGCCGTCTCTTAAATAGAGTTTTCTGGCATGTGTACATGTGTGTCCCCTCAACAGCCATACTTGAATGTCCATCCCTCTCCTGTATCCTTCAGATACTTCAGCAGCTGTGTATTTGCTCTTTATTTTTAAAGAACGGTGAATGCTTAGCTTGCCTTCAGCTCCATTAAAGGTCAGCAGTTGAGCCCACTATTTCCTCAGAAAAAAAACTACCAATGTTGGCAAGATAAGAATCTACCAACACCTGGTGAGATAGAAACTTGGTAGTTGTCCTATTAGACCCATCCTGTCTTTTGCAAGTTTACCAAGGTCTTCCCTGTACTACATACCTTACATAGTATAATAGGTACCCAATAGGTAATTGTGATAAGACAGAATTAACAGCCAGACTCTTTGTGGATCTGATACTAATCAATTGCTGTAGACTCTCACCACCAAACCTGTGCAAGGACATCCCTCCACATAAGCAATGACTTAATATTTTGACTAACAAGTTGATTCATGAGAATCAGTTGCATATGTGGTCATCTGTTACTTTGCAAATATTTCCCCTGCCTGGGTTTTATGGACTTTTTGTTTTACATCAACAGACTAACCAATATTATTTTTCCATTTTCAGTTTAATTATTTGTGCAATAAAGGGGCCACTACCTTAGACTTTGACTCTGTAAAGAAAAGATTAGAATCAGTGCATGTATCTAAATATACAAGATAAGACTCTTATGAACTTTTTAAAGTAAATTTCACTTCTTGAGCAACTTACTCATACCAGTGCAGATACATTAACCTAAATGTTAGAGGTCTGTATTACGTTAAATCCCTCTTATGAAAATATTTTGAAATCACAGTTAGTCCTACTTAAACCATTGCAGAAACAGATAAGTGCAAATATGATAAAACATCCAATGTATCTTCTTTCAGAATGTAACTGCTGAAAACTGTAAGATTTGAAGAGAGTAAGTTTTCACAGTGTGTTGCTTCATTCTTTAATTAGCCTTCCCCTTTCTCATTCAAAATCGGGCTATGGTTGCAATCTTGTACTGTACAAAATTAAAATGAAATATTTTACCACTGAAGAAATTACCTTTTCGTATGCACAAATATGTCCTTTTTCTTGCTAAGTCCTTGCCAATTTCAGTTCCTAATTTCATTGTTTTTTATATATGGTTTTTTTGATGAAGGATTTCAGTGCAACTATGAAATAATGTACTGATTTTTGTTAACAACACGAAAACTAGATGCAAAAGCATTCATGAGATGCTGTTGATTATCTTGTCTTCACTCCTTACTGTTAGAAAATATTGGTCAAATAATACAAGGTCACAGAAATAGTTTTTTAAAAAAATAAACTTTGTCTTTTTAAATATTGGATAGCCACTTTTGTTTAACATTTTCTTCAGCAATTAACAATCTACTTCAGCCTTGGGTTACAACTTAGGTTACAAACTGATTTTTATAAAATATCCAGCATGAATGCTTTGGCCTAAAGCTTCCCCATAAAACCAGCAGAACTCTGTGTAGCGTGTAATTCATCTAGACACTGGTCAAAAATTTGATGTTTACATGTTATTTTTGCTTATGGCTTGGTTTCGTGCTTTTTTTTTTAATAATGAGTAAATGTAAGGACTTTTCTGTAGGATTACTTGTTTCAAACAAGCTAAGTTATTTCCTTGGTTTCTCTGGTTATTTTTTTAAAGACATGAGACTCAAATTATTTGATTTCATATATACTTCTATTATCAGTTTATATAATAGAAGTACTTTTGGGGCATATTTAAACTTTTAAGTATGTCGGCTGTTGTTGCTTACATTTCTGTTTACAATAACATAGTATTAGAGAGCATGAACTTCCAGACACTCCAGTTCTTAATCTTTAACATCAGATGGTTGTTATCCCTCAAAACTGTTTTGAAAGTCAAGTGAACATTTCCTGGTTTTCCTCAGATTTGCTCAGAATCATTAGAATAATGACAGTAGAGTTTGCCTAAAACCAGAGGTTTGTCACCAGTTGCTCAGCTTTCTTTTCTGAAGTGAGCAATTTGATTTTCTTAATGTTGCTGATTCTTGGAATGCAGTACATTTCCCAAATCCTTTTCCCTATTTACACACAACTCAAGGATACATCCTATGCTAGAATAGCTTCTGGTTGTTAACCAGCTGATAGCGAGTATAAACCATTATTTACATAATTTATATGCTCTTTATCATGAAATCAACGGAAATGGCACAATAAATCCACCTTACAGTAGTAGTAGCTTATCTGGTAAGTTTTATCAGCTGAAAATGTACTGTTTCCTAGTCAACTGTAGTTGTTTAATCAAGCCAAAGATGTCTGGCTATGTGATTGTGCCTGAAAGAAATATTTCACTTTAAACATTTATAAATTATTTCAAAACAGCTGTATATCTTCATCACTGGCTGCTAAACAGAACAAAAAATGTTATTTTTAAATGTCAGTTTTAATAAGATGAGGTTTATCAAGAGACACAACCTGAGAACAACTTTCAAAATTGTAAACTTCAGCAAAAAATCAGGCATCATACTTGCAATAAAATGATGCTTATATGCTAAGTATTAGATAACGAGGAACTTCACAGAGCTTTCAGAAAATACCATCTGATAAGAAGATCTAAAATGGGATGCTTGGTTTGAGTAACCTGTTCCATTATTAGGAGATGTACTGAAAAAAATACCTAATAGTATGTTGTGTGAGACTCTCAGGTCTGCTGTGTGAGGTTTGCGATTTTAACTACAAATATAGGAAGTATGGAATATTTATTAATATTCCTGCTATCATACATTTGCCTTGTTACACTCCGAGCCAGATTGCTCCTACGATGCTAAACAATTACTGTTGTCTGAATCTGAGCTCACTGATATGTTGTAAATTTAAAAAAAAAAAACAGTTAATGTTGCAGTATTGGGATAATTTCTTAACACGTTGTTCAAAGTTGTAGCATCTCGTAGGTTCAGCATTGATTGTGTTGCTCTTTCTAGTCCAGTTTGTGGGAATATTGTGAACTCTCCATTGTCTTTTCTAGTCCACGTGAAGTAGGAACAGTCAGGCAAAGGTAGGAGGAGTCACATTCATCACCACCAGGATGAAGCTTTTACCTGGCAAGGGGTCGCCCTCAGTGCCCCAGGGTGGGGGAAAACCGAACAAGTAATAGAAAATAAATATTCATTGGGAGTTAGTAGATTGTGAGTCCACAACAATTTTCAGCTCTGCTCATTGAAAAATAAGAGTTGGAAATTAAGGAGAGAGGTCACCGTTTTGTACTAACCTTGCTTCTACTTTTCGCTCCGTGTCTGCTGATGGTCGCTGTCGGAGGCAGGTACTTGGGCTGAGTAGATCCTTGGTCTGAACCAGTACTGGTGTTCTTACATTAAATAAATAAGGATTGACATGTCGAGTGAGAAGGTAAAGCAAATCTTTCACAGAGATTTGTCACTAGAGCAATTGCCAAATAGCTAACAAATGCTACTGTGCTGACTTCTGAAGGCAGTAAAAACTAGCGTGCACAAAAATAGTTTACACCTTTTCATTAGGACTGTGAGGGCCTGATAATTCATTTAACAGCGTGTATTTGGGCTTGGCGGTTTTTTAGTTCTCAATGGGCTGGGTTTCTGTGATCTCGAAACCTCTAAACTTCCAAGACAATTCAGTTGCTTATTAAATAACAGCACAGTGTTGTTTTTGCCTCGTGGTCTTATGTCACTATTTTTTTCCTTCCCTAGCTCAATGTCAATTGCAGCGAGCCTTGTGAGTGAAGACACAAAGACCAAGTTTTTGAACAAAATGGGCCAGCTGACCACATCGGGTGCAATGTTGGCGAACGTCTTTCAGAGGAAGAAGTAAGATGGGAAAAGGGAATCCCAGCTGACACTAAGATGGACCTCACAGAGACTGGTTCCTGTACTTGAAGTACTTGCCTTTTAATTTCTTCCGTCTTACGTTCTTGTAGTATAATTTTATTCTAACCTCCAAAGATATTTGCACTGCTTTTGAATATCGCTGTGTATCTGTTAATTTTGGGTTAACTGTGGTTGATATAAAACTGAAATCATAGTCTGTACCAAGTCCCTGTTCTGTGTTCTTGTCTTTCCAGCATAATTTTTTTTTATATAGTGGAATTTTTTTTTATTTTCTGACAGGATATCAGCAAATATCTGTATTATACATGGAGCTATTATGACGGTACTTAAAATAATGTAAATTTGAAGTCATTGTCATGAAGTAATAAAAGTGGAGATTACTTATGTATTTAAATTATGAAAGAGTAATGCAGATTTTTTTATTATGTTTCTAAGAAGAAGAGGAAGAGCCACCAGCATTTGTCTGTGCTTCTAGGGTTGTTTTTGTAAGTATTGTGCAGCTTCAATCCAGAGGAATCGCAGTAGCTAATGTACGAGACTGCTTGCACTGCATCAGTCCACAGGGAATGCTCATGTTTCAGATGCTTTATGCTGACATTGTAAATGCTGTACAAAGTCCTTCAGATAAAATTCTCACATCTGTTGTGGTTTTTTGAGGGATGTTTTCTTTTGGTGGGGCTTTTGTTTTATTTTAAAGCACTTTAACAACCAGTCTACACATCCAGAGGCACATCCACTAAGTAAAGGAAAAGCATTAATTAATGTTACTAAATGTATAAGCTACTACACAGGGGTCCCGGTACAGTTCTGCAGGCAGAGGAAACTTATGCAGGAGAAAAAGCGCTTTCATCTTACACTCAGTGTGCAGCTCTGTGTACTGCGAAAGCTAAAATTAAGATGGTTTGTTGTTTAGATTGAATTTCAGTTCAAACTTAATTTCACAGTATTTGAAATTATGTTAAGAGAGTTTGACATGCAGTTTCTTTAAAATGTTAGGTGGGCTGCACACATGCTTTATAAAAATGACATTACAAGGAGTGTCTTCAACAACTACCTAGTATTTTTGTTAGCAGGGAGGCATTAACAACTAAATCCTTTTATTCTTATGCAGCACTTCTTTTTCCCTTCTTTACATCAGTGTAAGCTTCCGAAGGTAAACCCAAGTGCATGCATAAACTGGTATGAGTTAGTAAAATATAAAAGCTCAGGCATTCTCTGACACGGTACCATTCACTTGGAAGCATTAACATCTTTGAGGACAGGGGAAGCAAAAGGAGTGAGGGAAGAAAGTGTTCACTTCTGAAACAGAGCATGGATGGAGTAGCACTTCAGGTATCCCCCCTAGACAGACATGATGGACATAATTTGAGGCTTGTGACCGCTGCATGTCTGTGCCTTTTGGCTCTACACATAGAGATGCCCACCACGTCTGTGTTGTGACAGCGCCCGCTGCACACTCGCACATGGTCAGTCCCTTTTGCACTGATGAAACGCTTTTCCTGAGATGACGGACGGTGCAATGTCTTCGTGTTGCTTGTTACCATGAGAGTATACTTCTAGCAGACTGGCTATGAAATGGAGACATTCCTGAGGAATGGGAAGTGGTGACATTCCTCTCTATTGTTCTGTTGTCAATAAAAAGTTTTGTATACCTGCCTTGTCTTGTCACTTCTAGTCTTCTCTGAACAAAAAAATATGTTGCATCGAAACAGCTCTTACAGGAGAGAGGTCTAATGCACAGAAATTCTTTAGGCTTAGCTTTTTGTCCCGTAGTGGATGGTAGACTGAACTTGCTAAGTTTCCCATATCTTATGTGCCTGTTTCACTCTGGCTTCTAGTCATGTGGCTTTATTGCCATTTTCACGCAGGGTCTCCTCCTCTGCTCTGCCACGCTTTTTGGGTTTTTTATGCCTCTTCTTCTGTATCTGTTCAGTAGTTGCAGTGCCAGGGATGTCTGCGTAGTCATGAGACCAAAATTACTTCTTTATGGTTAAACTTCTATGTGCCAAAGCAGGGCAGCTGCCTGTCAGCGGCTCCTGGCACATGCTGAACTTCAGCCAGCATTTGAAAGCCTGCTCATTGGCAGAAGCCGAAAAGCTAACAGCAATTTAACTGTGGATGGTTGTGGGATGAGACTCTTCAGTTTGTCAGTATCGATGTTGTGTCTTTGCCCAGCTGGCTCCAGTCTCTCTAGCCCCTTGCAAAGTTTAGCTTTTGCTAGTCAGCATTTTACTTCATTCCCATTGATCCAAGGAGGCATTAGAGAATCCCAGGAAGACCAGTGTGGTAACTGCTGAGGTGAAAATAATTCCATGTAAGCAAAAAACATTACATAGGTTGTCTTCAAGAATTTTGCCTCCTAAATTTCAGGTGTCTCTTGATACATGTTGGTTGCAGCAGATTCTTTTAAATGTTTATTAGTTTACCGGATTTTGACAGTTTTTCAAGAAGATTGGAAGAAGCTGTTCTGTGTGGGTTTGGGGGATGTTTGGGGTGATTTTTCTTTTTTCTCCTCACTATGGCACTGTGGCATTTGGCATTGCGAAAGAAAAGAATATTTTAAATTACCTTTTTTCCCCCTCTTGTTATTATACAAAACCCAGTTGGATATCCAGCACGGAAAGCAATTCATCCCCAAAGAGTTGTCTTCAACTGCCTGTGGCTCTGTCTAAGGAAGGATTCTTTATTAAATTTAAAAAAAAAAAAAAACAAGGCTTTATTAGCTGTGCCTGAAGTTGCACAACTTGTTGGTTTTAAATAGGGACTATGTTGAAGGTCTCATGCTGCCCCAGTGAAATTTCAGAATCTTCTTATTTTTATTGAAAGGCTCGACTCTTATGCTCTTAAGCAAAGATGATCAGTGGCCTGAAGGTACGTGGTTGCTTGTGTGAGTGTTCATGATCTAAATATGTTTTCTGCAGAATAAACAAAGGCTGACTGGTATTATGCATATATTTTGTTCTGAAATAGAGTGTTTTCTAAAACTATAAATGAGGCAAATCACTTGTCTTCTAATCAAGGTAAAGGAAGCTCTTTAAGGAAAGCTGCACATGCTTCTGTCAGTCTCTTCCCACTGCTCTTTCACAATAAGAAGAGAAAAATTGCTGCTGTTGCTGCACATAAAAGTATATTCTGGTTAGGAGAACTAAAAGTGGTATCTGAATGGATTCAGGGATAGAGAAACCGAGGAAGCTGATGTTTGCAAATTGAAATGTTAAGTTTGAAAGATAAAAGCTATCCATGAAGAAAACCTGTTGTGAAGAACAAGGAGGAGTTTTTGTAATATATTGTGGGAATTCATTGCTACATATGGATGATGATTCAAAATGGTGCAGAAAAAGCAGAAGTGTGGAATATTTCTGTTCTCTCTGTTGTGACAGCGTTAATGGCATTTTTCTATTCCAGGAATAAGTGGCTCTATGGTTTAGTGCAGTTTCTAAAGGTGGGTGTCACACATTCAAAATGTTGTAAGTAATTTCCCATGTGAAACTTACTGATGTAGATATTTAAGTAAACCACAAAGTACCAGCAAAGCTTCATGGAGCAGAAAATCATTAATAGGCTGGTAAAGCAAGCTGATTGGCATGGCATTGGTCCTAGGTAGTGCCACAGAATTTCTTGCATCAGATGTAAATGCTGATGAATTAGAGGATTGCAATACAGTGCCAGGCAACAAGACTTCAAGGAAACTGGTTTGATGGCTTACTGAGCGAGCTTGGCCAACTTTTCTAGCAGACGCATCCGGATATGTAGCTAATTTGTTTCAGACTACAGAGTTGCTCAACAAAGGCACAGAGGAGTGCTGTTGTTGAATAAGTATGCTAATCAGCTCCAGGGTGTTGGTACTATATGCTAATATATCATGTGTTAAGTAATCTTGATGAGTAACCACAGAGGAGTAATCATTTTCCAGAGAAGCTGTTTCTAAAGTGTTCTGCCTTTAAGTGTAATGCCAGTCAGGTTTCACGCTTACAGGTGACCTGCAAGAAAAGATGATTCTGCTTGCAACATGCAAGTCCATGGGAAACCACCTGTCTTTGGAGGCATCTGCAGTATGTGCAGAGCTTGAGCTTCCATCATACGTCCAATGTCATGAAAGGCTTCCTTAGACTGAAAATTTCTAGTTCCTAGAATCTTCAAGCATGAGCCATTCTACTGTAGGAGTCAGTGACTTGAAAAGTTGGCTCGTGAGTTGGCGCAAAGAGCCACCACCATAGCAGTGGCCTGCCTGGTTCCTTTCCCAGCACTGGTGCTGTGTGTGCTCCTCACCCCGTCCCTCATTCACTGGCCTGTACCCCTAACCTCCAACTTTTCTAGCCCACAGAGGCAGACACGGCTTTATTCTGCCATTTAAATACTGCGTGCATACAAACAGAACCATTTGCAGTGTACTTGAATATTGCCATTCCCAAAATTATCATGACTGTGGTCTTGTGCTGCTGCTCTTTGCCCTGCACTTTAATGGAGATTTTTCCCGTTTCCCAAAACCTGAGAAACCTCTTCGGCTTCAGTTGTGGCAGAGATAGAGGCAGCGTGATGGAGTCCTGCTGAAGCTACAGCAGCTGCAGCGAAGTGTGCACCTTGTAGGGTCCTGTCCATCATTCTGCCCAGCACGTTACACCTTCCTTTCAGAGGTGTTCCAGGGTCATCAGGGAAGTGGGGACAGGGAAGAAGCAGCTGTAGTGATTAATGGGCAATAAAGTTTCATTTAGATTCGATTCTTTGCTGAGGGATGAATTCACTCTGTTGATCTGAGTCATCTCAAGATTCAGGTGAGTTGTCAATGAAGTTCAAGATTGCCAAGTGTGCTGTTAGATCAAATGATGGGATGGTCTGTGGAGCTGGCATGGGGACATTGCATTGTATTTCAAAGCAGTTATGGTCTCAGTTCTCCTGGTGAGGGCTTGGTGGGTGCCTGCCAGCCTTGAAGACTCACCTCCACGCAGGACCGAGGCTGAGGTGTATCCTCAGCAGCGCAAACTCCCCAGTTCGTGCCGCTCTTGGTAAAAGGATAAATGTGTGAGTTAAGTCTTGGAGGTCCTCAGGTTGGTGTCTCTTATAAGCATGAACAAATATTCAAAGTTAAAAATTCACCACGAGTTTGTATTTCTTTCCAGAAGTCTGTAGGCATTGTTACTGCCACAGTGGTTGGTGATAACATATCCGTGCAGCGCCAGCTTGCAGGTACTTTAAATACTTGACACATTAGTGGTGGCTGGTTGTAAGGTGTTTTTTTCTTTTGAATGCTGCAGACTTCAGGGTTTTGACAGGCATTCAGCACTGGTATACTTTTGTGGTATTGCAGAACGTGTGTCACACCAGTGTGACTTAGGAGCTTCATTATAGGTGCTCTGTCATGCTTGTTCATTTGAAAATATCATGCTTGTTCATTTGAAAATATCATGCTTGTTCATTTGAAAATATCAAGGAGACTGGGCAATAGTCTGCTATGGAAACTTGCATTTCACAGTTTCAAGTTGATGGCATGGTTTTGTGTTTGGTGGGTTTTGTTTGTCTGGGGTTTTTTTGTAAATAACATTTTTTTAAATGTATTTCTTTTAATAGCTAGAGACCTCAAATGAAACTAGAGTCCCCTGTGCTAAAAGTATGCAGATATTTCTCTACCTTTTTTCTCTTTAGCCTAGTGTGGAAAGCTCCATACATTGGCTCATATAGCAGGGCCCTCTCCCTGTGGTGTGTGATGAGGCAGCTTTTCTCCCTGGCCCCATGATGGACACTGTGTGTGGGTTGCTGGTACTCCAGAACCTGCACTGTGACCCACCTGCCCTCCAAGGCATCCCCCTGATTAGGGGACTCTTTCCTAGAGCTCTAACTTTGCACATGTGCTGTGTTTCTTGCTCACCTGCTGAGAGACGGGTGCTCATATTTACAAAGCCTATATTTAGCTCAGAGTCCAAAACCCCAACCAACCTTTACGATGTCTAGTGGAAGAAAAACATTGATTTAGATCCAACAAAACCCTTCATGTATCTCATCCCCCATCCCTCAACAGGATGTGAGAGGCAGGAGAATGGAAGCACCTCCATAGCCTTCGTGCATGGTGTGGAAACGCACCCTGGGGTACAACCATCTGCCTTTTGGGTTTGTTTCTCTGCACATGTTTCTTTTCATGTCATTTCAAAGACCCGGGTTTTAACACGCAGCCTCCTGGTTCTCCCTCCTGGGGAAATGGGGCATCATGAGGCGTGGGGGAGTTCAGCAGCATGGATAAAGTGAAGGAACATAGGTCCACGTGTGCTGTTCAGATGCCCAGCTGACTAGCATATCCACCAAACCATTCCTCATCTTTGCTTTTCAGGTTGAAAGTTTTGTAAAGACGTGAGTCAAATTCAGGGATTGCCTTGGGAGTTAGTTGGTGTTTATTGAGGCTCCTAGAAAAAAGGCATTTTTGCACTGACAGTGACGTGGTTTCATTTTCAGACAGTTACAAGGCTTGCAGTATCACACTGAATAATGTAGTTCTTTTAATATATTGTTTAGTATGTAATTTCCACTTTTCTCTCTCTAGGAAGGAGGTAAAAAGAGATCCGTGCTGACTGCAGACCTGCTAAGCGGTCAGCCCTGCTCACAGAGTGTTTTCCATGGCAGGCTCCACCAAGGACAGGATCCCAGTATATCTGGGGGGACTATTTTGATCCTGTTGCAGCCTAAGGCTGCACGTGGTTTTCCATCTCTCTTCTTCAAAACGAGCATCTCGAAGGCCAGTCTAGTTCGGGCTGGCATTCCTCGGTGGTGAACAGAAACAAGAGGCACCTAAATGCCACTGTAAGTTTGAAACTTTCAGATTTCAAGTATTTTGGTTTTGTTCCAAATAGGTGCCTTGAAAAGGTAGCTGAAAAACTAGTGTTCTATAATAGGAAAAAAAAAATCTTTTCTATAAAAGGCTGACAAACAAGTTTCAATGTAAATTTTTTAGTTTTTACTTCTGCCACATAGAATGATATATGTGATAAATGTGAGAGCATTGACAGCACATTCTCCTGTGCAATGCCTAGTTCATATTTTCGAGCATTCACATTTCAGTTTCTAACAACCTACTGCAATACATAATTAAGATTATAAAGCACCCAGTTTTGGCTTCTGCGGGTTTTGGCTCAGAAACATAAAATTTAACCCAGAGGAAAATGTCTGAGCTTTCAAAAAGAGGCTGTTTTCACATAGTGGTAGAAAACGAAAGAAATTTCAGCCCAAACAAGAAATACTTCAGGCAGGATCAGGGGTGAGAATGCGAAAGTAATCGAGCTAACGTGCAATGCTGAACTATCTGGAGCTCCTCTGAGCTGAACAGGGCTTGGCTTTACCCAATGCCCCCAAAGCCTTTGCTCAACATCTACAGGGCGACCAATAATGTGTCTAACCCTGTGAGTTTGCTCCTGTAAATCTGTGGTTAGAATGAGCAGCTGGTAAATAAACACAGCCTATAGCCTTTGTATTGTGCTAAATGTGAAAAGGGGAAGAGACTTAACAGACTGTTCTGTTTAAAAAGAAACATTTCCTTGTACCTTAAACATGCACATTTTAAAACACCCTGGCCAGCACAGGGCTGTGAGATTTTGGCGTTGGGTGGACGTGGCTCTGGCAGGAGGATCACCCAGCGCTGCCCCAATGTCTCACCAGGCTCCCTCCACCACCGATGGGCAATAGTACATTACCCACACCTCACACCTCACCGTGCAAAGCCCCCGCTGAATTTGGCTTCACACCTGTTGCCTACTGGGCAAGCTGGGTGCTGTGGTCATCCTTCCCTTTCCTCATCCCCGACTCAATTTCTGTTCAGTGCTAAAGCTGTAGCCTGTCCACACCTAGTGTGGTGAGACCCCAACCCCTCTCACAGGTCAGCAGGGCTCTGACACTGCAATTGCAAGCTCCATGGCTTGCAAAAATCCCATCAGCATGTCTCTTGTTCTAGTTCTTATTGAGGTGAATGGGCCAGCCACTGGCCCTAAGCCAGGCACATTGTCTGGTGTTGTTGCCCCATATTCCATTGTGGAGCATCAAACCCACGTAGGAGCCACCAGTGCCCAAACAGCCCTGCCACGCTGGAGACCAGGCAGGGACCACGGGCATGGAGACCGGCTGGAGCAGGGACCAGGTGCTTGCAGAGGACATTGACGGTGTTATCACGGCCCTTGGAAACTATGCAGAGGTGAACTGAAGGTCATAGGTTTGTTTTGCCATACAGACATGTCCTCCATGCTAATGACAGGAGAGAAGCCCAGCAGACATTTCTGTCCCAAGTGCTTCTCTGAGTAGAAATCAGACCACAGCCGCCCAGGTAAAGGATAATTTTTTAAATTATTTCTTTATATTTTGTGTCCGAATTTATTTATTTATTTGCAAATGCAGAGCAATTTAGATTTCTTTTTTTTTCCCCCCTGGTTAAGGGTTAAATCTAAATACACAAGTGAAAGAACAACTTCCTTATTCGCTCAAGTCAGCAGCACGCTCCCGGCTTATTTCACAGGGGCATGTGAGCACGGGGAGGCAGGGAAGGTGTGTTAACAACATGGTCAGCTCTGCTGGACCCCCAGCCCCCATAAGCCAGTGGTGCCCTGTCCTGCCCCGCCACCGAGGAGTCTGGAGCCCTTCACGAGCCGAGGGGCTCCACATGGACAACAGGCCACCAGCTGCTCTTCTGCCGGGCTAGCCGGTTGCTGCTGGGTTGGCAGTGTCAGCAAAGCCTGTATTTTGAGGGGGGTGGGAGGCCAGTTTGCAGTCACTGTCCCAAGTCAGGGACTGACCCCATGCGTGGCACCTGGTGTTTGAAGAGAGCTCCCGAAGCACATCTTTCCCCTGGCAGCAATCCCACCTGCAAGCTCCCGCCATCAGCCAAAGCAGCGTACTTCAAAGGGCCTTGAGTGGCACCAAAGCACCGAGGCTGGTGCCCGCAAGGCCATTTTGTGGGAGCAGAGATGGGACGGGCTGGGACAGGACAGGGGTTTGTCCCCAGTGTCCGGGGTGGGTGCTGGCAGGAGGGTGGTTGTGCCAGGGCAGATCAGGGAACAAAGCCACCCCAGGCATGGCTGAGGCCTCAGATGTCCCCTGACAGCGGTCGTGAGGCTGTTGTGGAGCAGAGGGTGGGAGGCAGGTGGATGGATGTCCCTGCTGAGAAGGACCGGGAAAGCAGTCCCCATCGGCAGGAGGAGGGACGCGGGCATGGTGACTAAACTTCTTGTAAAAGGGGGTGGAGAAAGGAAAGGGAGGGACAAGAAGCAGGGAAAAAAAAAAAAAAAAAGAAACAACCCTGCATGTCAAGTCTGAGGAAATGCTGTGGGAACTACAGCCAGGCACCTTTTTTTTTTCTTCTTCTTCTTCTCTCTTCTCCCCTCGTGTAGCTGAGAGGAAGGAAAGGAAGAAAGAGAAGTAGCTGGCTCAAATGCGCCTCACGCTGCTGCCGGGGCTCGGGGGCTTGGCTGGAAGGATCTAGTTTCTCTTCGGTGGCAGGAAAAGGAGCCACAGGACGAGGTAGAGACGGACACCCAGACATGCCCGTCCCGTCAGGCTGCTGGCTCCTTCTCCTCTGCCTGGCCGCCGCTGGCAAACAGGTAAGGCCGGGCTGGAGGACGGGGCAGGCGGGCGTCGCACCTCACCCGGGGACGGTTTGGTTCTTCGCTCGTCGCTTGAGGAGGTGGCGAAGTCGGAGCCCGTGGCATCTTGCATGGCCGGCACGGGGAGAGCGGGGTTTACAGAACAGATTTGCCTGCCTTTTTTTGTTGGGTTGTTGGTTTTTTTTTTTTTTTTCCCTCTCTGGGGTTTTGGTTTTGTTTTTTTTTTTCCCTGTCTCACAGGCTTCTCTCGCTTCTTCAAAATCAAAATAGCCCAAACCCAAAGCTCCAAAGGAAGCCAGAGGATCTGCAGGGAAAACAGCCTGCTCCTGCCCAGGGCAGAGTGTGAGAAACCAGAAAATATTTGCAGTGAGGTCGCTGAGGGATATAATTTGCATGTAGAGTAAAAATGAGGCAGACTCCACCCTACCAAGCAGGATCTATTCAAGAAAGCGTGTGCACACTTGTCCCTCAGATGTGGGACGAGCACATACGGGTCTTCGCATCCTGGCCACAGCTTTTCAGCCTCCCCGAGGGGTGCGGTCCCCGCAGCCCCACTTGCTCTCCGGCTGCCCCCCATCGCGAATGTTTGAGCACCCTCGGGAGGTGGGAGAGCGCTGTGACCCCAAGGCCACGGGTGGGAGGCTGAGGCCCAGGCCGGCTGCGAGACTCGCCAGGAGGTTCATGTGGCGCTCGTGACAGACCTGGACACCAAACCCCAGGCCTAGGTCGGCCGCCCCAAAAGGGCAGCCCTTTCCCCTCGAGAGGAAAGATCCGAGCGAGGTTTGGCTCTGCTGTTGTTTGCAAACAGAGCGTGCGTTTTTACAGTTTCATGCTGTGCCAGGTGGCTAATGGTTGGCGTGTTTTACGGGTGGGATCATCGCTGGTCTTCCTCTGTTTTCAGAAAGGCCTGTTTCTACAGCCAGCTCTTGCTGAGCCTTGTGAATGGCACACATTTGGTTTCCTCCAGTGGTTTAAATTTGCAGAATCTTGCTTTACTTTTTCTGATTATACAGCTTAAAAATAATTCCTGTCCCTTCAGGTTATTTAGACCTTTCTAGTTGGGCAGGCTGTTTGCAAATCCCATGCTGCAGGCACTTTTTTTCCTCCATTAATCAATGTTTGACAGCCTCGCTACCATTTGTATTTCTTTCATTTGAACTTCTAGTATTTCTGTGTGTCTCATTATTCTTGATTAGTTGTGTCGTTTTAAGTGCTTTCCCCAAACACGGTGCTATAACTGGGCCATGGCTGGGTTCCCTGAGAGCAAGGTGCAGCTTCAAGAAAAAAAAAAAGAAGATAAAAAAACAAACCAAAACAAAAAACCCTCTGCTATCTACAGCTTACAATTTAATGTCTGACCGCATAGCCCTGAGAGCCTTTTCTCTGGATCTCTGGTCCTAAGTATGTTGCCGAAAACCACACAAGCCTTTTTTTTCACTGTAAACCATGTGTTTCATTCTGTCCACCCTCACTTCTTGGGATACTTTTAAATTGCTGCTTTCCAGGTGTCCTCCATATGTGTATGAATGAGCCTGTGTAGTTTGAAGGTGATTTTTTACATCATAGCTTTCAGGTGGTTTGGCCCGTTCCTCAGTGTCCTCTGTATCTGGGTTTTTTTCTGCCCTGTTGTTCAGGACTGCGATCAATGCAGCATGAGCAGACCTCACTGCTCTTTGTACCTTTGCTCCAGGCCACCAACCATGGTGTATTTGCTTCCTTATGGAGCCATTTGGGTTTGGGCCAGTTGTTCCTTTTGGAATCTCCTCATTGCCTGGAACTTGCTCAACTCTTGACCAAAACTTGGAAATTCAGATTTCCATGCTATAGCTCCCAGCATGTTTTGGGTATCCTGATGTAGGAGCCAGGAGGAGCTCCTCATTATTTCTCACCTCTCAACAGCCTCTCAGAGGATGCAAAACAGGGAACTTGTTTTATTTATTTGAGGCTGATGTGTAAAGTCTTTCCACTGCATTGAACACATGCTTAATTCTGAGTCTGTAAGTGTTTGCACAGGGTGCAACTTTCCACAGCCAGTGCCTTGGACAAGTAGTGGTACAAAATAGTAGGGGGTTGCAGGAAGGTTGTGGTGTAAGCTTACATAGGAAAAAAATACTTTGTGAAAGAGCCAGTTAATCTAATATACCATCTACGACCATGAGCAGGACCTGCAAGTCAAGATTATGAATGGCAGGCAAGTCTGCAGAGATGCTGCTCCCAGAGCCAGCCTTTCAGGTTCTCCTTTGCTTCACTGATTTGAGCAGTGGTTTCTTACAGGACTGCAGTTTTCTGATGGAACAAATTGTGAGAATAAGTGTGGTGAAGCTGGAGTTTGTCGTATGTACTTGTGTTAGATTACAGTAGATCCTGTGGTGGGGTGGTGGTAGGGCAGTGATATTTGCAATGTGTTTCCTGCATAGAATGACAAACACTTTGAAATGTAAGTTAGTGCGTACTTGTAATTCTGCTGAGAATAGTCATGACCATCGTCATCATTTTCACCAAAGAGGAAATAGGAACAGAGAATTCGTGATTTGCTCTGGGTCACACACCGAGCATTGAGCAGAACTGTTGGGAGCAGAGCTCAACCTTCCTTGTCTTGTGCTTCAGCCACAAGATGATTTGTCTTGGGCACCTGTCAGAAGACACGGTATTTTGCTTTCTGAGGCATGATCTGTTCAGCTTCTTTGTACAAAATAGTCACATCCCTTTCCTTGCTTAACACTGGTGAAAAGCATAAATATTGCTATCCAATGGAAGTTAAAGCCTGTGAGAATATGCCTTTGCAAATATGAATAAACAAGTTGCCTGTTTATCGCCAAGGACTCAGTTGTGTAGCAGTGGGATGGGTTCTTCCACTACTCTGTAATATTTACTTTCTAAGGAATATTTGCTCGCTGCAAGCATCTGGAATTCTTTGTAATATTGGAAAAATTGGCCAAAATATAGATGACCTTTTATCTTCACTGTGTTTAGTTCTGGGGTCGCCAACACAAGCAGGACATGGACCTGTTGGAGTGAGTCCAGAGGACGGCCATGAAGATGATCGGGGGCCAGGAGCACCTCTGCTGTGAGGATAGGCTGAGAGAGTTGGGGTTGTTCAGCCTGGAGAAGAGAAGGCTCCAGGGAGACCTGATAGTGGCCTTTCAGTACCTATAGGGAGCCTAGAAGAAAGCTGGAGAAGGACTTTTTGCAAGGGGATATAGTGATAGGACAAGGGGTGATGGCTTTAAACTGAAAGAGGGTAGATTTAGATTAGATATCAGAAAGAAATTCTTTACCATGAGGGTGGCGAGGCACGGGAACAGGTGGCTTAGAGAAGCTGTGGATGCTCCATCTCTGAAAGTGTTCAAGACCAGACTGGATGGGGCTTTGAGCAACCTGATCTAATTGAAAATGCCCTTGCCCATGGCAGGGGAGTTGGAACTAGATGATCTTTAAGGTCCCATCCAACCCAAATGATTCTGTGATTTTAGGATTCCTAAAATACACAGTCTTTATGATGAGATGAGAGAGGAAAAAAGAGCATAAAAATGTTCATGCTGTGTTATATCATGGGCTCTCCTGGTCCAGTGTTCCTGCTCTGATCAGGGCCAAAGGAATTACTCAGTAGAGCAAAACTTCTACAATGTCTAAACTAAACTCCTGGATTTATTCTGTTGTTAACAGCAAGTGTTTCAAAGTTACTGTAATAAAATCAGTTCACTTGTTGAAATGCCCTTGCAGGAATAGTTCCTGCGAGGGAAACTGGAAAGTTTTTCATTGCTTCACAGTTTCCCCCAGAACATGTGAAAAAATCTTACAGCAGCTCATATAAAAGGAATATAATACATATAGCACTGAATCAATCCACAATTGAAGAAACCTCTGCCGCTTCTCTTTTCATGTTAATCATCATCTTCTTGATGTAATTTCTTCTTTCCCACAAAAGGGACCAAAACAAACCTTCACCACATTTCACAAGTCAGAATTGAAAGCTTATCGGCCATCTGAAGGGGACTGAGTGGTGTCATTTATGGCACAGGGCTTTCTTCATACTGTGACGGAAGAAAAAAAACGTTGCAGATCAAGCAGAGAGATTAGCTGTGGCCCTAAGGATCTGTTTCTCTTGCCTGGTACTGTCATCCCAAACACCCCCAAGCTCAGAAAAGTGGGATGTAATTTGACTGCTCTGCAAGAACCAGTGCAGACAGTACAAGGGATTTGTGCGTCACTACAGTATAGAAAATCACAAAAACCTCAAAGTGGTGCCCTCTGGCATTTATACCTGGATGCTATTTAGAGGAACCATATCTGAGTCACTTTGCTGTATTTATCCATCTGTCCCTTGGAGTTCAAGTGGTAAAAGACCCTGTGGTACGAGGTACATGCGTAGATGCAACAACCAATGATAAGGGGCAGTGGGTGCAAACTGGAACACAGGAGGTTCAACTTAAATATGAGAAGAAACTTCTTCATGGTGAGGGTGACAGAACACTGGAACAGGCTGCCCAGGGGGGTTGTGGAGTCTCCTTCTCTGGGGACATTCAAAACCTACCTGGACACCTTCCTGTGTAACCTCATCTAGCTGTTCCTGCTCCAGCAGGGGGATTGGACTAGAAGATCTTTCGAGGTCCCTTCCATATACCTAACATTCTGTGATTCTGTGAAAGGTGACCTCGTTGCAATGCTGTCCTCCTCCTGCTCCTCCCCACTGATTTCCTCTCTGTATGACCGGGTCTCCAGGTGACCAAAGCCAAGAGGGTTCCTGCCACCACGTGCTGTGACACGCTGCTCTGCAGTGAGAAGGCTGCTGGTTGCAGTGGGTGGTTGCTTCACATGCTGGTTTAGCTTACTGGAGGTAGGCAGTGGAGAAAGGAGGGAAATGGAGACCATAGAATAGTTTGTGTTGGAAGGGACCTTCAAAGGTCATCTAGTCCAACCCCCAATGGCTGGTTCAACATGTCCTCAGCTGCAACCATGCTTCTTACACAGGCTGTCCCCTTCCCTTCACTGGAAACTCAGCTTGCCAGGTGGCACTGGCTGCTGCAGCAGCTGCTCGCCCTCTGGTTGAAGCACGCATTGGTTGGCGTTGCCTGCATGGAGAAGCAGCTGCTCTGAGAATGGTTCATTATTGCCGACAGAAAACACAAAGGCAAATATTCGTGTTTTATAAACGCAATATAAAAATTAAGTGCTGTTTAACCATGTTGCACTATGGACTTGGGTAGGCCTCAGTCTGTATAACACAATAGCCTGCCTGCAAGTACTTGCCCCTTTTTATGACTTACTCTTATTTGAAAACGTTCCAAAGTTCATGTAGGAGAAGAAGGACTGTTGTTGGACCTACACGGGCTGGAGCAGTGATGGCTGACCTGTCAGGGTGGGCTGCAGGAGAGCCCTGCGCTGCCGGCTGCCGGGGCATCTGCTCCTCATGGCTGCCCCATGGCAGCAGCATTTGCTGTGATGCTTCAGCTCTGGAGAAATGCAAGTTTCCTGATTTTTAATTTGTTTGTATGTCACCGCAGCGTGCAGTCGCATTTGTGGTGTGAAGCCACGCGAATGTCTCAACACCGCACCAGATCAGCGTTGCTGACTTACACTCAGTGCTCCGGGACATGCTGGTTTTTGTCCTGTACGTACACAGCCGCCTCAGCTGCTCCTCACAGCGCTTCCCTCAGTTACCTTTTTGTGTTTGCTTTTCCAGGGCGTGAGTTCTGTAGGCCGAGGGCTTGGCTTCTTCAGTGTTTGTACAGTGCTTAGGATGTCATGGCTGCAGACAAAGCCAAAGAATCGTTAATCACCACAGGATAGAGCCCTGTCCATTTCCCACCGAGCTTACAGTGAGGTTTGCCCATGGGTGCCTGGGAGGGGAGCAGAGATATCCCCCTGGCCAGCTGCCATCACACAGGCTGCAGCATCTAACCCTCACCTTTGTCCTCCAGGTCCTTTTCTGCCCATGACCCCACCAGTATCCCCACAGTGGAGGCACGTTCCCCATGCCGTGTGGCCAAATGTGATCTTTTTGTTGGCTCCTTGGCTCTTTCCTGTGATGTCTCTAACAGATGGGCTGGGGCAGCGGTGGAGGAGGGCAAAGACCTGAGACCTGGAGCTGCCTCTCAGCTCTGCAGAACCCGCAGGCTGCTCCCTCCTCCTCAAATGTAGATAAAAGAGTCCAGGAAAGGCTGTGATGGGTAAAAGAGCCAAGCTGACCAGTTTAATCCACCCTGAGAGAGCCAATTAGCCAATGAAGGGGAAAAAAAAAAAAATGAGGTCATTCATCCTCACCACTTTGTGGCTACTCCAAAAGAAAAAAAAGTATATAGGGTCTGTTCAAGAATGACAAAGAACAACATTTGTGACTGCAGATGGATGCAGAATATATTTAGTCAGTGGTCAAAGTGGAGGGAAAATAAAAAAAATCTTGTACGGAAAAAAAAATACCGTCAAGTTTTGTTAGGCAACCCATTAATCTGGGATACAGATAGGGAAGAATGTGCTACTAGGTTCATATGGAGTCCTAAAAATTGCTTATGTAGCACGCAAAGGAATCTATTTTGAGCATGTTATTTTGCCACAGCAAATAGTTTTGCCTTATGGGCATCATGTTCTTCAGTAACTTTTCATTGTTCAGTAGCAAGAATGAGACAATTCCTTAAAACTGCTCTCACAAGAAAAAAAATATCTCCTCTGCAAATACCATATGAAGTGCAACAGGCTGGTTAAGGAAACAGCCAAAGGCCATTCAAATCAGGGAGGGATATTTCCACCGGCTTGACTGGCACACAGTCCCCAGTAGAGCTGGTTCCTTGTGCTGACACCTAAAGAGTAAATGAAGCAATTCTCAGCCCAGTCCTGAGCCCTTTAATAAAGGCAGCAATTGGTACATGATGGACGAGGTGCAGATCCAATGATGCAAACCTTACTGTCACACCAAGGCAGAATGGTCTGTGGGTGTTACTTGCATCCCCTCTATATGGAAATTGTCCAAAGTAAGAGCTACAGCCCTGCCACTGCCCTTCTCATTTCTGCCTGCAAAATATTCAGTGTTTGTTCTATGTGCAATCTAAGAGAGGGAAGCCAAAACAGAGTGTCAGGTGGCGAAAGCAGGATTCCTCTCTTTCCTACAAGCTTTCTCATTCTCTCTGGCAGCTCAGCCGGGATTGCAGGGCCTTGCCTCACACCATAAGAGACAGATACATCATGCTCCATTCTGGTGTCATGCTGGAAGGAAAGAGTACATAAACATACAGATTTTTAGGAATAGGTAGTCCCCACTGAACTCCTTAATCTGGTATCCAGAAGCAGCCCAGCCTAAGAAACCTCTCATGCTCATTTCTTCATTAAAACTCAACTTCAGCTGATGAAGCATAGAAAAATAATCTGCTGAACTAAAATGCAAAGGGAGCGTGCTCCACGTAAATGATTGTGTCTTTAGTGCCTTTTTTATTTGAGTTAATTATGAATGGGTATTGAGTTACTTATGGTGAGTCACTGAGACCATACCTGGGGCGGTGAGACTGCTAAGCTTTCCTCTAGTGCACTTGTTTAATCTAGAAGAGATTTGCCTTGTGCCTTTTAACAAGCACATCTGGATATTCTTCATTTATTATTCTTCAGTTTTTACTTCTACTTGCTGTGGACTGTTGTTTTGCTGTCAAGCTTTTTTCTTAAATATTTTGGTTTGGTAGGCTTTTGGGTTTCTGATTCATCTTTAAAATACGCTCCCTGGTAGCTATTAGTCTTTGAATTACTGTGACAGCAAGCACACGTGGGTTAAAGCACGAGGTTTTTCGTCCAAGTGCAGGCCAAGCAGGCAACGTGCGGATGCTGCCGACCGCCCAGCCGATGAAGACATTAGGTTTAAATCTTCTGGCTGTCACACAAAGTTGACCTTGTCTCTGAATGATGAACGCTGCACACGCGACGCCGGGTTTCCAGTCTGCTGAGGAAAGCTGGCTGATTGACACGCTCGGTCGGCAGCCGTTTTGGCCCTGCCATCTATCACCTCCGTCATCTCCCATCTGATATCCCTGAGGTTCCCGTCTGCCTCGGCCCCGCTGCGAGAGTGGTCAGTGCGGCACTTCTCCTTCACGTAGGCTGACGGCCAGAAATAGCTCTGGTGGGTTTGAGATTGATGAGTGGGCCTTCCGGCTGGTGGGGCAGCACCAGTTGCTCAGGTATTTGCTTTTTGCTGCGCACTAAAACAGGGCAGGAAGGGGAAGAGCCAGGACGGGGCTTTGACTGCTGTTTGCCTACTCCCTGGCTGCAAGTTACAGTTTTCTCTTGATCTCTTTATTCACATGTATCCCCTGTGCTCTTTCTGTCTTCTTTAGGTATTTAGGCTCTAGTGGGGTTTCAAGGGCCTATTTTTAAGAGTGAGATAATATTTAGTTTTTAGCTGTTGCCATTTCCCGGCTATATTTTACCACGTGGTGTTAGTTCTGTGATGTGGTTTACTGGTCACTGGAAAGTTGACATCACCAAAAGCGTTACATTCACAATCTAGGATTTTCGTGATGAATTATAGACCTGCAAGCGAATAACTGGAATTGCACCGCTGTGATTTGTGTGCTGCTTCGATTGCATTTTTACCGGCAGTGAAGACTGTCCATGAAGGAACTGTTGCATTCAGCATCCATGTGATTATGATGAAGTCTTCAACATCAGACTCCTCTTTTCCCTCATAAACTCACAATTGTAAAAATTTCCAGAGTCCTTCATTGTGCGTGTTACTATTATGTACCTCATTAGAGTGCCTGGAAGCACCAGCCGCAGAGCTGTGCCCATCAAGAGCCAGATTCTAGTTTTATTCTTAAATATTTTTTTAGGCAAGCCTCTGAAACTGGCAAGCGGCTGAAGTAATCTGGGTTTTGCTCAGCAATATTGCTGACCCAAACCAGGTAGGAAGCTGGAGAGCTGTGGGCACACAATCGGTGTGAGAGGGAATGGCTCGTGTTTGAAGATGGAAAAGCAGCAGATGACTGCAGAGGCCATCCTAGCTGGATACCAGGGTGCTGTGCCTGCAGGGGCTGCTTCACATGAGGAAATGTCAGTCAAAGCTCAGTCCTCTTGATGAAGGAAAATAAAGCCCCCAATCCACAGAAACATTGTAATTCTGCACCAGGAAAGGCTAAGGACCTCAAAAGCAAGTTATTTGAATAAACTTGGGCTCCAAAGTGTAAAGAACAAGTGGTGAGCAAGGCAGGACACACTGTAGTTGGCACTCCCATAGGTACTTTGGGTCTGCAATACTAAATTGAGAAAAAAATGTGCTTTGCTCAGTGAAATGATGACAGATGACTTGGATACTCTCCAGAAACAACTACTGTGAGCAAGAAGGTGTCATCTTAAGGTAGTTACCCCTTGACGTGTCCCTTTGCATTTCAGTTTTTGCAAAACTAAGATTATCACTAATGAACAATCCCCATTGAGGCCTCAGGTTCGTGCTCAGAAGTGACATGGGAAAAAGACTGCGGAAATCCCCGAGCTTGTTCTTCCAGATTTTTTTCTTTTAAAGGAAAGAGGCCCATGCAACTCTATCTTCTCTGAAATGTCTGTCTGAATATTCATCTGAGCAAGAAAGTAATTTTAGCATCCATGACACACAGCTTCTGCTGCCATACGATTGCTCAACGACACCAAGAATAAATATTTCCTTAAGCCTGAGGACAGGAATCTGAATGCTGCTGGTTCCCCCTTCAGAAGCACCTGTGTGTGTGTTTTTTCAAGGTCTGAGTAACACAGTGGTGCTTTGTAGCTCTGAGTCACTGAAGATCTCCGACCCTACAAGCACACTCTTGCTTAGCGTCCTTTTCAAGAAATGGAGAGGGGGTGGGAAAAGGGAGCTGAAAAGGCTGTTTGCAGCTCGATGCCAAAGCACAGTGCTCCTGCAGACCTTGACATGAGCGTGCCCTTTTTTCCAAAGAAGTCAATGATGCTGCTCATGTGCTTAAAGATAAGTGGGTGTGGGTGTTTTTTGCTGAACTGGATCCACCAAGCCAAGAGGAGGGAGGTTTTGTCTTTTTTCCCCTGCGTTCTTCGCCTGTGAGACAGAGTTGTTCTGATATAATGTTAATCGGAAAGAGTTGTCAGGCATTTTGGAACAGGCTGCGGAGGGAAGTGGTGTAGGTGTTTAAAAGGCGCTTAGACGAGGTCCTTAGGAACATGGTTTAGTGCCAGAGTTAGGTTAGGTTGGACTCAATGATCCTGCGGTTCCCTTCCAACCGAAACGATTCTATGATTCTAATCAACTGGGAAAGCTGACTGTTTTTTTAGGAACTTGTGCAAACTTATGTGCTTTACACACTTCTTCAGTGACAAATTATATTTACACAGGATGGCTAGAGCTCTTTGAAGCACTCATTGGCATGTGGTGGTGGTATTTAACAAACAGCTTCACCAATAAGTGAGACCGCTAAAGGAATGATCAGGCTGCTTTTTGTCTTATTTAATCACTTCAGGGGAGGTTGACACCCTCACATTCATAGAAGCCCCTTCTCTCTCTCGATAAGAGCTCAGTGATATCCAGACCACTCTGAACCCACAGGCCAGTGCCTGATGAGAGGAAGGATGTTCCAGAGGTTACGGGGCGAACTTGAGACTTGTTCTGGTTTCCTGTCACCTCCATAAAGCCCGCTGGCCTCCAGGCGCGAGTTCCTCATCTGTGAAATAAATTGCACTTCCCCGTCTCAGAAGGACACAGTGGCGGGAATGTGCTGGTGGTGGCCAAGCGTCAGGTCATGGTGCTGCCAGCAGCTCTAGTACTTCTCAGCCCCCAGGGGTCAAACAAGGGATAACCTGGTTTCAGTGGAGCTCTGTTAGCAAAAGGGACCAAGTTCTCTGCATCGGCTACCACCCTAAGAAAACCCCAGGTTGCTTTTGCTTTCCCTTCCTGTCCCTTCTCTCCCCAGTTTTCATGCTCGGCAGACCCACCCAGTCCATACCAGCCTCAAATCCCTCACCTTGGCAGGGAGGCTGAGCTCACATTGGGGTTTGCACGTGGATGCTGAGAGCCTTGTCTTTGCGTAGTTGAGCGTAAATCAAAGGAGGGAGTATTGCAGCTCTGCGAATTCATCGGCTTGCGTGAAAGGGGGAAGGACGTGGGCGCAGAAGAGACTACTTATTGATCTAGAGCATGGATTCATGCAGTATACTGTAACGATAGCCCTCTTTATACGGTAAAGCAGGGAGGTATGAAACAATTTCCAAAAGGTAGCGGAGCCACTAGCCTGCTCCCCTAGCCTTGACACCAGGGGATTGCTGCTTCTCCTCAGGCTGAGCTGTGATTCTCAGAAATTATTCCGGATCCTGTAGCTCGATGCTTTTTAGCAGATTTGCGTATCCTTCCTTAAAATGGATGACTTTGCCCTTGTTTGACACTTCAGTAATTTTTTTAGTCTTTTATTCTAAAGAGGAACTATCAAACTGGGGCAAACGAGGAAGAAGAGGACATAATGTTACAAAAAGCAAGTGGCTGGACCTATTGTTGGTCTCATTGCTTTTGTTGCCTTCCTGGATGGCCACGCACAGGGGATCAGTTGCTCAGGCCCTTCTCTGCTGCTCCATCCTGCGGTGTTGCCTAAAAGGTGTTTATAACCTGCGAAAGTACCAGACTTGAGGTACTTACTCTGTTCCAGACACAGCTAGTGCAGTTTTGATAAACACAAATTATGCACCAACTCATGACTCAAACTCCAAGTCAAAAGGTGATGTTTTAAATAAAAATTTCAACATTTTTGGTTGTCTTTAAGTTACAAGACCCTTCCCATCATTAGAAGAGGACAAGGCGCTTAGAGAAAAATATTTTCTACTTAAAGAGTTTTTTATTGCTGAAACTCGAAAAGGATGAAAGAGGAGAAGTAAAGACTTGGAGGAAACAAGGGGAGGACACTAAGTAGAGGAATGGAAACCAGTATCAGCAGACACAGGACTGTCATATGCCATTAGATGGCAAAAGCTCCCTTTAACCAGCAGCAGAAGCTTATTGCAGCTTTCTCCAAGTAAATGAGAGTTTAACAACCGTCTCCAATAATGAAGGATTCCTTGCTACAAGCTAGATTTTGAATCATCCATTGCAAGATCAACAACTTGTTGTAAGGTGTTGAGTTTGCCTGGAGGACCACTGACAGGAGACAGGGCAGCCTGCTTTGCAGGTGCCCCCTCATGCAACAGTTTCAGGTGGTTTGTGTTGATTTACTCTTGATTTTGGGGTTTTTTTGGGGGGTTTTTTGAGAAGCAAAAAGCTGTTAGCTTAGTTGTACCACCTCTCTGGATGGCTGCCTCAGTTCCGTAAGACCATCTCTGCAGGACACAGTGGGAGCCACAAAAAGCTGCAAAATTAAAGTCCGGTATTTCGTGGGGCTAGCCACAAATAGTACGTAATCCAGTGGGAAGCTGGGGACTTCTTTTTCAAGAATATAAATCATTCACCTTACTTGTTTGCTTAATGCTATACATTAAAACTGTCAGTTGCCCCGATCTTGGTCTGAGGTCATACCTGTGGAAGAGACTACAGAAGTATCTCTATGCCACCTTTTTTTTTCTTTACAATTGTTTTAAAGTCATAGATTTCAAATAATAGAGTACTGTAATAAAAGGTTATATAGCAGGCCAAAAGTTCACGACAAATTGAAAGATTGTGTCATTTATTTATCACCTGGCTGTATTACAAGTCCATGTGTGTACAGCATCAAGTACGTATTCTTAGTGTGTCTACAAAGCACCTTTGAGGTCATAAATGTTGGGTAATTTTTACTGCTTAGCTATCTAAAATGCTATACAGATGAAAAGTTTTCCTCTTCTCAGCCAGCACCATGACTAGGTAGGTCTGAAGCTCTCCAGGTACGCTGGTTCTCATGTCTTCTCTCTCCTTCTCCACTCTAGTTGTCACTACAAATCACTCCGCCGTGTGAAAGTGAACAACACTATGAATACTCTGGACGGTGCTGCACAAAGTGTGAGCCAGGTATGGGAGCACGGGGCTGCACCAGCTTCACAACTGAAAAGCTCATTAGAAACAACTCTGTGGGTCAGCAAGGAAGCTTGTCTTTGTGACTCTGCTAATCTATTGGCACATACACTCGCAGGTGCATGATTTCAGGCTTACAAGTGCCTTCTAGTGCAGGGGTGGTCCTGCTGGCCTCAGCAAAAGGCACAGCAGCCATTTTGTTGGGATTGCACTTAACTGCTGCAGGAGGCGGAAAGCAGCTTGATTCTCGTGCACATAGGTAGGATTGTTCCCAGGCCATAAGCTTCATGGATGTTTCAGTGCCACACTAAATGGGGGCCAGCCTGCGGACCTGAAAATGTGGCAGGAAGAAATTATTGTCCACAGTAATGTTAGCCCAACCTGTTATTTTCCTTAAGCTCCTCAGACAGCTGGTGTGCTGCTTGCAGATGACCTACTTGTCCTTCTCTCATTCACAGGAAAGTATTTGTCTGCTAGATGCACTGGTACTTCTGATAGCGTGTGCCAGCCGTGTGGCCCAAATGAGTATATGGATGTCTGGAATGAAGAAGATAAATGTTTACTACATAAAATATGTGATCAAGGTGAGCTGTTCATACTCAAGAACCTTTTAATCCGAATTAGTGAAGCACAAAGATGGGAAGGTGGATCTAGAGAAGTTGCTTTGTTCAGGGACACAACACTGGAGGCTGGGCTTCCAGAAGAGCCTGGCAGAGAGGGAGGTCCCCAGGCAGCAGAGGTTCTGTGCCATGCTGAGCACCACGACCATAGTCTCCATGCTGCTGATAATGATTATCTTCACTGGGGACATTGATTCCTGTGAGTTGGATCGTAAAGGTTGTCCTTTTGCCCAGCATGCTGTGCATTCCCTTCCCCTAACACGTTTGTGTCAGCTTTGCAAAAGCTCTTTTTATTTTCTACAGCAGCTACAAGGAAAAGTATTGCTCAGGAGTGGAGGCAGTGAGGAGCCCCGTGCTGATCAAGGATCTCCCGTGCTTCTTGAAAGATAACATTTCCTCTAACATGAATAGTTTTGCATCTGGCATTCAAGTAAAGCAAATAGGTAGAACAGGAGATTCATAAACTTGAAGCTTATTATAGAGAGATTTTTTGATCCCATCTGCTTTCTCTTTTAGGGAAAGCTTTGAGAGAAGTGAACCCAGGGAACAGCACATTCCAGCGGCAGTGCGCTTGTACAACGGGCTACCACTGGGATGAAGACTGCGACTGCTGCCAGCGAAATACCATATGTGCTCCAGGATTCGGAGTCGAGCATCCTGGTAAGATACAGAAAGGGGATGTACGAAGTGAAATGTCCAGCTCAGGCCTATGGGGTGAGTCCAGCATCATGTGGATTGTGACATTAGAAAAGGTACTTTAGACTCTCAGATGACTGACAACAGAAGATGGTGTGTCTGAGTTATCGTTACTACTGCAGATAACCCTTCTGGACTATTTGCATTTTGAAGGCTTCTGTCTGTGGTTTAAATCAAGTGAGTATTGCAATGTATCACGTGGACATGGCAATAGCCACAAGGTGTTCAGTGCATTCCTAACATTTGCTGAGGTGTCTGGCTGTAAGTCACTAGGACGTACGTTGCTCCAGTACTCAGAGAAGTGTTCCATTGGGGATTGTTGCTGAGGTCGGATTTGAAATCATTTTTTTGTCCAGTGAGTTTGCTTTGTCATTTTATAATGTTATAAGCAAGTTAAAGTGATAAACGCTTTTCAAGTAGTGCAAACATTCTTTGTTTTAGATGACTTGTAATGCAAAGATTTATTACAGATATTTCATTTAGTCCTAAGTCTGATCGAAAACAAAATGCAGGTGTTTTATGGGTGGAAAATAGCATTGTAATGAACACTGGGAACAGCTGCACCAAGCACGGAGAACCCCAGAAAAGCAGCACATAATAGAGTAATGCAGGATGAAATGCTGCATGGACCTGGAGCACAGCAGTGCTGTTTGTTCTCCAGTCTAACAAATCCTGATACAGCGTTTTCTTTACTGTGGCTTCATAGAAGTGACAATACCAGTTAACGTCACTGTCTGTGGCATAGCACTGACACGAGGAAGTTAATGGAAGGGGAAGGATATAATAGCTGAGTGTTGTTTTACAGTAACTGCAAATGGCTCTTGGTCATTTCTCATTGTGATCATGTAGATAAGTGCTCAGGTGAGACTAGCATACTTTTTTCTGCTTACATGTGACTGCCATTGTTGCTCTAATGTAATATAAGATCCTTCTCTCTTCAGGGAAGCTTTTTAAGAGTGGGGTGGTAGTGGAGTGGGAGTATGGGGACCATAGTAATCCCCCCTTACCTGAAAGGAACTCACAGGAACTCAGCTATGAAGTTTTTCTTCCTTTATTACACACAGTGCAACAAGACAAGGACACAATGTGTGCACCATGTCCCAGGGGCTACTTCTCAGAGGTTGCTTCATCCACCGACAAGTGTAAATCATGGACCAAGTAAGTCCCCTGTATCTTGCAAAAGAACTATGCTAGCCACAAGGCAGGGAGAAGCCTGGGTGAAAACATTTTTTGGCGGGGTGTTTCAGGCTGTCTGCAGAATGCACAGAGCATCTCTGTTGGCTGTGCAGCGAGAGCGGCATTCTCACACTGGAGCTTGGATTCTCCTTGGCGGGGAGCAAGAGAGAGCAGTAACAGCAGAACTTCTGAGCTAACACAGCTGAAAATAAAGAAGTTGTCTGGGCTTCTTAAGGGTGGAGAAACACAGGATGGATGTATGTTACAACAGAAAGTACTACTCTGCATAAGGGTGGGAGGTACAACAAGCCCTCTCTTTGAAAATGTAGCCCCTTTGTCTTTCTTTTTCAGCTGTACAGCTCTAGGAATGGCAGAAATAGTGTCTGGGACTGACAAGTCAGATGCAG
This sequence comes from Streptopelia decaocto, assembly GCF_964273445.1. Taxonomy (NCBI): domain Eukaryota; kingdom Metazoa; phylum Chordata; class Aves; order Columbiformes; family Columbidae; genus Streptopelia; species Streptopelia decaocto. The sequence goes on from NC_138655.1 coordinate 86,978,817, forward strand.
TTTGTGCATACCAGAAGGTGCCTGAGCCATCGGAAGACGGTATGTGTCCTCATACAGATTATCTGCTAGAAGGTAGCAGGGAGGAGGAAAGATGTGTTTGCTGGAGGTTTTGGCTGGCCTAACTGCATTCCCATTGTGGGTGACTCTAGGGGGAGCAGCTGTAGACCAAGACAATGCTCTTGGAAAATCCCACCTTTAAAGATTACTTTAAGTCTGGCAGCATGTCCACAGCTAAGCAGAGCTTTACACCTACCACTGAAACTGCACGGCCAGCAGTACTGCTGTTATATCCACTACCTCCATCACATTTACAGGTCTTTAAGTTTTTCATACTGCTGATTTCCACACACACATTATCTGTATAAAGGCCAGCAGCTTCCTTCTGTGCTTCTTTTATAGCAATGGATTCAGTCTCAGCTGAACAGAGCTCTACCTTTTTGCTCCCTGCCCGTTTTCCTTTCCAGTGTGGATATGGTACCAAGGAGGCTGCTTGCAGGGCATGCAGTGGTCCTTCATAACCTGAGATAGAGGACAAATTCTGCTAGCTGAAATCTATACTCTCCGTGAGATGTATGTCCCCCATGCCCTGAGGCAGAGCAAGCATGGCCCATGAGCTGCTGGCAGCTCGCACAGCAATTTTCAGAGGAGCATGACTGGATTAACACCTCCCTGAGACAAGACGACCCTGTTTTTTATGGAGAGGGCTCAGTACCTTCAGTAAAGCTGCTTGTCACAGAACTGCATGAGTGCTAGAGCTTTTGTCCTTATTATAGAAACTGAAAATCAAATAGAAAGGGAAAAAAAAAACACCTGTCCTGTGGAAAAGCAGGTAAAATGAGCAAGGATTGTCATGCTGCTGAGTACAAGCTGCACATTAATGGTACTATTTTTGTTGCAACCTGCAGGAACAAACAGGATCTTATACGTGTTGATTGTCATCTTGTTTTTTGTGGCACTAATTGGCATTGTCATCTTCATCATATACTACAAGAATAAGGGAAAAAAGCTGACAGGTACGTGATAGCTAATGATATTAATGAATGTGACAACTGCATGGCTCTCTATGCGCTCTGATTTCCCAGGTAACCACCAGTTTAGGAAACTCAGGAGTTATTTTGGAAGTTCTGTGCTACCCCTGTGGATATCCTTGAACTAGTGGAAAGCCAGGCTTTGAATTCCTCTTGGCAGGCAGCATATCACTTGGTGTCCTCCTGCAGCCCTGACCATGGGGTGGCCGCCTTCGGGGTACACACAGCCACTGTGTGGGTGAAGGAAGGCTGGTCCTGGGGGCTTCTACAGCAGCACAGCTGCTCTGCAACATGTGGCACAGAAGAAGGGAAGCGGGAAAAGTCTTTATGGGGCTTTCACTACCTCCTGTCTTCTTCCTCCATTTTCCCTTCTCCCTCCATCTGTGCAGGTTAAAATATGGATTTCAAGGGAAAGGCCTGATGGGTGTTTGAAAATGTGGTGGAGGCAATGTTTTTAGCTGAAGGCCAAAGTTCTGATGAGGTATGGAAGAAATATTAGAAGGAAACAGAATAAGCAGTAGAAGTAGAAAAACAGAAAAATCCTAGCAAAGGCATAGTGGATAACAGTGAGGTACTGAACATATTATTAACACAATGGAAATACCTTCAACAGTTATTCAACTCTGTGTTAAGCCCTGGATCTCCTTACGTAATAGCATACCTGTGTTGTTCTGTTCATTTTTTATTTTCTCCCTCTAAACAGGGAAAGCTTTTCCTAGTGTAGTTTTTCCATATCTCCTTTCCCAAGCCCTACCAGTTTGTGAAATGTTTTGGGAGCAGTGGAAGACAGAAACCCTCTCTTGTAAAGTATGTTTCAGCCTGTGTTTTAGAAATATGCTGCCTTTGCCACACTAAACACAAGTTTTGCTAAATCTGGAATTCCTGGGGTGGGCTGGAGGAAATGGTGACTCTCCTTGCAAACCAAATACTTACGATGCAAGGCAGGTTGGGAAGGAGTGCTTTTTATTTGGCATTTCTATTGCCCTGCTGCTCTGCAGTGACAGTCCTTCATTGCCTTTGTGTGGAAATCCTGCTAACCATAACCCCAGGGACTTGCAGGCTCAGGAAGAAGCTCTGCCTGCTTGTGAGGGGACTGATGGTAAATGTGCAGACTTGACATCAGATGAACAGAGTCGTTGCTGGGAACCAGCAGTGGCTACATAGCTGACCTGCCTTAGACACACAAAAACAGCATAAGGTTCAAATGTACATGAGACCTGAGCCCTACAAAATCTCCTGAAACCATAAACAGAAAACCAGAAGAATTGCTAACTCTACTAAGTGGCAGTCTTTACCATAAAGCATTGTTGGACTGATAGCTTTTCCTTGAGAGATACTCTGATTAAATGACTTTTCCCTTTAAGTACACCCTGGTTAAGTGGAATACCCTGCATTTGAGCCTGTCATCCCATGGTTTCAGTGACTTACCCTCTTCTCTCTGGGCTCCTCACTCCTGCCCAGGAAGGGCCTTTGGACCATCCATGTGACTCCTCTTGAAATAGACTGTACGGGTGCAAGCGTGTCGGTGTTGGGCCAGTCATAGCTTGGTGCGACATATGACCAGGAAAGAAACCCCATTTGATGTGGAACACAGCTTAACCGTGGTCTATTTTAGGAGCTTGGAAACATTTGTTCCACAGAAATATGTCCCTGTTCCAGTTACAATGAATCCTCAGCTAGACCGATGCCTGGACACTTGAACAGTCAGTAAAAACAGTCTCACTGGTTTTTATTTAATATGATATTGCGGATTGTGAATGACTGTGGGTCATGTGGGTGTTTAGGTCTGTGGCTGACTTACAGCCACTCTTTTTGTTTTCTCTACAGCAGATCTACAGAACTGGGCTAACGAAGTGTGCAGCCAAATAAAACGAACACAGGTAAAGGCAAAGACACTAGCATTTTCTCTTTATTTGATGTTTTACTCATGGCATTGCTGACATGACTGCATGTGAATGTTTGGCTAGAAAACAAGTTTTGAGTTCCTCAAAAAATGCTCACAGCTTTGGCTTTTTCAGTCTGGTTTTCTGTAAATGTGAGGCATATTAAATCACTGTTCTCAAGTAACTTCTGAACCTGCTTTCTGGTTTCAGCCAGTTTTAACAGTGGTAAAAATCCCTGTTATTATTAAATATTTATGAAAAGTTAAATATGAATGTACCGCTTGCTGAACACCAGAACACTGCCTAGGAGGGAGCCTTTCTAAATCGTAAGAGCAGAAGAAGCTTCAGTTGATTTTGCACCTTTTTACATACCACAGTGTTCACAGGAGAGAAACCTGGATTTGGGGCAATGCCAAGAATGCCAGGCATGCAAGGTATTAAGCACAGAGCCATCAGCTAAAGAAACTGGCTGTGAGACCCCTTAATTCTAGTGCTTGCAGAAATCCTTGTCCATTTGGGTGTGAAAAAAAGTAAGACCTTACAAGAAGTTTCACTCTGGAAGAACGCCAGATCCCAAGCTTGAAACACTCAGATGGGAGCACAGGTTCAAGTTCACGTGTCCTGCCTGCTTCACACCATGGATGTGGACTGAGGTGTCCCAGGTGCATGTTCTCCTAACCACCCCATCTAGGAACATTGTCTAGCTTAGCTGTTGAAAGACTCAAATTCCATTGCTACAAAGAAACCACACCAAACAAACCCACCTTTTTGAGCAGGCAGTTCTTCTTTAGTCTCTGAAGTGTTCATGCAAGCTCCTGAGTTGGCAGCTGCTCAGATCCTCTGGGACAGAGGAGTGAATCAACAGCAATTAGTGGCTGGCAGCATTTACACTCTGTCCTTCACCCTGGAAGACCTGAATAGATGCTAGAAATGGACGTTCCCAAATACCTGAAGGGAACCTATGAAGTATTTCCCAAATTGTGTTTTTTTTTTGAAGCTGCAACTAAAAATATAGCTTTACTTTGGCAGGTACTGACAGCAGGACATCATAGGCCTTTGCATTTGTCATCCGAACGTTTTCCAGGTTAAAGCAACCTTGCCCGTGTGACTTCTTTTTTGCTTGGGCCCTCTGAATCAACCCAGTTTCTCTCTTCAGTCGTTACACAGAATCACAGAATCACAGGATGTTAGGGGTTGGAAGGGACCTCGAAAGATCTTCTAGTCCAATCCCCCTGCTGGAGCAGGAACACCTAGATGAGGTTGCACAGGAATGTGTCCAGGCGGGTTTTGAATGTCTCCAGAGAAAGACTCCACAACCCCCCTGGGCAGCCTGTTCCAGTGCTCTGTTACCCTCACTGAGAAGAAGTTTCTTCTCAAATTTAAGTGGAACCTCTTGTGTTCCAGTTTGAACCCATTACCCCTTGTCCTACTGTTGGTTGTCACCAAGAAGAGCCTGGCTCCATCCTCATGATACTCATCCTTTATATATTTGTAAACATTAATAAGGTCAGCCCTCAGTCTCCCCCAAACTAGAGAGACCCAGCTCCCTCAGCCTTTCCTCATAAGGGAGATGCTCCACTCCCTTCATCATCTTTGTGGCTCCATGCTGGACTCTCTCCAGCAGTTCCCTGTCGTTCTGGAACTGAGGGGCCCAGAACTGGACACAATACTCCAGATGTGGTCTCACCAGGGCAGAGTCGAGGGGAAGGAGAACCTCTCTTGACCTACTAACCACCCCCCTTGTAATACACCCCAGGATGCCATTGGCCTTCCTGGCCACAAGGGCACAGTGCTGGCTCATGGTCATCCTGCTGTCCACCAGGACCCCCAGGTCCCTTTCCCCTACACTGCTCTCTACTAGGTCAGCATTACTGATAATAACGATTTTGCTCCTGGTAAGGTCTTCACAAATCAACAGCCCTTCAGACATATAGATGATTCAGGGGGTTCCCAAACCTTGTAAGCAGTTAGGAAGGTCTTACTGATGGTCCATAAGAAACAGGAGAATCTAGTGACTCTTCTAGATTTATTAACTCTTCAGTCTCTTCTTAAGAACTAGGAATAGTCATCTCCCAAAATTAAATGTTATTGCCCCCCAGTTTCTGATCACTGGCTGAGCCCAGCATCACTGGTCACAGTTTTACAGCAGAACAGAATTACACTTCAAGACTCAAATGTAGTGGTGCTGTTCAACCTCAGCAGCTCCACGCTGAGGAAGAACTGAGATCTGCCTATTCCTTCTTCATCTAGAAAATAACCTACTGCTGACCTGTTCATAAAACTCGTTTTTATTTTGAATTTCTGTCAGGAGCCCTCCAGAGACGTTACCGTGAACATCACAAATGCTGCTGATCCCCAGACCTCTGAAGACATGTGTCTCCTGGGCCCCACAGGCCCTCCTGCCCCTGGAATCTCATGCTGCACCGGTGGTCACGCTCCTTGCAGGAACGGGAGCCCCAGCACGGCGCCGTGTGAGGCGGGAGGGAACCTCCCAGAGCTTTCTGTGGTAACCAAGCCTGATGATGACGACCATTTCCCACCAGTTCCCACAGAAGATGAATACATGGATAAGGATCTCAACACCACTGATTATTTATCTTTACTGAGTCGGACTGCCAGTAAAGCCGTATCATCGTTTTCAGAACCGATGGAGGCAGGGGAGAATGACAGCTTAAATCAGTACTTCTCTGGGATTGGGAGCACAGAGGACGTATCAGTCTCTCAAGGCTTTCACCCTTCCTCTGACACAGGTGGGGCACACACTGCCACGGACAAACTTCTTCAGAAATCTTGCCAACAGGGCCACAGTTGCCTGAAGGAAACAGGCAACAAAGACACAGATCGTTTTGCAACGAACTATGACTCAGAAAAGATCTGTGTGAGGTGTGGCATTTCATACAGGGAATATCCCAAAAAGTGGAGCAAACCCTGTTGTGCTGCAGCTGATGGTGCCTCCACCTCCCCAGGAACTGGATCCAATGCACAGTGCACTTGTGGCTTGAATTTTCTCTCTGCTGGTCAGAGCAATCTAGCAAGTGATCACAGTGTGGAAGATGCATCTTCAGACAGTACAAACATGAAGTATCAGAACACAAACAGAAGCACTTCAGGGACAAACAGAAGCACTTCAGGGACAAACAGCAGCACTTCAGACCTCCCTCCAGCATCTGGTAAGCCCATTAGGCTTGAGCCATACATGGTCGTATAGGTTTATTCTCTGCGCTGGCACAGTTTTATTCAGTCTGATTTAGGAGAAGGGGAGAAGAATGAAATGATGCCTTTTCACTTAACTGCCCTGAAGCTAATCTGAGAAACAAAGCTGAAATACTAAGGCCATTTGGTTTGTAGTCATTTCTGCGTATAATATGAGGACTGTGAGGGACCACCATTCTGCCCTGATCTAACCAGCAACGTAGATCAACTTTTCTGGCTGTCACAACAAAGGCCCGGCAATTCTGTTACTGAAGTATTTTGGTGATAGCAGGTGTGTGTATTGGAGAAAACTTAGAAGGAGGAGAGTATAGGGACCCAGAGGCTGAGTCAAGAAAGGATGCATGATGCTCAGCCAGACAGTTTTCCATTCAACAGTCTCCACACACATTTTTCCCATTAGGTTTAACTCCAGTTATATTTTATGTGGCAATCAGTGAGCTGGAGCGCTAACCTGGTAGCCATGACTCATTTAAGAGATTGTTAAATTTTCTGCTTTTAGTTCTTTTTAATTTGCTAGAATACAAGCGTTCACCTAAAATAATTTCATACAGACACCATTTCTCCATTCACAAATTCTCTGTCCCCTAAACAACTCTGAAACACTGTCACCAATTTACTAATAGAGTAAATATATCAAAATTGTCAAAGGAAAGCAGGAAAAAAAAATCACTGAAGCAAAACTAGCAGAAGGGAAGTTATGAACCTTTTCTGGATGAAACCTTCCTCCCTTAGACTTTTTTTTTTTTTAATAAAAGTCTGCAATCTGCCTGTCATTTGTTAATTAGACATTTTAGATTATAATCTCTTAAAGTCAGATTCTCTATTTTTATTCATGTGGATGCACTGCCAAGCGTAATGAGAACTTAGTTTTGACTGGGACATCTAAGTATTACTGTAATACGCACAGCAGTCGTAAGCAGTTGCCCTTCTTTAAAACCATGTAATGCCTTGAAGTTTCTTACGGACACATTCTTGTTAGTCTGCCAAAGCCCAAAAGCAACCCTTCTGAAGGCCTTCCCCTCTCAATGTGCATGCCATGTGGGAATCTGAAAGCATGTAGTGTTCATCTTTCTAAGAGCAGATACTCTTTCTGCTGCTTCAGTTTCCTGAAATCCTGACACAGTTTCACTGCCTGGTCTGTACAAAATTCAGCAGTAGTGAAGAGGGCACAGCTTATCTTTTTGTTGTTGTTGGAAGGTGACTCTGACATAAAACTGGAAGTCAAGTCATATTGGGCACTGCAGAAGTACTGCTTTTCTTTCTAAATCTGACACAAAGCGGAAAAGAAAACATTAAGGAACAACATGGCAAACAGGAGAGCTCGGATTTATGTGACGTGCTAGAAAGTGCCATCTTAGATCTGCAGCAAAATTCTTTATCTGGGATTTTAATTGCATCTGTGCCTTTGGGTATGAACATGCTCTAGTGCCATCTGGTGAAACCTGACCACAGATACAGCATTCCCAATTTGCCATTTTTTAAGGCAGGACTGCCAGCAGGTACTGACTGAGCTCTGCGCAGCATGAGAGTGTGGGTTAGTGAACCTCAAAATGACAACACGAATTACAAACTCTGTCCCTTCTGTAAAACAGTCTTAGAGGACCAAAGTAAACCTCTGGACAGGTGGCATTCACAGGGGTCACCACCAGAGATGGAGGTAAGCCTTTGAGCACTCCTCCAACCCCCCAAACCTGGAGGCAGTCAGGGCATGAAGCATCTGTCCATGACTACCTTTGTGTTGATGGCAAACAGCCGGACCAAATCGAACACCAGGGAAGCAACCAGCAGGGAAAAAAACTCCCACAGAGAAAACTCGTATTGACACCTCATGTTAATCAACAACACTTGGAAAGCAAGCAATGGGCTAGCAACACAGTGGTTTAGCTAAAATAAATAGGATTGTTTGAGGGGAGCTATTACAGAGATGCTAGAGTGCTGCCCAGATTGGGTTGTGAGCAGGCACAGGTCCTAACTCAGCACTGCTGGAGCCCAGTGTCCATTGCTGATGTGCAAACCTCCTGCGGCTGCCAGAAAAGTGATGTTTCTCTGTGCTGGGCCATGCTTAGCTGCAATGGAAATGGGAACATCTCAAGTGTTGAGGAACGTAATGAGGAAAGGCACAAAATGTCTAAAAGGTGTCAGATCAATCTGCGAGTAATGATTTAGTGAAGAATAGCAGGAAATACATTTCTTAGGAAGAACATTCATAGCCTAGGAAGATATTTTTTTTGTACTTGGTTGCTTCGGTTGATTTAATTTTCAAACTTTAACAAGTTTGCTGTAGTGTTGTTGAAAGTATGTTCTCAGTTATTTTCTTTCTGCTCTGAGGGAAATTTATTAATTCCCAGAGCCTGTTCCTGCTGTCACTTGAGTCAGTGACCCACTCCTTGAATGGCAGAAAGATTGAATTTATGCTGAAAAATCTCTAACCGCAGGCAGGCTGACTGAAACCGTAACTCCATTAGGTTGCTATAATATAGACTCTGTATTTTCAATCGAGTCAGTGTATATCCAAGTAAATTCATGAGGGCACTAGGTGAGTACCGGAGTGTACCAGTGTGGAGGATCAGGACAATATAAGATAATTGTATAAGCTCTGTGTCATTTGGACACTGTGTGACTGTATGGTCTGATGTTAAGTCTTTCAGTATTTATTCACTAAGCCTGCTACCTAGACCACACAGCAGGAAACAAACAAAACAAAACAAAAACACACACACACAAATAAAACTAAAACCAACCAAACAAAAAACGCCAAACAAACAAAAAGGAAAACAAAATAAAACCAAACCAAACAAACAAGAAATAAAACACACCACCAAAACAATGTGGTGCCTGGGACTCTCTCAAAAAAAAAAGTCTCATAATTAGGAATGATGACCATTTCTCCACAAACTGCAGACAGAGGCAGTTTATGCACCAAGTGGCATGGGGAGTATGAGGTTGTCATGTTCTCTCTTGCTTCCCGGAGCACAATCGAGAGAGAAAATGTTTCCAAGCCTTCCAGACAGGTTCCCATGGATGACAGGCTTCATCCTGAGGAGGCAGAGGTGGAAATAATGAAAAGGTCCAGTGGAAGGCATTGATTATAAGAGCATTCCCGTGTCACGGGGAAAAAGTAATGGAACAAGAGTAAAGCCACCACAGCGGACTAAGTTCACTGTGCTAAGCATCCATCTCATGAGGAGAAAATATTAATCACACGTGTCTTCTTTTCTCCCCCCTCCTTCCCCAGGAAATGTGACTGGAAACAGTAACTCCACCTTTATCTCAAGTGGACAAGTAATGAATTTCAAGGGCGACATCATTGTTGTCTACCTTAGCCAGAACTCCCAGGAGGGGACAGCGGCCTCGGGCCCGAGCGAGGAGAACGTGGGCAGCCCCGTGCAGGAGGAAAACCTCAGCCGCTGCGAGACTTTTGCGGGCAACACCGAGCACTACAAGGAGAAGTGTGCCGAGCTGCAGGGCAGCTGCCCACCAGTGGGGAGCTGGGGGCCCCGGTGGCCCCCAGGAACTCTGCCCCAGGAGCGGGGACTGTCCCGCCACGGCCAGGCATCACAGCCCGTGCAGGAGGAGGGGAAGCTGGGACACTTCTCAGAGAAGGTGTTGAACTGAGGCGAGACGGTGTCCTTGCTACGGGCCTCAGCGCCAACAGGCAGCTCACGAGGGGGTGTGGGGCTGCCATGGGGCTGCCGATATCCCGGGTGTCGTGACAGATTCAGAGACTGTTGCTGCCTCTGGGTGTCTCCCGGGAAATTTTACAGCTGGGAAGGACCCTTGTGGTGCACATGCTGGTGGTGGTGCCCTCACTGAGCTGGTTACGGGTGATGATGCTCTCACTGAGGAGGTTACCAGCGAGGACAGTCACACGTTGGAAGCCGGGCATGCTGCCCCCCTTGCAGAAGCAATGGCAGGGCTCCCTTGCCTCCCTCGCGAGGCGATGGGCTCCCCGCTACCCCCCAGTCCCTAGCACCTCTCCCGGCAAACGACAAAGGAGAGTTGAGGAGATCCTTTGGGACAGGGACTCTGTGGAGAGCAGTGTTGTGGGGTGCTCCCAGAGGGTGACATGGTGGAGGTCGGCACTGAAAGGCACCCCTGAGCTCTACCTTGGGGTTTTCTTTTTGCCACTAAGTTGCACCTATTTTGCTGGGTCTTGGGCCTCCTCGATGCCTCTGGTGGTGGAGGGAAGGGGTGGCTACGTCTGCCGCTAAGCATAGTGCTGCTGCCAACATCTGCCTCCCTGTTGGGACCGGATGGGTGGCATCAGCCCTTCCCATCTTTCCCCAAGGAAGCGGACACTCCAGTCTCAAACCAGTGCCAGAGCCAAGATCCTGGTGTGCCCCTTATTATTTTGCAGATATGGATATGTGTAGTGCTGCCCCAAGCGAGCATTAACTGGCAAAATAGAGCTGGCATGCCTTAGAAGCATATCAGAGTAATCCAGAGGAAAGAGCATTTAGTTTTGGACTCTTGATTCGTCTCTGACTTATTACACCTCACCTGAGGAAGTCATAGCCCTGAAGGTGAGAGTGATGTGTGCCTGGCACACTGCTCCATGAATAACCACACTGAAGTTTGACACACAGAACTGCTAGCAGGTAAAGGAAGGATCTATGATAACCAGCTGTGGACATTTTCTGAGTGATAGGAGAGGGAAGGATTACCCAAAACCAGAGATTTTAGTCAGGGTCAAAGACATGTTCCTTCATCTGCCTGAACAATTTTGCCATTCCCTCTGATATTTTTGTTAGTAAGCAGAGTTAACTTAGGTAGAATGAAGCTATTTCCAGAGCTCAGCCTGTCTGAGTTGAAATCAGAGCGTAGCCACTATCACACTGAGAACTGATGAGCAGCAGCACCAAAGGGTCGGATTTAAATAATAACAGCACTTGTAGTTAGAAGAGAGTCTCAGCTTCTCAGTTGGCTTTGGTTCAGGTCCTGTATCCTGCAGCCTCCTCCACCAGCCACTGTGGAGAGAGGTGAAGAGAGCAGAGACTCAAGGAACTCCCAAGAGAAAAAGATAATATTTATAATGATTTCCTGACAAGGGGTAATTTTCTGACATTCTCCTGCACACATGAGTGCTGCTGGAGGCTATCTTCAGTCTGAGCCTTCAGAAGGGTCAGTGCTGTGTTTCCTGCCGGACGGCAAAGGGATCTCTTATCTAGTGTGATCTCATCTACTCTGATGGAAGAGATCTCTGGTAAGAAGGGCTCCTCTCTGGGGAGGTTCTTAAAGCTGAGGAGTTCACTGCATAGCTGCTCTGTTTGCAGTAGTACTGCTCTGTGGGTGAAGAGCATCTACAAAGCTGACAAAGTGACCACTGTGTCATGATGAGCTTCTCATCCATAAAACAATAGGATGGGCTTAGCCACCTTCGCCTCTCAGGAGAACAATTCTGCATTATTTATATTTCTGGCATATAAAGTTCAGCACAGACATGCAAACCTCTGTCTTGAGTGGCTGGCAAATATGATGCATGAACAACCCATCTTCCTTTCACCTCGGCATGGCCTTCAGAAAACTAGACCATCCTAGCCTAGACTCAGCCAGGCAGGTGGGTTGTCCCATTCAGTGATGGCTCAAGCTACCTCTGCTCCTTTGAAGGTGTGTAACTGAGGCTCACCCTTATCTGTGGTATTCTTTTGTCTTTCCTGCTGAATCCTTTACAACCTCTTTCTAGCCGCTTCTGGCCTAATTCTCTATCCCCTAGCCATTGGTGCAGTAGGGACAAGGAAGCAGAGCCACCATCACCTCCGTGCAAGATGGTGCAGATATTTTCCCACTTCATCTTCATTTTTTCAGTCTTGTTATTCTGGAAAGCACTCATCCCGGACATCAGCCCCACCAGAAGGCATTCAACCAGCCCCACGTACAGGACAGGAGGGACCGGATTTTTGTGCTCAGCTCTGGGTAAACTACCTGTCTGCAGGTCTGTCTCCTCCTTCTCCCTCTGCAGCTTCTTTCTTCCCTTAGTTTGTATCCATCACCAGAGAGCAGGCTCAAAATCCTGATTTCAGAGAAGACAATTAGAAGTTTCCTAAGTGTCCTCAGTGACCGAGCAAAGATTGAAACTAGAATCATCAGCAAGCATGGCTGCTCCCTTACAGCAAACATGATGGGCCAACAGATTAGATTCTTTTTTTTCCTCCAGAGTCTACCCAAAGGTGAAGAAACCATATCACACCCATCGGCATGCTGCGTGTTCCCTGGGTCTTTGGCTGAATGTTTAGACATGGACCCCAAATCCTCATGATTTCTTTTATTGTCAGTTTGGAGCTAGGGCTGTTTTTTAACATCTGTTTGTACAACAGGGCCCTATGCAATAGGCACTAATGTGAAGGCTTCTGGCTGCTATTGTAATACACACAATTAATTATAATAAAAATCTTAAAGATCTACTTGAGAAAAAGTGAAGATTTTATTCAAATTAGTGGAGAAAATAAAATATATTACTATATGCCTATGCTTATTTTGCCAAAAAAAAAAAAAAAAAAATATAAAACCACTCCTGGTTAGGCTTTTGTAATATTTTTTGTATGTGTGTTTTAACAAAAAGTGCTTCCCTTCCCCAGTATGTGCCACAATGATGCACATTCATGCACACATGTGCAACTGAACAGGAACTCTCATAGATCTGATGTGAAATGCCTTATTGCTGAGGAGTGGGCGGTGATTCCAACTAATGCCCGAAGTGTCCTCCTGCACAGCATGCATTTTCACAATTCTCTCAGTCTGAGGAGTCACAACATGCATTATCCTTGACAAATATACTGCATGCTCTTGAAACTCAGCCACTTCAGGCCTGAAGGGCAGCAGTAATTCTGCATGTAACCATGGGAAAACGAGGAGCAATCTTTGCTTAGGGACACTGGAGCAGCCCTTCTTATCCCTATGAAAAACAATATGGCACTAAAGATCAATATAGACAGTAACTGCTGTTAATCTGTGTCCTTTGCTACATGTTCATGTAGAGATTGGGAACTGCTCTGCAAGGCTTACAGCATATGTGGGAGTAGCATCACTAAAATGTTGTAATTTCTACTTGCCCATTTCAGGTTCCCCTCCTTTTGTCATATTGATATCTGAGCAACTACACTCCTGTGTCTACTACAAAACAGAACCCTGGTGAAGGATGGTTTTGTGCTAATCAAGTATTTAATAAAGCTATAGTTTTAACAGATACCTCCATTCAAATGGGGCAGTAATGCCTCCTCACCACCACCCTTAAAAGACATCTGTAATGACTGGAGAATCCACTTGTGCCTGCACATCATACTGGATATGGTAAAAAGGCTGCAAATGCTTCATGTGGAAAAGTTATTTCTGGAGTATGTAATATATATTACTAATAGACACTTAATAATAGTCACTGGAAAATCAAAGTGTATTTGACAGGCTGTCAGGGGTTTCCTCCAAGGAATGCTGAACCACTCCAAACCTTATCAGCTAGTTTTTCAAACTTCCCTCCAAATGGCTGTTGCCCTTTTCAGTCTGTCAGGGATACTTGTGAACCCGAAAGGCACGTGCTCGGGCAACCTCACTTGGGCATGTGGGCACCATGGAGCTCTGCCCGGCAGCATCTGCCCTATGACGATTCCCAACCCCTGTCCAACCCGCATTCACCTTGGCTGAGTTGAAATGTTACCTCTGGAAAAATCAAACTGGGAATCTTGTGGCAGTCACTGCTGAAGCAACAGGAATACAATCCCAGGTGCTGATAGGAGCAAGTCCCATTTCAGACAGAAAGATTTTCATGAATGTGTTTCTTCTCCCTTCCTCTTGCATGGTGCCGTCTTAATTTCCAGAATGAAGAGTGAACTTTTGCTATACAATAAATGATTTCTCCAGAGCCCTGCCAGTTTAGTTTGCTTTTGTGCTGTGGTGTCAGTCACCTCATTGAGTGGGAAGGTTGAAGCAGAAAACAAAATATGTAAGAACAGCTTCTTTACATGCCAGTTTATTTAACCTGATTACACAGTGAAAGGTACTACTTTACATAAAATCACTGAGTCCACATTAGCAAAATGTTGTAAGGGGCAAATCAAAAAGCAGCATTCCTCCCTGCAAATCCAGAGGAGGAACTGCTGCTGTTTAAGTAGTGTTGCTAATCACGCATATTGTCCTTACCAGAGGAGATGGTGCAGGAGAAAATCCTCTCTCTTCCTTTTTTCCTGTTCTTTTAGGGTTTTTCATACTTTCTTATTTCCTTCCCACTTTTGCTGTATATGGGATGGTTTACTTGAGCTGAATATTTGTTATTTTCAGTCTTTGTTATGCCTTCAAACCCATTCTGCCCAGCACTGAAGGCTTCACTTCTCTATGGGCAATGTGTAGTTTTTGCAAGTACACTCAGGGGCCTCTGCTGTCATCCAGTGTTTGTACCCTACAGGGTTCTCAGGAAGATCACATAACATTAAGGAACCATGTTGCGGTATATGAACATGTCAGAGTGTCTGATCGGGTGTGTTTTAACTCTGCTTTTTCTTCTTTTGGCTAGCTGGCTTATGGTTTCTTTGTTTTGGCTGAGGATTACCACAGCCCTTCTGGCTCATTCCTTAGCCTGCCTGACCACTTGATCGATCCTCGGGCATTGCGCTGTCTTTAACTTGCATCAAAGCTGACGGGTCTGTCACATCATGTTTCTATTGGCAGTCTCAGATTTCCATGCATTATATGCAGATCATTATATACAAAATTACTCCTGATTTCAACTTCAACTGTTAGAAAGGTTCCACAGGAGGGCAAAGGAGCTCAGGAGTGTTGGGGACCACTTGTACAAGCTGGACACGTACAAGCCAATGGGACTTGGCAGAGTGTATCTGAGGCTGCCGAGAGGGTTGGCCAACCTCACTGCAAAGCCACGCTTCAACATCTTTGACAGGTCATGGAGTTCAGGGGAAGTCCCAGCTGACTGGAAAAGGGCAAATATTACACCCATCCACAGAAAGGGCAAAAAAGAGGATTTGGGGAATTACAGATGAGTCAGCCCCACTTGAGACCCTTGAAAAATTATGGAACGGGTCCTCATGGAAGCTATTTCCAGGCATGAAGGAGAAGACAACTGGGAGAAGCCAACACTCACCTCAGCTAACTCAACCGTCTCCCAGTGTCAGCAGTTCATGGTTTGCTTCATCATTGTTTCCATAGAGGTTTGGGAGGCTGACCTTACTTGTGAAGATCAAGGCAAAAAAGGCATGAAGGAAAATCTTCATATTTCTCTCTGTTATTTGTTACTAACTTGCCACCCTCACTCAGCAGTGGACCTACCTTTTCCTGACCCTTCTGTTTGCCAACATACATACAGTATGTTAGTACTTTCTTGCTTTTCTTAAAATCTCATGCCAGTTTGGGCTCTAGTTGTGCTTTAGCCTTCCTCTCTGCATCTAGAGGTGTTTCTATATTCTGCTTTGGAGGCCTGTTCCCTTTTCCATCTCTCTCATGTTCCTTTTTTGCATCTCAGTTCTCTCTGTAGCTCACTGCTTAACCAGGCTGGTTTCTTGGTGTGCCAGCTCCTTTTCCTGCTTAGGTGGATGGACTGCTCCTGTGCTTGGAGAAGGCTGTCTCTGAAAGTCTCCCAATACTCCTGAATGCCTTTGGCTTCCAAGGCAGACTCCTCTGGGATACCTCCTATTGCTTTTATGAAGTTCTGGGGCCTTATTTAGCTACTTACCTTCTTCACACTCCTTAGGATATTAAACTCTACAAAATTATTGCTGCACCCAAGGCTGCCATTGTCAGTCTTCAAGTGATCTGAAGATTCCATCTGTTTCTCTTTCCCTATAAGGTTGTCCGTAGCAGACACCCATCACGAGCACTCCCTTGATGGTGACACCTGATTGTGACCCAAAGGCACTCAGCTGATCTGTCCTCTTGCCCATGTCACACAAAATCACAGAATCACAGAATGTCAGGGATTGGAAGGGACCTCAAAAGATCATCTAGTCCAATCCCCCTGCCGGAGCAGGAACACCTAGATGAGGTTACACAGGAACCTGTCCAGGCGGGTTTTGAATGTCTCCAGAGTAGGAGACTCCACAACCCCCCTGGGCAGCCTGTTCCAGTGTTCTGTCACCCTCACCATGAAGAAGTTTCTTCTCAAATTTAAGTGGAACCTCTTGTGTTCCAGTTTGAACCCATTACCCCTTGTCCTATTGTTGGTTGTCACTGAGAAGAGCCTGTCTCCATCCTTGTGGCACTCACCCTTTATGTATTTGTAAACATTAATAAGGTCACCCCTCAGTTTCCTCTTCTCCAGGCTAAAGAGACCCAGCTCCCTCAGCCTTTCCTCATAAGGGAGATGCTCCACTCCCTTCATCATCTTCGTTGCCCTACGCTGGAGTCTCTCCAGCAGTTCCCTGTCGTTCTGGAACTGAGGGGCCCAGAACTGGACACAATATTCCAGGTGTGGTCTCACCAGGGCAGAGTAGAGGGGAAGGAGAATCTCTCTGGACCTCCTAACCACTCCCTTCTAATACACCCCAGGATGCCATTGGCCTTCCTGGCCACAAGGGCACAGTGCTGGCTCATGGTCATCCTGCTGTCTACAAGGACCCCCAGGTCCCTTTCCCCTACACTGCTCTCTAATAGGTCATTCCCCGACTTATACTGGAACCTGGGGTTGTTCCTGCCCAGATGCAAGACTCTACACTTTCCTTTGTTATATTTCATTAAATTTTTTCCTGCCCAACTCTCCAGCCTGTCCAGGTCTCGCTGGATGGCAGCACAGCCTTCTGGCGTGTCAGCCACTCCTCCCAGCTTGGTGTCATCAGCAAACTTGCTGACAGTGCACTCTCTTCCCTCGTCCAAATCATTGATTAATATATTGAATAATACTGGCCCCAGTACTGACCCCTGAGGCACTCCACTAGATACAGGCCTCCAGCTGGACTCTGCCCCATTGACCACAACTCTCTGGCTTCTTTCCTTCAGCCAGTTCGCAGTCCACCTCACTACCTGATCGTCCAGACCACACTTCCTCAGTTTAGCTGTAAGGATGCTGTGGGAGACTGTGTCAAATGCTCTACTCAAGTCAAGGTAGACCACGTCCACCGCTCTACCATCATCCATCCATCTTGTTATGTCCTCAGATTGCTGGTTTACATATGGGGCATAACCTCTCATCTTCTTCCACCTTTTATGTCTTTCCTTAAAAGCTCAGAAACTGTCCCTTTTTTTTTCTAATAGAGCTAATTCCTCAGCCAGTTTCTAAAACAACAGAACAAAGACCATTTCAGTGCGTTTCCCACTGTTGCGCCTTTGGTTATAGGTCTGAAAGCTTTCTCTTGTGCCTGGGGATGGGCCTTCAAATTCCCACCCGTAGGAAGGTGAGAGGCAAGGGCTGGAGCTGGTACAAAGAAAAGAGGCTGAAAGCGCTGTGCTCCATGCTTCCTCTTTTCACTGCCCCGTGGGGATGGGGGGAGAAGATGGCAACTTGCTGCTGCTGGGGACAAGCCCTGTTCCTCCAGCAGAGACAAGCCAGGCAGCAGCATCCTGGAGGCTCTGCTGTCCCAGGTGCTCAGCACCAGGTGTTACCCGGTGACACCTGGATCCCCTCGATGCCACAGGGGAAGAAGTGGTCCAGGGTTTCCGCCAGACAGAACCAGGCCTATGTTTGTCACTCTCAAAATGTACACAAAATAAAGCAAAATTTGCCATAGGCAGCACATGTGGAACAAGCATTTCAAACACAGAAACCACATGCCTAATAGGCTGTTCCTATTGATCTTCACTGGATTTTAATGGCAGGCTATTTAAACGAAGTCTCGATTATTTGAAGCACCTTAAATGAGGATTTACAAGGTTTTTTTCAGCATGCAGGCCTGCCATTACAGATCTCAATTATGTAGCCTTTACGAAGCTGCTTTCTTTCTTTGTTCTCTTTGGTTTTGATCAGTTCTAACGTTTATTTCTCTCTCTTCTAAAGCACAGAAGTTCTTGCTCCCTCTGGGAAATACAAAACACTCTTTCCCCGAGGACATTTGCTTTTTGCATCATTTCAGTTCCTCATCGTGTTTTTTTGCAGGCTTAGCTGGTGATAAATGAGCTAGACAACAGATGGTAGATCTCATGCTGTAACACAGAAAATTTTTCTTTAATAGGGGTGTCCACTTAAAAATGCAGCTGTCTGCTGATGCACAGCCAAATTTCCTTCTGAGCACGCCCTTTGAGTGTATTGGGACGGGTGCAAGTGGCTCTAATGATCATCTCAGCAGGCTGCTCGTAAATGTTTCCTGCAACCCTTGTTCTTTTCATCCTCAGCCCATGGATCCAGCCTGTCTGCTGGGTGGACAACTCTTTGTAGATCAGTTAGATGCTTGTCCAGTTCATCTTCATTTACTCAAATAATCATTGCAAGGGTTTTGTCCCCTTTGTCTGAAAGGATACTCCAAGTACGCTAGAAAGAGGTAAATAAAAATAAATCCACTTCAATGCTTAGGTTATTTTCAGTGAGGCCAGCCTGCTAGATTTAAATGTTGATGCATATTAAGTCTGTTCCCTTCGTAGTCATGTTCTTTGTGAGGTCCCATTTGGGTCTACCACGCTATGTACTTCGCTCTGCTCTGTAGGAAATTTTGCAGCTGGTGCTTTGTTGATGAAAAATACTAAAAACTGGTTAAGTATTTTGGTTCTTCTTTAGGAGGAGACTAAACATGACGAAAAACAGACTCAAGAATTCTGTCCTTTTAACCATTTTTAAAAGTCTCGAGGACTTGTTTGCTTTTGGATCTCCGTGTTTTGCTGAGCAGTTACTTTGAGATCAAGCATTCTTCCATGCCACTATTTTGTTCCCTCACAGCACATTTTTTTCCTGAAGATGGATGGAGGGCGGGATTGCCCTAAAGTAAAGATGGAGTCTATTTCTGAATAAAACCCTGAAGAAGTTCCTTTACCGGATGGATGGACACAAAAAGCTTTGTCCTGCTTTTATTGTGAGCAGAATATGCCTGCTGCAGGGACTGCAGTGCCACTGGCATGAGTCCCTTAGAGTTCATGCAGATACACTAAACAAACCCTATCACAGCAACAACTTCTTTAGCTCGCATCTGAATAACAGCAGCTGACCGTGTTTCAAATAGCAAAGACATGCTTGCATTTGGGTTCTTTTTTTTTTTTTTTCCTCTTTAGTTTTCTTTCCCTCTCCTAAGCTTATCATTCCTTTTTTTGGTGTAAATACAAAGGTCATGGTTTTCAGTATGGTGGGTGACTCATTCTCATGTTTGAGCAATGTGATCAAAATGGAAACTCAGAGGTCCCAGTGTGGTGTGTATTCATCCCCTGCAGCCAGCACGCACGAAAGGTGCCTCGGTGCACAGCAGCTGTCCCAAGCAGTGCCCGTATCACGTGCGATTGCTTGTGGACTTCTGACTGTGTGCGAAACCAAAGAAAACGCTTTTATCCTTTTTTATCCTGGCAGCACTGTACAGAAATAAGCCGATTACTTTTTGGCAGTGATCATAGAATCATAGAATAATTTCAGTTGGAAAAGACCCTCAGGATCATTGAGTCCAACCATAACCTAACTCTAGCACTAAACTATGTCCCTAAGTACCTTGTCTACACATCTTTTAAACAGCTCCAGGGATGGTGACTCCACCACTTCCCTGGGCAGCCTGTTCCAAAGCTTCACAACCCTTTCCGTGAAGAATTTTTTCCTAATATCCGATCTAAACCTCCCCTGGTGCAACTTGAGGCCATTTCCTCTCATCCTATCACTTGCTACTTTGGAGACCAACACCCTCCATGCTACAACCTCCTTTTAGGTAGTTGTAGATGCATGTAACACCTTCAGCAGCCATACACGTGTGTATACGTAGGAGATGCTAGACTATGCCTAGCATTTAGATAACTCCTCAAGGCTGGGATCAACCAAGCGATCCCTCCCGAAGCGCTGTGGTGATACCTATTGCTATGGCTGTCCTTCCAGTGTGTGAATGTGACGGACTCTCGAGGCACAGGGGCAGAAGAGGCAGCGCTTAGTGGTCGGCTCACTGAGCCGCAGTCCTTGCCACCTTCCTCCCCCAGGCCACCCGGGGACCAGCCATTGGAAGGTGGCCCAAACCTGGAGCTGCTGCTGCACAACCCTGGTGCCACAGGCTCCTGTGCCAGCCCTGCTCCCCTTCTGTTTCCAGCGAGAAACAGGGATTGTGTTTTGCAATTCAGCATTCCAGTTCCCTCAGCAATTCCAAATTTACTGTAACAATGTAGGATGTTGAAACCTGTTACAGTCCTCCAGCACATCCAGAAGCCTTTGCTCTCCGCTGAAAATGAGCCATAGCTGAGGTGAAACTTGTAGGATTTTCAATAGGGAGCAACATTACATGACTAATGTCATTTTCAGTTTAAACAGTAGGGGAAACCCAGATAAGATAATGTAACTAAAAAATATTGGAATTTTACCAGGACCTCCTTATTCTTGGAAAATGTGCTACAGGAATCTGCCTAATCTGAAAAATTGCACAGCATTTCCACCTGCATGGTGCCCCACAGTGATATCAACAAATGTAGCAAAAAGTCAAGATTCTTAATAGCTTGAAATGTCCTAGTTTGGGGAATAAACGGCCTTTATTCCACAGCATGTGTGTGACTTGTTCAACGTTCTGCTTTCCCTACTATTAGTTTAATCTCTTTGTGTCTCCTCCATACAAAAAAAAAAAACACGAAAAAAAAAAAAAAGACAAAAAACAACAGGGTTATGCCAGGTTGGGAGACAGGAGCACAGCATCAAGGAGGCAGTGGTGTGTGCCACCAATACAGACTCCCTGAGTCCCCCCGACCGCAGGCCCGGCAGCCGCCGCCTCTTCCCGCCCTTCCGCGCGGGGCCGCCAGGGGGCGCTCCAGGGCCGCGCCCGCCCTGAGGTGGCGGCGGCCGCCGGTTGCCGCCTGGAGCCGGGGCGGGGACGGGGGGGGTGTGTTGGGCTGCCAGCGCCCTTCTCCGCGGTCTGTCCTTGCCGCTGAACAACGCCTGCGACAGCGGCTCCATAAGCGGGCGAGGCGGGGAGCGCTGGTTCCGCAGCGGGAGCGCAGCGAGGCCCGGCCCCTCAGCGCAGCGCCCTCTCCGGGCTGAGGCTGCGGCTGCTCCTCCCGCCTCCAGCCACCAGCGCCCCGCTGCCGGGAGACAGGCTGGTCTCCCTGCGAGCTGTGTGAGGCTGCGGTCACACAGTCCCGAAGAGAGAGGCAGCCGGGCAGCAGGCAGAGTCACAGCATCACAGAATGGTTGGTGTTGGAAGGGACCTCTGGAGATCATCTAATCCAACCCACCTGCTAAGGCAGGTTCGCCCAGAGCTGATCGATCGCACAGGAATGTGTCCAGGCTGGTCTGAATGTCTCCAGAGGAGTCTCCACAACCTCTCTGGGCAGCCTGTTCCAGTGCTCTGACACCCTAACAGTAAAGAAGTTCCTCCACAGCTAGGCATAAAATACTGCACCACCTAACCTGCCCTTGAAAATAACCTGAAGATGGAAACACTGCGGCATCCCACAGCAACATAGTCCTACATGTTACTGCATTCCTAAATAATTCTTCCTAATGTCTAAGTTAAGTCACTGCTGCCACAGCTCAAGCCTGTATCCTGATTTTCAGGCCACTATATACACAGAGAATATATTACTACTGTGTTCTTCAAATACATTTTTAAATCCGTTTCACCGGTTGAGCAATCCTTAAGTGAAATCTATACGTTTCTTGCCAAAAGTCAAAGAGGTTGCTGTCACGGAGCTTAACATTGGCCTGTAACAGGGTAAGTGGAAATCTTCAAGGAAATATAAAGAATATAGACATAAAATGGAAAATGCATCTAAATCCCTGAAGCTGCTTTGAAATCCTTAGCCAATGAGGATAAACAGCTACAGCAAATAACATATACTTAAATCAGAATGGGAGGAATAATAATTTATGAGCAGATGCTGATGGTCTTAAACTGAGATCTTATCAGCCGTCAAAGTCAGTGGGACCTTGGGCTGCACACACACAATGCGCATAATTATGTGTTTTATCAAATGGATAAATTCAGAAGCTCGGCGAGCTGGGCTGCAGCCAGCGCTGTGTGCCACTCACTAACATGCTTTACAAGAACAGACATTCAATTAGTAGAAAACAAAATCTGAAGGGGAAATTATTGGTTTTATTGGACCTGTGCCAGCTAGAAATTAAACCTTTGAAGTCAAAGACTGGTTTGTGCTAGTACTAAAGCTTTCTTATCTGACTCATTGTACAGGGGCAAGAGTTGCCTCCATTTGAAATACTTTCCTAGAAGTCTTCTCATTTCTGAGCTGCCTTTGAGAGCAAAAATTCTGGGAAAAAAACCCTGTTCTTAAAAGAGAAGAAGAAGCCCTGAAATGTACTGTGTTGAAAATTACAATATGGAAGTAGTTTTTGCGCATTGAGTCTAAGCTGGACATACTTCCCTGACGTGAGACTTGCATTCTGTATAATAAGCGCAACAGAAAGAAAAAAAAAATCAATTTATGAAATATCTACTATAGCTTCTGCACCTTTGAGTCTGAATGATTACATTTATAGTATTAAACTTGGCTTCCACTTGTGTGTATTTTCTCATTGTGATTTGTCTAAAATATGACATATGGATAAAATATGCATATATATTCTCTCTATGTGACGAGTATACATATATCCTAAAAAAGAAAGCATTAAGAGAAGACTGTTGATTTGTGAACAAAGACTGTGTGTTCATGCAAAAAATAGCATGTAAATGTAACACAGCTACTAAGGAAACTTGCCTTTTTAAAGCAAATATTGGCAGCATAGTAATATCCTGATAGATTGTCATCACACTGGTAGCTACCCCACAGAGTCTTAAAAAATAGTAGAATATTTGTGTTCAGATTCAAACTTCATTGAAAAAAACACAAACAGGTTTTGTCCACAATTGCTTTTAACACAGCAGAGGCTTTACATTCTGTTGGTTAAAGAGTAAATGTTGTGATGCAATGCTGAGAAGTAATATTAATAGTATGCAGAAAATACATAGTACAAAACTCCAAAGAAAATGCAGTAATTCTGAAACATTTTTTTCTCTGTTTTCCCCAAAGTTGCAGGCAAATATATTTAAAGAGAAAGGCACCAGAACTATTTCCTTGCTGAAGATCTTTTCTCACTTCCTAACACCTTGACACCCTGGGGTGAGGCATTCGGTGTCTCATGGGAGGCTGGTGAGCCTCAAATGCTCGGTGGCCACAGAGTCTGGCAGGACAGAAGGAGAAATGTTGAGACAGAGGGAGAGGCAGCAGGTAGCCCAGGTGAAGCAGAAGAAGGTGTGAGAGACCTGATGGATGAGGACATGAAAGGCTGAGGAGCACCAGCTATAGGACACAAGGAACTAGTTATTGAGGGCAAGAAGAAGCAAACAGGGAAGGAAGTCAACCCAAATACAGCATATTAGATGGTCAAGTCATGTGCAGCAGCATGCCTCAAAGTCAGAAAGGGTGATGAGATCTTGCTCGGGAAGGTGGAAAGCCAAGGGGATGGCCAGAGGGCTTCTCCGGCCCCAGCGAAGCGTCACAGCCTTTGGCAGTTGTTCAGGTCCCTGTTTGACACGGCCCTCAGGATCAGTGCTCCTGGAAAAAGCCCACTATTCCTGAAGTTTGTCTGCCAGAAGAGGAGAAACTTCCCTGGAGGGAGCAGGAGCAGCACATCCTCTCAGGTGCGTGGCTGTGCCAGCAGTGGGTCTGCAGGTGTCCTCCAAGAGGCAGGAACGCGCTGGGCAGCACTCGTGAAGGCGAGACCTGGTTACACCCTACCTGGTTTCAGAGCATATTAGATCTTCCTCTTCTTTTGTACACATCAAGCCACCTTCAAACCAAAAAACAGCATCTAAAGCACTTGCTGAACCAGTCACACCTTGCAGAATTCAGGGGCCCCCGTTCTCTGGCAGAGGAGAATGGAGCATGGGCACTGCCTGAGACACCACCATGCTTCTCCTCTGACGCACTGGCTGTTTTGTTCAGACCCATGCAGCTATCACCACAGACCACCACACTTCCTAATATTAAAAGAGATGGTTAGGAGTTTTTTTCGGTTCTGTTTCTAATGCCTGGTTGGTTTAAAAACAAGTCAGTTACCTTCTTTGTGTTCAAACCAGTCTCAGTAACCCAGTCCTGTAACAACTGGGGCACATCACACAAAACCCAGGCTGCTCTTTTGCTTCTGTAGACTAAAGCAGGGCTTAATGTCCCAAATATCAGAGAATGACCCAAGATAGGTTCAAACCACCATGTATGGCACTACAAAGAAAAACCCCAATTTCAGGGGCACAGCTTACTTCACTCTGTTCCTTGAGAGACAGCTCGTAACAGAGGGCTTGAACACTCACCCCAGTAGGATACTATCTTGTTCACTATGTTTTGAGTAGTCTTAGGTCTTCTTCCATCTATTTCCATGCTAGTTTTAAAGTCAGCTGTGAAAATTTATAGTTCTTTTCACAAAAGTATTTGCCATAGACCTCAGTAGATTATGAATGAAGTAATCATGGCTCCACTACAGAGAAAAGAATCAATGTCGCTTTTCAGATTAACAGTGAGAAAGGCATGTGTCTGCAAAGAGTAAGACTTGAAGGCTCTTTTCCCTCCCTAAACGGATGTCTGATTAGAGCAGCTTATCCCCTATCAAGGCTGACACAGAAGCAAAGATGTTATATGCAGTGCAGGGCTCCTGGATTCTGCCAGCAGCCCAAACACTGCATTCTGATTGAAATCTCTAGGTGTTCTGCACCTACCAGCACCGCTTGTGTGACAGGCTCACATATGGGTTTTGGCACATGTCAAGAAAAACATTCTTATAAAGGCCTCACAAAATTTAAGTCTGTAAAAAAAAGTCGTGTTTCTTCACCCAGAATTTTTGCTCCTCCACCAAATACCTGCTTTGCCAACAGCCCCTCCTGCCCGTGGTGGGAACCCTGCCCTCCCCGTCCTTGTCCTCTGCCACTGCTGTCTTGGCGGCTACAGCATTAACATGGCAACTCAGTGATGGTGAGGGAATCATCACCAACAGTTTTACAGGGAAGAAATATCTAAAGATGAGTATGAATTGTCAAAAGGGAAATTTTTCACAGGTGAAATGCTAATTGATTTCTGAGAAATTTCTATCAGGCTTAAGATTGCTTCTGTGTTTTCTGTTGAACACACAGTGACGCTCACTGTTTAAAATACATCCATCACTGTTTAACACACAGTGACGTCTCACATATGTACATCACTGTTTAACATACAGTGATGCATCAGTATTCTGGTGGATTGTGACCCCTAGAATGATAACTTTGCTCCGCTGTGCCAAGCTGGTGTGGTGTTGACCCCATTCCTCTACCCACTCTCTCATTTCAAACGCTGCCCAGCTAACAGTACCTGAGCAGCAGATGGTGAAGCTGAGCTTGCTCCACCACTGTTGAAAGGTCCTGGCCATACGTTGCCCACTGGGTGGAAAAAGTTTGTATTCTTTCCAGAGTATCTGACGAGGTCATGGTGTTTTCAGCCAGTCTTGCTGCTTAGTCCCATTTGCCTGTACGTGGAAAGAAATAAATTCTCTATCAGTTAATTTAGGTGAACTCTGAGGACTCCGGTTACCCACACAACTTGCAGTCCTGCCTGAATCTGATTATGTTTTTGACATTCGTACTTCCTCTGTAGCTTAAGATTTTGCAGCTCTGACCTATATTCACTGAGCCAGCAGCTGCAGCTCTTCATTGTCACGTACTTGTGACTACCCTCTGTTGATGGCTTTCAGCCCCATAGCAAAGTAGAGTGGAACATGAACCCCAACTCCTATCTGCCAGACCTCCTACATCTTGCCACATGGATGCTTTTATTCTGTTTTCAAGCTAATGTTTCAGCCAGGGATGTGGGGTGACCCGGAAGCCAGCACGTGGTACTTCAAGGGCCTGCAGTGTAGGTACAAAAGAAGAAAGGGTGTCCAGGCAGTGAACTCCCAGGCTGCCTTCCCAGCAATTTCCAAGGGATTTATATTGTGCAGTCTGTCTAAAAGTATTCAGTTTTTAATGTTGTGTCCGTCCCATCTTTTAATTTGCTGAATATTCCCTATTTGTATTACAAAGAAGGAAAAGGAGAGCTGATTGCTTTTCTCCAGATCATTTCTTATTTCACATGCTTGCCCTCAGGTCCCCTCCAAGTTTTCTGCTTCCTAAAGAATACAGTCTCACTCCTTCAAATCTGTGATTGAAAAGGTTTCTTATTTGCTTTTTAAATGTAATTCCTTCAAACCCTTGTGATACTTTTACTGAAATCTTTTGACCAGGAAATACACAATTTTATACCTGAGTTTTCCCAGTGCTTTGTCATTTTAAACTTTTTTTTTTTTTTAACTTGCAGCCCGTTCTTTAAACTTCCTAATATCTTGTCAGCATTTTTGATTGCATATTGCGTAACTATTTTCACTGAGCTATGCATTGCCACCTGGGTTGCTTTATGAAATTGGGGTAGTTAATTTAGAGCCCTTAAGGTGCTTGAAAATGCTCTCACTACTCCTTCAGTGTGTATTACTTTACATTTCCTGAGACTGAATTTCATTTCTGCTCATCTAACTAGTTCATGTCTCTGAAGATAAATAGCAAAGAATTCCAAGAGGGCAATTTGCTGGGAAAAATACTGCCTTACATTAGTTACCAACTAGCCTGTTTAATGAGGAGAACACCCTTAGAAAAAACAAAAACAAACTGTGCAGACTTAACTTCAGGAACATGCTGAGGTGAAAAGGTGGTGGACCTTCTGGTTTAGACACTCAGATTTCGTATGTAACCAATATAATAAGGCAGTGCCCTTTGTAGTTGGGAAGACAGTATTGCCAGGATTAATGAATGGTGCCTTTCATTTGCAGAACTGGGACTGGTTAGCTGTTGTAACACTCTGATATTAACAGGTATTTTTAGTGAAATGCATCAGATGGAGCAGCAGTCCTGGCTTCTTTCTGTAAATGTCTGTAGTTTTGAGTCAAATAAGACATGAAGGCTTTGTCCTAGCTATGCAGAGAAAATGTCTGTGTAGGAATAATCCTGGTGAAGGATACTCAGACAGCATACAGATCCTAGCTTTTCATGCAGATTTATTAACACAGCTTTTCCTGCAAGCCAGAAAAAAAAAACTCAGACAGACATTTTGGGCACAAACATGTCTTTCTGGCAGTCTTGGATGGTTCACTTTCAAGTCTGGGAACACCTACTCCTCCCTACTGTCTAGAGCAAAGAGGTCACTGGGATGTTCCAGTGCACATTAATGACTTCCTGCAAGGATGACAACCCGCCATAAATAACCTGAAACCTGCTCACCTTCTAACATATTAACTAATTATTCTGAAAAGCACCAAAATAATCAGTAAATTACAACTGCACATCATTTTCTGGTCTGTTTTGTGGCACTAGAGCACATTGCATCACCAAGGCGTGGTGTCACTTCTGCCATGAAAGTGGTGATATTTAGGATGTGAGTGTGTTCAGGCTCACAGTGATTCTGTTCGCCACAATCTTTTCTCCTCACGTATCCCCCTCTTCAAGTAGAAAACTGGGGAGGACAACTTGTGTCTCCCAGCTCCTTCCTTTTTTGGGGGGGTGGGGGACGGGATGGCTTACAGTGAAAATCGCTCCAATATGAACACTGGGCATCTCCCTTTGAGCACCCCAAGCATTGCTAATGCGCTCTGGCCAATAATCCCACTGCAAGCAGATGCAAAGGGGTGATGCACCCCGATACTTGCACAGCCTGATGTTGGGGTGCCCTCCTGCCACAGCTGCCTTTGCCTTTCACTGTTATACCTTCTGCACCTGCTTCTGCTTTGCAGAAAGGCTATTTTAGAGCCTGCCCAACACAGTAATGTCAATCTATTTCTTATCCCTCTCCCTGTAATATCTAGTTGCCGTAGTTACCTCGTGTATCTAAGGCAACCAGATGTTACAGACGGAGGCACTGAAATAGCATCAATGAGTGCAAAAAATTAAGTGTTTTAACTAGTTGTCCTGAGTTAAACCACTCAAGGCTGTTTCCCTCTCAGCTCTGTAATTTGTCACCTCCTCTGATCAAACCTGCTGACCTGTTCCCACCTTCCCCCCTCCAGCAGTTTGGGACTCCACTTCCCCTGGAGCAATGGTGTGGGCTTGCTTGACCTTTTTATCAAGGATGTACTTGTGGGCCCACAACATATTGAAGATGCAGCAGGGGAGAGCAAGGGGTGTTTACAATTAGCACAGACCTGGAAGCAATTACCTGATTTTATTCAGTTCGGGAAAAATCCACTCGCAGAATGAGGAGGATTTATCTCATCTATTTTTCTAGAGTAAGAAAATGCTTGCAAGTCAGTCAGATGGTTTACACATTCTAAGTGCTGCCCCATGGAGAACCTGGTGTAATCTGAGACATCAACAATATTGCTGTTTTCAGGGCTAAGTTTGTCAAACTCAAAATAATAGGCAGCTAATCCCTGTTCCCACCCGATTAAGGATCCCGCTGAGCCAGCAAGGAGAAAAATAAAATGTTTCTTATGTTTCATTATTTTCCTTTATAAAATGGTATCTTCTCCAAGTTGCCCAGAAAGTTGGAAAAGCAGGACGAGTCTCCCTGTATATGTGGTACAGCACACAGGAGGCATCGCAAGTGCGGGAAACACAAGCTGCTGCAAGAAATAAGAATGAGAGTGACTACATGTGTCCCAAAATAACTGTTCTAGGGTAACTACTCTGGGTAAGCAATATTTACAAGCTGTAAGCCAGCCCCAAAGGGAATTGATTTCCCAGGTGTTATGGCTATGTACAGGTTACAAGATCGGCATGCAGGAATGGTTATATCTCCTCTCCCTGCCCTTCCACAAGGCCATGCGATGGACAGAGGGGCACCTGCATGTCAGGTCACACAGGAGAGGAACATGCACTTTGCCACACGATGGGTGGGAGCTGCGTCAGCTGTGTCCTGGGTGCATCAAGGACAGCGTTGCCAGCCAGGCGAGGGAGGTGATTGTCCCATTCTGGTCTGCACTGGTGCGGCCTCACCCAAAGCACTGTGTGCAGTTCTGGGCAACACAGGTTAAAAAAGATATAAAGCTACTGGAGAGTGTCCAGAAGAGGGATATGAAGTTGGTGAAGGGTTTGGAGCGGAAGCCATATGAGGAGCAGCTAAAGTCACTTGGTTTGTTCAGCCTGAAGAAGAGGAGACTGAGGGGACACGTCATGACAGCTACAGCTTCCTCACAAGGGGAGGAGGAGGGGCAGGCGCTGATCTTTTCTTTCTGGTGACCAACAGTGTTATGGAGCAGATCATCCTGAATGCAATCACACAGCACCTTCAGGATGGACAAGGGATCAGACCCAGCCAGTGTGGGTTTAGGAGAGGCAGGTCTGTCTGACCAACCTGATCTCCTTTCATGATCAGGTGACACACCTGGTGGATGAGGGGAAAGCCGTGGATGTGGTCTATCTGGACTTCAGCAAAGCCTTTGACACTGTCTCCCATAATATACTCCTGCAAAAGCTGGTAGCCCGTGGCTTGGACAAGTGTACTCTACGCTGGGTTAAGAACTGGCTGGAGGGCCGGGCCCAGAGAGTGCTGGTGAATGGGGCTGCATCTAGCTGGCGGCCAGTCACTAGTGGTGTTCCCCAGGGGTCAGTGTTGGGTCCAGTCCTGTTTAACATCTTTATTGACGATTTAGATGAGGGGATTGAGACCATCATCAGCAAATTTGCTGATGACACCAAGTTGGGAGGGAGTGTCGACCTGCTGGGAGGCAGGAGGGCTCTGCAGAGGGATCTGGACAGACTGGAAAAATGGGCTGATTCCAATGGGATGAAGTTCAATAAGGCCAAGTGCCGGGTGCTGCACTTTGGCCACAACAACCCCCTGCAGCGCTACAGGCTGGGCGCAGAGTGGCTGGAGAGCAGTCAGACAGAAAGGGACCTGGGGGTACTAATTGACAGGAAGCTCAACATGAGCCAACAGTGTGCCCAGGTGGCCAAGCAGGCCAATGGTATCCTGTCCTGTATCAAAAATAGCGTGGTCAGCAGGACAAGGGAAGTGATCCTTCCCCTGTACTCTGCATTGGTGAGGCCACACCTGGAGTATTGTGTTCAGTTCTGGGCCCCTCAGTTCAGGAAAGACATTGAAGTGCTGGAGCGGGTCCAGAGAAGAGCAACAAGACTGGCAAAGGGACTTGAACACAAGACCTATGGGGAGAGGCTGAGGGAGCTGGGGTTGTTTAGTCTGGAGAAGAGGAAGGTTAGAGGTGACCTCATCACTCTCTATAACTACCTGAAGGGAAGTTATAGCCAGGTGGAGATTGGTCTCTTCTCCCAGGCAGTTGGCAATAGGACAAGGGGGCATGGGCTTAAACTCTCCCAGGGGAAATTTAGGCTGGATATTAGAAATAAATTCTTTACGGAGAGAGTGGTCAGGCATTGGAATGGCCTGCCCAGGGAGGTGGTGGACTCACCGTCCCTAGAGGTTTTTAAACTGAGATTGGACATGGCACTTAGTGCCATGATCTAGTAAATGGACTGAAGTTGGACCAACGGTTGGACTTGATGATCTCTGAGGTCTTTTCCAACCCAGTGATTCTGTAAAAAAAAATCCCAGCTAGAAAAAGGAACAACTGATCCATGTAAAATTTTGTGGTTTTTTAAAAAATAATTTGTAATAGAAAAGGAAGGGTTAAACAGATAGAAAACTACTAAGCTAGCTATGCATGTATTACAGGGAAAAGTAAAATTAATTTGGTAAGGTGCTGCCTGTATTCCATCATGAGTTTCATCTTACAGCTGTTTTCTTTCAACTCATTTTTTCAAAGGCTCCGATTTCCATGCAAGGGCCCAGGGGGGCCTCCTAAGCAATTAGTTTCACATGGTTGAAGTACCTTCCTCTCAAGGCTGTAAAAGCAGAAATTAGACATAACACCCTTCTAAGACACCTTTCTCAGGATTGAAGGAAGCGGGTGTTTAGTGTTGCATTAATGTTAAACTCATAATTAGTGTAACTTGAATCCTGGACCTCTTCCCATTTAATTCATTATATTCCTCCAAACTAGATCCCCCTGCTGACTGTGTGTGAATGCAGCAGGCCAGGTTCTCCAGCTACCCAAGCCTTTTCTTCTGCTGTTCGAGGTGCAGTAAATGAGGTGTCAGGAGCTGCCATATGGGTTTCTATGTGGCTTCTGTAACCGAGGGGTGACTGACACAGCCCATGTTCTGGCTGCTTGTTGGCCTTTAAAGCGATGTCGGTGTCCCACAGGTGGCTGGTATGAGGGAGAGCTGCCTTGAGCTCCTTTTCTTGCATGGCGAGTGCTGAGATCTGAGCTCATCAGAAGCTGCTTAATGAGGGCTCTGCTGTGCACCTCCCTCGCTCTTGAGCTGGCAGATCCCCTTTAGACTGTGTGAGATTAATGGAGGTTTTTTGGTTTCCTGCTGGTGGGGCTGCTTCTGCCAGAACAGGAGCCATGGCTGTCGTCAGGGAGGAGGTATCGTAAGCACCTTTTATTTTACCTGTGGCAGGGAAATAAAATGCTGGGAAGAACACTGGATAAGGCAAGCTGGACTGTTATCACAAATGGTGTAATGAATTGAGGGGTTTGCTCCCTTGGAAACAAATTGATGTCACTAGGAAGTATTTTATATTGTTGGAAAATGTGATGTGCATTGGCTCAGCCCGAGGTGAGACGGGAAGGAAATGCAGACAAGCCATGCTCCAATGAGCTGTTGGCAACCAGAGCACTTCTGAAGCAGCTGTTGATAAGCAACACTAACAGCAAAGGGTGTTTGCTACCTGGTGTGTGTGTGTTTCCTCCATGGGAAGCTGGGGGGGGTGACAAGGCGGGTCTGGGGGAGCGATACCTGCTGGGGTTGTGGTGCTGCGGAACAAGTTTGCAGGGAGTCAGTGGGGGTCAAACCTGCCTCTGGCTTTGCTGAGTTGTGGCTAAATGTCAGCTGCCTGATTTAACAATCACTTTGTACAACTGCTGTTTGGCAGAATATAGCTGGGATGTGAGTGGAACTAGAGGGGAGGTGAGAGGGGGAAAAAGACTTGGCATGTTTTAGCCAGGATTTGAACTTAGCCGAATATTCAGTTGACCAGAAAGACACAAAAATGTCATTGTGCAAAACCAGCTTCAGAGCTCACCGTTGTTCCAGGAGAAAGCCATAAAGTCAAGCTGAGGGGAGAGGAAGGGCTGGGGGGGCTTGTCATGGGGGATCACAGTGCTGGAATAGGCTGGAGGATTTGCTGTCTGACACACAGTAGAAAACATGAAGTACCATAACTTACTGGGTATTCTCTGAACTTGGTAGGATATGCATGAGGCTTGCAGGAGCAATTAGTGCTGATTAGCAGTTCCCTCTGCTGGCTGAGCTAATGAAGTAATCCCTTGGGTTCTACGGGTGTAGTTCTGATACTGCAAGGGTGCAGTTAAGTTGAGCAGTGCTGTCTCTCCACACATAAATTAACAAGGATGGCTACATAAAGCAGTGCTACAGGGAACTGTGTGGCAAATAATAAAAATGTGGCTTCCTCTACTGCCATCAAACTCTTCTCTGGTAATAAAAGGAGCAAAGCAGCTGGACTCTTGTTCGAGGAGTGATTCCGACAAGCATTTCCCTAGATGATTCAGAGCCATTGCTGATGATACTTTATGTTGTGTTTGCTGCATCATTTTGCAGGTTTTTTTGGTGTGTGTATGTGTGTACACGCTGTTTGTTATGGGGCATTGAGCAAGAACCTAAGGCTACCTATTATTTAAATTTTATGAAATACTATTTTAAGACACTCCACATTTTTTAAAGGGAGAAAAATACTCTCTTATTTTCCTTCAAGGAGCAATAAAATAGATCATTAATTTATCTTCTACCTCTCTTAGACAAAATGGAGACGTGGTAACTTACATCATTGGCAAGTTATGAACTAATAGATACAGACCTCTGAAAGCTTAAGTTACCCTGAAATAAGAAATTAAGTCAGGTTGTCAGCATCCAAGCCACGTTTCCTTCTCTGCCTGATGTGGTTCCCCAGGGAAGGAGAGCTTGCTGCAAAGACACTGCCTGCTCACAGACTTAAACAACATCAGCTGGAGTCACAGCTCCAACAGTGATCCTATGGAAACATGTTTTACAGGCAAATGTGCTTTTCTTACCTTCCACGGTTGATTTTTTTTCCTCCCAAATGGGACCTGTGAATGACAAGCCCTAGGTTCTCTTTACATTTTCGCCATTAATTTGCTGGGTGCTTTTGAACAGCTCTGAATGCTTCTGTTCTCTGTGGAAGAGGGTTAACATTAAGTCACCTGTCACAAAGTGCTTTACAAATAAACAGACAGAAGGCTATGAAACGGTTAAGCAGTTGTTTTCACTGTCAAGGGACCTGGCTTGAGCCTGGTGTCCCAGGCGGCCAGAGGCTTTCCATTAGGAGATTCCTGTGGGTTTCTGTGTGGAGCTCTCCCACCTCCCGTGCCACCACCCCTCGCCATCCAGCCTGACACGGCCGCCTTGCTCCTCCTGCCAGAGAAACACCGCTCCACTTTTGCCCGGGCTGCATGCTGAAATGTCTGCCATGTGGCTCCAGCACCTCAGGAAAACTTCAGCGACATCCAAAGCAATAACTGAGTGCAGGCAGCCCAGGCTGAGACCCGGCTTACTGTGGGAACGGCTGGACACTGCCAGAGGGAGCAGCCGCCGCGGGAGGTGAGGACGGCCAAGCTAAACAACCACCGTCTGGTCCCATATCCTCCTCTTCCTGCAGAGCAGCAGCCTTCCCATTGCTGGCCATGAGGCTGGGATCAGGGCACCCTGCTCATTAAGCGTGGGACCCCTTGGACCCTCGGCTCTGCTTTGGGCTTCCGCTCACCAGAACGACGTGTAATGCTCGAGTGGGCCTGGCTGCATGTCCGATAAATCACTTTCACTTTCTTACTCCGGCCGTGGGAATTTGCACACAAAAAGCCCCGTTAGCCCTGATCAAATGGTACTTCAATTGCTGGTGTTAAACAACGAGAATCAGACAGTCCAGTTTCGATTTGAATGTGTTTCCAACCTAAAAGTGAAACGTTTGGTGGTGTCATAGGGATTTTTTACTAATATGTTAATAATAATTGTACTGCTTTTTTTTTTTTCTGGGTTTTCACCAGAATGTTAAAACTGAATTTCTGTAATGGCAGGAAGTTTAATTTCAGGAAAGGTAAAATGCCATACCACTTTTTATTTTAAATATTTTTACATAAGGTGTTGAGTATCATTTATAGTCGCATTACTTCACCATTATGAAATGAAATTAATTTGATTTATGCTACAAATAATATTAACCATCTATTACCATTACAATGGTAATAGAGCTGCAAATACAACCACTTCCCTACAAGTCCTCATCCCCTTTGTGGCCCAAGCTACCAGCTCCTTTGTGGTAAAGCCCAGGGCATAGCGAGTTAATCACTCCCAAGTAATTCCTAATTTACTGAAGCATTTACCTATTGCTTTATAGGTTGGGCTATTTGAACCATTAAAATGTAACCCTCCTGAGTTAAACGAGTTAGTAGGTTCCATGACGGGCGAGAAAACAGAGAGCCAAGTGGAGCAAGCACAAGTAGAAATACGTTCTTGGTGCATGTTTGCCTGCTGGTGTGTACCCACGCTTTATATATGTCAGTCACAGGGGAAATTCAGCAGTCCACAGGTGAAAACTCAGCAGTATTACTATGCAAATGGGAAGTGCTAGTACATAGTCTCGTCATTCACAGAATCTTACGTGAAACTGCAAATGTGGGACCCTGTTGTATGTGCTATAAAGGCATTTCAGCCACCGAGTGTACGTTTGTGGTGTATGCATGCATCCCATCCAGGCTAAAAGAAGCACTTCCCCTCAATTAAACCATGTTTAAATCAGTTGCTCCTTGGGATTTGCTACTGAATTAATTCCTGTGCCACAAAAGGGATTTTCTTCTGCTCTTCAGGATGGGGCAGGGCTGACTCTGAGATGCTTGTGGTCAGAAAATACACAAATGCACACAGAGAGGGTCAGGAGCAAAGAAGCCAGAGGAAACAGCTCCAGGAGAAGGGATTCACCAGCAGCAGCGAGGAGGAAGCATGTTGGTTTTAAGCAGCAGTTTTCCAGCTTTTTCCATCTGCACACCTTCGAGAAGCTAATTTTTGCCTCCTGCCAGTGGGCTGGGAGGACCAGAGGCAGCGGACCAGAGGCAGCAAACCAGAGGTGGCCCGGGAGCCTGCAAAGTCCAGCTGAGAACCAGTGCAGTGAGATGCACCAGTAAGGGACTGGTGGGTCCATCTGGAGCGGTCCTGCACAGCTGGATACACGGAGGTGACTCCACCATCAGGCTTGATGGAGGAGGGTTCAGGTCTAGAAACAGCAGCAGAAGAGAGCAGGCAGGCAGGAAGGTGCTCGGCCAAGAAGGGTGATGAAGGCAGCCTGAGAGAAGAAAAGGGATTCGTAATAACACAAAAAGGTGTGGTAAGATACTTGCTATGGATTTCAAAAACCGACACATGCTGTCAATAAACCTGTGTGTGTTAGAGAGAAAAGGAAGGAAAATTTGTTCACAAGACTGTAAAAAACCCCAAAATCTTGTGGAGCAAAGCTGTATTTAATTTGGTTATAATCCCCTGAAGTGAGATGTATTTCAAGTTGACTGAAGACTCCTGAGCACAGCTCACAGAGGAAACCTGATCATTTTTGAGAGAGGGAAGAAAAATTGTCTGCTAGAACTAAGTTCTCTCAGCTGGCACGTTTATCACCAGAGATCAATGAAAGGCAGAGGATAAATAAAAGCAGATTTTTAAAATTAACAGATAAACATTCAGGCACTTTTTTTGCCCCCCCTGGGTCTCTTCTTTTATTTTTTTCTGCCTTGGAGAAAATTAAATTGAAATGTATTTTGTTGACAAGTCTGTATCTTATTTGCAGTTTAGCAAGAATGATAAATGAGTGGTTAGTGTCACATAGGCCTCAGATTTGCTGCCCCATCAGGACTATTAGTCTGCCCCACACTTGAATATGGTCTGTCTTTCAAGGTGTCTTTCAGCGTTCTGCTTCAATGGGAAGCACATGGTCCAGTTTTATTACATAGCAGGACTTAAACAGGACTAAAATTACCAAGTAGCGTGCTGATGATTTTATAAAACTGCACTGTATTTTCCCAAGGTGACCTGTTATTTCTAAGGGAAAGAGAGAGTAAACAGTATGTTTGTATTTAATAACAGGCTCTGGAAACATACGGGGGCAAGAGTACCCCACACAGACAAAGCTATATTGCTCCCGGGATCTTATGCAATGTAGGAGCAGCCTTGGTTGGTGTCCTTGCATGCATCTTCCTGCTCTTCTTTACATTCAGAGGTACTGGAAGAGGTGAGCTTCTCTCCAGGGTCTGCCCTACCTGACCTCTCTCCCCCGTGCTCTTTCTCCTGTATTAAACAAACACAGCATTTTATTTCCATCCCCCTCAATGTTATTGCTACATGTTGTCCCTCTTCCATCTCTCTAACTGCTTCCACTTGGCCTTCCTCCCTGCTTTTGATTCCAGACTCCTTTCCATCTCTCTCTGCACCCCCTGTGCCCCTGCTCTGAGCAACACCATCCCCATCCCCACCAAATGGGACAGCCCCTTGAGCTGCTCTCTGCTGCTTTCACTGGCTACCTGAAAGCATCCTGCTTTTTTACTATGCTGATAAAAAGAAAAGACAAGGGCTAAGCCACCAGGATGCTGAGACCAGGACATCACACACAGATCAATATAATTTAATTGGCTCCACGTATTTCCCCATTTATTGTCCACTGCATCCAGTCTTACACCTGTGCTGTAAACTCACCATCCTTTTGTTCTGGAATTGTGCTGCATCCGATGGGATCCACACTCTTGACTGAGGTCCCAAAGGCTTTCTGTAATTAAATATTTAAGAGTAAGTTGAATTCTATCCATTGCCAACTCTTGTTGTGGCTGGCGTGAGACTGTAATGTAGAATTTGAACACTGAAGTATTTTATTCACAGGTTATTCCTATGCTTTTTGTATATAAATAAATGCTTTAGTGTGAATGGTTCATAATCTAGGTAGGGTCTATATTTTCTTCAGAGCAACAGCAAAGCAAGAAAAAATATGATCAGTGTGGGAAGGTAGAGTCTGTTTCTGTAATGCGCTGTATTTGAACAAGAGTCTGTTTGACAGCTGCCTCCAGTAGACATATAAATCATTATGCAGAGAAAAAGTTATAACAATTGTGTGTGTGTGCCAAATTTATAATCAAAACTCATAAGCTTCAGCAAGGGAGGGGAAATTCCCATTCAGGAGTAGATGGTTGTGTGTCTTTAACAAAAGAATATGAAGACATTATGCACGAGGTATCTTGAGGCAAAGCTATGTAGTGCTCAACCATCCTGGCTGTAAGAGGTCAGCATGCCTGGTAGCAGAGACCTGTCTCTGTCCATCTATAGTTGTTTGGGTTTTTTTTCTTATTTCTTTTTTTCTGAGAACAGCATGACTCTACTGAAGTCCTTAGATATTACTAGCAAGGTGTAATGCAGGGTTAAAATGAGGCTGGGTGAAACAAAGTCTTGATTCACCGAAGTGTCATGGCAGAAGTGAAGTCATAATTCTTCTGGTTGAAAGAAGGCATCGTATCAAGACTGTCTATTTAATTTCCCCATAATATTTGAAGCAGACTCCTAGTATTTAATGAGCTGCAGAACACAATGACAGCTATAATTTGGCTAATTAAAAGCGACAGGCAAGGATTCTTCCTCAAAGACAGGAAAAAACCCACTCATTTCTCTCAATAGTTGATTGGCAAGTCTGGATTTTCTCATCGGCACGACCTAGTGAAGTACTTCTCTGTCCAGATCAATGCCTGTGCTCATTTCCGAGAGCATATCCCGGCCATTTGACCAAGCGTTGGGCAGAGACCCACGAAGCAGCTACACACTGGCCAACTTTGCAGCCTGGAGCGGTGCAGTGGCATCACCATGGGGACCGAGCAGTGCCACAGGTATGGGCAGGCAGTGAGTCTCTGCTGCTGAGTCAGTCCTGCCAGTCTGCACTGCTGTGCTTTTGTTGCTCTTATTACCTGGGGCAGCAGGATTAGACCTGGCCCGCGTGTGCTTTCACTACAGTGACACTATTTATGTTTCCTTTATGCTTTTTTTGCTGGACAGTTTATTGTTAGGGCTGGTAGAAAAACATCTCATCAGTTTAATTCCACCACCTCTCACTGACTACCTTCCTTCACTGCTTCCCCCCATACACACACATTCATCACCCAGTTCTTCATATTCCCATTTACCTACTCACTCTAATTTAAAACTAAACTTA
The DNA here is from genome assembly GCF_964273445.1 of Streptopelia decaocto. Taxonomy (NCBI): domain Eukaryota; kingdom Metazoa; phylum Chordata; class Aves; order Columbiformes; family Columbidae; genus Streptopelia; species Streptopelia decaocto. The sequence goes on from NC_138655.1 coordinate 87,017,236, forward strand.
AAATTTGGCCAAAGCAACTTTCTTTTCTTGCTTTCTGTTTCAAGCTATTAGATCAGGGAAGGAGGTTTCTCATTTTGCTGAGCTAAGTCCAAGTTGGGTAGTTAACTGGTGTGAGTTGAGCTCAAGCCTCTGCGTCTCAAACTAGGTACTTAAGATCTCTCAGCACCTCAACTTCCTATGTGCAACATGAGATTAAAAAAAGCCTGCCTGGCTTAGATGTCCTGAGCTTTACCATATTGTTCTTTGCAATTTGCTGTAAGATGCAAGGTTTTGTAGGGACACAAAATGCTTTTTTCTGGGTGCTGTTAATGGATTAGCAGTACATTTTTCGTAACCGCTTATGTTTACACCAGTCAATAACCAGTGTAAAAAACAGCAAAGGTAAGTGGTAGTAACCATTTTGTGCTCACATTGCACTGCTTAAAACGTGAGTGAAAAACAGTGATTGAGACCAAACAACTTTGCGATAGTATCCCACCCTTCTGTCCTTCATATTTTTCACCCTTCATCTCCACGGAGGCATCCACTATCTCTGCCCAGTTGTTCAGTTAGTTTATGTTTTTCCCTGATGTGTATCCATGGCACTTTGGCCTGATCACTTCTCCTACCAGCCTTCCCACGTTGGTGAGCATTCCTACTTTCAACTAATTGCCCTTGAGTCCCACTGGAGTGCTGTTGTAACGGAGCAGCCTCTTCTCTGCCTGCTGGCAGATCATAATGGTTATTCGGACAAGGATGCAATAACTTCTACCGCACTGGTCCAAAGGGAATGGATGCCTCTTGGAATGGCAACACATTCATAACTTATCCAAATCAAGTAACTCTGCCTCTTGCAGCTCTTTAAGTAGAACAGGATGCCTTACCTGTGCATTAGCACATATTATATGCATGCGATACATGTCCATGCTCTTCCATTAACATCTCTGAAAAGGGAGCACAAATAAAAATATTTAAAGTTCTCTGATCTTTCAGTAATACATGTGGGCTGGGGTTCAGAAGAGACTCTGCATTTGATTGGATTTAAGCAAAGAACATGCAAAATAGATATTGAATAGTTCAAAGTATGTGTAGCAGGGGATGAGGCCTCTGCCAAATCAATTGCTGGTTTAAGTAAGCTCAAACGTGATATCTAATTACTGTTATGTCTGTAATGCCTACTTGGTGGTCTCTGAAAAAAAAAAAAAAGCTCTGAGCTTGAAGAGATTTCCAGTGTACAGCTAGCAATAGCTCTAAAGCAACTAACACTGACCCAAGCAAGTGCATTTCACGCTGGGCTTAGAAAATAACTTGTGTGTATTTCCATGACAGTTTAAGCTGGTCTAAGTCAGAGCTGGAACAAACACAGTTCCAGCCAGGCGCTTACTATCCCCCAACACAAAGTTTGTCTGATGGTGAGACAGTTCAAAGAGCAAATCAGAAAATTAACGGATACAAAACCAAAATTACTGAGTTGAAAAGAAAAAAATCCAATAGCATTTTGCTCACTCAGCTGCCTGAACCAGTTTGCAGTGGGACGGGGGAAGCACCAGCAGCTGATGCCGTCATCCCACACCCTCACACAGCTGAGACGTGTGGATGGGCCATGGGTGGGAGCAGTGCTCAGGCCCCTCTCCTGGGCACTAGAAATCAGTTGGTGGCTTTTCTTGTCCTGTGATTTCTTCTTAACCTTGCTCTTCTTCACAGCCTTTCTATCTTGTCTTCCTCGGTGTGGCTGAAATCTGACCATTTTACATTTTTATTTTTTCAGCCCTGTTCTCCATAATTGCCTCCTGTAACTGATGCAACCTGCTTTCCTGTCAGTTACTTTTCCCTCTGGTGAGGTCTGAAAGTATGAAAGGCTTTTCCCCTCCCTTGTGCTAAAGACAACATGGGGCTAATAGGCAGTATTTTCTGCCAAAAATATACATGCCCGTTATCCCTATAGAATAAACAGTATCCAGCATTTGCAACTTCTATGGACCTTCCAGAAGGACAGGACTTCTGACATCTAAAATGATGATCCAAAGGATGGGGCAGAGTCTATTTATTTCAACGGTTCTTATTTTATTAGCTGCTCCTTGATGACATCTGTGCTGCTCCTCTTTATAGGCTTCTTGGCATAGAAAGGCACATCTATAAAAGCAAATAGTATCCAATACTTGCACTGTGGGTGTATGTGCAAGCCTCATTTGAGATGATACTCCCCATGTTCTGAGTTAGTCTCATTTACCCAACAGCAATTTTGCACCCTTGTAGTCATGTAAATGGGCTTTAAAGAAGACACAAATATAATTTGTAGCTACCCCCACGACAAGAATTCCCTCCCACCATTTGAAAATGTGTTACCAAGGTGCATTAGATTTGGAGATTATTTTTATGCAACAGAACAAAATTGTGCTGAAGGGTTTATTGCAAGACTGAAAAATCCCAATGTTTTATTTCTGTTTCTGTCCTGGTTGGCAGAAAGAAGGTAATGCTAGTTTCCTGAGCCCATCAAGAATCTCATCGCAACTAATGCATCCGTACCAATCACTTCAGCTTTGACAAAACAACATTATTCAATGCAAATTAATTTTGTTGGATGTTCTCATCGGTTCAAATCATCTTACTTCCATTTTAAGTTCCTTTTTGTATGGCTACAGTGCAGTAAAACAGATCTTCATGTTGACTATTAACTGGGTCAGGAAATGCAGGTTAGGAATTCAGAATTCCTAACATAATGTCCTGCTTCTGCTGCCCCCACCCTGCCCCTTACAATACAATTTGATAGAGCATTTATTTCAAATAATTTTGTTTACAAGAAGCAATACTTTTCAGGTCTGACATCATTCTTTGATTGACTTTGAATGCAATGCAGTATAATTTTCAGAAGCTTTGCTTTTTTTTTTTTTTTCCTTTCTTGTTGTTTTTAAAGTCAAAAGTTCTGAGTGCTCCAATCGTCTTTCAAAGGGCAGATACTGCTTAGGGATAAATCAGTCTACTTGAGCGCCCAAGAGCGCCGTCTCACATTATCTCATTGGCAACGTTCCCGAAGTTGTATTTTTAATCTGCAATTAATTGCACACTATGGGCCAGTTCCACCAAGTTTCTCGGATGATGGCTTTGAGGCGGCCACAGGAGAGGCAGGCCGGCCGAGGGGAGCTGTCAGGCCTCGCCTGCTGGCTCTCACAGCCAACAAGTAAACCACTGCGGGGTAAGCACGTGTTCTTCGCATATGGTGTCGAGGTTTTTCCACTGCAAACAAATATTTTGGCATAAGACGAAACGAAGAGAACTGACAGTGTTAGAACATGTGTGCTGAGCATACACACCTCTGCAGCGGCAACAGGGAGAGGGTGGTCGGCTGGTGTTTGGCTGACTGGAGGCAATGAGCTTCAGCTGCTTTTCTTCTGTCAATAAACTCCCTCTTTTACTCAGTTTTTATGGTTTAACCTGAGCTAGCAATATAACCGCCATAGTCCCGGACTCACCCTTCTTCCCACCCTCCCAAATAGGGGAGAGGATCGAAAGGGAAGGGAGAAACTTGGATTGAGATAAACACAGTTTAATAAAATAACAAAATACTAATACATTACTAGTAAATACATATATAAAAATAGAAATAGAAACAGAATATAAAATAAAATTAAAATAAAATAAAGGCAATGGCTCACAAACTCCATCCACACTGAGCAGCCACTCCCAGGAAGCAGCACCTGGTCCTGAGCAGCCGATCCCAAAGAGAGAAAAAAGGCAGAAAGGCCCAGAGGCCTCTGCAAAATGGCAGGATGGCAACACACCAGGCAAAACTCCTCTGAACAGGTCTCCAAGAGCAAAGAGAAGACCCAGAGAGAGAGAGGGAGGCAGTAGATCCTGACTCTCCTTAAATATGAAGTGTGACGCTAATGGGATGGAATACTCTCATTCATTAGTCTGGATGTCAGTCAAGCTCTGCCCCATCCATGCCCCCCTTCCTCACTACCTCCCACCTGTGGGCAGAGCGCTCAGAGTGTCCTTGGCTCTCAGACCAGAGCAATTAAAAACATTAACTCTGTGCTAGGGTGTTATCCTTGTTCTCAAACTAAGCCCAAATAATGTCTGTGCTAGCTATGAAAAAGAAAGGTTTCTAACTGCATGAAGAAAATTATCTCATTTTCAGTCAAAACAGCACATCAGTGTTGTCATGGTGCTTTCATCCCTTCCCTGAGGAAATCTACCTAAATATTAGGTCCATTTCACAGATGGGAGAAAGCAAAACGGGCAGGAGCGGGTCAGTGCCGCAGCCCTGTGTGGGTGTGTGACTCACCCTTTGCTTCCTACAGAGCACACGGGCTCCTCCGAGGTACCATCATCACCCTCCTGTCCCACCAGGCCTTTGGATTTCACTGTATCTCTCAGGTATTTTACAGAGCATCTAAATAAGCATTCCCACTCCTGAACATGACTCCACATATTTTTCTTCCTTGATCTCTGTTCGCTGTTAAAGGTCCTTTCCCAGTTCTTGTCCTCTCCAATCGCTCCTTCCAGCCATCACTCCTGAAGGTGGAATTGCCAGAGGTTACATCCGCTGGGCATAAATTCCTAAATGATGAGGCTTAACCATGTTCATTTCAATTTCCACACCTTGAAAAAGAAGGCAGTATTTTCCCGCCAGTTCCCCAGGAGAGGGTTAAGATTAAGTAAACAATATTTGAAAAGCACTTTGCAGATGGCAAAAGAAGTCCAAGCGTTTCCAGAGATCTAGTGAAAGGAAACATCTTGTTAAGTTGCATGTCTCAAATCAGTTTCAACGATTATTTTCTTTTTTTAAAATTTTATGGTTGCAAGCTTATTTAAAAGGAAGTGTTCACTTTTCTTGGCACTTCCAGTTTGAAATCCACGTCTCTGTAACTTTCCTTTGGCTTTTCTCTCGTGTTCATTACTATGCTTTCTAAGTGCTTAAAAAACATGAGCTACTAAGACAATAGAATTTTCAAATTAGTCAGAGTGTGAGGTTGTTGAGAAGAGTTGAGAGAGCTGGGAACCCCCTGGAATTCATTAGATGCCAGATTTAAGCTACATATCCAAGCTAGATGTTCACATCTCAAATATATTTTTTTAAAGTATTTAAACAGTGTTCAGGACCAAAGAAGGGTGATCCCTGGAGAGCATTTAAAATGGGAGAGGAAAAGAAAGAGTTGGGCAAAATTATCTTGCAACTGGCTTCCGACACTGATCAGTAATTAAATTGCTAAAAAGTTAAGCTCTTGAAATGATTTAAAATGCAGGCAAAGAACATCCTTTCCTGAGGAGCGGGAGCACCTTTTTAGGCAAAAGACTGCAACAGTAATTCATTTGATTTAACTGATTTTGCCACCTTTTCTCTGGGAGGTGATAAAGCTGGTTGTCAAGATAGATAAGAATGCTGCATTGTGGACTGCATGCTCACAACATTTTCCAATTTAAGCCTTCTATCATCAGGGCTTTTTCACCATCTTCAGGCAAACTCAAAGTATTATGGTTTGCTATTCTTTTAGTATCTCAAAGTACACCAGGCATATTAAAGATACAGAAAGCAACATGTGTCCCTAACTAAGAGAGGCTTTCTTAATTCAGTCTTTTATTATTTATCTTATTACTTTCTAGAGCATTTGATCAATGCCTTAGCCACTGCACAAATGCAGAGGAAGGCTCAGTTATGGCCAGATGAGTTAGTTTATCACCACCATGGATGATGCATGTGTAGGGCAGAAAAAAAGGAAGTTCTTGAACAGGGACCTGAGGCAAACACAGTAGGCCACACTGGTCCTGAGCCAGCCAGCTGCGGAAGCACCTTCTCCAGCCTCCTTGGAAGCGCTGAGGCCCTATCCATGTTGTCCTGGAGGCAGCCTGACTTCCACAGACAGTGTCTTCACTTGTAGCAGACAATACTGGGACCTCTGCAGGAAAGGCACCAAGCAATGTTGTTTGGACAATGTTGCAAGAGCAGAAGGGGTGTTCTGAAGCTGGAGGGACTAAGGCACATGTCACAGCAAGAAAACATCACCTGGGCTAAGATCGGATTTATTAAAGGGAAGACTTTCCAAGGCCATCACTGATATCCAATGGCAAATGTTCAAGGAAGAAGAGCAGAGTGAATAAAATGGCATAAAGAGGAGGAAAAAATGGGATAAACACAGAAAAAGTCAGTCTTGAGTTGCTTAATTGAAAGAAAGATGCTAAGAGTTTTTTTGACAGAAAATCCAGCCTTCTACCAATGATTTTCCAGACAGGCTTTTAGTTCTTTGGAACCTATAATGCTTTCCAGATTCATAGGAAAGAAAGGATATTCCTCTTTCAATACGTGCTAGAGAAAGCTAGGCATGACTAAACTATTATTTCAAGAGTTAGTAGATGATTGTGGATGATAATTATATCCTGTTGAAAACATCCCTTGAGGTAGGGGTGAAATGGGGGTAGGGTGCAATGGGGTAATTTTGTGACCCTGCACTTGTCTTTACTTACTAAGGACAGCCTCTAACTGAGGACAAAGAAAATGAATGAGGCTTTAGGCTTCAACCACATCAAACGTCTCTCTCTGCTAAACAAAGCACAAGCGTCATCACTTTCACATGCCAGCTCAAGGTAAGTGTACACTGGAGTGCCCTTGCTGAACTGGAATGAAAGCGAGGTGAGTGTCCCTGTATCCTTCACACAGAATTACTCTTCCTCCTTATGAAAAAGAAACACAGCTGCTCCTGAGTCTGGGCACTACCACCAAAATCACCAAACCACCCAAGCACGGGAGGGCCTTTCCAGGGGAGTTGGTGGTGCCCCAGGCTGGAGACTGGCTGAGCTGAGGGCAGCACTGGTGGTGCTCACGTCTCCCCATGGGCTGCACTAGTGGCTCCAAGGAGCTGTGCTGCTATTCATTGCCCAGGGATGCTCTGGATATTTTCTGTACAACAGTCCCCTGCTTCAGGTTTGCTCAATATTCCAGATTTTTACTCTAAATGCTGGATTTGATGCTTTGTTTCTTTAAAAATCACTGAAGTGGGGCTATTAATTTCAGTGGGAACAAGAGCTTATGTAGGTGTGGGTTTTTTTCTGTACAAAGCATCCACTCTACTGATTAATCAAATTATTTTTTTCCAGAATAAATTTTGTGATGCTTTTCCTCATACACCCCAGATTGTAAGACATCCTGCTTATATGCCATCAAGTGCTAATAAATACACATCAGACTTAAAGAGCTTTCACAAATGTCATCATTTCAAGGCAACCTACTCATACTTCAGAAGTGGAAAGCCAGAAACACCTCCAGTACAAAACATGCACTCGTCAAAAGATTTCCAGTTCCTTGTTTTATTTCCAAGAGGTTGCCATATGGAGAACTCCCACTTTCCAAACAGCGATTCACACCTGAACTGAGTGCAGGACATCCCCAAAGAGCAAATAGTAAGACTTTCAAGGACCAATAATCTGAACTATGGGCACCTCAATATAGATACATACACTGTGGGAGAGAGCAGGATAAAAGTGAATTTTTCAGAATTTTCAGAACTTACTTTAAAATAACTGAATGGCAGTGTGTAACACCTGTGTTATTTTTGGGTTAATGCATGCAGTGGATTCAAACAAACAGTAACGGCGCACCAAGGCAAATTGAAGCTTCAGCTTTTTTTTTTTTTTATTTTGAACAGCGATGTTGTATGCCCTGAGCCAAACCAATTGTGTGGAGCAGAAGACAAGTGAGCAGTCACAGCTGACCACCTCACACCTCCAGTGATGCTGAGCCGTGCAGCTGAGGTGCTCATTTTTCCACCAGACCCCATCTCATCCATAGGCTCATGACAGCAACTCCCATCCCAGAGGAAGACCTCTCCTTTTGTCCTTCAGCCTGGCAAAGACCTACAGGGTCCTGGGGTTGACAAATGGGCTCTGGCAGTTGCAGCGGCAGTTCCTCTTTGGAGGGCTTCAGTGGGATGTAAGCCACGCTTGGCACCAAGGGGTTTCCCTGGCTGTAGGTAAGACACAAAGCAAGGCTCGAGCAGCGGAGAATGCTTGCGCTCTGAGCGCTCTTGGCGACCGCTTTGCACAGTGACGGTGGGAGCTGTGTGTCTAATTTGGGCAGCAGCAGATGGATCGTTTAAGACAGAAAGGGACTGGCACTACCAGCAGAGCAAAGGGATAACGTGTTCCTTCTGCAGCACAAATCTCACAAGTGACTCATGACTCTTCTGCAGCTCATGCTGGCATCCCTTGGTTTGGGACTGTGAATGCATTTTAAAGGTCAGGATGTAGCGCCTCTTCCCCAGTACCTTTGCGTCCATACTGGCGAGAGTTTTGCCCTGAAGAATGTCCAGTGCACATGGTGATTCCTTACAGTTTGATGGGCAGATTGCTCTTCTCCTCCTCCTGGCCCAAGCGTAGAGATTATGAAATAATCCAGCCAACAAACCCCTCAGGAGGGTTTGATTCCCAGGTGCTCATTGCATACATAATTATCATGCACATGACTAATACCAGGCAGGCCTGGTGCTTGGGCTCTTGCGTGCCTGGGTCACACCCACACTCCTCCTGCCAGCCCTCATTTCAGAACAGACTTCAATTAACTTTCATCAGATGCTTAAGGTGGCCTAAGCCTTTTCTTCTTTGTGTAGGTGTTTAAATTTCACTGCCTTACTCTTAAGGACGTAATTTACCGCTAACTGGAATGGAGACTGGTTTGTGCACGTGCTTAAATGTTTTTCTGTCTAATGATTTTATTTAAGTAGGACATTGCACGGCAGCAAAGTGCTGGTGTTCGCTGAGCCACACATGCAGAGGGCCCACATGCAGGTGTTCACATGCTGCAGGTTGTGCACTAGGACGGTTCACCTGTAACCCCCTGCAGTCACGGGCATTTCACCACTGTCCTTGCTGGAATATTAGAAAGCCCAAAGCTAAATGGTGTTGAAAATCCCATTGCTTTCTTCCCCAAGACTGAATTGTCATCTAGATCAGCTTGTAGCTTTCTGTATAAATTCTACTTCTGCATGCAATATATCCTGGTGCCGCATAATTCATAATGACTTGAATTCAGCATGATCTGGATTGGTGTAGGCTGTGCTCTGTGACGGTAAAATCCCACTGAGAATTTCCATTGGCTTAAGAAAACTGCTGTCCAGAAGACCCAAAGGGTAAGAATATCCCAGTGCTACTGTATCTTTAACTCTCCTTAAATTCTCTTGATAACTTTTATTTATTATTTTACATGGAGAAAAGCAAACTGACACAGACTGCCGTGTGTACCATGGGCTGGAACATCATGCAGGTAAGGAACTTTATTCCATTTGCCCCAAACTGAAATAGGCTCCCCGGTCTTAGATGTTTCCATCTTCCTTATGCTTCTGAGCTGCACCCAGTTGAAAATAGTAATAATTCACCTTTGACAGCTAAGACTGGGGCCTGGGTTCAGCTTCCCTTGAATGGTGAGGCTGAAATTTGCAACCATGTTTCGTAACAGTACCTTTATTGGCACACTTGGCAAAGAGGCTGGGGATAGGCGACCTTTGCAAATGAATAACCAACAACTTCGACTTTAGAAAGAGTCTTTCATAATGAAGTTGATCCTGGGAACACACCCTCTGCCTACACTGAACTTATTTTTCAATATCTTTAAATCCAAAACTATGTTTAGACAATTTAAACTGTGTTTAAAATTGTATGTTTATTCCTGCACAGGATGCAACATAATCAGGACTACAGGTCATGTTCTGCATTTTACTAGTCATGTTAAGTAAGTCCTAAAAATGCCTGTCTTCATTCTATAAATGCTTATTGAAAAAATGTCATTTCTTAAGTATATCTTTAGTTTTCAAATATAAGCTTGTTCAAGTCCCTCTGAAAAAGAGGCTCAAAGAAAGAATAAACCAGCTCAAATATTCAAAACCCATCAAAGCAATAAGTATTTAAAAAAAAAAAAAAAAGGTAACAAAAACCTATTGATTTGTCAGGTCTTATTTTTAGAGAATTTCAAGTTGTCATGTTCTCAGACTACTTCTTCCAGATCTCAGGTCTAAAAGGTAACTACCTCCTGTTTCATGAAAGGTCAGATACTAAAACAAATGCCAACTATCATGAGATATATGACAAATCACAAGTCAGCAAAATTGCTCCAGAGCTTTATCAAGGAACTTAAATTTTCTTCCAGGTTGTTTTTTGTGTGACATTTGTGTGACTTTCCCTGAAACTACTCCCTTACCCTAGGAAGTCTGGCTCAGAGGCCTGACAGTAGTCCATATTACTGACAGTGAATTAAATGCACTTGTGAAATTTGTATAAAGAGTTGATCTTCCTACAGCCCAGGAAAGGCAAGGAAAGGTAAGCAAAGAAGAAAGGAGGAAAATAAGCTTTTTGTTCTGCTATTTATGTATTTTCTACCCTGTAGTATGGGAATCCATGCAAAGATCCTCACTGAGCATTTGTTACAGCTTTTTGTAGAAGTGAAATACTTATAGCAGAGACAGTAGCTGGAGAACAGTATCAACATGAAAAAAAACCCTGCCATATATGAACTATATATATACTACTCTATACGAAATACATATCTATCCTAAAAAAAAATTCTACAGCATCCATATCTGATTTTCAAATGGGCCATAGACTAACCTCATTCACATGCTTACACACCAGGTTTAGCAGATCCTTAGTGTCATGGTTGAGGAAAAAACAAATGGAGACTGTGAAACTGGTTTTATGTGTTGCTGAAATTAACAGAAAATCTTTTACTGCCTTGATTGGAAGTCAATATTGAAAAAATAGGTTAAATAAAAAACCAAAAAGAAATGTATGTGGACTGTGTTGAAGGTTACTTTGTTAGTCCCTCCTTTAGCTTCAGCATTCAGTCCAGTTCCCCCGTGTCGTGCTTTTTACTATTCTTCATGGCTCTCTCCCTTCCAAAAGCATTGCTGGAGAAGATTTAGGCCTGCTGAACAAGAACCCCACAATGCTGATGACCTCTTTGTAGGAACCTAGGGAGATCAGCTGTTACACTCAGAAGACACTTTGTGGCTGCCTGCACACAGTGTGGTGGCACACAAAGTACAGGAATCAGGGGCTCCTTGGCTTGTATTTCTCTTGGTGTCCTCCACAGCTGATTGAACCAAACTGTGATGGTCACAGCTGGGCATAAAAACAGAGCCAGCAGCTTCACAGAGGGATCTATCTATGAGGACATTCCCAGATCAGCAATGAATCCTCTGTGCACTCAGGAGGCTCTTTGACTATTTGAGCAGGGTTTGTGCTGTGGAGGCGGAAAGGAAGCAGGTGGATGCAGACTCCGAAAAGTCCCTCGTCCTATTACTGCAAATCCAGCCATAGCAATGGCGACTCTCTCAGACACGGCATCTTGCTGCGCATGGCACGTTTCTGGCTCTTGATCAGACCCTTGCAGCACTCCAACAAGTGCCTCTTCCCAGATTGGGGGTGCAGGGCTCCCCCACCTGCAGCACCATCCTGCCTGCTCCTCTGCCTGCTCCGTGCTGCACCAGAGTTCTGTCTGTCAACTTAGAGACTGCAGATACATTTTTCCTTTTCTGTACCGTGCTCACCTTAAGTCGGCATAACTGTGGGCCCAACAGTCATTAAAGATCTACGCAAGCTATATATTCTTTTTAAGAAAAACAGATAAAAAACCCCTCAAGGGCAGCTGCCCAGGGAAGTCAAATTCGGTGGTAGCCTCTCCTGTTGTGCCGGATTGACAGTGTTTTGTGCACTTCCCCATGGTGTCCTCCCTCCCTTTGTTAGCAGCTCTGAGTTTCACTTTCATTTCACTCCGGCACTGGAGTTTCGGTTTTCTTTCCACATTGTCCTGTTTCTTCTTGCTGCCACCTCCCTCAGCTACTGAAATACGTGTAACTCCACCTGAAATACCTTTATCTTATTTTTGCTTTCTCATGCTACTCCTTTTCATTTTTTTTCCCCTTTCATCTCTTCACATCTTTCTAATCTGTTTTTCTCAAGTATCATAGATTAAGCCATTAAGTAAGGGGAAATTAAGAAAGACTGAGTTAATCGGGTTGTTAAGCTTATTTGTGAAATCAAGTATCAGCTTGGGATGGGCTCAAGTATTTTCTAGACTTGGGGAGAGTACTTTCCACCATCACCCTCATGTGTGTGCAATTTAACATACCTTCATGGATTCATGAATGGATGAACAGACCGTCTCTTTCTGTCATCCCCCTGCTTCCCTTCCCCCCAGATTAAATTACTTTTTCACTCCCTGCAGTGTTATCTGTTTGGAACTATGTTATGTTTTATTTTAATCACGTATCGTTAAAGTAGGAAATGTTACTTCTAACATCCAGATCACTGTAATTCTGATCCTGCAAACCCTATTCAGACTAAATATCTGTTCAAATTAATGAGCAGAAACCTCAAGGCTGTTTTTTTTTTTCTGTGCTTCCATGATTCCAGCATGGCACATCCCCTGAGATAGTCTCGGTAATTTTTCTTTGAAAAAAAAACCATAATGACAATATGAAAAGAATTGCTGTAATTCTAGAATTTCTACTTCATAATGACAATATATGAAAATATCATCCTGGGGTATTATGACAGTGGCTTTGACTAATAATTGTAGGGATCTCGAATGATTCATGGGTCCAGCCAGGCCCTAACCAGCAAACAGCGTAAATGAGGATAACATGTTTTTTTAATGAGACTTTTTGCATCTGTTCTTCACCTTCCCAGTCCTGGGACCAGCAAAGAACTGCTGGCAGTCCAGGATGAAAGGGTAGGTAGGACTTGACCCATTTCCCACTCCCCACTACCCTCACAAAGCCACACATCCTGGAAGAGGCTATGATGACAGGGGCCACGCTGACATGATGGTAACAAACCAAGAGAGCTGCAGTGAGTCAGGTCCAAGTCCATTTGTCTTCCTAGAAGAGGAGCGAGCAGCAATTAGGAACATATAAATCTAACATATGGTACCGACAAGTTAGACCTTTAATTTTTTAAAACAAAATACATATGCTTGCTGTATCTTTATAAAAATGCAGCGTATGGCTTAGTCTAGAACCATGATTCAGGACTGCTCTGTGGCAAATCTGAGCGATGCATACAAGATTATTGTAATCTGCATGACATTTAGTTGTTTAATCAGCAGGCTCTGCTGCTGGAGCACGGTCAGCTTCTGGGCAGATAGATAAGGGGGAGTTCACATTGGCTATTTATGCTTTGTTGCTGTAAGCAGTTCAGGGATGCTGCTTTGCATAACTGTAATAAAAACACAGTTTATTCTTCACTGTGTTCTGCAAGCCACGGGCTCGATTCTGTTTTCAAATAGACTGCCTTTATGTAAATGTGCAGAAACAGAAGCAAGGTGCATTGAAACTTTCTGATTACTCAGAGTGCTGCTTAATCTTGTAATTGTAGGCTTTTTGTCACCATGGATTGCAATAGTTGGGAACAGGGGGAATGAGAATGAAACAAGGCTGCTATTTCATGCCAGACTACCCCTAAGCCATTTTGCCATACTTTGTTATATTCCTTAGATTTCCCTACCTTAAAAGTTCCTGTTAGAAAGCCACAACACTGTAACGGTAGTAATTGAAAAATATCTAACAAAACTCACAGTTTCAATCGCATTATAAAGGCCTGTAGCTGCTATGGTTCTTTAATTAGCATTATTCCATAGGTGCTGTGCCGCTTTAGGCCCGTCCTGCCAAAGCCTGGTCGTCAGCCAGCACACGGCCTTATCTCAGGAAAATCTTTTAGCTGGGAGATAGGCAGGTTTGTTGCCGGCAGGTCTCAGGTGAAGTGCTGAACCGTTCTCATCTGTGTGTGTAGCTCATTAAGCACACGAGAGGCCGGGCCAGGGCCAGGGCGGTGCTCCCGGCCCGTGCCCGCGCCCACCCCGCGCCGCACGCCCGCCCCACGGCGCCGCACCGAAAGCGCCGCTACGCCCCGCGGCCCGAGGTCAAGCACAGCCGCTCCCCGCCCGGCGGGAGGCGAGAAGCAGCTCCAGCCAGGAAAGCACCAGCGGCCTCACCACCAGGAGCCCGCGGCCGCTGTTGGCGGCAGGGCTCCTCTCGAGCGGTACTGAGGCCTCGGCGGCAGGGAGGCAGCTGAAGTTCGGCCGGGCTGCAGCACCCACGGGGAAAGCAGCCTCCGCCTGTCGGGGTCGAGGCCCGCCGTGCCCCGCCGTGCCCCGCCGTGCCGCCGTGCCTCAGGCGGGGCTGCTGCCGCAGGGGCACCGCACCGCCCTGCCCAGGCTCTGGCGGCGCCGGGCGCCGCGCACGCTGGCGAGCGCGCTGACGTCGGCGGCGCTGATAGGCGGAGAGCCGCGCCGCACCCGCCCCCTGTCGGCCGTGTCCCCTGCCCTGCCCCCTCCCGGGAGCGCGGCCTCACTCCGCGCCGGCCGGAGCCGCCAACGGCCGTCTGCGGCCCTGCGCGCGCACGGGCGCCGGGGAAAGCGGGGGAGGGGGAACCGGGAACCGCTCCGGGAGCCGCGGACGCCGCCGCGAACGAGGCCCGCCCTTCCCCCACCCTCCCGCCCACTCCCCCGCGCGCACACGCCGGGACCGTTGCCCCGCGCGCGCCTCTCCCGCGCCGGCAGGGCCGCGGCAGCATGAGCGGCTCCTCCTGACCGCCGCCCCCGGCCGCGCCGCGTCCCCCTCGCCGCCGGGCCTCGTCGGATGCTGGCGTCTCCCCCGCGCCGAGGATGCTGAAGATGAAGCTGCCCCTGAAGCAGGCGAGCCACAAGGCGGCAGCGCTGGAAGAGGCGACGGCAGCAGCAGCCGCGGGGCTGGGGCTGAAGGAGCCCGGCGGTACCCTGGACTGTCACCTCCAGCTGCAGCAGGTGCCCCGGGCGCCGGCCCGCGGGGGCGCCGCCGCGGGGAGGGGGTGCGGGCTGGAGAGGCCGAGCCAGCTGCACGGCTTGGGGCCGGGGCCTGGGCCTGGGCCTGGGCCTGGCCCGCCGCCACCTCCCGCCGCGCTCACCGCTCCGGGCGGCGGCGGCGGGCCCGGCTCGGCGGCGGCCCGCATCGACAAGGAGACCGTGTACGAGTGGTTCGGGCTGGTGCTGGGCTCGGCGCAGCGGCTGGAGTTCATGGTGGGGCTGCTGGACCTGTGCAACCCGCTGGAGCTGCGGTTCCTGGGCTCCTGCCTGGAAGACCTGGCCCGCAAGGACTACCACTGCCTCCGCGACTCGGAGGCGAAGGCCAACGGGCTCAGCGACCCCGGGCAGCTCGGTGACTTCCGCGATCCGGCCGTGCGTTCCAAGCTCATCGTTTACCTGGCCCTGCTGGGCTCCGAGAACCGCGAGGCCGCCGGCCGCCTCCACCGCCTCCTGCCCCAGGTGGACTCCATCCTGCAGAGCTGCCCGGCGCGGCGGCCCCAAGCGGGCGCTGCCGAGGAGGAGGGGGCCGAGGAGGAGGACGTGGTGGTGGTGATGGACGGAGCGGGAGAAAACGGACAGGCCAGCCTGCCCGCCGCCCAGGGCCTCGGCTTCGGCGCGCAGGAGGAGCTGCTTCTGCTCTTCACCATGGCCTCGCTGCACCCCGCCTTTTCCTTCCACCAGCGGGTCACCCTGCGGGAGCACCTGGAGCGGCTGCGGAGAGCCTTATGCGGGGACCAGGAAGAGGAGGGCTTCGGCCGCCACCAAGCCCAGGTAACACCGTGTCCTGGTCTCTCCCCGCTGCGCCATCTCGTCAGGCGGTTTCCTCCTCCTTTCTTCACCCCCTCCCGATTTTCTAGGAGCTGAGGGCAGCCACTCACCTTTCCCTGAAGCCCTCCATTGGGATGTGGCACCTACCGTCTTGCCTCGGTGCTCGTCCTGTCTTCACCCCCTCCTTCGGCAGCGTAGGCCTAGGCCACCCCCACAGCTGCTGTAGAGTTTCTAGTACGAATTTCTTGTTGTAATGTAACAGCACCTGACTATGATGTAGTAGAATCCATGAGGGAGGATTTTTCTTTCTAGCCTGCCATGCTTTCTGGAGTGCTGCTCTTTGAATCCTGCCTTGCTGGAGCGCAGGCTGCAGGCTTACTGCTACAGCTTGACTGGCTGCCTCGTGTGCTGTAGGCCACTGAAGAAGGTCTACCATGCAGAAGTACAATCGACAGCTTGGCTAGTAAAAAAATAATAACAGTGCTAGATAGAAACCATACTGCCTAAGAGTGTGTTCTCTAGGGGCTTAAAACAATAGAATGTGTTGAAATAACTTTTATATGGAACCTGTTCCCCTGCCCCTTCCCCTCCCCAAATGAGACTTAGGCTTGGATTTGGCAAGGGTCAGGGCAGTAGTTGGGTTGGGGGCTCTAAGGCTGATTCTCTGAAAAGCCCCAGTCAGTAAGGTGGCTGAAGACATTTGGGAAGGGGTGTTAATCATTTTACTAAAGAAGTAAATTAAAATGTCACAACTGGAGCTTCTGTTAAAAGCTGTTTTCCTGGGTGGCTGTCAGGAAACACAAAGCACATCTTGAAAGCAGATGTGCCACTTGTTGCTGGAAAGGTGGCTGTCACTGAGAATGAAGACTTTCAATGAATGACACTGAAGCATTGGCGTGTGCAGCAGCTGTGTTTAAACTCAGGCTTTCCCCCAGTGCCATTAATTGCTGCCCCCTTGACGAGTGCTGGCCTTAAAATCTGCCCCATATTTATGCAACCAAGCCATCATGTTGGAGCTCTGCAGATTTTGGTCTATAGATGGCCTCTCATGCAAAGAGGAAGAAAAGGCTGAAAGATGGGTGTTTATAATGCTGTTCAACCACACACATCAGGTTTTCATTGGGTACTTAACAGAAAAGGTACCAAACAGTAAAGGTTGGGTTTTTTTGTTTTTGTTTCTAAGTTGACTTACAGTGCTATCCAGTTCAGCCACTCCTAGAAAACTGTTTTACAGTGCCTGCCATACAAAAGGAATGGCCCCTTTTTCTGTTTGGTAAAGACAGGATATGCTCTTGAGGAGTTCTTGGAGGAGACAGCGATGAATTTCTAAGCCTTCAAATACATTAAGTAAATGCTTGCGTAGTTTTAAGGCCAAAGCACATTTGGCAGATCATAAACTAGTGGGCAGATGCTACGGTACTGAAATCATAATGAATTTGTAGCATAAATCCCAACAGTGTTTATTTTGGCTCATTGACCTGCATCAAGTCTAGCTCTATCCCAAAACGAGTCCTGGAAGTCCATCTTCAGGGGGAGAAGGTTGAGTTGCAGGAAGTAGTAAGACTGACGCTGTTCTTGCTGGGTTTGAAGTGCTAATAACTAGAAACATACTTGCTACCTGAAGCTGGCACATCAGTAGCTGCTCTTTGTGTCCCACCAAATGCATTAGGAGATCAGGCTCTCATGAGCTACTGGGATTGAAATGTTTTGTGGAGCATTCTGGCTCTGGTGTTAAAGCAGCCTTCCAAGTTGTGGTTTCATTTACTCAGGGAACATGGACAGACCCAAATCAACTTGGCTGAACACGCACATCACATTCACTAGTCCACACAGAACTGAAACAGCATCCCTTCTGCAGGCTTTTTCTCCTTTCCCAATGGTTAAATTGTAAATACAGCAGAGCCTCTTCTGGGCAATAATGGCTGATAGGGAACAGAGGAAATTGGTGGGTTTCTGCTGAGTATTTTCAGTTCACATTCGCAGGGACGGTGTGACCCTTGCAGATAAGACGCTGGAGGAAATGGAGTTAGTAGCACGGTTAAAGACTTCCCTGGCAGCATGCAGCTGTATGGTTAAATTTGACTTGATTTAAAATCCTGTCAGGTCTCCACAGGCTTTTTATCCTCCTTTAATCTCTGAAATTTAAGTGCCTTCAGGGCTCTGCATTTGTGAACTAAAACGGTTCATAACGAGCTCTTTGAATTTTTCTACAGCTGGCCTCGGGTCAGAAGGGCTGGGCTCGCTATTGGGTTATAACCTGCGCTGTGGCCACGTGCCCAGCCCCGCGCAGCTCAGGCCGCTTCCCCTCAGCCTCGGGACGCTGCCGCTGCCCCGCGCCCTTCAGCCACCCGGCCCGGCCGTGCCCCAGCCAGCCTGCTGCAAGTTCGCGGGGCGAGCGGGTCCTGTCACGTTTAGCAATGGCCGCACCTGGGAGGGCTTCAACTTTCTTTTCCCCCGTTCAATTGGGACAGCGAGGCTCCGAGAGAGCTGAAGAACGAATAAGGGGGGACATCGCTAGCCCAAAGAGCACCGTAACGGCCCGGAGGTCTCTTCCCGGAGAGCGGCCCCGGGGGAGGGGGTGACCGGATCGATCATGGCTCCTCCCGGCCCCATGAGGGGCAGCCCCTCTTCCTTTCCGCCCTTCCCGCCGTGCCGGTGGGGGCGAAACGGCCGGACCCTTCCCCGGGCAGGGACGCGGTGACTGATGGTCACCACTGCTTCCCGCCCCCATTCAAGATGGCGGCGACGGAGCCTGCGCTCCTGGTCACGTGCCCGCAGGGCGGTTTCCCCGCCGTCCCGCCGCGGGAGGGGAGGCGCCCTCGGTTGCATAACGGGAAGGATCTCGGCCGTTCCGCACCGGCCCTCCCGCCGCTCCCGGAGGTTGGAGTGGGCCCGCGCTTACGGCCGCCCAATGGGAGGGCGGCGTGCCGGCGCGTGCCGCCCGCCGCTGCGGGCCTGGAGAGGCCCTCTGGCCCTCCCCCCCCCCGCCACGGGCGCGGCCGGGGCAGCGCCGGGCCCGCTCCGCGCCGCCGGGCGTCGGTCCGAGGAGCTGTCCCTGCCCTGAACTCTGCAGATCCCGCAGCCATTCAGCCCGGGGAACTTTGCAGGAAGGCTTTGCCGCCAGCGGGGCCTGTCCCGAGAGGGGCTGTGGTGTGCCCGGTTTACCGAGAATATAAACCACAAGAGAAGTTCTGTGCTGAGAAGCTGCTAGCTCAGCTCTGGGCTTCCGTCCTTAACACTTCAGGGCTTTCTCAGTTCACGTCTTCGGAACACTCTGAAGATGGTAGGAGAGCTGTTGTTCACGTGACACGTGTACCTATGGCAAGCAACGGTGATGTGAGATGGAGCTACAGAGGCGATGGAGTTCAGCCTGGAATTGAACCAGGTGGTCTATGTGTTATGTTTAGATTCTGAATTCCTTAGGGCAAGGACTGTTACTGCCTGTGGCATATCTATCAACATGGCTTGGTTCGAGGTGTCAGGGAGCTTTAACATTTAGCTGTAGTGAGCAGGAGAATTTGAGAGGTTCTACAATATAAAGCAGTTTGCTTTTCCATCATTTGGATTATGTTTTCTGGATAGGATCTGTGCTGCCTGATAAGGGTGAGCTCACATTAAAGTTGTTGACAAAGGATTAACAGGATTGCTGCTCTTTTCAGTCCCCTGTTTGAATGATCCTTAAAGAACTTAACACTTCTTAGTGATACATTTTAACAAATAGAGCTGGAAATGGCTGATAAATTCAAAAGTTGTAGGAGACAGGACTGTTGGAGTGGGATGAGCAGAGGTAGGATTGCCATGTAATTGCATAAGCTTTTTCTCTATAAGAAAGTGTTCTGAAATACTTTTTCCTCTTACTTAAGGTAGAAACACTTGATACTATTTGCAGATTTTTAAATGAACATGTAGTTTATAACACCTTCTGGAAAAAAAAGTCATTGGTACATAAAGCTGTATAGAATACGAATTTTGAATCTAAAGTTGAAGTATAAGAATAAATCAGCAGCATTCACATCTGTAGTCATAAAACAAGCATTGATGTGCGAAGAGTCTGCTAATATCACTATATATTGGTTTAAGTATCAGAACATACAGATTCATTCTTGTGTTGATTATAATTGTTTAATAAGTGCATTAGTATCAAAGCTGTTTGACTTTATTGCCTATCTTGCTCCATCCCATCCAAGATATGAGATCAGAATGCTGAAACACTGAAGGAGGTCTGAGTATACGCTAGCATAATAAATGTGGCTTGTGTTAGACACTGAAGCATTTAATCAGGCATACTTGACAGTAATAGGTTCCATTGAAAGAAGCAATCTCCTAGAGATAATGGTTTGCTGAACAGTATTCTAATTAGCTGGCTGGAGGATTCTTTACAGAAAAAGTCTCTACTTACAAACAAAGGAAAAGTTTCTATTTACAGAGTATTTTTCTTAGTAGGCTTCTATTTATAGGATATTTTGTCTGCAAATTAAAAGAGTGCTTTATGATTGATCTTCAGTGACTTGCAGCAGAATAAGGTACTAGAACTTAATTTTAGACTCTAGGAGCACTGTCTGTGAGAACAAAAATAAAGGCAATCCCATTTTGAAGCTGCAGTGTGATCTTTTTGGTGTCGTAGAGTTGAGCATAAGGGAAAGTATGTCTTCAGAGTCTGGTTTAAATAACAGACAGAAAGATAAAAAAATGTCATTCACTCTTGGCACAGATCTTTTAAATGGTGGTATGCTCCAGGAAAATACTAATGTTTTACAGGTTTTGCATACTGAGATAAGTATTCTGGCTCCCTTAGTGAATCCAACACCTTTGCCTCTGAACAGGCATTTCTCTGGCTCCAAACAGGAGTTAACTATTTCCAGAAACATTACTGGAAATAATCTGGAAAATAATTCGTAACTAGATAAAATACAATGCCTAAAATGAAAGACCTCTGTCTAAACGTGCATGCTAATGCTCCAGGAAACTGTGGAGTACAAAATTTCACCGTTTTCAGTTGGTTTTAGTTGTTCAGCTCTAAATATGAGGTGTTAGGACAAGTTTGTAGCCTTGCCCAGTCCCTTTATGCCAGGGTTAATCAGCCTCTTGCTGTTTCTGTGCCAGTTTTTTCTCTAACATATTAGATGAGCACTGGGAGCACTGAAAATATACCCAAGGCTTCCTAATGCTTGCACTTAGATTGCTGTTGTTAAGCTGTGGTCCAGTTTTCAGTGTTGCCCAATATTGACTTATTTGTAGATAGCGGGATCTCACTGGGCTTGGGGTACTGAGGACTCTGAGCTCTTTCTAAAGAGCTGCAGGAAAGGATGCAGCCAGCAGCAGCAGGATGGCTGTATCTATGAAACCACTGAAGTCTGTAGGATTCTGTCTACCTAGGTCTCTCCTACCTCATTTACTTGTTAAGATCAGTATCCAGTCGCAGCTGCTGTAGGAAACACTACAGCTGATTCGTCATTAACTGTAATTAATACTGAATGTCTACTTTTCCTCCCAGACTTGGTGAATTTCTGTCATGCCCTTCAAGTCTTAAGGGTGTATACTTTTAGAGACCGAAGCTCGCAGAGGATAAGCTCAGAGATTTGGCTGGAAACTGCATTCCTTCGTGCACTTCTTGTCTTTTCTCAACCTCTTAATCTTGGCCTTTTTGGGAAGAGGAAGTAAAAATACTTTTTATAGTGAAAGGAGGTTTAATGCCTTGGGAAGTGTCTCAGGAGTGAGAAAACAACATGACAGAGATTTTCTGTTGTTCAGAACCTGCCATACCTGACAGAATACTTCTGAACTATGCTGAGTTCAAAATTTGAGTTCAAAAATTGGATAAAATGACATATTAACCTTTGCTGGTAGTTAAAAGTAGTAATGAAGGCATCATCTCTCACAGTACTAATTGTACTTCAGGGAACCAACCCTAAGGGGCAAATGTTTTTCTAAATTTTTCTGTCACTCTAGGCTGTTGTGAGATTAATTTTTTGCATTCAGTCTGAACTAATACATTCAAGTAATCACTTAATCACTCAAGACACAATTGTGACAGTACTGAATTTGTACAAAGTTGGATGAGCAACCAGCTGGCGATGCAGTAATCTAAACTGTTGCATTGCTGGCTATAGCTTCAAGTTCTCTACTTTGTCATAGGCTGCCTAGGGTGGACTAAAATAGTGGTTTAAGTCTAGTTAAAAGCTCAGGTGCAGATGAGACTTAGAGAAAGAACATGCTGTGTTTCTCTAACAGCAAGCACAAGGTGTGGTATTCCCCCAGCACTTTAAATCATTGCTGTAGCTGACACAATCTGGTACTTTGAGTGTAGTTGCTAGAGACCTCGATAGCTGAAGTTCGTCATGCTGTGTAAGAGGTATGCTCTTGTCTCAAAATTGTCATGATTTCACAGTGCTACAAGTTGGTCAATATGTGATTGCTGAAGTTGTCGTATGATGTGCTTTTCCTCCCTGAATCAGCTGATGTTGGGTTTTTTTTCCACAAGGCTTCTGTATCCCTTGCAGTGTTTTGTTGCTGCCTCTTACAGGTGAGCTCTTAAAATAGTTTCACTAAACAAATATGCCTTAAAGTACTCTTGGGCAACTCTGCGTTTTCTCCTTTTAGTCTTGCTTACTAGATGTGAGTTAATAGGGCAGTTGCAGGTTATCCATTTGAACCTTACGTTCAGCCAGCCAGACTTTTATTTAGCATATTATGGGATTTTATGTCTGGTCACAGAAGCACAGAATGGTTGAGGTTGGCTTGGACCTCTGGAGGTCATCTTGTCCACCTCCTCCCTCCACCCCCACTCAGGCAGGGCCACCTACAGCTGGTTGCCCAGGACTGTGTCCAGATTGGCT
The DNA here is from genome assembly GCF_964273445.1 of Streptopelia decaocto. NCBI lineage: Eukaryota > Metazoa > Chordata > Aves > Columbiformes > Columbidae > Streptopelia > Streptopelia decaocto. Next base: position 87,039,643 of record NC_138655.1, read on the forward strand.
TTTGGTTATCTCCATGGATGGAAACCCCACAGTCTCTCTGGGCAACTTGTGCCAGCACTCAGTCACCCTCACAGTGAAAAAGTGTTTCCTGATGTTCAGAGGGAACCTCCTGTGTTTCAGTTTGTGCCCATTGCCCCTGGACCTGTCACTGGGCACCACTCAGAAAAGCCTGGCTCCATCCTCTTTGCACCCATCCTCTTTGCACCCATCCTTCAGTTGTGTATATATACATATTTACAGATAGGTAGGTAGATTATTTTCTGAAAAGCTGCTTTTTAGCTGGTTAGGCCTCAGCTTGTGTTGTGCCTGTAGTTTTTCCTCCCCAGGTGCAGGACTTTGTGCTTCCCCTTGTTGAACTCCATGAGGTTCCTGTCAGCCCATTTCTCCAGCCTGTGATTCTATGTGGAATAAGTGTTATTGTTCTGGAGGTTTATTTTGCACATGAAAAGATAAGTTAACAAGGAAGTATTTGTTTCCTGGCTGTGGCTGAAAGAGGCATCATTTGGTAGATCTTCGTGGTCTTAGATCTTGAGGTCAGTTCTGTTCTTAGTCTTGTAGGACAGCTCTCTGCGTCTCAAATCAATTGGACAGTGCCATCATGTAGCTGAAAGCTTGCAAACTGAAGCGTAACTTAGCAGTGATGTCAGGCGGGCAGTTGTCTTCAGTCATGGTCTTGCACTTGGCTAGCAGCTTATGCGAGACAGTAGTGGGTGGTGGTTTTTTTTGCATGGGAGACAACCTGTTGCATCAACAGTTGTCCACATTGTTTGCATTTGTGAGCATCAAATGCATGTGCTGGATTTCCGTTTTAAGACAGCATCAATGTTCTATCCATACATCCAAGTAACAGCAAGTAAAAGTGTGCTGATACAGTTGCACACAGGCTTCCTCTTTGTTGCTGTTGTCATCAGGGTTCAGCAGCACACAAGTACACATGCAGTTTCAGCTGATAGTTGCTTCTTTAGAAGTGATGCTTAGCGTTTGTGCTAATGTAGCTACATAGGTATGTATCTGTGTATCATGGTTGTGAAGCAATAAGGGTGGTAGCTTGTAAGGATTGTTCTAAGGAAATCACGGCTTTGGTCTTGTAACTGGCATCACATCTAGTAATGATTATTCTGACATCAATCAAATTTCTCTACGGTACAGATGCTGTAGTTGATAACTTGTGATCATGAGTTAGATCTTGATTCTTCTAAGGTGCCTTCTTTCATCTGGTTTTGTTTGCTAGTTCCCACTTGAACATGAATGAATGAGCTGTGCCAGTTTACATCTGAACAGCCTACAAGTCTAAGTAGTGCTGTCCCTAACAGCACATTTACTGAAGTCTTGCAGAAAAATAAGCTTTCATATTTGGGCATGTAGAACTATTCAAGCAGCCCAGCTGCTCTAAGCAGGTTTCCCTTGTTAGTGCTCATCAGAGCTGATGCATGAATAGTTCTTTTATGAAAGTGCAGTGCAAACGTCAGAATACTTAACGTGCATCAATCACTTCCTCATGATGATTAGAAGCCTATCCAATAATGGATTTCATGACATATTGCCAAACCAATACCAGCATGACATTTTTTGATCAGCCATCTATGTTAATAGAGGGCAGAGCTTGGACATCTGTCATGTGTATTTGAGAGATTTGCTCAGCTCACATACGTTAGTTATACAGAGCAACATCCTTCTGAGCCGGATGACTCCACACTTTAGATATTTGATGCTTGTCCTTACAGTTGTGGGAAACATCTCAAGTGATAGGTGGGTTTTATTAATATGGTAATGGCTTTCAGCCATATGAGGAAAGATGTCTTAGATAAAAAACTATGGGGTAGATTGTGAGAGCAGACAATTTTTAGAGTGCTCTCGTAGCAAATTTCACTTTCAAGGAGAAATGTAGTTAATCCTCTGGCCTGTCACGAAGATCTATGCGATTATTAAATTAATTATCTGGCAACTGGTTTGGGGCCACCCACATTTCTTGCTTCACTGTCTTTTAATCATTAGCAGCAGAACTGCTGTGAGTTGCAGTGAATCCTTGCATGCGAAAACCTTACAGTGACAAAGGCTTATGCAAGAATTAATCTTACACTTGCATGTGCTGTGTGAATACATTTTATTAATGGACAGGAAATGACTAGCACAATTAGTGCTATACACCATGACCATCAATAGGAATTCCTTGGCAGCATACTGAGTTTTAAAGGACTTGTGCTTGTGGTGTGACTGGTACCAGGTAGCTGGCTGTGATGTCACCCTCACTGTTCATCTGCCCTCCAGACTGCCTTGACTTTCCACTTGCATGCTAGAGTTGTCTGCTCTGATAGTGCCACTTGTATTGTCTTCATGTGTGAGTGTTGGAAGTAGGACTGTAACAGTAAGTAACACCCAATGTGAAGAGTTGTAATGCAGGCTCATACAGGAGCTGGAGCTGTCACAGAAACAATCCTTGCAGGCTGTAAGCTGTACAGTGAAGCTATGACTGCCTTGGGTTACCCTACTGTCTACTTCCTGCATTCCACTGGGGATTGTGAAAGCTATAATTCATAGAATACATGCAGTATATATTGCTGGTTTAACTTTCTAGGTGAAGAATTTTTCAAGTGAATAAATTTTGAACTGTTTTACAGTTATGATGGTTTATAAAATCATCCATGTCAGGACTTGTTTAAGTACAGGTTTGGAACCATGTAATAGTTTACAGTTCAGAGGGAGCCTTCAAATGTGGATGTAGCTCACTTGGTACAGAATGCTGCCATGGATAGAAAAGCAACCACTCTAGAATAATTCTCTGCAAAGATATCTGAACACTGTTACAAAGATGATAGATATGCTGGGTGAGAAGCAGTTTTCTAGTATTAGGAGGTGTAGCAGAAATATTTAATGCTTCTTCGGCATGAGCTGAGCGGAATACATCTTTGAAGTAAATCTTATTTCCACACCTCTCTTCTGAAAACTACTAACAATTTCGTTGACTTCTCAACTAGCAATTATTTATTAGAATAGATTGTAATTTATTTTTTCCATTAATCAAAACAAATAGCCTGACTTTGAAGGCAAAAGAAGGTCTGACTTTAAGTTTGGTTTTAGATCCATTTGTGAATTGAAAAAATAAGTAATTGATTAGGTGGAAGCCTCAGCTTGTTCCTTCAAATGAGTGATGCACTGCTTTCAGCTCTTATGGTCATGATTTCAAAGGTGGAAAAAGACATCTTAGAAAAGTAAACCAACTTGAACAGTTTGAAAGCCTCTGTCAGAGTTAATACAAATGTCTGTCGTCTTCTGCATGCAGTGTGGAAGAAAGATATCAAAGCTGTTTTTGGCAAAGCATATAGCTGTAGCTTAAGGAAGACCTTACCTCTGTCAGAGAATTGACATTGATCTTCTCTAGAAATCTTGGTTCAGTTGTTTGATTTCATGTCAGGAAGAGATTGACTCTCATACCAAAATATGCCCTAAACTTTTCAGGTAGTTCAGACACAGGCAGTTAATCGTAGTAGTGCTTTTTATGAAGAGTCTTAAAGGAATCACAGTTTTAACGGGTAACATTGATGCTCACATGCCAACAGCTTTGTGAGTAATGCATGACCATGAGTTAGCACTTAAAAAGTTAAATATTTGGGTTTGATTGTGTTCATGGTTGTTATGAAATGTTTGACAAAACAGTGTCAGCGGGGGTTTTGAGGAGATCTGAAAGTGGCTCTCTCCAGACTATGCTTGTGATTTTTAATTTTTTTTTTAATTAAACTAAACTTGGAAATTGCTAAAGCTGTTGAAATGCAATCTTGTTGATATGCATCTATTTTCCTTTCTTGTTCCAAATCTGACATTGCACTAAGAATTTATTAGATGTTTGAAGCTTGAAACACTGTTTTGATCAGTTAAGTTTGCTGAGATTGTTTGCTGAGTAACCAGGGATTGGTGTAAATTTTATCTTGAGAAAACAAGGTATGCTCTATATTTTAAGTCTGATTGCTTTGAAACCTGAAATTACTGACACTCAGCATAGAACACAAAACATACCCTGATTTAGATGAAACAGCTTAAATGTTGTTCAGTTCTTCAGACTGTGTGTAGTGCAGTCTAAAGGCCACGTAGGTGTTCACTTGCTGGTTGTGTACTGCTGTTGATGTGACTGATGAAAGTTAGATTAAGTATGCCCAGGGCAGTCTTGATGCCTTGATACTTACTGGGTCCTAAATGAGTTGAACGCATTGTTAGGAGTTGCCACTGTTTGTACCCGTACTATAGATGACGTAAAGGTGGTTCAGTAAGGTGAAGCAAGCTTTAGTTGATACATCTGTCAAATCTGAAGTTCATTGAAGAATTCACAAACCGCAAGGGAATTGTGAGGTCTTTTGATACCTCTGTGCTTCCTCATTCTGGTCTGTCTGTTGTGATGGTCTTGGTGTCCTCTGTACCAAACAAGGTAACTTGTTTTGGCTGCTGGTTTGTCCCATCACATTGCACAAGTCCTTCAGGAAAAAAAAAAAGCAAAAAATCCTCCCCCGCCCGCCCCAAACCAAAACCAAACTAACCCAACCCAACCAAACAAAAACAACCCAAAACCTCATCTGTTCTGGCACTTATTTCCAGAATGTTATGCTTCCTGTACTTAAAAATAAGAGTGCTGTCTGAAGATTTATATTTTTTCCTCTGTCCATCTTCTATGAAGGTCTTTCAGTGGAGCAGTATTCTTCATCCTGAATAAGAGGAACAGACTTTGAATATACATCTACTTCAAAAGTACCCATTTCTCCCAGGAATTTAGCTTTATAGAGCTACTAATAAGATAAATACTTATTTACCTTCTAGTTTTCATGCAGACCAGTTGCTAAATATTTGCAGTGCATTGAGTGTCCTTTATTTAACTTGCTTCTTTTGAAAGCCTTCCCAAGAAACCTACCCTCTGTTTTAGATTCCAGTGCTTACTAAAAACAGTATTTGATTGATTTTTGATGCTAAACAGCAAACCACCTTCTCTCCCTCTCTGCACTGCTGCTGCTACTATCGATATGGTATTTACATATTGATGGCAGTTAGGTACTTTCTAAGCTCATATGTTACAGTACTTGTTACAATTAAATAGAGGTGCCTTACTTAAGAGATTAATCCAGAAACTTGCTAGCAGCTTTTAGTGTTCCGTATTTTTTGTGGCTGTGTCTTTCTAAGCAGCTGATCAGCTGGCAAAAGCACTTGCATCTAAAGTCATTGGACATTTAAAAACATTTCTGAATTTTATCTTGGTTTATCAGTTTGTTTTTTTAACAAGACCTGGTCATTGAGGAATATGTAAATTGATATAGTAATGTTTTATGTTAATTTGGGAAATTTTTTTTAGGCTCTTGTTATGCCAGATGAACCATTTGAAGTCCATGCTCATCTAATACTTTTCTCTAGTTTATCACTGTTAGCCTAGTTCGTTCTTTCTTATGTATCTGTCTGTCTTGTATGATTTTCTGTTCTGTCCCTCTGTAGGCACTGTATTATAACAGTAGTAATTCTTGGCATATAATTTTGAAGTCTGCATGCAAATGTGTGGGGAGATGACCTTTCAGTCTGTCCTTTTCTCTATAGAAGAGGGATGTTGGTGGCAAATGATTGCATTCTGAATGTTTATTTAAGTAAGAGGTGTGTGGATTTAGCTGTAAGGACCATACGTCCTGTTAGACTGTCCAAACAGTTACTCACGATTTCCTATATAGAAGAGGTGGCAGGCTGAAGATATAGGGCGTAAATAAAATTGAGATTATGTTTAGTGTATAGGGAGTAGACGACTTCACGGGTTAGTTACTGAAAGAATTCATAGTAACAGTAAACGAGCATTGAAGTTCTGAGCTAATGATCTTGAATTACCCAGCCTGAGAGACCCTAAAGGCACATGCTCTGTCCCCCACCCTGTTCTGTTTTTAAAATAAGGTCAGTGAAACATTGGGGTTTATAGCTGACATTTGATAAACAGATAAATTAAAAAAAAAAAACCAAACAAACAGAAATAGCTTATGACTACCTTTTTTACCACTGTCAAAAACTTCATTTTTTTTTTTCCTGTAGAATACCAAATAATGAGGTGGTGGTGGTGGTTGTTTTTTTAATTTCTGCTGCTTAGAGCAAGCTTTAATATACATTCTATTAAGACACTTCCTTTTTTTTCCCCTTCTCAATTTAGAATGACTTTTCCCGTAGTGACTGCATGTCAAGCAACGAGACCAGTTTATTAGAACGAACTACAGCAGCTCATGATGGACTACCAATGGCTTCCCATAGACCTCAGCGAGAAGGTATGTTGCCTGAGGTTTCTTTTGAGGATCAGTTTGAGGGGTTTTTTGAACACTAAATTCTGCCTGGAATTGTAGAAATCTTGCATCTGTGAGAAACTGCAGTGATTGTAAGTATAAGATCTTCTCTGCTGCCTAGTTGGTCTTTTGATTGTTATAACAAGTTGTCGTGCTTGTTAGCTGCTAACTACTAGTAACTTTGTGCACAAAAATTGATTGCAAATGGGCTTCCTCCTGAGGAAAGAGGTGGGATTTGGGGGAAAAAAAGAAAATTTAATGCAGTTGTATTAATGATGCTTAGACTTTTTGAAGCAAAACTAAACATGAAAATACTGTGGAACAGTGGATAGCTTTTGCTGCTTGATTCAGTTGTATGTGATTAGTCTTAAAAAAGAAAACCATATATTAGGAGATTTTATAGAGGGTGGTTGTTTGGAGGAGTGAGAGGCTTTCCACAGAAGTGTCTTCTGGCTCTGTTGGGGAGAACAAGAACAAAGCTTCAGACTGTAAACAGAACTCTTCTGTGCAATTGCCAGCAGTTTCTTCTCTTTGAGGAAATGAGCATTATTGAAAACATATTTATTCTTATCCTTTATTCTCCGACAAGATTAGCAAATCTCAAAATTAGTCTACACTACCCTGCAGATAGTGAGGAGCTGGCAATTTGGAAAAACTGTTGCTATTCCTTTTGTCCTCATAAATGTCCTTTTGTCTCTACTGTGAAGATTTAATTACACTTTGAAGGCTGGCAATTTGAGTATTTTAATTCCTTGCAAAAAAACACAGAGAAAGATTATGGCAGATAACAGACAACAAACCTGTTTCAAATCCTTTTAGAGTTCAAAGTGTTCATATTCACAAATTAGAAACACAAAGGGAGGCTCTCTTTAACAGTGCTCTTGAATTAAATACCAGAAACACAGAAGAGTGGAATAGTTGAATCGAGTGAAGAGCTTAAATATTTCTCAGCATTCGTATTATCATAGTTAGAAACTACAGTGAAGGATCAGAATAATTTTGTGATATTTGCTATGTAGGTATGTGATAGATTCCCCGCTACAGAAATCTCCTTACTGGGTTAGAAATAGCACTGATAATAAAACATGTTTTTATTCTTAGCTGTGATGAATACGATTTTTAGAAATATTAACTTATACTCACAATGGAAGCAGTGTCACGTATACATGCTTGACTTAATCATCTTGAATGCATGTGTTGTGTCCAAAATACATGTAGAGATGTAACACGGCTCATTGGCTTGTATATTCAAACATTTCTTCTCAGTCTAACCATTTAGAATATTTAAAATATGATTGTGGAAACAGAATTTTAAAGTGGTCTATTGAAACTATGGAACTAAAGCTGTGCAGCAACAACACTGTAATTACCTGTTGTATCACTTATTATGATGAAGCCTGCACCAGCAACAAAAAGAAATTAAGGAAGGTGAAGGTACTACGGTTTGTAATAAAACTTCTTTATACTTGAGGACAAATATATTTAGCATTGAGAACATTAAATAGTTTAAACACAATCTCATTAAAAAAGAAGCTTGTCTCTGAATGCTAATAGTGTTAGTTTCCATAGTTATGTATGCTAAATATATGCATGTAGTGAAATGCAGTTGAAATCACTATTCTCTGTTCTAGTCATGGGAATCAACTTTTAATTAACTTCTGAATAGCAACTCAGCTAATGGTATATCAGTTTTAACATTGGCCATTACAAAAGTTTACTGCACCAAAACTCATGTTATATCATAGTCCTTTTTCTAACAGTGCTTGTGTCTATACCAGACAGGTAAAAAGGTCACTAAACATTTGTCTTTTCATGGTATATGGATGTATGTTATTGTCTGGCATCCTTTTAACAGATTTATTTGATTGTAATAATTAATCTTCATTAACTTATAAAAATTACCTGATCATCTAGTGCTCTAACTCCCAAGTAGAGGGTTACAACCAGCATACACCCTCACACTCAGTATTTGTCAGTCTTTCTACTAAAAGAAGCTGTAACACTATCACTAAGCTTATATGCTGGATTTTTATTCCTTTAAGGAAATTGCTAATACTTAGTTCTCTTAGAACTGACATGTTTGATGGACATAGCACTTTAACTGTAGTTTTAACAAACTTCATTAAAGATGTTTAAGTTAGATGAAGTGGTTGTTAGCTAATCTCCAAAAATAAGCTTTGTCACATACACTTGTAGGAGGTTGGTTTTTTGGTTTGTTTGTTTGGGTTTTTTTGCTTTTTTTGTTGTTGTTGTTTTGTTTTGTTTTGTGTTTTTTTGGTGGTGGTGGTTGTTGTTGTTGTTTATTTTTTTTTCCTTTTTTGTTTTTTAATATCCCATGTAAACATGCAGTTAAAAATTGAAAGGGAAACATTAACTGGTCACACTACCTCCCTTCCACGCCCCTCCCCCCCCCCCAAAAAAAAAGAAAAAGTTCAGAAGCATTGAAAGGAAGCTGTTTGTGGGGCTGGTTGGTGTGGGGGCTGGTGAAACTTTTTAAAATAATTTTTTTTACCTGTAAAGATGTGTTCATGCTTGTAAAGGAATAAAATTATGTTGAATTCTTAGGCCAGCATAGCAGGAAAAGTGAAAAGCCTGTTTCAACTATATGAGGATTTTTATATAGAGCAGGGGTGTAAAACTCATTTTCACTAGGGACTGCATCAGCCGCATGGTTGCCTTCAAAGGGCCAAATGTGATTTTAGAACTGTACAAATGTAGGAGTAGTTAGATTTATACAGTCCTAAAATCACATTTGGCCCTTTGAAGGCAAGTGTGAGGCTGATGCAACCCCCCCCGTGAAAATGAGTTTGACACCCCTGTTTTAGAGTATTACCTGAACAATGCTATGTGCCCTCAAGAAAATCTCTAGACCCTGAAGGCCATATGGTACTGCTACTTACAAGTCACAGCCAGAACTTGCCTGTTCCTGAATACAGTAGACTATGGGGAAAGGAATGTTAAAGCAACAAGGACTTTAAAGTACTTTTCTTCCTTTTCAGTTCAATTTAATGATACTCTTTACAGTATGATTGTAGTAGCCTCTGCTTCTTCTCTTAATTTTCTCTTTGCTAACACTAGTTTCTGTCCCCTTCAGGCCTTTTCCAAGTGTTTGCTTCCACCTGAGTGCCTTTCAGAAGTGTGGTTCTTCTGTCTTAGTTTGCTCTCATTACTATGTTTCAGAAATGTGGATGTGGAAGGCACTGTCACTGGCTTTTGTATTGTTGTATTTAAGTGAGTTTTGGTCTAAATAAGCTTTTGAGTAATGCACAGATTTCCATCATCTGCAATGAAGGGATTGTTGTCAGGCCAGAGAAATACTTTATATGAGAACAAGGCTTCACCTGCCCCCTGCAGTTTGTTATAGTAAAATAGCATCTGAGGAAGAGTGAGGTTGTGTGAGTCACTAAGTAGAATACAGTGATTCTCAGAGTGGCTAGGTAAGTAGATATGTTTTCAAACTGTAATTTTGGTGTGTACAATAAGGTGTTTTTCTTTCAGCTGTACACATTGAGAAGATAACCCTGAAAGGAGTACCAAGAAAAAGGGCTGACAAACATTTGGAGTACACATTCAAAGTAAGCGAATAACCTCCAGAATACTGAAGTAATTGTCTTCATGGTATCTGTGTACTGTAGATATATACAGCTTGTTTCAGGTGCCTCCTCGGAAGGCAATTTTGAATTCAGTTAGAGTCTTCAGAGATTCGTGGAATTATCCTATAATTCCCTTGGACTCTGTGTACAGATCAGGTGTTTTGTGTAATTGTGGGCATAAGGTGATAAGGTGTAAAACACCAGCAATAGCCAAATCTGTGACATCACTTCAGGAAACCTGGCTTTTGATAATTTGGGGTAAGCATCACAAAGAATTCTAAAACTAGTTGATTGTTTGCTCAAGTGGCATAGGAGTGCAGTTCTTGTGACTGCAGTTTTATATTGCTTGGAATTATGTGATCATCTTAAATCTCTTTCATGAGTGTTTACCATAAGAAGATGGATCCTGTGTTTTTTGACAAAACTTAGGGTTGGTTGGTTGATCTGTTTTGCAGTTTGTTTAAAGTAAATGCAAACAACCTAAAAATGTCAACAAACTTGAAGGCCTACCTAGTATAGTCTTCATATATTATAATATCCAGAGGCAACATATAAAACAATTATGTCAGTGAATTTTAAAACAAAACTGAAACACTGCTTTTTACTACTTTGGAAGAGAAGCTTTTGGGATTGGGTTCTGGTATTAAAGGCCATAGGTGTTAAGGAATAGCTGATAAGACAGTGATGTTCTAATTGAATCAAAGTAGTAATTTTCTTAGCAAGGACTGACTGACATTATGAGTAATTCAGCCAATAGATGTGAGTTTGGTAGTATACCAGATTTGAACAGAAAGTTTGGCTTTTTTCTCCAAACAATAGAATGTTTTAGATCAAATATTATAACTGTCCATTTGACATCAGTCATAGGAGCTCTTTGAAGAGGCAAGTAGCCATTTTTAGCTCAAAACTGATGTGTTGATCCCAAAGGCTGATATTGCATTCTTTAAATGGATTTGAATTATAGAGTTTTCTCTTTTCTGGTATTAGTAGAAGCTTAAAATTAGAATTAAATTGACATGTAAACTACTTCTGGTTTTGAAGTAAAGTAGTGGCAACAGATACCTTGTTGATCATGTCTGAAGGTGAAACTTGCAAAAAGTTCTGCACTCTTCTTTTGCTGAGGACAGTGATGTGGAATTTAGCCTTCAAAATCTTAAAGGTTAACTTGCCCAAGTATTTCAATCTTGTCATAGCTCTTTTGTCCAATTAGTCTATGAACTGAGTACTAGTAAAATACAATAGTAGATAGGAAAGCTTTCTGCAGAATGCCCATATAGATTATTAATTTTTAAAGTCAGTTACAAAACTATTTTGAAAATTCAGCACATAGATGGATTTGACAGTGTTTTTGAATTTCTTTGTTAAAAGGGTAATTGTGGAGATATTCTGGGAAGTATTTGAGTAAGCTTGAAACTCCTCCACCTCAGTTCTTGTAGGAGAGTTTCTTCTCCTCATCTGTGCAGGTATATACTCTGCGCCTCACTGCAGATCATTTAGTGCTAGCCCAGATTCTGCTTTTCAAGGTTATAACAGCAATTACAGTCATGGCTTCCCAACTGAGGTCACCAAGAGTAGTTGGCGTTTCTGAGACTAGGCTGAAGGCAGTTGGTGTTTGACATTATCCTATCAACTCTTGGGAGTAAATGAATGTTTGTAATTGCCATGTCCACTCCCATTACCCAGAATCTTCCCATGCATGTAATGGGAATCTTAAGCCCAGAAGCAGGCTTAGAGCCAGGCAGCACTCATCTAACCAAGCTTACTACTTTTTTTTTTCTCAAAATATGCACGTGAAGGTGCTGTTTTACTACTTGCATGTGGTGTCAGAACAATAAGGTACTGAAATGTTATATAACCATATACCAAAATGCTGCCTGATTCTTCAGTAACTTCTTTATTAAGTTGCAGTACTTCTTATGAATTGTACCCTACAACAGCTTCTATATGACCATGTAAGCTTCAAGCCTAAGACAGGTAAAATTATTTTATAGGCAAAATAAACAAAGAGAGATTTTTTTTTTTCCCTTTTTTTGATTCATGATAATGGCAGCAAGAGCTCAATCCAGTCTATCTGACCTACGGTCCTTCTCTCTGGTACCTGCTTTTTGCTGTTAATAATGTCTATTTGATACACATCCTGTAATTAAGAAACCTTCTAGCTGCCTTTTTCTGAGTCAATAAGTCAGTAATCTTCAGGGACTTTGTTGCATTTATCTGAAGTTGTTAATACTTTCTTTAGCCACAAATAACATGAAGGTAATATTAAAATGTGCACTCAAAATCAGTGTCTTTGAAAAAGTACACCATTATCTCTGTTTCGCCTGGTATTTATCTGCAAGTGTGTACTCTTATACTGAGGTTGTCAGATTTGTGGAAATGTTAAGATCACCTAACTGATACGATATTTGGAAAAATAAACTTTTCTCATTCTCTTTCCTTTCCTTTCCTTACTAGGTAACCTGGTCTGATCTTTCAGTAACATGTGTAACAAAAACACACCAGGAGCTTCAGGAATTCCTGCTAAAAGTATGTATTGAAGTATAAAAGTAGTGTTTACACATCAGGTTTATAACTTCAGAAGTAGTCTAAGACAGCTGTGATTTCTGGGGTGTAATTAGGGAAACAAAAGTATGCTACCAGATTTTTGTACTTCACAATTGTATTAACCATTAAAATCACATATATTGTGGTGGGGCAGCTTGGCAGGTGAAGAAGCTCAATAGAATGTTTGGGAAGTTTCCCAGGAGGAGATCGTTGGTTTCATCTGAAATTGCTCTTATAGTTTCAACTGAACTACTATAGAACTATCAGATGAGTTTTTAGTATTCCCCACAGAGTTAGCATATGGGTACAAGCACTGCCCATTTGCTTATCGGTGTCCCCATTAGAATGACTTTAACGGTATAATTTTTCATTTTTAATTAACGAGGCAGAGCCAGGAACATAATAGTTTTTAATTTTCTGTTGTATTCTTCAGTAGAACAAAGGCAGGGATATTTACTGTTGCAAGGAGTTAAACTTGAGAAAATCTAGTCAAAGCTCTCTAAGTTGCTCTCTCCTCTGCCCCAAGCAGGGAAAGCATTGTGTGTGGAGGCCACAGGTAGACCCCATGAGGGTGATGACCTCAAACTGTGTTTCATTGCCAGTGTCTAATATTTTGGGTTCCACTTGTTCTAAGAAATTCTATATTTAAACTCCTCACAGCTCAGGGCACTAATGAAAGATCTCTTTTGGGCATGTTTTAATAGCATCTGGTGTTCTTAACTGCAGTGTTAATTGCAAGTGTATAAAGCCAGTTACTGTACAAAGGTTATTGTTTTGTTCACCATTTCATTTATCCACATTATGTTTTCTAGTGTTGTAGAAATGAAGCAGTGAGTATTCGCTGCTGCTTTAATCTAGTTGGAATATATAGTTCCAAGAGTTACCAGGGCTTGTTTTGTGAGAATTTGAATTATGGGTGGCATGTCTGGTTCCAGATGGGGTGTCCCACAACAGAGGGTACATGCCTCTGCTCCTGAAGAGAACCTTAAAAACAGGACTGTCATATGGGCTCCTGTGCAGTTCTGGGATGAGTATTCAACTGCATGCCTCCTGTTCTCCTACCTGGCAAGTAAAGACAAACACCAGTTTCTGAAATGGACTCTTTAGTACCTACTTACTGTCAGGAGGGATAGGAGGAGAAGCCAGGCTTGCTACTCCATGCTACATCCTCTTTTCAGATAGTTGTAGAGATTGATAAGGTCTCCCCTCAGCCTCCTTTTCTCCAGTCTAAACGGCCCCAGCTCACTGAGCTGCTCATCAGACTTGTGCTCCAGACCCCTCACCAGCTTCGTCACCCTCCTCTGCACTCTTTCCAGCACCTCAATGTCTTTTTTATGATGAGGGACCCAAAACTGAACACAGGATTCAAGTTGTGGCCTCATCAGTGCCGAGTACAGGGCGACAATCACTTCTCTAGTGCTGCTGGCCACAGTATTGCTGATATAAGCCAAGATGCTGTTGGCCTTTTTGGCCACCTGGGCACACTGCTGGCTCATGTTCAGCTGGCTGTCAATCAACACCCCCAGATCCTTTTCCCCCAGGCAGCTGTCCAGCCGCTCTTCCCTGAGCCTGTAGCGCTGCCTGGGGTTGTTGTGACCCAAGTGCAGGACCCGGCACTTGGCCCTGTTAAACCTCATACAATTGGCCTCAGCCCAATGATCCAGCCTGTCCAGATCCGTCTGTATGGCCTTCCTACTCTCCAGCAGATCAACTCTCCCACCCAACTTGGTGTCATCTGCAAACTTACTGAGGGTGCACTTGATCCCCTTGTCCTGATCATTGATAAAGAGATTAAACAGAACTGGCCCCAATACTGAGCCCTGGGGAACACCACTCATGACCGACCATCACCTGGATTTGGCTCCGTTCACCACCACTCTTTGGGCCCGGCCATCCAGCCAGTTCTTTATCCATCGCAGAGTTCACCCATCCAGACCATGAGCTGCAGCTTCTCCAGGAGAATGCTGTGGGATATGGTGTCAAAGGCCTTGCTGTGAAGTCTAAGCACACAACATCCACAGCCTTTCCCTCATCTACTAGGTGGTTACCTTCTCATAGAATGAGATCAGGTTGGTCAGGCAGGACCTGCCTTTCATAAACTCATGCTGACTGGACCTGATCATGTGGTTTTCTCGTATGTGCCGTGTGATGTCACTCAAGATGAGCTGCTCCACAGCCTTCCCTGGCACCAAGGTCAGACTGACAGGTCTGTAGTTCCCCATATCCTCTTTCCAGCCCTTCTTATAGATGGGTGTCACATTTGCCAACTTCCAGTCAACTGGGACCTCCTCAGTTAGCCAGGACTGTTGATAAATGATGGAAAGTGGCTTGGTGAGCACCTCTACCAGCTCCGTCAGAACCCTTGGGTGGATCCCATCTGGCTCCATAGCCTTGTGTGTGTCTCAGTGGTGTAGCAGGTGATGTAGAAGATGGCAGGACAAGAGGAAGACAACCACAGGCTGCTACGAGTTTGCTGAGTTGTTCTGTGGAGAATGTTCACTGCTGAAAAGTATATTTGGGTTGTGTTAGTGTGATAGGCATAAGTAGAGAAGAAAGACAGAATCATTAAACAAAGCAGGGTAAAACTTATACCTTGCTTTAAAAAGCCCTATGGAAGTACGAATGCTGTCCAGTTCATACACACTTGCATTTTGGCTTTTTGTTATTCTTATTTCCAGTCTGCATGGCATTTTTTCCTAGACAACTTCCTAGGGAGAGAAAACAATGGTCAAAATACTTCATACGTTATTCTAAGGTTGTGGGTGATTGGAGTAAGATAGCTGTAAAAATTGTTTCAGAATTGAAACATCATTGGGAAAAACTAAGGTAGCAAATGGGATAACTTGGATGCCTTATATTTAAAGAGCACTTTCTCTTAGGTGATAAGCGTAAAAAGTTTTTGCATGTAGGAAATTACCATGTGTGGAAGAAGTAACAAGCTTGTAGTAACAGGGCTCTCATTACCTGAAGTTAAGATAGTAAGAACTTAATCTTGGGTTTGTATAGTTCTGAATCTTTAACTACAGAAGGAATCGATTTCGTTTTAATTAAAATTTTAAAGAAAAAAGGTTGTGGCTGTTTCTGGAGACAAATTTAAATACAAAACACTGGGACACGATGTTTGCTCATCCCTGTGCTCCTGCAGTAGCTTTTTGGTACCATTTGGTTGGTAATGACTAATTCTTCAGTCAGGGTTCCTCAGTAGCACATATTAAAGCCAAATGGGTCAGTTTAGAAAAGCTGCTTGCAGCACTTCTTTGTGGTTCTGTATTTAATACGCTTCAGGTGCTACAGCACTGTACTAATCTAAGACTTGCACCACCTCGCTGTCTGGATTCCAAAAGTTACTTTTATGTATGTTATCAAGCAATTATCTACATTGGACATAGTGTCTCTCTATTAGTAGCACTTCATTCACTGAAATAATTACTTTGTGCTTTGCTGTTGTACCACTAGCAGGATGTATAATCCAGCTGGCACTTTGGATTGGATGTATTCCAGATAAGCAAGAGGAGGATGCTTCTCTAGTGTAAATTACTGAGTGTGGTTAATCATAACTGATGGCAGATATTAATCAGATTAGCAATAGCTTTTAACTGTAGGAAAAAACATTTTTGCTATGGCAGTTTACTTTTAATTGCCTCAAAATTAGAAGAGTTGTGGGCTTTTGTGGTTGGGTTTTGTAGTTTTGTTGGGTTGGTTTTGTGTGGGGTTTTTTTAAATTATTATTAACAAATTGTATCAGATTTCATGTACTTAAGTACATTATTTTAGAAGTGGTAAATGTAAAAATATTTGTTTTATGGAATACTTTTCATTTAAAGTAGACATGGTCTTTAGTAGCAAGAACTTTGCCTTCTGAACTATAACATTAGAAGACCTGTTTTTGTAATGCTGGCATTGGAAACAGTTATGCATTTTCATAAGAAATTTCAGCATTAATAGTAACTGGAGAAGGACTTGCTATTGATTAAGTTCAGTATCGCCCACTGCAGTCTAGTGTATTATATAACTTCAACAATCTCCTTTCTACTCTTGTTTCTGTAACATAATTTAATCTAGCTAAGTGATGATAGCGAGTACAGTGCATTCAGTCTTCCCTTGTAATTTCTTATGTTATTTTTGACTTACTCTCTGAGTGTGAAAGATTTAAAGAAATAAAAAGGGCTGTAAATTACTCTGGGAAAGAACATAGTATTGATAAATTTCTGAATGTCATTCTTTCAAATACAGCTTTAAGGCTTCTTACCTCTGGATTTGATGTGAGGCTTTACAGCAGTGTGTTTCTCCAGCAGAACTAAATTATGGTGATTTGTTGTACCTTTAGTCTGTAAATTACCTTACTCAAACTGGAACAACAGAGTCTCTTGTTGATACCGAAAGGTATAAAGACTGATGGTGAACAAATATAGTCTTTAAAATGTCAACTGTTCATTTTTTTAACATTAACCTTTTTCTCAGCTCCCAAAGGAACTGTCTTCTGAAGCGTTTGACAAGACTATTTTAAGAGCACTAAATCAGGGTTTTCAGAAGAGGGAAGAACGAAGGCATGCTGATCTTGAGCCCATAATCAGGTAAATATTTTAGCAAATAAAAAACTAGATCACACTTAGGGACAGTGGAAATTCTGCTGTCTGAACATAATTTCTGAAGAAAATGGGAAGGCAATGATGAAATAGATACCCTTAACTCTTTTTTTCTTTTCTTTAAATTGAGGCTTTTATTAGAGTTTAATGGATTACTTATTTAGAAGTAATCATACAATTCTGAAAATACTTTTCCTGAGCAACATTATATGGCAATGATTGATACTTCAGCATGGGTCTTGCCTCCATTATACAAGAGTATATTTAGAAGTATTAGAAACAGTAACTCAAAGCACCTGTGTTCTAATTTTATGACAGAATAGAATGAAAGAGCAGAATTTGGAAAAGAATGAACAGTAATAGTGAAACATGTATGTAAAATTAAAATGTAGCTCACACATTTGGAAGAAAAGGGCCCATACCTCATAATCTTCTGTCTAGCAGTGAGGGTGCTTGCTGGGGTGTGGGACTTGTTGGTCAAATCCTGTAACTCAGAACAGCAATAGGAATTTGGGTGAGCCTCCCTGTTCTGTTTGTTTGTTACAGAGATCTTGTTATGTTTATTCTTTCCTGTCCAGGTTTTTCAACCTTGTTCAAAACAAATTATTCATCAAGTTAGACAGTGTCTCTTGAGTTAGGGTACTTGACACTCAAATACTGACATTATAGGTGAATTCAACTTTGTATTTAGCCGAATAAACATATTTAAGGAACAGGCATGTTGTTTTGGGAAATGAAATGTTAGAATATAAAGTACAGTGCTTTTTTGACTGAATCCAAACTCTTCTTTGATAAAATGTCACAGGTGTGTAAAAAGTTTGAATTGGGATGGCTCAAAAACATATACCTTTTACATTTAAAAAATTCTTTGTATCAATTTCTTGTATTGGCCATACTTTGACCTTACACTAGAACTGAACAACAAAGCTCCGAAGTAGCATTTAACATTTTTTATGCTGAATATGCAAGTTCCAATGTTTGGACTTCTTAAGAGCTGCCTGCTTTGCTCTTAAATGGTACTGTAGTAAATGTTTGGGTTCTTCCTATGGAGTATTACTTACAGTTTAACCATCTCTCACTTAAATTGCAGGCAGCTATTTTCAAATACATCGCAAGCTTTTCTGCAGAATCAGAGAGTATACAACTTCTTCCAATCAATTTCATCAGAATCTTTGCACACTCACAGTAAGAAATATCCTAGTACTGTTTTATATATCAAAAAGTCTATAAAAAGCTATTATTCTTGTCATTACTAGTTATGTTTTTGTAATTACGTGGTCTTGTTACATTGTATTCCGCTGGTCCTATTTGATCTCCTTGCCAATGAATAGTCACTTCAGCTCATGCTTTGGACAGTGGGAACGTGCTATGTAGCATCAGCTTGTGTTATTTTCTTTCTTTCTTCTCCTCTGTACCATCATACTATTAAAATAGGTAATTATGAATTGAGTATGTGCAACAGTTTGAGACTTTTTCCTTTTAGGAAACCTTAAATTTTGGAAAAAAACTTGAGCTGACAAAAAAAAATCCCATCTGTTTTTATTTATTTGTTTGTTGATTTTGTAGATGAAGCATTTGTCTTGATATTTAAACTTCAGATTCATTTTGAATTCACAGTACCTAAATAGTGGGATGCCCCTAATATTAGAACATACAGAGTCTTGTTCAGAGTATTTGCATTGCAGAGATTTCCTTGGTGAACCCTCTTGCCTACTTGTGTATTACAAACTGTCTGTGCAACTTAAGCCTAGTTTCTCTGTATGGATGCCTTAGGATGTGGTCTTTGTTTCTGCTGAATCCTTCCTCTTCCAGTGCATGCTACTATGACAGTTAAGGCACTGACTGTGAGGCCATTGTCTCAGAAGTTGCAGAAATTCTTAGTCAGGAATTGAAGAAGTTGGAGTTTTCAGACTGCTTATATGCGTTTGGAAGAAAATAGAGAAATGACGGCTGACTTTAAGTTGAAATTATGTGTGTGATCTATGACAAATGTATTCATTCTGTTATCAGATGGAGGCCTTGTGATTAGGGTAGAAGCTGTAGATCATGTGATTTAGGACATTCTTACATGGCAGTTTCATGAAAAAGTTAAGCTAATGAGGTTCAGGATGGTTGTGAAACAGTCTGGAATTTACTGCTGTGAAAATTCTGACAACTTTTGTTTTGCTGCAAGGGAAGGAAAGAGTTTCCAAAGTCCAGAAAGATTTGCAGTAATGATAGGCACGCTGCACAAGGTGTGCATATTTTAGTCTGTAGATTACACCTAGGTGGGAAAAACTTGGAAATGTATTGGTTTACATTATTATAATTTGAAAAGGGCTGAAAGGAGCCAGTGCTGAGTTCCATCACGATAGACTTGACTGCGTCAGTGCAGAAATTATCTGTGGGGTAGGTAGATCAGAAGGGTAAAACAGCCAAATGTCAATTCTGTAGGAAGTCTTACAGATCGTAGCATGATCATAAATAATTTGTATAGTAATAAATAATTAATTGGGTATGTGAAAGTTCACGAGGATTTGTCAGAACTAGAATGCATGACAGGATGAGGAACTTAATTGTGTAGCAGAGAGGAGGAAAAACTCCAGTGAAAGATGACTTAATTCTTCAAATACCTAAGAGTCATAATGATCTGTTCTCTCTGATGGATGAGGCAAAAAGCACTAGGCTTAACTTGCTATGAGAAAGATTAGGACCAGGGGCAGACAAGAATCTGGTGATTACCTGCCAAGTCCAAAGCAGCAAGGCAGGTCTGAGATGAAAGCAGAAAAACAAGTCAGTAGATCAGGGTTGAGAACAGGATCAGCGAGGTACGTGGCCAGGCACAGGCATGGCTGCAGTGCACCCCAGGCAAGGGCCTGAGCTCGAATGCAGCTCCCCAGCCAAAGGATGGGGGCCCTGGATGAGGTCACTCCCAGTTCTTTTCCCAGCAGCCTCACCCAAAATTGCAAAACTGCACTGTGTTGGATTGGTTCTTGAGCACAGCCCGTTAAAGTACTTGGGAGGGCCAGGGGAGAGGTTGCAAAGCTCTGGTGTTGTTCAGGGCCCTGATATTGAGGTTGATCTTAAAAAAGGTTTGGTGAAGACAAATAGTGCAATCAGTTTAAGCATAGGTGGTTTTCTTTTGAGAAGGGGGACTGGATGACTTGTCTGGGGTAACTCAAAAGTGCATTTCCTATGGTGCAGGCTAATAGAAGCTGTACTAAGACAAAGGTAGTCACCCTGCTCGTTGCCGAAATCACCAGAATTAAACAGCTCATGAGGTTTTTATTGGTGGTCTCCGTTTTTCTAAGTTTCCTGTTCAGCATTCCTGAAATCCTCCTAATACTTGCAATTGCAACTTAACCCATGGTGGAAGCGTATCTTTTAAGTGAATCGCATCATAGTTCTGAAATTGCACATGCAGAATTAATTGACAGATGAAGCAGTTGTGGCTTAAATTGGCCTTCAGTCACTATTTAGAGTTGGGGGTAAAAATTTCACAGAAAAACAAAAATATTCATTCTGAAGGACTTGAATACTATAAGTATGGAAATGAATTCTATGTTCAGTGAAAGGTCTTTATACCTTAAATAATAGTTTGGATCTCACACTGAATAGTATATTCCGTAAGCGTAATTATGCCGCCATGGTTCCATTAAGGAGGAAGTCAGTTAGCTCTCCCCTGATTCATAATGTCAGTTATTTTGGATACTTTTTCAGGCTGGAGTAGACTTTCAATTCCAAAAGACTTTATTAGAGCATGATCTCTGGGGCCTTAGTATGTTTGATGCAGACAATATTCAGAAGGATCTTCCTATCGATGTTTCAAGCTCCTAAGCAACAGTTTTCAGATACTTTTACCTGCACTAACTTGGAACTTTTTGAGAGGGAAAGAGTAGACTCCTAGAGTTAGATTTATTATCAAACTTAGTCCTTTTTCAGAGCATGGCAGTGGTATTTTTGCAACAAACCTGTAAATCTTATTGCCCCTTCTTTTTCCCATCCCATTTGGCATAATAAGGCAAAAATTGTGCACGAAGACTGTGTTAAAGGCACTAGAAAACTTTAGCCTGAATTAAGTCTCCTTTGGCAGGTGGATGATTTGACAATGGAGGAGTGTAACTTGTTGCAGAAAAATTCTAGTAATTATAATTGGTTTCCACCCATTTCCTGCTGTAACACGAAAAATATTATTAAAAAATCTAAAGGACAGGATAATAGGAATATTTCTAAAACTATAATCACAATCCCAGCCTTTTGAAATTGTACCATAGCTTTATAATTGTTTTGTGCACTCTTCAAATTAAAAGTATCTTAATAGAGTGTTTACTCATAGAGATGTCCTGCTTTGAAGGAGAGTTCAAATTACTGCCACATGCAAACCAGTAATTTAGTCTTCCATCTCCCTAGCTTCCAGTTTAGTGCAAACATTCAGGAACTGTCTAGTTGTTCAAGATCTATAAAGTTACTACGTGAACTTTATTCTCTGCAGGTAACTTACAACCCTCTTTGAAGACGGTTAAGGCACCAGAACACTTCAAGGAGGACAGTTCAGAAGCTTCAAGTCAGGAGGAAGGTAGTTGTGTACTCAAAGGTGGTTCTTCTGTGAGAAATGTTGCCACACTCAATTCTGGAAATCATGCAGTTGACTGATTTCTTCATTGGTACAAAGCTGAGAGATTTGAATGAAATGTGTTATGTAAATGAAGATTTTTTTTGTATACTGTCAGCAGTTTCTTTAGGGGATTGCTGTATAATCCAAAGAGTGGGAGTGTTTGTAGACAGCTCAGAGGTAGAAGATCACAGCTGTGTTGAGCAACCAGGAACATATACTTTACAGTTTACTTGAGCCAAGATTGTTTGTAGCTTTTCATGTCTTTACCTGTTCTTCAGTCACCGAGGTTAGGAGTTGAGTGCGACATTTCAAGGGTATGCAGACTTTTTTTTTTCCAAATTTGTCTGGCTTTTAAGTTTTACACAGAAAGGATGTTCAAGTTTTCTTATTTTTAACCTGTGTTGTTTTTGCACTCTGGAATGTTAATAAGGACTCTTCATTGTTTGGGACTGTAATGAGTATTGATGACAGTCTGAAAGCTGTTTCTTCCTAATACCTCAAAACCAGTTCACATGTGGAAGCATCAGCCTCTAGTCACTGGTCAGTAATTTCATTCTGAAAGGAATAGCGAGACAGTTTTGCTTTGTTTTCAGTAGCAAATGAGTATGAGCCTCCGGTAGGTGGAAAGGATGAGAAATAGGGATTGACAGGTGAGCGTGGACCACTGAACACTTAGACAAGCTTTCACAGAATGACACCACCTTCATCCTGTTACGCCTTAATAACTAATAAGAACCTTGTGGTTAATCTTATGTGCAATCAGTAATCCAAATATGAAGTTCAGACAGCTTTTTCTGATTTTAAAAAATTATTACCATATTCTTTTTTAGAGTTCAAAATGCAGGAGTAAATTTACAATATACGTGGAAATTGCTCATAGTGTTTTATATACTGTCCTAAAAAAAATCTCTTCACCTGATGAGATTACAAATGCATTTCACCTTTTGTGCCATTTTAGTGAAGTGCTACCAGAAGTTTAAAAATTGTGAGGTGGTTTGTTTTTTTTTTTTTAATAACAATTTAGACATGTAGCACTGAAAGGAGTTCAGGCAAAATGATAACTACCAAGAAGGCCAAAATCATCAACAGAAGGAATTAAGAGAAGTCACTTTTGTTAAAATTTAACAGTTCCCTTAAAGAAAAGGGTAGACTATGTCTCTAAAGTTCTTGTTTCTTGTTTGAGGCATTATCTCTTTTTATGTCAAATGGATTTGTAAAGCTTTACTTGCGTAGTGAACTTTGAGGTTCAGAATGCAATACTTCTGTGTAAGACTTGTCTTTATTCACAGCATGTGTGACATGGTTTTGAGATTAATTGTAGCAGTTCAGAAAAAAAGTATGAAATTCTGTACTTTTCTGACTTAATCCTTTTTTCTTTCACCATCCTTTCATACTGGCTGATATTCGGTCATGCCTTTAGTCCTCATGGTTAAATATAGGGGTGAGCAAACATAAACAGTTGTTATAGTTCCTATTTTTGTGTTGCATTCTTCTGTGAAATGGAAGGTAAAGACTCTTGATTATACTGTCTGTACAGACCGATCTGTCCTCTATGCAACACCTGATAATTTCAGCACTGTAAATTAAGCATAGCCTGTTTAACAGAGTTGTCTTCTGCTAAGTGACTGGTAATGCTGGAAAGATGAATTAGTTGGATTGATCTAAAAGAAGAAATAGGAATTGCTATTGAAATTATGCCTTGTTGATTTTTTTTCCAGATGTAATGCAACACACAGCAGTTCACAAGAAACATAATGGAAAAAGTCCTGTTGCCAAGTAGGTACTAGGATATAATTTGACGATGCTACATTTCTTAACCTCATTTTTTAGTGCTTTGAGAGTGTTTCCTTCTAGACGAAAGCTTGTTTGTGGCGTTCCTGTTTGGTTGGAATGGGGTGTTCTTGTTTTGATTTCTGTTGTTTGAGGGGGCGTTATTAATTTAATCTGTATGTGAAAAATATTTCAAAAGATCCTGTTTCTAAATCTGTAGGCCTAGGTCATTCGGAACTCTCTTCTTTCCCAAATTTTGTGAATCTTCACTACTCGAGTTGATGTTTTGTGTTTATAAGCTAAGTAACGTAAGTTCGTATGTGTACGCTGAAAATTTCTAGTGCTGTTGTTTGTAAGCTTTTCTTCAGTGGCTTCAAAGATGACCTTACAGGAGAAGTTAGTCCATTCTTTACCTTTCTTAGTGGCAGAAGCATGTATACCTTGTTGGTTTATGTCCCTCGTAAGTCTAAGTGCTTCTTAACCATATTAAAATAGTTTATGTATGCTTTCAGATATATGAACTACGTAATATGAATTCACCCATTAATGTATTTTGACCAGAAACTTTGGATATGTTTGCACATAGTTCTGTGGTTACAGAACTATATTAAGAGGAAAAAAATAATACAAAATGTATTGTGGTGTATAGGTTTGTTCTGTGTTGTTTTATCTGTGAAATGTATGTATCTCAGAGGTGGGAGGGAATTACCTGGAATTACAATAATTAGAATATAACCATAGCATAAACCAATGTTGATTAAGGTTCACAGATTTTTAAGACAAGATTCTTGTGAAATTACCATTTTGACAACTTAGTAGTTTGTTTCTATTTTTTAACCCTCCTACACTCTCATCTTGCATTTCTTCAAGAAGAGAATGTCATCTTGACAAAATCTCTGATTATACTTACAGCCTACTATGAAGTCGTAAAAGCAGGATCCAAACTTAGTAGGCTGTAGTTACTAATTAAAAAAAAAAAAAAGTCTTATTCATTGTATAATTATACAAAAGCTGGCTGTAGTTTAGGATGTATCTTTCAGGTAGGAAAGAAAGGGACAAGCCTTTCCACAAACTTCTGTGGTAGAAACTCCTCTTGCTAGCTATTCATTTTCTGTTTATTTAAGAAGGGAAAATGCGTTGACTACTTTACCACTAGAGGTCTTTTAGTCCTCTCCTGTTTGCGTTATGTCTGTCTTCTGAAAATCTGTGCCTGATATTTATAGGTTCTAAAGAAATGGCACTGAGTGAAATTTTTATCTTTTAAATATGTATAAATCTGTCTAGAGTGAAGAGCAGTTAATCTCAAATAACACTGGTACAGCTCAGAAAGATTGGTACATTACATCTCTCTACCTTTTGTTTTAATTCAGTGTGGCAGCCTTACACTTGCAAAGGTCCAAAAATTTATTGGTAGGAATGAGATCAGACATATGAAATAAAAAAATTAGCAGTATCACAGCTTCCATAAAATTACTGCAAATTTGGCAGTGAATTCACTTAACTCCATTTGGCAGAAGTTTCTAAAGTGGCCTTGCTTACATCTCTGCAGTCAGGGGCTCATGTCTGTATCTTGGGGCCTTCTTGGGTTCTCACCATTTTCTTAAACTATTTCTTTAATATTCTATTGTACATTTTTAAAGTAGTTTGAGTACTTAATTCCAGAGGTGTTTAGTTAGCTGCTACTGGAGCTTCAGCATATCTGCCATCGTGGGAACTGAGTAACATTTCATATTGCAGTAACCTTCATGAAGCGGCTTGCCAACAGACCTGAAGTGTTTCAATTATCAGCATAAGTATTTTGCTAAGAATTTAAAAGTAGTAACTCCTTTTCTTTTTAGTGGTGTTTGTATGTTTTTGTTTTGCTTTGGCATCCAGTCAGCAGGAGGGCATGCCTTTGTATGACAGATGAAAATCTCAAGGTCCATGTGCCCTACTGACTCTTGTCAGAACCCTGACTGTTTTTCCAGCGGTCTTTGTGGACCATTGCTCTCAGACCTAGTTAAATATTGCTTCTGACCAGCTGCTGTTAAGAGAAGTTTCAGTGGAAGGCATTATATATATGCCAAATGTAACTCCCCTTTCCCAGCACTGCTCAAAACTAAAGATCCTGAAGGTAAAAATATAAAGCAGGATGTCTTATTTAGAAATTCAAACAAGCACAGGTGCAGTATGATCTGTAAGTAGCCATGCGCTACTCTTCTTAAATGTTTCATGAGTTCTGAAATAGGGATTCCAAAGTAATTCCAATAAGAAGAAAGAAGATGGATTCAGAATACATTTCTATCTGGAAAATTTCCCTATGCCTGGTATGAAAAAGGCAAACAAAAACACTTTGTGTGCAGAAATATCCACAGAAACTCTTCTCTCAAGTGCTGTTTTCTACAAATCCTGTTGTTCTGAATTTTGCGTTAAATTGTAGTAGACAAATGAAAAAGGAACTCCAATTGTGTTCAGATCACTGGTATAACTTCAGAGCACAAGAATTCCTGTAACTTACATCTTTTAAATCTCTTGAGAATTTCTAGGGTTTTGTGAAAGCAAAATACCACAGTTTCCCAACATGATGCAAAAATGTTATGTTGGTAGGAAGAATCCTGCAAGTTTGTTCACATTGGCATAGCTTTTTGTTTTTTCCTTTCAGCAGCACTAGCAGTGCAAAATGTTCTTCACTGGATAGCCTTAACATACAGCACTCGGAGCAAAATGGGGTTATAGACTGGAGAAGAAAAAGCTGTATTGTCCAGCAGCACCCAGAGCACTGTACAAACCTACTTGACCAGGTGCGTTGCTTTTTTTTCTTTAGAGCGATATTCTGAGACACTTGAGAAGATTTGTCCCCTACATATTATTAGATTTAGCTTTAAAAGATGAAGAACCCTGCTAAAATTGTACAAATAAGGGTCAAAGCTCAAGTTACCACTGACTTACCTCACTTAGAAAAACACTCATAATTACTTAAAAGTTGTGTATTTAGTTTATGAATTTGTAAATAAAATTTCCCAATAGGATATAAGTAATCAGAAAAGTCTAGTGTTCATTTATAATCAGACACTTCCATGTTATTGTAACATTGTCATCAGATGGAATTTCGTAATGCCTGGGGTATTTGTGTTATTGCAAGGAACAAACTAGAAGCTGTATTAATAACCAAACCATATTAATGCTACAGTAGGCACAACAGATTAAACATATTCTTTCTGTCTTACCTGCATCATCAAAATAACTTTACTATTAATATTTCTTGAAAAATGGAATCGCTAGACGCATATACACTTTTCATGAGATTTCTGTCGCTTCAGTGGTGAATTTTGGTGTGAGTACAGCTGAGAATAACCATCTATAAATAAAATCACTGTTTGCTCACTGTTACATCTGAAAAACCTTGACTGCTTGAATTGCTTAATATTACTCTTATTCTACATGCAGAATTTGACTATTGATTATTATGTGGAGAATAACAAGCTAAACAAAAGCAGTTTCCTTATTTCACAAAGCAGGGTAATTAATCAAGATTTGTTTGTGAAGGTGAAATGGTAGATTGCGTCAAAGCTTGAAATAATGCAAGCTTGAGGCAAGAAAAAAATTAATATACTGAAGCAGAGGAAAAGCTATTTCCTATTTAAAGGATGTCCAAATACAGCATAATAGGACAGAGATTGTTTCTGAGTTTTCATAAGTTTTACTCCTTTGTTAAATATGAGATATTACTAGCAACTAGTAATAGCATCTGCGTAATTATTTAAGTATGCTAGGCTTTCTCTTCTGTGCTTCTAAGTTGTATGCTAGAGTTTAGATTAGCAGCAACCTCCAGTTTAAGGCCGGGTACCTGCTTTGTCACTGTATAAAAATAATTTGCCCCATGTACTTCCCACCCCCCAACCATCAAATAATTCCGTTTTAAACAATTCTGTAGCCCCTTAAGGCTTGTGATTAGCCTTTTTAGTGGGTATGTAATGATACTTTTTTTTTTTTGTTAATCCTCAAGAGAAAAGACAACATGCAAACAAGAATTCGATTGATAGGAATATTTGCAAGTAGTAATTTTCTGAGTGTTTTGCTTATAATATGGTAAATGCAAGGCCTAGATGCACTGCACAAGTAGTTGTTTGTGTGGTTGTAGCACCATGAGCGCACTAGTCTTGGACTCATGGACCTGTCCGTCTAGAAGGGTCTTTTTGTTGTTTTTGTGAAACAAATTCTGTTGTTTGACTAGTGTCTTTGTATTTTCTGGCTAGCATACGGCGGAAAAACGAAGTCTGTCTACAGTAAGCAAGAAGAAAGGAAAGCCACAACTGGAAAAGTAGGTTTCCAATGTATCCAAGTAATCCAGAAACGAAGTTCAGTGCATTCAACCTGATAAAGAGGGTCTACGATCAGTTTGGGGAATTGTTTTGTTATTGTGGAACAAGAGCTGGCATAGTGTGAAGCCAGTCTACATAAAAATCTTACTTTATCTTCTGAAAAGAAGTAACTTGAAAAATATAATGTAATTGTATGCTTTCATTTCCTCAAAATATCAGTTGTCATTTAGCAAAAAGATGAAAGAGCAGAAGTAGGTTCTTAACTGATGCCAGATTGCCTTTTTTCCCTTTATATTTATTTGAAAGTTAAAGGTGTAAAGCTGTCCAGAAAACACTGAAAATCAAATAAGGATTGACAGCAACCTCTAACATTACGCACTGGGTGGTAACTTGCTGAAATGTTGTACTGAAGATAATTTGCACATCAGAGGGCTTCAGAAGATCGGGGGCTTACACAATCCTGCACTGTGAAGAAGTAGAAACATTTCCACCCCTATCTAATACTCTGCCTACTTCCAAGTTGACTTTCTGTCATTTTTGTTACTCTTTAGCCAGATGATTTTCTACTAGTCTGGTGTGACTGTATTACAGGCATGAGCTTTCAAAGATGGCTTCAGAATCAGCCGCACTGTTTCTTTTGTGTGTGTGTTTTCTCTTGTAGATCTTTATTCATCATGTTCAGTAACACTGCTTTCAGTTTAGTTCCTTTACTTAGTTGCTTATTGTCTATATTTGTTGTTATAGCTATTAAATATAAATTTCTAGCCTGGAGTCGCTGCCTTTGTTCACAGTGGCATTATACGTTCATTCATGGTTGGTTATTTGTGGCCATGCATTTGGCAAAAGAAAAAAAGCTACATACAAAAAAAAAAAGGCAAAAAACCACCACCAACATGAAAATTATTTACACAGAGAGAAAACGAAGAAAACTGACTGCCGGTTGAACACCAGGACTAATGGAGTTAGAGTTGCAGCATCACAGCACATCCATACAGGGACAGCAAAAGGTAAGAAGTTTATTTCCCAAGCTGTTTGTAAGAAACAGAATGTCCCCCTTTGCTGGTTTATTCATTGGTCTGAAGTAAAGGGGAAATTACAAGTCTGAAGTCGGTTTTGGTGCCAGTCAGCATGTTGGCTGTCTAGTCTGTGCTTTGCCTGGCTGTATAGAACATACTAGGTTCAGTCTTCTGTATGCAATTGTTTAAGGTATGTCTCTGTTCTTGCATAACTGGAAAAATCGTACTGAAGTCTCTGTAAGTTCCCCTATGTAGGGTAGTAGTTGCAGAAACAGTTAATGTTGGGCTACCTCTATATGAAATTTAGTGGCCCAAGCATGTGAAGGTCCAGCATCTTGTCATTAGTGTTCTCTTTGGAGCTCATTAGTGTCTTCAGCTGTTGTGGAATGGCCCATGAGGAACCTGTGTAAAAACCCTCTGGTGCAAACCATTGATGAACTGTAGTTTATATTTGTCTTCCTTTAGTAATTGAGTCTCCAAGCGTTATTACGAATTTTTAAAGGGCCATGTTACCCATTAACTTTGCCATCTTGATGTTTTCTAAGCTCCCAATATCGATAGCGGCTTTGCCTCTTTTATACTTAGTTCTCATGACAGAAAGTTGACAAAAAATTTGCCTTGTTCTACACCACCTAGTTGGCATAGGTGTTGAAAGGACTCTTCAGAATTGCCTTGTCTTGCTCTTGCTTCGACTTGGGGTACAGTCTTGATTTAGCTTTCATTCTTCTCACTGCTGCATACTTTTGAGAGTTCCAGGTGGATCCCATTCTGAGTTATTGTCATCTGTTTTATGGGCAGGTTTTTTTACCTTTTACAAGCAGTATTTGACAAAAACTTTAGGAATTCATAGTTCACAAACTTTGCAAAACCAGGATAATTCTAGAAGATTAGAGATACGGGCTGTACAAGCAGAAAACATACCCTACAGGACAGCTTTGCCACATACATTTTTGATTGATTACTGTTCTTGTTGTCAGGCAAAACACACCGAGCTTTTATGAACTAAAACTAACTTTGGGAGGTGGTGCAATTTTGTGTGACACAGTGCAAAGCTAAATAGGGAATGCTTTGCCTTACGATTTCTGTCTGCTCACTACCCACTACTCTACAGATGTGAAACTGCTTGTGTGATACTGTTGGCCAGTGAAGGCCACTCCAAGAAGAAACTGCAAGCTACAGAGGCTGGAAGCAATTAAGTCCTGCTCAGAGATGAGCTTTCTACCTGTGTTTGTGTACAAACATCAAAATGACTTTTGAGATACCCTATTGGAGGCAGAGTCTAAAGAAATGAAATTCATATTGCAGTTTGAATCTCTACCTGTCTTTATATAATCCAGGCTTGGTTTGGAATGCTCTGAGTCAGTAACTCTTAATTGCATCATTTTTTTCTTCCATTTTTTCCTTCCTATTTTTAGCTTTTCTGAGTCATCTATTATTTACACTTTGAAGACTTGATGCTTTGTGACTAGCACTGTAGACTGTTGCTTTCAGTGCTGTGAGGTTGACACTGCTTTTCCAGGTTATATTTGATATTCAAAACGCTCATCCAAATAATTTGACCAATTACAGATTTAATCCAATAAATTATTTCAAAAATTGAAGCGTTAAGACAGCTTTTTCATGACTTGTCCCAACCCATTATACTTGCAATGGCGATAATAAATGAATTAATGATTTATAAATAACATAATAATTAATTAAAATTAGTAAAATCAATAATAGTGTTCCAGCTTTTATCCTGGAGTTTTGCCAACCAAGGTTTTGGGGGTTAGTGTTTCCTTGAAGCTACTGTCTGGCATACATTCTGAGAGAGGGAGCATCTGTCTTGCTCCTTCACCTCTGCGGCTGAACTTGAAAGCCAGAGCGTATCATCTACCTACTTGAATTCACTAATAGGATCTAACCCACCCTGAAAGCAGGTTTCCAGAAAATTAATTTCCCCAATCCTATTGAGAATTTAGAAAACAATTTTACTCTTTTTTAGCTCACCTATTTTTCCATAAACAAACTTTGTTGATACAGTTTGTTTCAAGCCTGTTTTGGAAGATTTAATTGTAAAAAGGTGTATTATTTTGATGTTGCCCACTGAATTAGCATTCCGCCTTTGCTACTATGACCAAGGAGTATTGAACCTCTTCGAATGGAAATGTTTGATCACTACCACTTAGAGGAAATCAATATTGTAGTACAATTTGGTATAAGCATCACAAAATTTATTAAGGGATGATCATTCTTTTTACTACTCTGAATAAATACAAATTTTCACTGTCACCATTTTTAAAACCAAGGATTGAGTCATCACAAATTTAGGGACCAGTCCTGAATGCTGGGAGTGGGAATGTTGGGAATACAGGGGACAGATGCAATCGATCAAGTAGGAACACAAAAAAATCTGAACTAGTGTGAGATGTGAGCAAACTAAAATAACCTCACTTCCATATACTGAGTTTAAAAATAAAAATACCAATTTTTATTTTTAGATCTGAATTTGGACGCTGGATCTGGTCATGATACATGTGGAGAAACATCTTCTGAAAGTTACAGTTCTCCTTCTAGTCCACGACATGATGGGAGGGAAAGCTTTGATAGTGAAGAAGATAAAGACAGAGGTTGTATTTCTGGAGAATGTGCATGAACTTCTTTATTTCTAGAGTAATCTCTTTCTTGTATTGATTTTAATTAGTTTCTCAGTTTTGTTAGCTGCTTTTATTTCTGAACTAGCCACAGAACATGTTTTCCTTTGTGGGTTTCATGACTGGACGGTACAAAGGCTTCTAGCAAATAGCAGGAGAGTTTAAATTCCATTGAGTTTTAGATTACTACATACATGTAGTAATTTTCTGACCTCAGTGGCACAGCTCTCTTGAGAAATTTCAGCAGTATAGTAACGGAAAGAACTTTGGCACAACGGGACTAGTATTATATTGAGTTACGTGTGGCGTGTCTCAGAGGTCCTTCTTTTTCTATGGATAGTTTAATTTGCCGCTCCTTCCAATTTTGCGTAAACTGTGTCAATGTCTTTCTAGGTAGAGGCAAATTCTTGATTCAATCTGTGTCCACTCTTTGCGTTTGCAGAAATACACGAGTCAAAGACACAGTAGCTAGCTGGGCAGCTTGATATAGGTAACGGATGGAGATTGACCTAGCTTGATTTGGATGAAGGAAAGTAACCTCAAAGTTATTCTAACGCAGGAAAACATAACTGTCATTTGTGTCATCAAACTTAGGAAGCTTTATATGAGTAAACTGAGTCCAGGGCATGGCTCTTTATTGCTTCAGATTCATTCTTCTGACCAGCAAATGCTGTTGTCTCCACAGATACGGACAGCAATTCTGAGGACTCTGGGAATCAAAATACAACCAGGTTTACAGGCTACAGTGCTGTTGGTTCATCAAATCTGAACAAATCATCTGCTCAGATCTCTTCAGTGAATAGTGAAAATGGAAGCCTTTCAGAAGATCCTTTGAATGCAAAGTTTCAACACATTTCTTTCATGCCTGCCTTACACTGTGTGATGCACAGCGCTTCCCAAAAGCCTGAAGCAGTTGTCCCGCCACCCATATCTGCAGATGGTAAAACAATGGGGATGCTCGTTACCACACCTGTTGCTGTCTCGCCTGTGAGAGAGTCTGCAAATTCACCTCCTGGTGGAATGGGCCCGGTGACCGCCGGTGAACCCGAGAAACGCCTTGAGCTGATGGCTTCCCCTTTGCCTGTCCCATCCACTTTATTTCCACATTCTGTCCAGCCTGGTAGCCCTGCTTTGCATTTGGCAATACACAGATTGAAAATGCCCTCTGCGCAGGGGTCATCGGAAAGTTGCACAGTTAATGGACCGCAGCAGCCGGCAGGAAGCTTAAGTATCGGATCACCAAATACTGCCTTTATCCCAGTCCACAATCCAGGTAGTTTCCCAGGATCCCCAGTTCCTACTACAGATCCCATCACAAAGCCTGCATCCCAGGTGGTAGGACTGACTCAAATGGTGCCTCACATTGAGGGAAACCCAGGAGCAATCCCTCAGCCTACCAATCTAAAGGTAGTTCTTCCAGCAGCTGGTCTCTCCACAGCAGCACCGCCACCTCCACCAGCTTCGTTCGCTTTGCCAGGCAGTCCTCACGCTACCAGTGTGTTGCCCAACCAGAACACAAACGTGCTGAACACTGTAGCGACTTCCTCACCGCCTCAGTCAGCTGGTTTAGGTGTTGGTCAGGTCCAGTCCACTGTTCCTCCCGCAATACCTACACACACGCCAGGCCCTGCCCCTAGCCCGAGCCCCGCTTTAACACACAGCACTGCACAGAGTGACAGCACATCCTACATCAATGCTGTTGGAAATAATAACACTAACGGGACAATGTTACCTCCGCAGCAGTTGGCATCTGGTCCTTGCGGTTCTTGCGGACGTAGGTGTAGCTGTGGGACCAATGGAAGCCTTCAGATTAATAGCTATTTTTATCATAACCCACTTCATGGACAAGTCTACAGAGTTCCATCTTTCTTCACTCTGCCATCGCTTTGCAATGGCAGCTACCTCAATCAAGCACATCAAAGCAATGGAACACAACTTCCTTTCTTCCTGCCTCAGTCTCCATATGCAAACGGGCTTATGCATGACCCAGTGATGGGGAGCCAAGCCAACTATGGTATGCAGCAGATGGCAGGATTTGGGAGGTTCTATCCTGTATATCCAGCACCTAACGTAGTTGCCAACACAAATGGGTCGGGACCCAAGAAGAACGGGAACGTTTCATGTTACAATTGTGGTGTAAGTGGACACTATGCGCAGGACTGTAAGCAGTCATCCATGGAGGCCAGTCAACAAGGTAATCATGATAACTCCCAGCGGACTTGCTTTTGAGTTTAGACATTTTCTCTTTACCTTTCTGAATGTGCTGTTTCTGGTCTTGCAGAAAGGTGTGCGTGCGTGTGTATGTTTTGTGTAAATGGTTGTGCACTAGTGACCTGCTCTAAAACTGCAAAGTATCTTATCTCTGCCTGAGAATTTTGTAGAACAGTGCAAGGGAACGGGGTTCACTGCGTGAAGCTGAAAATGGGCATGATTCGGAGCTGGGAAGTCAAATTATAGCAGTCCTAAATTGTCGGCTTTTTTCCACTCCTTTGTTTTTGGCGTTATGTTGAGACGCACGTTGTTTCAGTATTTCCATTCCTGGTCAGGTTTTTTTGGAGAGAATTCATTGGCAAAAAGTGAAATATGCCAACTACTGTCTGTGACACAAGCTTGGATTCTTAAAACTTGTGAGAATTTAAAAAAAAAAAAAAGTCCAAACACAACAGACTGGCCATTTGATAATTTAACTTTTCTACAGCTTACTTTTGCACGATCAGCCATCTTTCTTACCCCATCATGCAATACATAAAAGAAACATGCTTGAAATTTTCAGAGAAGTTGCGGCAAAAAGGCAGAAACCAATTGGAACTGAAACCCAAAGGAATGGCTTCAGTCTTACATGCCATTTTTCTCTTCATCCAGAAGAACGGAGAAAATGCAGTGATTGCATAGAGCATAAACTATTTTTGTTTCTTGGCCTGTGCCCATTCTGACTTGACTTGTTTGGTTGGACTGGAACAGGAGAGGTGAACCTTGATGGGGGTCGTCTTTTCAGTGCATTTTTCCAGCAAAAGTCCTTTATCTGTGGTCTATACCTTTTTAAACTTACAGTTTTAGCAAGCAGATGAAAGAAAATAGTATAAAATCTTAGGACCTGCTTTAAAAGGACTGGAAGATGATAGTGCCTTTTGAAGAGCATGTCCATTTTGATACCTTGTAGTGGTTTTTGTAATCCATTTTAATTGTGAGCAGTGACTTAGTAGTTCTCTTTCCTGTTTTAGGCACTTACAGACTGAGATACGCACCTCCCCCTCCCCCTTCCAATGATACCTTGGATTCTGCAGACTGAAACAAGTAAACATTGCCTACTTAAACTGAAGCTTGGGAAACTGGGGGAAGGTGTGTGTGGGAGGGGGGAGGGTTGGTCTTGTGTTTTGGGACATTCCCGGTTCTTTTTCTTTTTATTTTCTTTTATTTTTTTTTGGAGTTTTCATTGCTTTTGCACCTCTGTTCCGTACAAAAGAAGAAAGCTGAGTCCCTGGTCTCCTCCTGGTTCTACAAAAGGCTTGCGTAATGCATGTAATTCAAACACACAGCCAAACAATCAAAAAGAGTATTCGAACCATGCTTTTGCACTGAAGACTTGAGACATGTGCAATGTTTACTGCATTTTAAACAAACAAAAAAAGTCCTCTGACCTCTGACATCACTGGTGGAGCAGCCATATGGTGAAAGAAGAAACTTGGTCATGTTCCCCACCACAGTCTTCTTCCCTCCCTCCCTGTTCTCCTTATGCTGCTGATTTGTTTTCTTTCCCTGTTTGTCCACTTGGATTCGTTGGACTCGCATGAGTGTTTAGCAGTTCATACAGACCCTGCCCGTACACTAAATTATGCTCATGAATTGAGGGGAGATGTTCAAACTTCCTATTAGCAGGAGAGTCCAAAGGAACACACAATACTCTATGTGTACTATATCTGATAATAACACATACACAAAGCTCTTGAGAGTCCCAAATAAGTGAAAATACACAGAGCAGGAAGGGGCTGAAATGGTGTGGACTGGAAGAGATTTAGAAAAACGGACAAACCGAAATTGACAGATATTTTGTTCCATTGTAGCTTTTTAGCCTGTATGTTCAGCAACAAAGGTGAAAAAACATGGTATGAATGTTGTACTCAGTGTGTTTGCATTTGTAATGAAAGTTGACAGCATTTTTTTCCTTTTTTAAAGCTGTTCTACATCGTGTCAACACAGAATGAACATTACTTGATTGAATATTTTTTCCTAAACTATTACAGTGTTGCATTGTACTTAGAATGTAAATGTTTTATTTCAAACTGAACAGAAGCTATGTTTTTCTACAGAATAGTCAGGTATTAGCATTAGAACCTGTCTACCAAATAGCAAAGTCACTATTTTATAACAATTTACCACTATGCGTAATTACGGTATAATGTGAAAGACTGAAATGAGTGTTAAGATGGTATTAATCATGTCAGTATCCTGAGTAAGTAAGTTTAATGCTGCTGTATTTTTTATTTTCTTTTTTAAAGCCAATATATGTACTAAATTGCTTCCAGGTAATATTTGATTTCCTAAAGTGCACTGAGGTTATCTGGAAGATGAGTGTATTTTTTGACTGCTGCATTCAACACCGATGAACAACTACCACTGTATATCCATAGGGTTTGGCATTCCTCACAGTTCATGGCAGAAATGTTTTTCCTTCAAATCAGACCCGGTGTCCGGTAGAGGGATGAAATAAAATTGATCTTTGGTTCAGCCGTCTAATCAATTGCTAAACAAACAAAAAACTTGAAGAAAAAAAGCTTGATTACTACATTTCTTCATAGGTAGCATTTATATTTATAGCACCAGTGTACATTTTGAAACTTTTTTCTTGGAGGGGGGGAATGGGGCGGGAGGTAGATGAAAGCTTTAATTTAAAAAGAAAAGTTTAAGTAGTAAATGAAAATTATTTTGATTAAAATTTTTATTTGATCTGGGTATTTTTGGACCACTTGAAATGAATGAACGAACTGCGTTTGAGTTGAAGTGAGGGTGTTAAACCACCAATGGACTTGTATTGTGAATTACCTGCCAGTTGTACTTTATGGAACTTATTTTATGATTTAAAATACTGTACTGTAAATAGGAGGTATGTTACCTTCTCTTTATTTGTATGTTTACCATATACTTTGATATTTGAAATGTACTGGAAAGGTCACTTATATTTCTAGAAGAGATTGGATTTTATGCAACCTTTTTCCTTGAATTAACAGCAATAAAAAAAGAAAAAAAAAAAAGTACCTGTGTGCCAATACTGTCCTTTATCACTGAGAAAAATGACATAAGTGTGATGCTCTGTCTCTGGGTATAGGGGTGGGATGGCGAAGGGTTTGGCAGGCCACCGTTTTGGTTGGAATCTGCCACTTTGAAGACAAAGCTCAAGGTCGGTCTTGTATCTGAAGTCAGCACGTTGTCTCTGGATCTAACCTTTTTTAAGACAGATCTCTTGGGACCTTGTGTGATGGACCCAGGACTTTAACCTAAGCTCTTTCACAACAGTTAAGCCTGTGTTATAATCTCGTGGCTCTTAGATTTGGGCTAAAACCCAGTTTAAACAAGCTTTTTTTTAACGGCAGTGGAAATAATGTGCATGCTTGGTCACGTAGTAACTGGACGGTGAGATCGTTCTTCCGTCTGCCAAAATAGATGGAAGGACAGCAGGGGTTGCCGGGAGTGAGGAAGAAGCTCAGAAATGTTCAGATCACAGCTGAAGGGTCTGATGTGATGGTATGTGGTGGGTAATACTGAGAGAGAGACGGGCACTAATTACTCTGTCACCTCAGTCTACTGTACAGACCATGCTTCTAATTCCTGCTGTTTAGCAGCAGCTTATCTACAGAGCTGAGGACCACAGACTATCTCAGATCTTTATCCCAGCTTACTCCCCAGAACAACCTGCTTC
The DNA here is from genome assembly GCF_964273445.1 of Streptopelia decaocto. Classification (NCBI taxonomy): domain Eukaryota; kingdom Metazoa; phylum Chordata; class Aves; order Columbiformes; family Columbidae; genus Streptopelia; species Streptopelia decaocto. Next base: position 87,076,878 of record NC_138655.1, read on the forward strand.
CTTAGAAACCAGCTCACCTGATGAGAAGGCTTCAAGTTGCTGGTGAACCCAAACTCTCTGCTCCCTCAATGATGGGAGGTGCAGGTGGGTGTTGAGACCCAGGTGTTGTCCAAACATCATACAGCTTCCATTTTTGCAAGTGTCTTGTGTCCCCCTCCTGGATGCAAGGGAGCGCATACACTTGTCCAAGGAATTTCTGGATCATTGTATTACTCTGAAATCTGCTGCTGATGTGCCATCTGAGTTGCAATGCTGCCCTTTACCTCCTTGCATTCAACCCTGACTTTATGAGATCCTCGTCAGTTCTATCAATTCAAATATTTTTAAATGTGCACCATCTGGTACAGCAAACTGTGTGAAAAGCCTCAGTCTTCCGATGCTTGTTTTGCTGGAGACCCAACGATGCTCTGGCCTAACTGTCCCCTTTGGCTGCACCACCACTGTCTGGGTGATGAGGTTCAACTACAGCTGCAGTTCAAGAGAGAGATTTTTCTCCCACTGGGTGGCTTGGAAGCAGGTGGGTGCCCTAAAGATACACGAGCAAATCCCACTGGCTGGTTGGCCTAAGCAGCCATCCGGGTTGTCCAGGAGTGACTCCTGAGTCCTGCACTGCTCCTTGTTTGTATTGTCTGCTGCAGGTGGACACCTGTTGTTTGTACAAACTGTTTGGTTGCTAATGCTGGAAGAAAAAGTGAAGGATGGAGGCGGGCATGGACAGGATTGGAACAAGGAGAACATAAGGGAGTGCGATGGTTCACGCTGCTTGCTTAGGAGTGAACAGGTGGCCTTGTCTTCCCAGCTAAGCAGCCTAAGCATGGCAGCAATGGTTAGGCCATCATCTTGACTTAGACTTGACAAGCCTGGATCTTGACTTAGCTGGTAACTGTTGAAGAGGCGAAGGAACAGAGGAGACGTGTCATGCCAAGGTAGGTGGGAAGTAAAAGTAAAAGATGGTGAAGGAACAGAGGAGACGTGTCATGCCAAGGTAGATGGGAAGTAAAAGATGGCGAAGGAACAGAGGAGACGTGTCATGCCAAGGTAGATGGGAAGTAAAAGGTGCAGAAAGGTACACTGAGCACTGCAAAACTTTTGACCAGTGCCAAGCTAGTCTGGTTGTAGAGAGGTGGAATTACCACTGCAATTTGTTTCAGTTTTGCTCATGGCTGCCTCTAGGGGTGTGCTGACCGGGACTGCCTGTGGCTGCTCTCCTGAAAGAGTTGCCCAAATTCTGCGCATACAAAAGAAGCAGCTTCAGGTGATAGCGCTTCCTGCTCAGGGTGGGTCACTACAGCTGCTAGAATCAGGCACGATACATGCAAAGGGTGCGTGAGCTGCACTGGTGCTTGAAAGGAAGAAGAAAAGGTGTCCTAAAGGCATAATCCTGAGTTTATACTGGGGCTCAAGTGCTGTCTCAGTCGTGTCGTCGTGCTCCAGGTTCTAACCTGCAGTCCCGTGCTCCTCTAGCCCATCTGGAGGCGTTAGCGCAGGGAGGGCGTGCTGCCCCCCTGCCCGCGCCTGCGCCTCCCTCGGCTGCTCATCAGGGCAGAGACAGGGATCCAGTTTGGATCCAGCCCCTGAGCTGAGCTGTAGACAGCCGAGTTCTGTGCATTGCTGTACGCTGGAGTAGATTAGAGATCAAAATGTATGAACAGCTGGATTTGGCCGTGCCAAAAGTTCACCTATGCCGGCAGCCTGTCCCCAGCAATGATCAGTAGCAGATACTTAGGAAGAAAGTATTGTTAATAAAAAAAAAAAAAAAAAGAGATACACAAGTGGTAATTCTTGCAAATGGGTCACCTAGCAAAATGAAACGAGTCTCTACAGTTCATCTTCACAATAGGTGGCAGCAGAACTCCACCAGTGGCATAAACAAGAACTGAGGCACCATGTCACACGCTTCCATTTAATTTGGTTTCAGCATCTTTGTGCCATTAAATAAGCTTATTTGGGGGATTTCTTTGACTCGTGATTTTTGTAATGTTAGTTTCTGTAGGGCTTTCTCATGTTTATGTATTTTCTAACATGAAGTGCATACTAATTGTTGTCTCTCAAAAAATAAGCATGCTAAATGCTTATCTGAAGTATTAACTACCAAGAGCTAAAATAGCCTGGGTCTCGTACTGAAGATCCGGAGAACTGCAGCCAAATGTGAAAGCTGTGGCTTGAGAGCCACTGAACATTAGATGTGGTTCTAGACACTTGTATTCATGCAACGAGGAATGCTTTCTGAAGTCCATAGGGCTTTTTTTGGAAACAACACCAATTCCTGAGGGAACAAGTTGTCTTTCAGAATAATGTCTCCTATTTGTCTGTCTCTCCAGTTAGGCTGAAGCTCCACGGTATAGTATTTAACATCAGATCAGATATTTTGTCTGAAATGTCTCATGCTCAGCAACATGTTTCCCAAGAGATGCAACATAATAAACCCATTATTTTTACTATTGATACGTGCTCCCTGACTAGTGCAAAGGGTCACTGTTGTCTGAATGGGTCAATAAAACAATGTACAAAAGCACAGGCTGAAAACAAAGTTGAACTTGGTGAAAGGATAGAAAAGCTCTGTCTTAACCATCAGTGCATTCCTTTTAGAACTCTCCTCTTTGATCTGAAATGGCCATTTTCATTGACTTCTGAAGTATGTTTTTTCCCCAAGACAGAGACTGTTGGTGACTGATACAAAGCAAAGAATTAGCTCCTGCTGATGCTGATTGGTGTGACAGATGAAAGATAAGGATTGTGCTTTAAAAACTTGTTTGCCATTTAATTTTGGTTTTAAAGTACTGATTAGGGACTCCTTAGAAAAAAAAATAGTAGTAGTATACATAATAAAATATCATTTACATAATAAAATATTATGCTTACATTGTGTACAATTAATTGTGTTGCTATTGAATTGCTCTTTTCCTTTTTTTAAAGTTTTTTGTTACAGGATATGGATGTACCCCAGTGAAAGAGCAGACGGCTTAGCAGTGGCAAGACTTCTGCGTGAAAACATCATGGCACTTCCTTTAATTGCCCCTTGGAGACCAGATGGGCTCCAAGGTGCATGTTGACGAGGACTTCTAGGTATTTCAAAGCGAGTGTGTAATCCAGGAAATCCTGGCCTCTGTGGACATGAGAAATTAAAATCCCGAATGAAAAGATCAGTGAAGTGTAAGGCGGGGAGGGGAAAGCAACAGCAATACCGAAAAAATACCGACGGGCATAGGGATGTGCTTGAGGTGAGACAATTTTCACACATCACTCGATTTCTTACCGCAGCTCAGATCCTTTTCATAGCAAAGAACTGCAAGAAGTGATTGCATCTGTGTGGTACAAAACCAGCTGAATTTCACCACGGAGCAGCTGACGGTATCAGACACGTAACAGAGGAGATGGGCACTTCCAGCAACCTACGTAAGGCTCATTTATGTGGACTTAGAACAGACTATAATAATGCATTTAAAATCTTATGGCATTCATAATTCTTACAGCTATATAGAGTTGTCAGCTAGCTAACACACCCTTTAGTGTGTTGTCTTCCTTTGATTTGTTTTCCATTTTTAATTTGTGCTGGCCTTTTTTTATTATTATTCTTATATTGCTTTTACCCTGGTTAGCCTTTTAAAGTCTCTCTTACACACATGCTAGAAATGTGCCCATGATGGAGGGCCATTTGAAAGGCTTTAAACCATGGTATACAAAACTCCCAAACAGTAATACTGAAAACTTGTTAATGCAAAATACAATATCCTGTGCAAGGGGAGGTAACTGTTTCAGTGTGCCAGTACCTGCCATTGCAAAGGTAGCTAAATGGGAGCTGGGACTTCAGGTTACACTTCGAAACTAACATATTTTAATTCCTTTCTAAGGAAGGATATCCTGTTTCTAGCAAGTTCTCCGGTGGAGGAGGCGAAGAATGGGGTGTTAATTTGCAGTTAGACATGAAAATAGATGTGCTTGGCTACTCTGCAGCTAAAGCGTGATGCCCAAGGGCTGTCACGCCTCCAGTGCCACTGGAGCGAGCAGCTGCCCTGAGACGTGACATCGCTGCTGCTTCGCCCAAAGCCAGAGCTGTCTGGCCACGTTGCTACAGACAACACCACTTTTCCTAATTTCTCTTCTTGACAATGGAATAGAATACTGTAAGGGTTTTATTGCCATCTCCTGCCAGCAGGTTGCTAACACTGGTGCCCGCGTGGGACATCCGGAGGAACCGTGTTGCGCTTCTCCGGTGCCTGGCACAAACCTGGCAGGTTGGCAGGAGCGGGGCATTCACCTCCCAATCACCCTCTGCCTCCCGGGTAAGGACAGGGCACTGCTGCCCGAAACCCTGCACGGGGATTTAAAGAAAGAGGATACTTGTCATGGTTTAACCCGAGCTAGCAATACAACCATGATAGCTGCTCACTCACCCTCTACCCTCTCCCCCCCCAATAGTGGAGAGAATTGAAAGGGAAGGGAGAAACTTGGATTCAGATAAACACAGTTTAAAATAACAAAATATTAATACACTACTAGTAAATATATATATATATATATATAAAATAGATATAAAAGATACTCAAGGCAATTCCTCAAGAACACACAGAGCAGCCAGTCTGAGGAAACAGCACCTGGTCCCCAACAGTGAAAAGAGAGGAAAAAGGCAGAAAAGCCCTGCAAAATGGCAAAAGGCCAAACTAAAGGTCCCGCCTGAAACTCCCCCAGCTGCACCCCAGAGCAAGCAAGAGTGAGAGAGAGAGTGGGAGAGCAAGAGAGAAAAGAGCAGAAGGTCCAACTCTCCTTAAATATGAAGCGTGACGCTAATGGGATGGAATACTCTCATTGATCAGTCTGGATGTCAGTCAAGCTCTGCCCCATCCATGCCCCCCTTCCTCACTACCTCCCACCTGTGGGTAGAGTGCTCAGAGTGTCCTTGGCTCTCAGACCAGAGCAATTAAAAACATTAACTCTGTGCTGGGGCTTTATCTGCTTCTTCTTAATCTAAGTCCAAATAATGAGCATGCTAGCTATGAAATAGAAAGGTTTCTAACTGCATGAACAAAATTAAGCCATTTTCAGTCAAACCAGCACAATGCTGATATTCAATTTCTGAAGGTTTTTTTGGGCATGAGGGTGATCTCTGTTTTTATTTACACCAATAGCCCCATTGTTTCTGGTGAAGACCACAGAGGCGGGAGGTGTTCAGCAGCTGGAGGATTACTTCACTTCAGCAGTGACCATCCTGTGGCTTACAGGTTATATGTCACCCCACATTTAGCTGGTGCCACCCTGCTCTTCCCAGAGCACCTCAGGTCCCCTCTGGCAGGGAAATGCCACCTCCTGGCCAGTGGCGGGTGAACATGCTGCCTCTAGATAGTTTTAAAGTGGGTTTTGATTTGTGCATGAATGGGGCTGTATAACATGTCAGAGGGGCAAGCGCTGGGACTGGGAGCCACGGGGGCTCTGAACCTCAAACATTTCTGCTTTTGCTCCATTTTAAAAGCAAATACCTTCCCAGCCAGTAGTCTTCTTGCAAGCAAGAACAGTGAGGGTCGGGATGGAGTAGGTCAAGCCAGCCCAATAGTACCAACGGTGTGTATGGCCAGAGTGTGGGCACCTAATAAGTTTTATCAGCTATTTCCCTTCCCCACCCCCAAAAAAACCCCAAACCTTCTTGATTAATGTCTTAAAGTTTTATACTTCAGCTCTTCAATTCTCATCTTTAACCAGTTTCAGACAACTTCCATATTCAAAAGACTTCAAGCCTTCAGGCTCACTCACACAGAGGGAAAACTATGTGAGCACTCACCCTTTCCCTCCCCACCGTGCATTGTCACTCACCCCCTATTTTTCTGCCTTTCTTTGTTTGGAAATGTATCTAGTTTCCTTCTGAACTCTTTAAAGCTCCTTGCTCCCATGACAGATGTGGATAACATATTCCATATGCTCGCTTCCCTTTGGTCGGCGAGCTCTTCCCGTCTCTGTCTCTGATGGAGGCACATGCCAGGCTCCTCCTGTTGCCACTTGAAAGCTGGGAAGTGCCCTTGGTTCTTTAATGAAATTAATTAAAATTAATTTCGCTTCAAGCACTCTTTCTCTTGAGCCGTACACAGCGTCACTTTGCTCTGCTTAGGTGTTTGCATACCGTGCTGCAATTGTTTCATCAGTGCCAGGATATTATTTTTACAGCTGTCTGTGCCTTTGATAGTAGGAAACATGCGAGTACAAAGGCAGGAGAGGAGGGAGCGATGGCGGGGGAACCACTGCTGCTGTCTGTGCCGTCCCCGAGAGGGAGCCGCGCTTCACCCACCCGCTGCACAGAGCGCCAGCGGGGTGTATTTTCAATAAAGGATGAGGGAAAAACAAGCCAAAGCTAATGCAAAAATGAACAGCTGGCATTGTCAGGGCCTTGGGAGCACTAATAGGCCTTAATGAGCCTGCCCAGCCTCCTCTGGGGCTCATACCCACCCGACCCTGGGCCCAGCAGCACCAGTTGAGCTCAGCTGGGTGCTTTGGTGTCTGCTGGAGTGATGCTGTCTGTGTGCTTCATCCCAGTTAAGTGGTGGATGGGTCTTCCCAGGTGGGTCTCAGCTCTACATTGTAGGCGTCTTCCTCTCCCACCTAGAAGCCTTGAGTGGACCCTGGACCTGCCCCACCTCTGGCTGTGGTCTGGGGCTGTTGATGGAGCTGTGCCCAGCTGCTGGCTCTGCTGGGGGGCTGTGGGGTGGCCGGGGTGACCCTCGGCGACCCTTGGTGGCTGGCTTGCTCTCCTATAGCTCCCTGGTGAGCATGGTGTGCTGTCCTGCAAAGCTTCCCTCTTCATCTCCCATGGGTGCCTTCTGCAAAACCCTCCAAGGTAGGTAACGGTTTCCTTTTTACTAGTTCTGTGTCAGCTATGGGCTAAAGGACAGCAGGTGGCAAATGAAGAGAGATGGAGGCCATCCAGTTTGTAGAAGACATCATCTTAGGTGTTTGATAGTTGCAGCTAAACCGAAAAGCAAAATGCAGCTGAAGAGAGGGAAGAAGAGATGGAAAGAATGAGACCAAAATGTAGCTATTAGAGTCACTAAATATTGTTTATTTGTGGCTGGTTCAGGTTCAAATTCAGCCCCAGGTACTCTTGAGGTAACTTCTGTCGTGCAACAAATGAAGAGCCAAAACAACGTGGTGCTGATTGAGCCAGCTGTGTCTCTCCAGTGAAGTAAACAGGGCTTTGCAGCTACACTTTCATGCAAGTATTTTTGCAGCAGTGTGGAAGCCATTAAACTGTGTGGTTATGGATTTCACTGCTCATTTGAGACCTATTAAAACAAGGTATTACACAGTGCACCTGAGGCAGCAGGGACAGGTGAAAGGGCAGATTTTGCTCTGGACTGCCATTGCCTTATCAGAGAAAGCAAAATACAGGATGTTTCAAAAATATGGGCCCAATTTGAAATCACTATAACTTTGAAATTTGGTCCATCTTTTTGAAACACCCTGTACATTCCTCTAACTCCCAGATACCATAGTCTCAGCTAAAAACTCATTTGCCAGCACTTGTCAAAACATGGGGTCTAAAATGTCACTTTTCCCTCCCTAAGACAAAGCCCGGCAATAATCCCGTGGCACTGCCTTACAAATGGGAATGCAAATGCATTTTGAGTGAGTGTTGTTTTGTTGCCAGAGATGTTTCTAGCCTACGGGCTGCTTGTTCCCAATCTAGGGCTGTGCCTGCCCTTTGTTTTGTCTATGAGGAGCAGAAGGGCTCCAGCCGGGCTTTCACAGCTGTGGTGTGTGGGTAGCACCTGGGAGGAGCACTTGGGCTCAACTGAGCACAATTATCCAAGTGAAAGACAAGGTCATTTGTCCCTTCGTCTCTGTTTCCATTGCGCTGCCTCTGTTAGGTCTTATCTAATTTTTGGCCCCAGCCCCTACTGTGCTACCACCTCCCATGTTTTCCCTCGTACCTGTTTGGTTGCAGTGAGGCAATGGGGTCAGCTGCAAAATCCCTGCTTCCAGGTCCACCACTGGGCATGTTGGACGGTACTTTCTTTTCTTCAGTTACGCCGTTTTTCTGTGGTTTCCCTCAGTTCCATCCCCTTGCAAATGCTGTACTCTGCTGTTTGCCTGCCTCGGTGTGTCCACAAAACCCTTGCTCTGTCCTGTGTTTTTTGGATTTCACTGGCTGTAAGTTTTTTCTCAGAGCTATCTCTTCATTAATATATATATTTTTAGTCAGTGTTGTTTATTTTAGCATTGTGTTATTCATACGTTAGGATGATGTCATGTTTTGGCTCGAGGAGCTTTAAAAGTTCAGAAAATGTAATCAGGGCCAAGCTTGCTCTGCAGATTAATTTTCTTCTGAGCATCAAGCAGACTGGACTTGTCTTCTCACACATGGTGGGCATCAGTTACAGTGGGGAGATAAGGCCCACCTGTGTGTGTGGCACAGGACACTAGACAGGATTGTAGTTGTGGATTCTGTCTCTAGTGGGATTTAAGTGGAAACTTGGCTACAGGGGGTCACTTCAGTGGTCACTAGAGCTAAGTGGGTGGCAGGAGGATGGCTGACCTCTAGACCAGCACAGCATGAGGTGGCAATGTGCATGTATTGGGACGCATCTGCTGCCCCAAATACCAAACCAGAGCTGAACCTGGCTGTGTTACAGCCCATAGGAAGCACGAGGCTCAGACACGAGCAGCAGTGGAAATCCCACCTGGCACAACAGGCAGATCTCAGTGGCTCTGCATGTCCTTGTCCTGCTTGCCCTGCCTGAAAACTGGTTGCTTCTCCTCCGCAAGATATTTGGGGCATCTGCTTGGGGCAAAGGACCTCTGAAGCCACCATCAGTGTGGGCTGTTGAGGCTTTCCTCCCTTGACAGGCTTATCTCTCTCTTCCATTAAAAACAAAAACCAACCAACTTGTTTTTTGAAGACAGGCTGCAAGTGCTTCACCTTTGCTCTAAAATTTCGTGTCCTCATACTGAAGTTCCAGCTGAAAACAGCAGCAGTAAAAAGCCTCTCAGGTGAATGTATGCAGATGAATTGCAAGCTAAGAAATATGGTTCACTCCCTCCCTGCCCTCAAGGTGCTGAATGACTTTTGCTCCTGTACCTCTTGCAGCTCCCACTGTTGGGCTCAGCACCTCCCAGCGAACGCTTGCAAGTTGGGAATGTGTCTCCATCTCTTGCCCCGACGCAGTCTGTGCTGTGAGTCCCACAGGTCTCAGCTGCCCCCCAGGGCTGCTTCAGCTGATGGTCTCCTGTACCCATCACTGATACATTCGAGTGCCCTCCACAAAGTGTGCAAAACGAGATCTGTGGGACATCCACCTTCTAGATCTATCATGACAATTCCTTAAGAAGCTGCTGTCTTCTCCTGCCCTACTTAATGCTGAGTTTATCATTGTAGACAGGGGGCCCGATTCAGTAGCCCACACACAGATATTTACCACTGTTTGAGAAACCTTGGCACACCCCAGCAGGTCTCCAGCTGCCTCTCCAGATGTGTGGATGTCTCCTGTAGGTCCGGAGCCTTCTTTTCTATCCTTGCATTGCTGTCACAAGCATCTGTGAGTGACTCGGGTGGCAGCAAGACACCCTGTGCAGGCAGCTGAAGAAGGCCCTTGCTGTCTGCCCTTTAGAGTGGGAGCAAAGGGCTAAACTAACAATTATTAATCTGTATCAACTGATTATCCATTTTTCCCCTCTGTTGTAGTAGCTACAAGTGGAATAGCATCTGACTAGAGCCACACCTGCTGGAGTCTGGTAGCTGAGCTTGGCATCCGTGCTTCTGATGTGACTTCTGTTCATCTTGCTTCTTCCTTCGCTTTGAACGTGCCGTGTCCCCCGTGAGGGGGGTGCAGACAGCCATGTGCCTCGCTCCCTGTCCCGCTCAGAGGCAAAGCTGTCCTGTTCTGCATCCTGCCAGTGCCCAGCTGTGGGGGTGTTCATGTTGTGGGGCTTTTTTCCTTCTCTTTTTAAGTCTCAAGGACGCAGCTACAGTATGCAGAGGGATCCTAAAACCCCAGTTATTTGAGCATTTAGGAATCCTCTCTATATTATCATCCTTTCACGAGACACAGAAATGCTTTTGTCCCTGATTGTAAACAGAGGTACAAAGCTGAAGGTATAAATCACGTTGTCTGCAGCAGGCATTGGATATGGGAGAAACGTGGGCAACTGGTGTTGCGAGCCTAGGGCTGCATCCATGCTCCTAAGCCAGGCCTATTCCCTGACCGTGGGATGCGGTGCACATCCAAGTTAGATACCAAATGCAAGTATAAGAGCGAGCCTGAATTCCCTCTTTCAGAGCCAAGAAAAAAAGCACTGATGAGTTATTCTATAGGCAATTAGGAGAAATTTCTGGATCAGTAGCACTTGTACTTATGGGAGATTCCAACCTCCCAGACATCAACTGGGAATATCATACTGCTGTGATGAGCAGGTCTTGGAAATTCCTGAAGTTTGTAGGAGAGAAATTCTTGTCACAGGTACTCAGTGAGCCAACTAGGAAAGAAGACCTCCTAGGTTTGCTGTTTGTGAATAGAGAAGGACTCGTGGGAGATGTGATGGTAGGCGGCTGCCTTGGCCACAGTGATCGTGAAATGGTTGAGTTTAAATTTTTCAGTGTAATGAGAAAAAAGGACAGTACAGTTGCTACTGTGGACTTCAGGAGAGCAAACTGAGCTATTCATGGAGCTATTTAGCAGAGTACCCTAGGAATTTGCTTTAGAGGGCTCAGGAGTCCACAAATGCTGGTTGGTTTTTAAGAACCGCCTTTTAGAGGCACAGGAGCAGCAATCCCACTGTGTCATAAGTCACCACTGCAGGAAGGGAGTAAGTGGGGATGGAGGGCCACCTGCGCTGAAACTTGCAGGTGGTTTGACACTATGAGCTGCCCTTGCTCATCTCTGTGAGGTTTCCACTCTTTAGACTAGTGCTTCAAGTACCAAAATGAATTAATTCCCTGCCTTAGACCCGTCCCATTAGCTTTCTCCTTTGTTGCTGTATGTGTCAACACAGCTGCCCAGGGAGGGGTCCATGCACCCACTTCGGCTGCACCGCAGGTAAAGAATCTGGTACTCTTTCCCCCAAACCTGGTCCCCTCTTGCCCTCTCTGAAACCTGAAATAAAAAAGCTCCTTTGAGTGCCAAAATTAAAAAATGAGAAAATAGTTCCTTCGTAGACAAAGCTGGCTGCTCTCTCTGAGCACAAGTCAGCAGTGGCTTCTGCAAAGGCTTCCAAAATCTCTTCCTAACAGCGATGGGGTTGTGCCTGTAGAATATACAGGCAGCTCTGCCATATGCTTAGTCTGAGATGGCGACATTGGTTGTGTGAGCTTGGTCGGCCAGAAACAGAGGGCTGAGTCAGCCCTCGCTGTGCGCAGCCTTTCTGAACGGGGAAACGAGTACAATAGTAATTGGCTTAATTTCCGTACTGCCTCCAGTCTGCCTCGCAGAGGGGTTTTAATGCTTTTTACTCATGGCAATTGCTCCTGCAGGTCCTGGGTTGGTGATTTTTGTGAGCAGTAACCTTGGCTTTCATTTGCTTCCCATTCAGGACCCCTTTACTGGCATAACCCACCCCCCCAGCGCTACCAGCGCCACTTCCTTGGCTGTGTGTGGTCCTTTTACCGAATCCTGACATTTTTTTTTTATTTTTGGTTAACATCAGAATGGAGCTGTGGAATAATTGCTCTTTCACTTTCCTCTTAAATAGGCCACGCTGCTCATCTGCATAAATGTTCTCTTCATGCATCTTGTCACTCTGCCTCGCAGGCTTCCTTGGAGGAGGAAAAAAAAAAAAGACAACCCACTTAATTTTTTTAAAAAGATGCTTTTTCTTCCTCATGAATTGCCCTTGCTCTGTATGATAGCCAGCAATTGGCCCCCAAGGATGAATACTAAGCAGCTTTGCCAAGGTGCAATTCAGCTACAAGACATCCTGTATATCCAGGGCTGTCCTGGAAGACCTTGAGGGCAGAGGGATTGAAACTGGGGAGCAAGGCCACCACGGCAGCCCCGTTCTGCTCAAGCACTCGACCTAAAGCCAAAGCCAGGTTTTAGCCACTGATGTGCAAATCCCGGTGATGTGGGAGGATGAGCTGCAAATGCAGTCAGCCTTCTCCAGGATGAAAGCTTTTGCTGTCAAGCTATTCAAAGGGAAACGTCCCCAGGCTGAAATCTGGTGTGTGTCCCCTGCTCCGGAGGCTGTGTGTCTCAGCTTGCCTTGAACTGCAGGGATGGAGGGAGGAGGGATGGAGGGAGCCCAGGGGAAGGGTAGAGAGGAGGAAGGCAGGCTTTGCAAAGCTGGCCACAGTGCCCCTGCCCTGCTTCTCCTTGCCCAGAGGCAAATGTGACCGTCTCAAATGCACTAGGGTTTGGCCACGGACCCTGCAATGCTCTGGCTCTACCACAATGCATAGCACCAAGGAGTTGTCCCTCTTTGCTGAAGTACTTGCCTGCAGAGAGCACTCAACTGGTCATGTGTAATAGCATTTACACGACCTGATTATTTACTAGAATAAAAGCTGGCTCAGCCTTCAGCGCTGTCTAGTTTTTATAGCGATGTTTTCCTGTGTGCAGAGGCCACCCTGAAGGAAACACGTGGGGAAGACCAGATTATGCACCATGCTGGGCTGAAGCCCATGCAGCTCTTGTTACCAAAAAATTAGAAAAAAAAAGACAGACCATGGAGAAAAACGAAGCACATGGAAAAGGGAGGATGTGGGTGGGAGCAGGGTCCATGCCTGGAGGGGTGAGAAAATGAGATGTGAGGAGCTGTTTTGCTCACCTTGTGTGACTCTGCACGTTCGGAGGAAAAAAGGAGCTGCACAAAAGCACGACTGGAGATCACTGCTGCAGGTTGTGCCTTTGCTTTACAGGCACTGAGGTAAGGGCAAGCATGGGTTTTGCGTTTTAAAATGGTGAAGAGGAATGCAGGGGCTTAAAAGGCATCTGGAGACTCCAGTCCGAGATTGCAAGCTCTACCATCACCCACAATTCACTGTAGACTTCCACTCAAGACTACCCTGTCTCCACTATAGAGGTAATTAGGCTGGAGTTTGTCCTGCTTCTCTCAATAAAAGGTTGTTTTGGAGCCTCCTTGGTCTGGTCATTAGAAACCAGACAAGAAGATGGGAGCAGCCAGGTGGGGTCAGCTGAAGGACCCTTCTGAGTATCATGTGTCCAGCATTAGTCAGCAGCATATTTAAACAGGAAAAGCAAAATCTCTTCAACTAAGAGAAGTTAGAATACAGCCAAACCAAACAAACTATCAGCCTCTCTGAAAGAAAAAGCACAGGATTTTTGAGGTCACATTTATGTATACCATGTCCAGTTGTAGGGTCCTTGGTACAAGAGGAGCATTGACACACTGGAGCAAGTCCAACAAAAGGATGTGGTGTGCCAGGAAAGGACGAGAGAGCTGGGTTTGTCCAGCCTGAAGAAGACAAGGCTCAAAGGAGACTCTACTGTCTGCAACTGCCTTACAGGAAAAGCAGAGCCAGGCTCATCTTGGAATTACCAGGGAAAGGATGAGGGGCACCGAACAAAAGTTACATACAAGGAAGTCCCAAATAGACATTAGGAAACAATTTTCCCAGGGATGGTGGTCAAACTATCTCCCACAGAGATGTGCAAAACCCTCCCAGACTAAGGCTTGCTCTGACTTTGAAGCTGGCTGTGCTTTGGGTGGGGATTGGGTCGGACAGTCACTTCCAGCCTCACTTATCATGTTATTCTATGTTTTGTTTATAGTCACATCTGATTTTATTTTTCATTTATATGTATACTGGTAGTTCCACCAACTATGAGTGTAGTCACCGTTGTCCAGCACCTCCCCTAATAAGACCCCATTTTCACTATCTTGTACTGTTACCAGATGGCATTAGTTTAGGTTGAAATTGTCAGAGAAGCTCTTTGTGCAGAGACTTTTATTTCAGTACCTTTGTCTCTTTCCCTTTGCTCTATGTGTTTATGTGCTCTAACCATTTCAAAGAACAAGATTTCTGAAAAAGTCACGGCCAAGAGACAGGTGGTGGCTTGGAAACCAAGCAGCATCTCCAGCACATGTGGCTTACAGGATTATCAGGCTACTGACACTCCAGCTGTGCGGATGAGCAAGGTCCATGCTTGAGCTCATCTCCTGGGTCTCCTTTCTGTAGAGGTCCTCTTTTCCTGGAAGGTGGCACTGACAGCCATGTGTGGCTGTGGCTGCTAAACTGAGGAAGTGTGGACTGGACGATCAGGTAGTGAAGTGGACTGTGAACAGACTGAAGGAAAGAAGCCAGAGAGTCGTGGTCAATGGGGCAGAGTCTAGTTGGAGGCTTGCATCTAGTGGAGTGCTTCAAGGGTTGGTACTGGGACCAGTATTATTCAATATATTCATCAATTACTTGGATGAGGGAATAGAGTGTACTATCAGCAAGTTTGCTGATGACACCAAACTGGGAGGAGCGGCTGACACGCCAGAAGGCTGTGCTGCCATCCAGCGGGACCTGGACAGGCTGGAGATTTGGGTGGGAAAAATGTGATGAAATATAACAAGGGCAAGTGTGGAGTCTTGCATCTGAGCAGGAACAACCCCAGGTTCCAACTGGGGAACGACCTGCTAGAGAGCAGTGTAGGGGAAAGGGTCCTGGGGGTCCTGGTGGACAGCAGGGTGACCATGAGCCAGCACTGGGCCTTTGTGGCCAGGAAGGCCAATGGCATCCTGGGGTGTATCAGAAGGGGGGTGGTTAGTAGGTCGAAAGAGGTTCTCCTTCCCCTCTACTCTGCCCTGGTGAGACCACATCTGGAATATTGTGTCCAGTTCTGGGCCCCTCAGTTCAAGCAGGACAGGGAACTGCTGGAGAGGGTCCAGTGCAGGACAACAAAGATGATCAATGGAGTGGAGCTTCTCCCTTATGAGGAAAGGCTGAGGGAGCTGGGTCTCTTTAGCTTGGAGGAGACTGAGGGGTGACCTCATTAATGCTTATAAATATGTAAGGGGTGAGTGTCACAAGGATGCAGGCAGGCTCTCCTCAGTGACAACCAATTATGGGACAAGGGGCAATGGGTACAAACTGGAACACAAGAGGTTCCACTTAAATTTGAGAAGAAACTTCTTCTCAGTGAGGGTAACAGAACACTGGAACAGGCTGCCCAGGGGGGTTGTGAAGTCTCCTACTCTGGAGACATTCAAAACCCGCCTGGACACATTCCTGTGTAGCCTCATCTAGGTGTTCCTGCTCCGGCAGGGGGATTGGACTAGATGGTCTTTCAAGGTCCCTTCTAATCCCTGACTTTCTGTGGTTCTGTATTTCTTAGCACCAGCTGGTGTTGGTGGGAGGCCTGCTCCACTACCTCCAAAATCTGGCCGTGGTCCCCAGGGTTTTGTGCCCAGAGGATGCCTATGACTCACAAAGTGGCTCTGCACCTGCACATCAGGGACAGAGTCCAACCTCTTGGTGTCGAGAAGATGAGCCAGGGAATTACAAACCAAGATGGGACAGCAGGTCCAAAAGGAAGTGGGTCCTTCCCTTCTGCCACCCACAGAAGGCCAATGGATCTGAATTTGCTGATCTTTGGACTCAACTGCACCACACTTGGTTAAAATGTCTATGACCTCCATGCAGCCCTCTCTTTGCTGCTTTTACTACATCAGGTGAAAACCATATTTCAAATTAAGCTGGTGGAGCTCCAGGCCATGAGCAAACCCTCTGGCATAACTGTCCATATTGTACTTTTTGCAGCCTGTCCTCTAACGCTTTAATGCAGAGGGCGGCACTTAAAATGGAACAGTCATACCCAAAGGATCATCGCTCTCACTTGTGAACCCTTCATGAACCCAGCAAAAAATCAATAAGGGGTTTAAAAAAAAAACCAACAAAATTATATTTCGTCTCCCCTTGTGCCAGCAGATCTGCGCAGCAGGTTTAGGGTTGTTTTGCATCTGGGATGAAAAAAAAAATGCAGTGTAGGATTCTCTATAGAGGATTAGGTTTTGTTTTAAAACTTTAAACAAACACAGAAATCCTAGCGTAAGCTTCTTGAGGATTAAGTATTTCTGTGAATTTAGAAAGACAGACCATAAGGCTGGGACTCGTGAGACTTTAGGATTATTGTCTTCTCTACCACCATGCAACCTGTGGTGTGTCCATCTCCTGCTTCTTTTCAGCCAGATCTTCCAGGCTAACTTCTGCCTTTCAATTTCAGAGGAAATGAGGACTTAAATACAGTTACATGTTTGCTCAGTTTTCTGTCTTTCATTGCTGCCTGCTTTTCTTCTAGTCATTGCAAGAGCTGAGGGATGAAGACTGGTCTCTGTGTGTTTCATAGAACACCAGGTTGTAAGGGACCAGAAGGATCATCTGATTCAACCTTTCTTGGTAAAAGCACAATCTAGACAAGATGGCCCAGCACCCTGTGCAGCTGAATCTTAAAAGTGCCCAATGCTGGAGAATCCACCACTTCCCTGGGGAGATTGTTCCAATGGCTGATTGTAAAATGATGAGCTCTGATCTTTATTATCTTCCCTAAGGGACATTTTAAGGAGTTGAGTTGCCATGTGCTGGTGTCCCCACTTTGGCTGTGTCTGTCCTTACTGACCACAGCTTGAGGTCTGTGGCTGTAAAGAGCGACACGGTGTTTTAACGACCCTGGCTGGGCTATAGTGAGGTGCAACCAAGGGCTGCAGCGAGACTAGAAGGCTTTGTCGTGTTGTGTGACCACAGCCCTGAGCCTGCCGGGAGCTGCTGGTGGCAGTGCCGGTCCCCAGCCCGCACAGCCCCGCACCCTTGCCTGCACATCCACAGCACACCTGGGAGGAGGCACAGAAATTAGGTGTCCCCCCTTTTCCTTATTAAAAAAAAATAGCATTGAGTTAATCTTGACCAGAATAATAATTAAAAAACCTCATAGTATCAGGGTGTTCCCACTGCTGCCAAACACCACAGCAAAGTTGGCCAGGGCAGCACCAGTGACCTCACGTGCTTTTGCACAGCAGTGCCTGACTTGCTCCCTCCTTTGGAGGGAGCAAAATGCCTTGTGTGGCGATACCTCTGCTGACCCCAGGTACAAAGGTTGGCCAGTGCGTGTGTGTGGGTGGCAGGAGCGGGTTTTCTCCTCTTTGATGTGATATAGATGGGAATGACCCAGGGTTCATGAATCCCAGGCAGAAAAAGCCAGGAGTAGAAAGCAGAGCTGGCCCAGAAGTCACAGACCCAACAGGTAATTTGTATTTTCTGTTGCAAGACTCATTTTGGGCACAGAACTCGTGGAGTTTTGGTACTTTAGGGCAAGGGCTGGTCATCTTTCCTGTGTATGCAATGGCATCCACCCATGCAGTTCAAATACAAACTCAAGGTGGTCACGGACAGGCTTTGGCTTCTGACCTCATTTTCCTCGTGGTCTGTGGGGAAAAGAAGATTGTTCCCTGTTTGCCCAAACAAGCAAGCGGTGTTTGGTGTGTGTCTCTGTACACAGTCAGGCAGGGAGAGGTATGTATGGTGTACAAATATGCTCGTGCTTGCAATACAGCTTTGATTGCACAGTTGTATCGCAGACAGAGGTGACACCAAATAGCATTATGTAAGTACAGAAGGTTTTTCAAGAGTTACACAATAGCTGGATCCGGTACTGGAGATCAAGAAACTGCCACTAATTGATTTCGGGTAACGAAGCACGCCCTAGATGCTGGAAACTTTGTACAGTACACACACACCCCCACAGAAACTGTCCTGACCTAGAGGACAACATTTTAATTCATCTTGCATCTAGACTAATGTGCTTGGCATAATTGAGGGAACAAAGAAAACACTTCTGAACTGATACCTGGTGTTTACTGAAGTGGAAAATGCAAAGTGTCTCATAGCCTTTCACACGGGCCTCATCTGAGAGCAATAGGAAAAACACAGTCGAAGCAGCAGCAAAATCCTGGCTGAGTCCATCAGACAATGGTGACACCTTGACAAAGCATGCTTTTACGTGTAGTCACTGTGAAGCCTAGATTTCCCAGGGGAAGCAATCCCTGTAAAACCTGGCTTCCCCAAGATATATCAGACAAATCTGGGGCCACTCATGCTGCCACAGCGGCACGTCCTAGGAAAAACAACACAACAGCAAAACCACACACACAAAAAGAAAAAGACAACCACAAAGAAACCCACAACCACAAACAAAAAACCTGCCCCAAACTTAAAAACTGTTAGTTGCTCCTGTTTATCTGGCTTATAGAAAGAGGGATATTTCTGAAGAAGTGCCCTGGTGAGCTCTGGCTTTCAATCCTTTTCCTGTTGCTTCTAGAAAAATCCTACTGTAAATCCCTTGCAGCCACAGCATCCTGGTTGCCATCTTCTGACATGTCCGCAGTAGACTCTCCTCTAGGGGACAACCACCTCCTGGCAGAGACACTTTATTCAGCAGGGAGCCCCACGAGGCTGGACTAGGAGAGCTGAAGACTTTTCTCTGCATAATGTGCAGTTCAAGGCTTTTAGCAAATGCTCCGTAGCTGCCACAGTTAGTTTTGGCAGCATCTCCTTGCTGCAGATACACCCCTGCAAGGGAGCGCTGGTGGCAGATCGAGGTCTGGTGATATAGCAAAAAAAAAAAACCCATGCACCTAAGAAACAAAGGTAGGGTTACTGTAGAGACCCAAGTTACTGAGTACTCCAGGAAAATCAGAAAGTTACCTTTGCTGTGGATGGGAAGCCAGGGAGAGCTTAGCACTGGTATCAGGTGGGGAAAATGACCAAGACAGAGGCCACGCTCCCAGGTGAAGCCTTCAGCCACCCAATTCCCCGCTAAGGAGGTGAGGTTCATGAAAATGGGGAAGTCCACTGTTGCGATACAAGGTTTATTTGCCCCTGCAGCTGTGGCATGAAACTTGTGCAGATATTACTAATTTAAAATGTGTCAGGGCTCGTGTATTACTGCCGTAAAATCCAAAGTCCGGAGTTGTCCTCCCTCACGAGAGAGGGTTCACATAAAGTTGTGAGATTTCACCACTTGTTTGCAGTCCATGCATTTTATATCAGCTCTCTGTGACTAAATTAAGCATACAGCCTCGTTTTATAGGACAGCCTAAGGTTTTCATAAAATGTCTTGGCAAGAAATACTTTTTTCTCAGGATATACAGTGAAAACAGCAAGGGATTTTCCATAACCACAAAATAATTGTTCTGGATATATTACCGCACCAAGCAGAATCTGTGCTCTTTATGTCTTTTGTTTCTTGGTAAACACAGTGCTCACTGTAATGAGGAACATTTGAAAGGCAAAATCTTGCAATAGAAGATGTTATCCAATGTATTTTTGTGTTCACGGGGCACATTACTGACAGTTGCTCTGTGCTTCATGGCAAGCTCAGAGAATAATGAATTACCAGGAAATATGTTTCTATTTCAAAACCCAGTGTTGATGCCCCTCAGTCAGAACCTGGCTGTACTTACTAAAGTCAGTCAAAATCAATAGTTTTCTGCATGTTTTGTAAAAGCTTTGAATCATTTTTACTTCCCTGCATTCTTTTTTAACTTTTCTTTAAAAACTTTGCAAAAACCCCTTCCAAATCCTGAGTTCTGATTTATTTTTTTAGAAGAAGGACCAAATGCCACAGGAGGATGTTACCAAGATTTACAACATACCAGTCCAAATCTGTGCTCTGCCTTGGGCAGGCCAAATTCACATTAGCACTTGAGGTTTGATTCTTTTTATCCCTTTTTGTCCTTTTTTTTTGAGCAGATTCACCACCTTTGACACCCCTGCACACCAGGTCAGTTTAAGGATTGTGGATAAGTGATGGCAGCAACTCTTTGAGTTGATACCCAGAGGAAGAGCTTAGGCTGTTCTGCCAGAAGTGGGAAGCATCGCTCCTGCTACAAAAGAAGTTATACAATTGCGTATGTTACAATGGGGATAGAAAGGTTAGAAAACCACTTTTACACAGCGCTTGTTGCATGGGTACAGTGTACAAGGCATTATAATTTCTTGTCTGCTTCATCTTCTTCTTTTCGAATCGTAAATGACCCGGACAGAAAGAAAAGCGCCTGTGCTTTGCTCATCCACAATGAGGAAGGAAACAAGTTTAAGCTGTGTGTATTTGTGTGTGATGAAGGGAGGACTCATGCTCCCCAGTTTGCCCCTGAAATTACTCCTAATAAGACTAAATAGTGTTTTGCAACCAGGCTCTCGGTAAGTGATAAAGTGCCAGCAGAAGGCACGCCTGCACACTTCCACCAAAATGCCAGCGTGCTTTTGCATGTATCACGCTATTGTTATTATAATGGAAAATAACTAGCTGTAAACAAGCTATATGACTCGATGCAGCCCTTTAATGAGTTTAGCTGCATACCTAGTGGTAGGTAAAAGGTAAAACAACAGCACTAGACAAGTCATTCCTGGACCCATTACAACAAATTTGCAAGCACAGGCATCTTGGTTTTGCAATCTCGCTCATCTTCATTTCCTTCAAACCCGGCACCTCCTTGCCAGCGCCAGTGTGCTCTGGCCTCTTTGTTGAAATGGTTTGTCTTTGCTCACCTCTCTTGCTCTGGCTGTGCTTGCGCAAGCATTGATAAATGTTTAACTCCATTGACACTTATAGCCTGGAGTAAAAGAGAAAAGCAAATCTATGGACAGGGATTAACATTTTCCCCTAAATTTGCCCTTTTGATTATTAAGTGGAGAAATTATGGTTATGTTTGCCTAGAGGTGCTACTTTTGTTACATGCTTCACAAACGCCTGAAGTCACTGTTTTGCCTGCTTTGTCAGGCAATTTTAGCACGTTGGAGCACATTTCTGAGCCCATGCCTCACCGCTTATCCCACTGCCTCATGTTTTCATCATCTCCCCTACATGCAGGGAACAGCTGCAGTGCACAGGGATCCTCAAGCAGAAAAATGAAAGCAAAGGGATACACTTGGCCGGTACCTGTTGTGTAAGACCTCATGAGTATGGGCTGCGAGAGCCAAAAGGTTTGCAGGCTCCTGGCAGGCAGCTTGGTGAGGGGAGGAATAGGGGCACGAAGGCAAACTGCAGGAGCTGCTGGGGGCCCCAACCTTGCTGTAAAGAAAGAGGAATCCACGTGCCAGCAAGCAGCCATCGAGTTTTCCCCCAGTACGTAGGGGAAAAAAGCCTGGCATTGGAAAGGGTGCGCTGTATGGTTTGAGGCAGTTGGTTTGTCTCCGGTCCTTGTATCTACAGTTTCAGGACAGGCACAGGTCTTTGCATTGTAGCGCAGCCCAGTGTAAGAAGAGACCTCGTTCCACCTGTCGTGGGTACCACAAGGACCCCGGTGTGGTGGCACTACAAGCCAAGCCCTGAGTGTGCTGTGTCTTGCTGGGGGTGGAAAGACAAGGCCCTGGGTTGACCTCCCTGGGAATCTTACAGCCTTTTTGAATCAGTAGCCCATTCTTTGGCCCTTACAAGGATATTTTTTTAGCATGTTTCCTGGTGTTTTGGGGAAAACAAACAAACAAACCCAACCAAAGATGACCTTCTAGCACTGCACCACAGCTTAGGAAAATCATACTGGCTCAGCTGACCTTACCACTGGGAAACACTGGCTTCTCCCAGAGTGGTGCTTGCTATAAGAGGAAAAAAAAAAAAGCATAAGGAAACAGTGGAATAAGAAAAGAGGAAACACATAGACCACAAATGTTCACCCAAACCAGCCGTGTGTCCTGCTGCCGGGTCCCCAGCATGTGTACCATGGCCAGGGGCCGACTGCCACCTCTCTGCTTGTGCACCTTGGAACAGGAGCCAAACTCTCTTCAAAACCCAGCTTTGCCATTTGGGGAAGGGTGGGTGTGGGTGCACCTTGCAAAACATAGGCCAGGGCCATGGTAAGGCCTGGGGTGCTCTGCAGGGCCTTGTCTGCTGAGGACACCCCTGAGACATGCGATGGAATAACCAAGTTGTGCAAAGCGCAGACATATCAAGATCCCATATAGCTGGCCTCTGTTTGTATCGCTTATTAAATATTTGATGAATGTTGTCTGCCTAACCTACTTTACTCCTTTCAGCTACTATGGCATCAACTGGCTTCTTCGTTTTTCTCTATTATTGATGCGTTTTGAGGAAGACAGTGTCTTGCAACAAAACAGTTATCTTAGAAGTGAGGAATAATAACAATAATAATAATTAATAATAAGAATAGGTACAAAAAAGGGAGGTAAAACAGAGGCAGCCCTGGAAAGAGGAAAGTGGTATGTGAGCAAAGGAAAATATCAATTGAGTGGCAGGACAATATAACTTGTTTACAATAGGGAGGAAACCAGCAACATCTAGGGATGAAATAGTATGGAGAATCACAATCATTTTCTCATCACCTCCCCCCAAAAAAATTCAAATTTCACCCTGTGAATTGTGCATGCATGAATTTTAATGATAAAAATATATGGAAGAATTGCAGAGGAATTTCATTTTCTGTGAAATTGCTCATTACAAAATTTTAAAATTCTGTACTAATTCAGAGTATATCTAGTTTTGCTTCCATAAATATTCATGAAGGAGGAAGAACAGGGGTGCACGTAGGACTCCAGAGGGCAGGAGTGTTTTTATGTGTCAGGGACCCCAGTAAGGTCAGTCAATGCACAGTTCTCCTCGTACCACTGAAAACAGAGATTGCTGAGCCAAGGAGCTCTCTGGCCTTGTCAAAATAAGGGAATACAAAATAACTACAATAAAAAAGAACCCACAGTTATATCAGATGAAGCTCCCCAACAGCCCTTGCTCCAGTATTTCAGAAATCAGGGTTCAGTTTAATCAAGAGTGGGTCTCCTGAATAGAACTGCTTACAGCACACCTGGGAATGTGTATCTGTGGCTCCGTCAGCAAAGAAACATTTTTCTTCATTATTATCAAAATGTGGTTGCTTGGGGTATTTTTTTTTGTCAGCCAATGCAAACAGCACTGTGAAAAATCAACCTAGTCGGTCCTGTGAGCTGGGATGGACATCACACGCTTGCGATGGCCTCATCTGTGCGGATCCGTGTATCTGTGGTGCTGGCTCTGTGAGCAAAGCCTGGGCTGTGCTGTTTCTGTGAAACCCACTGATTTACTGCTTTATTTTATTTATGGTGACAGGTCCCAGGGCATGATTCATTTATTTGCTCTCTAAAAGCTCCACCTTTTTTTTCTTTACTAGTTGTCATCTTCCATCTCCAACAAGAAAGGGAAGTGCTGGGAAGAGGAGGCTTGGTGAGCTGATAGGCAGCACGTACAAAGTGTTGCCCCAGCATGCAGGGGCAAGAAAGGGCCAAGGTGTAAACCGAGATGGAATTAGCAAGGGACATCAGGTATTGTTCTGTAGGTGCAGACCTCTACTCACTGAAATAAGAAAGCTTTCATTGCTTTCCTTTCCTTAGGAGACGGTTTTAGTGCCTTTTAGTTTCTACTTCTCCAAAACACCAGTTCCATGTGGGTGGATAATGAAAATACCAGCAGCAGCAGAGGGGTAAGATAGGTGCTTGTAACAAGGAAGGGAGAGGGAAAAGAGTTCATGCAGAAGTTAATTATTCGCAAATTGGCAGCTATACTTCAACCTCAGATACCAAAAGACCTGGCTAATGACACCTCTGGGCCATGAGTAGTTAGTTGTCCGGAAGACTTGATGGAGGATGAGTCAAATTGTGACAGTCAAGAAGGACAAATAGGGTGGCTGCCTTTAAAACTGGGGGGAAATGAGAAGCTGGGAGTTGAAGACTGGCTAACCTTATTTCAAATCCCAGGAAAATACTGGAACAAGTGATCAAACAGACAAGGTCATTTGATGATAGAAGGAACAAACACTAAATGAGCAAAAGCAAATTTATTTCATTTTCCAGCCAGTCACCAGCTTCACAGGAAGGAGAGAGGCAGTAAATGCCATGTATCTTGGCTTTTGACAGTGTCTCTGATGTCATTCTCATAATACATAAGCTCAAAAGAGAGATTTACAAGAGGGTGACACAAAGCTTGTGAGAAAACCATCGCAAGAGGCTGAACGGCAGCGGATGCGGTGGCAAGAGGTACCAGGAACAACAGGGCAGCTGATGACAGAGCTGGCGCCACTCAGCATTGCCGCTGGTGTCACCGAGGGCAGCAGGGACACCACACTGGTCTGCCCCGTGCTGGGCAACAGGAAGAAATTGAGTGTGCAATTCGGAGCAGGGACAGTTTCTTATGAGACAGTGCTGTCAGGCAGGAAGGATGGGCAAGCCCAGCTGGGCAGTAGCCTGGCTGGCAGATGGCTGGGCAGGAGCCTGGGAGCACAGTGTTTCTGAGACAAAGGCACACGCCACGCTGGGATGTACAAAAAAGAATATAGATTTTTAGCTTGCAAGGTGCGGGCAGAAGCCCTTTTCCTCTGCCCCGCAGGGACAGAGCTGCAGCTGGAGTTCAGGCAGTCAGTTTTGGGGTCTGGCACCCTGAGAAGGAGCACACCCCAGTCAGACACAGTGTTGGGGGCAGCCACAGGGCTGACAGGGGCCAGGAGAATGTCAGCAATGAGGAAAGGCCAAATGCACTGCAGTTGTTCTGACTAAAGAAGGAAAGAAGAATATTTCAACATGTGGGGCAGCAAAGCAGAAAGGAATTACTCTCTGCCCGTGGGGCAGCAAGGAAGTTTCTGCTTAGGGAAACATTTATAGCTGGTAAAGGCAGCAAGGCAGGGGACAGATGACAGCAATGGAGGTGGTGGAGTCTCCATCACTGCACATCTTCGAAGACAAACCATCTGTTGGAACAATGTGGGTGCAGTTTATATATTATTATCTACATTATACTAGAAGTAATATTTTTGTATGGTATGTATAATACCCCAAAAGAGTAAGACACTAAATAGCCCAGTGGGGTCCCTTCCAGCCTGCATCCTTTACCGAGCACAGCTCAGGCTGAAATTCTGCACATTACATGTTTTTTGTGGAAGAATGAACACCCACGCAGAGCGTGCAGTGTGAGTGCCCAGAGGGAAGTATCACCCACTGCAGAGCACTAGCCCGTGCTCTCCAGGCCACAGGACACATCCAGCTTTGGGTTGTCCATGAGAGGCTCCAGGGAATCAAGATCCGTGGAGAGTGAACTGCAGCAGGGCAAAATCTGATGAACCACCTCTAAGTGTTAAAGCAGCACAGGCCAGGAACTCTGCAGAAAGATATGCCTATGGATCGGGCAGGTAGCAAAAACAGGGTCTTGTAACAAGGAAGGGAGAGGGAAAAGAGTTCTTAAAACTCTTAAGAGCTCTTAAGACAAACTTTGCACATACTTTCAATTTCATCCCCCTTCCTGAACAAGCAAACACCGAGTTTAAGTCCTTACCTGACCATGGGACTCCAGGAGCTGGAGCTTTAAGAGAAACAAAGTAATTTGTAGCTGTGGCCAACAGAGGTGTCTGCAGTTGTCTCTTCTCCTCTGTGTGCCCAGGGCAGCACAAATTTGAACCTTGATTCGGAGAGCAGCCTCAGATGCTCCAGTTTGCTTCTAAGTGGCTTCCGGCAAGAAGAAATAAATCAAAAATCTTTCAGCTGTGTGTGCATAGCTGGCCTGTGCCACTCTTGATTTGTATGCCCCTACAAACAGCAAACTACATTCTAGGAATTACTCTTTGAGACTTGACATTTTCACCAGCTAATGAAAGGCATTTTGATAATTACGTCAAGCATAAGGGAAACATCTCTATAGTTACTCAGAAACTAAGATACTTTGTCAACACAGGAGTGACAGGGTTCTTATTGCCTAGTTAGTTACTCAGAAAAAAATTGAACCATTTACAACAGAGACATTCAATGTATCGCGTTTGCTAACGCTGCATTTCAGTGGTACGGGCATGGAAATCAAGACTCCTTAACAGCCCAGAGTTTGTCATGTTTGAATCATGGTGGACCCCCTTTAGAAAAAGAAAATGCTTGCAGAGAATAATTTATGTATGTAAAGTGTATTGTATTGGATGGAGAAGTACATTGACTTAGTGAATCAGAGGACACGGATATTGTAAAGTTATTGAGCTTCAGCTCCAAATTTGTTTCTGAAGACACGCACCACTGTGCAGGAACCTACACCACCAGGGGCATTTGAAGGCCTCTGAGTTTATTCAAGTCAGAGTGAAAAAGAAATTTCTGGTAAATAGGGCAGAAGAAAGAATAAAGGTTATTCGCAGGTACCACCTTCTGTCTGTGGGTCAGCAAAGTTGTCCCTTCCTAAGCATCAAGAAAATGAAAGCCAAGCTCTGAGAAAATAGCTGTTTAGGAGGATCCTTTCAAACATGGATGCTGGCGTGTTGCAGGGAGGTTGGCTCTTTTTAGTGTTTCGCTACCGCCTTTTGATTTATTGTACATACCGTTCTCTCTCCCCACTCTGTTTCAAAACGAATGAAAGAGATTAGCTGTGACAAGCAGCAAGGGGAAAGCATGCACGGAAGAGGTGAACCTTGAAAGTAGGAAATAAGCCACAGTATTCCATATTCTGCAGTTGGATTTCTATAAGAGAATTAACTTTTGCTCTTTTGTGAATGGGACGAAGCGTGCGAGGCCACAGGCCAGAGACATGTGGCTGGATGGAGAAAGCCACCAGCTCAGCTGCGGCCTGGCGAGGAGAGGTGCCATCCATCATGGCCGCCCTCGTACCACCCGCCATCACCGCCAGCTCCTCGGGCCAGCCTCACAAGGGGGGCTCCCTTCATTAAGACTCCCTTTAATTGGCAGTGAGCACGGAGTATTATGCAAACAAATTTCACTGAAAAGCGGGAAAAGAGGAAACTGCAGGAAAAGAAATTACAAGATCCCCTGCTGCTCTGCTGCAACTCCCTTGCTTTTTCTAAAGTAGGCTGCATAAATATTGATCTAGCCGGGATGTGCCCTACATTCATTTGCACAGACATTATAAATGTGCTTAAGAATGAGAAATCAATCTTGTTTTCCTGCACGGTAAACATGTACAGCCAAGAATGCGCACAGATAATGCAAATTACAGCTTTCAGGCTTGCCATTTAAACATCGAGTTGGAAAAGGTGTTATTGGGGAATGCATTAAAAAAGGTCTTCTTACCTGTTTGTTTATTTTCAGGTGTTTCCATTAACCTTCATATAGACCATTTAAAACACATTCCCACTCCAGTTCTAATTATAATCTATCATTTAACTAGTTTTCTGTATTTTGCCTGCTGATTTTTTTTAATGTTATTTTTTCATAACCTTCTCCAAGCAAGGCAAGGAATAACCTTAGGCGTCCCTATAACTTTATTGCTGGCTCTGCCATTAGCCTTCCCTCTGGTTGAGCACTGCAACACCCCAGCTGTGAAAATCATATCATTAGGTTGCAAAAGCAGTAGAGTTCCTGCACTAGAGAGCCATGAGGTGGCTTCTGAATCACTGGGTGATTAATAATTAATACGTAATCGTTGGATAATCTGTTTAGACAGTCACAGTGCAGGAAATTTATTAGTCTTTTCTCTGGAGAACGCTGCCACTAAAATAATAAATTTTTAATAAGTCCCCTCTCATTATAATCCTACTGAAGTGCCGAAATAGTGCAAAGCTGCCTCATCTTGCTATACATTGTGGTGAAAGATTCTGCCTTTTTACCAAACAAAGTGTATGTGCGTTCATAAAGAAGACGTGACAGAGATAAGGATTTGTGTGTTCACCTGGATTTTTAGAAGAAAATTATTTAGCTCTTTTTAAAGTATGGGATTTACTTCGTTTGAGCTACCATTCAGCCAGTTCCTCTGCTAGTTTTGTTGGCTTGACTCATTATTTTCCATTACTTTTAACTTAAACTATTTACACATATCCTCTTCGGAAAGCATTTAAAATGTTAATGGTGTTGCAAAGAGAAAAAAACTTTAAATTAAAAAGGCAGGGTCCCTTTTCATAAATGTAACTCCAACACAAGGTGATGCAGTAAATGGATGGAGTAGGCTTTAGATGGTAAAAACGGTATGTTTAAACATGGCAAAGGCAGGAAGAAAAAATGAGTCAAGTGATCCCTATTTCTTATAATTACTCACCACACTGACAGAGCTCATCACCGTTGGCCTCAAAATGAAATAATTATCATGCTGCATTTCAAAGTTGTGATTCAGGAGCTGCAGGATGTGTCTTTCTGTTTCACAACGTTGTTATATATGGAGATTCTTACCTATACTGTGAGGGTGCTGAACCTAGACTATTCCTGTGTTACACAAGTGTGGTTTATTTGAACACTGACCGAAATATGCAGAACTTGATAATTCATCAGTTTACTCTTAATGACTAATGACCCTGTGTTAAAATGCCAGATATTCCTATATGGGCAGATACTCCATATTATAAAATGTGTTTTGTTCAGCTGTGCATTCAACGTGATTTGTAGCTACGCTGCAGAGGCAATTCAAAAAGATTATTTGCTTACTGATGGCTCTACTACATGGAGGAGCAGAAGCAGCAGCTTACAGAAAGCAGGATCTTCCAACAAAACAGTTTCAGACAAAGAAACGGCACTTAGAGAATAATGCAATGTTACAGCTGAAGTAGGGGATAATTGAGCCTGTAAAGTCTGCTCAAACGTAGTGACACCAAAAATAAGCAATTCTGTCCGTATTGTTATTCCTTGTTAAAGCAGAGTGTAAACATGTGACATGACCCCAGCACATCGGGGAATTTGAGAACAGAAGCAGCTTGCGTTCACAATTACCCTTCCCCTGCCAAAGAAAGGACTTTGCCAGCAAACTTTTTAATAAAGACATTGGGTTGCTTTCCAACAACTTTTACAAGAAGGAAAAAGGGATCATGTAGTTAATTAGCCGCTTTAATAGGGGATGTTCTTGTGTCTGTTTTACAGTTGGGACAAAGGGTTAGGGTGTTTGCTTGATTTTTGCCTTATAGTAAGAAATTCCACTGAAACATTCCTGGAAGGAAAACAGGGCAAGAGGGATAGAAAAAAATCTTTGGTGTGTTATGGGGACTAACTTTTGCAAGAAAATGTTCAATATTTTCCTTTTGTTGCAAATTACTATTGAGTTCGATTAACCAGAACCCTTAATTTGCTTATTCCACTCTGTTGTGATTTCCTCTGGTTTGAAGCAGTGGGAAGCCAATTCCAGCCCCTGTCCAGCAAATCCACTCATAAATACACGCTGCTAGTTTCCTTTCCACAGTATAAACAAAAGGGAATATTCAATTCAGCTGAAAAGGGACACATCTAAAGCTGGTAAAAAGGAAAAAATTTTTTGCATAACATGCAATTACTCAGACAAATCCCTTCCTTCCTAGTATCATCACACCAACATCTTAGCAGGAGTCCAAATAGGCCTGGCAATACATACATAAAAATAAACAAGAGCTTTGGAAGGGATTTACACTCCCATGCTTCTGGGGAGAAGCCAGCATCCAACCCCTGCATTTTAGGAAAAGGTTTCTGCAGCTAGTTATCCCACACTATCTACCATTATGCTACTTGCATCTTTCCTTGAAGTGTGTGGTAACAACCACTTTGCAGCAGGACACTATCTAGAAGGACAAGTGGTCTGATCCAGTTATATTCCTGAAAAGCTGTAGGTAGGAAATCTTACAGATGATTTCTATACCTCAACCCTCACCAAAAAGAGAGCCATTGGTTAGGTATTTGACAATCTGTCGTTACCCTCATTTGACAACAACCACATTGGCAACCAGCTTCTTGCTGCATGATTCAGACTGCTAATTTCAGCCTGTTAAGTCTTGCCTCATGCAGGCTTTGTGCATGACGAGGCCTTGGGCGATGTGATCTCACCTCGACATTTGCCCTGCTCTGAGAAGGGTGACCTGCAGAAGAAGGTCCAGAGGTCATCCACCCCAATGCTGCCTCTGAAACAGTTCGGATGCCAAATAAATACATGTGATTGTAGTTTGCTGTGCCCTGGCCAACATTTGCAAACCTAATACAGGTTTTCACCTCAGTGAAATATGGATGTTAAAACACTAGCTGTTCTCCCTTCCTACAGCTTCCTTCCTCCCTAGTCCCAGGCCAGCTTCTGCAAAAACTGGCAGAGAGCACAGACTGGGGCCTTACAGTGACCTGGGTTACTGCGTGGGGAGTCACACAATCCATTGCTGAAATAGTGGACTAATTTTCCTGGCAGTTTTGCTTAGCCTCACCCACCAATACAGGGCTCATTCCCATCGTTCCAGTGTACCACTAAGAGCTCTCTTAATCTCTTGATCTCGTACAACAGCATGGCACAGCCCTCAGACCACAGAGTCATAGCTGAAATGGCCAAGCAAGCGAGCACAGGAGGGGTGGAGATGTTAAATCCAGGCATCTTTGGTAGGCACGCTCACGTGCTGCTGACATAGCATGGGGGGGTGATTCTGCACACAAGTGTGCAGCCACCTATAGGGAATGGGCATTTTATCACTGTAGTAGCTACAGAAAAATAATATCTCCTAGATTTAAATCCTTCTGGTCCTATTCACCAAGCAGAGCTCAGGTATGTTCCCTGAAAGCCCTTCTGAGAGGGCTGCTTGGGGAGCTGCAAATGTGACAGTGAGCTACTTTAGTATTAACTTCTAGGTTGATCCTGCCAATATTTTAATTGTATGAGGCTTTATTTTATTAATCTCCTTGCAGGATGTCTATGTTTACTTTTAACAAGATACAGCCTTGGCGTTGAAGAAATAAAGTTAAAAAGGTTCCTTCAAAGGGTATAATGTGCATCTTTGTTTATACTTCCAGTAAATTACTGTAGATGCAGCTGGTTATAGCACTCTGTACTAGATATATCATCAGTAACACATACTTTGAGGGTTTAGCTTCCACTATGCTATTCTCACTTCAGTGCTTATGCCATTCATAAATAAATAGCATGTATTTATGTGATAGATTCTTACTGTATTAAAGCAATACCTGAAATTCTCAAGGCGCAATTCATTTTAATGCAGAGCAATTCCACTACCCGACTGACAGTGTGTCTCCAGTCATACCGGCACACTGGAGCGGGCAACACACCATGCCGAAGCAGCAAATGCAAGTGAGCAGGGGAATGAACTTTCTAAGCCAACTTTGTTGCCAAACCTGCTGTATGGCAGAACCATATCCTGAGTCTTGCATGAAAGGCCTTTATGTACAGTCTTTTAACAACAGACAGTACCCTCTGACATATTTACAAGCAAATTAATGGAAGATGACTAACCTCATGAAAAGCTGATATAAAAAATGTCTCAATCTCCTGGGTCACTTCAAATATGCCAGTCATGCTATTTAGGGCTATATATTACGTAAAAACATTGCATTCAAGTCACTGAGTTCGCTGCAGCTTAATGAATCCACATTAATCCATCTCTATCAGTAGTGATGAATACTGTACCTCAAGGAGTTGTGGGGCTCTAAAACAAAAAGGGCTTAAGACGCCATATGAGCATGAAAGATAAAAAGAAATAATTACAAGGAAGGATTTATAAAGTTCTGGAAGAGAATCTTTTAGTGCATTAATATCTAGCAGGCAATGAAACTCTTTTTCCTTTTTTTTTTTTTTTTTTTAAAAAAAAAGAACAAACAGAACACATAGCTTAAAAAAAATAACCAAAGACGCAGTAAGAGGATTAGTGTATAGGGGTTGCTGAGTCTATTGGCAATTACAAGGTCTGCCTTTGCAATTAGTATCAACACAAATTAAATCCAAAATCTGTAAAATACTGCTTCAGTTTTAATACAGTATTTAATATGACACTAGAATATATAGCACAGGCCTGTAATCAATCTGGGTAACAAAGCTGGCATTTCTTTTTCTCAAATTTGTCTCCCTGCACATGGCTTTCAGCTGTACAATTAACTCAGTGTCGGCAGCTCTTTACTTTCAACATCAATGGAGAAGCTGCTATTTACTTTTTTTAATTGCCTTCTTCATACCTGATAGGAACAAAAAATTTGTGCTGGAGAAGAAATTCCAAAACTTGCTAAGGAAGCTGCACCTCCTAGCTGTTCCATTGTGATCCTAACATAACACAGCCTGTGGATGTTAAAACCGAAAATATTTGTGTAATTAGAAGGTGTCCACATCACAATGCTGAGGATGGCTTAGAAAAACCTCACCTTGAGGAAAACAGTGCAGGTTAACTCAACAGTAAACTGAAATTCAGGTGTCCAAGTACTGCCAGTGAGTAACGCTGTGTGCCAGTCGAACAACACAACAATGGGATTCTGACTCAGCTCCAGCCCCTCCACCCAGAAGAAGCTGGGACAGGACTTTTATTCAGCAAGAAGGGAGCTCCACAGCCTGGTGCTCAGCTTTTGGGACACAAAGACTTGAGTTCTGCTCATTGCCTTGAGTAGGGTTTAATGTGCAACCAAGAAGGTACTCGCCCCTTTTCTCATCTGTTTGTAATATGGAAATAATTATGCTTGACCACATTTGTAAAGTGCTTTGAGGTGCACTGCTCAAGAACTTGTAGTGGTGTTGACGTTACTTGTATGGAAGTGGTTATGGAATCAGAAATACAGACCAACCCTTGCTGAAAATTATTTAGGGGGCTGTATGTACAAATAACCTTCTGGGTGATGTGAGTCCAGCGTTCCAGAATATGTAAACACAAGAGCAACTGTAAGAAAATTTCCTGCCTAATTCTATTTGAGGCATCAATTAATGGAAACTTCCCAGTTCAAGAATAGTTCTTAATCATGTGCTCAATCTAAGAACACATTTAAGCTTAAGAGTTTCCTTGAATAAGCATGCTTTACTATGCTGAAGGCCTTACACACCAAGATGAGCACAACTAGCATGGAACATACACACACTGTTGTGCTTTAGCTCACAGCTGGAGCAGCAATCAAAACAAATTTTCAGTTCCTTGTTATCTGCATATCCAATTTGCTTCTACAGTTGTGACAATTGCACATATGGATGAGGGACACAGGTGCATACCTTGCATTTTAAAAAATCAAATTAATCCCTATTGATGAAATTAAGTATTATTTTGGAGAGCAGCTTCCATGTGATAGCATTCGATTTCTCTTTACAAAAAAGGATATTATCACATTGCTTAATTTTAAATGGTCCCTTTGCTCATCCATCTCCTGGTCTTTGAATTATTTGTAGAGTGGCAAATGTTCTGTCTTTTGCTTTTGGATTTTGACATGGAAATAAGTCTGTTGCTTCCTTGTCTGGAGGGAAATTCTCCCTTACCAAAAAAAAAAAAACAGGCTACTGTGGAAGAGAGCTGAGTAAGCTCCCTAACATTTTGCAGGATTGAAGGACATTAAATTCCTTCTTTGTAAGCTCCCTCCCCACTTTCATGTGTTAACTGGAATCATTGAAGTGATTCATACCTTCTTAAAACACAGGTGAACATTTAACAGAGACATTGATGATGACTTATAGTAGAGAAAGTATAAATATAATCTTTCCCACACTAGTATTTCTCAGTGCTCATCAACTTTTGATCCAGAACTGAGTTGTCAGTCAAGTTTTCTGTAGTCAAGGATTGGGGATTAAGCAATTCCAGTTTCACATCACATCACATAATCACATAATATTAGGGACTGGAAGGGACCTCGAAAGATAATATAGTCCAATCCCCCTGCTGGAGCAGGAACAACTAGATGAGGTTACACAGGAAGGCGTCCAGGTGGGTTTTTAATGTCTCCAGAGTAGGAGACTCCACAACCTCCCTGGTCATAATGTAGACATACTAGTCTAAAATTACATTTTTGAAAACAAACCTCAGATTGGGTAATCATTGCATATTTGATATAATTAAAAAATTCTCTTTGAGTATAGTTCATAGTAAAACTGTGTCTACAAAGTCTCTGGCTGTTTGTACCACCCCATCACAGCAAACATTTCAGAAAAATTAGACAGTACCAGTAAGCCATCACTGAACTGCCCAGCAAAATATTAATTGTAGCTAAACCAAGGGATTGAATGAAGTGAGGTGACATAATGTTAAAGGACAGAACAGAAATGGCAGCAATATGAACTGAAGCTGGACCTGGTCCCCTCTTCTACATACCAAATGAAAGAGTAAGGAAAGCCTCAGGTATCAGCTGATGCCCATAACCTGTCCCTCCTCTTATAGAAACATCTAATAGCAGCACGGTGTATCCCCGAGGGCTTTACAGGAATTTGTGATGCTTGGGGAAGACAAATTTCAGAAGCAGCTGAACAGGAGTTAACATACTCCAAGCACCACTGCAGTTAGTCAGTCAGCTCCATGGTTGCATACAGCCGCCTGATGCCTCCTGCTGTAGCTGTAGTAGCTACTGGCAAAGATGTCAAAGTAAGATCACAACAGCTCCAGCCTCTGCAGGAATTTCAGCTCAGCTTCGGCTGCTCTGTTGCTCAGGGGACCCTCTGGCTCCGATACTTCTGGGTGTAACATTGTTCACAAAAGTCATCTTGTAGTTTCAAGACATTCTGGTATTTTCCTGACACTGGCCATGGGAGTGTATAATTTGTTCATTCAGTATAAAGAGTTTTGGTATGGAGTAATTGATGGTAATCTGTGCTAAATTATTTTTTATTATTTTATTTTTTGTTAACAATTCCTATAATCAGAAAGCTACTTTTCAAGATTGCCAGATTCTGGTTGGAAAACTGTAGATTGCAAACCAACCCCTTTAATTTTACCCATCTTCCAAACAGCCGTCATCAATCAAAGTTTAGAAAAGGGAAATGTATATTTCACCCTTCTACTTCCTCCTGACAACTTCAATTTCATAAGCTCCACTCCCATGTCCCACAGCAGCATTTAATCCCTATTAAAAATCACAATTCCAGGAGAGTTTAAGAGTATCTATCAGTTACTAGGAAATGGAGAATAGCCTAGTTTTCTCATAAGCCTGAGAATTTGATTTAAATATGCATATAGTTGCAGATTTCAAGCGCATTTCCCTGCATAGAGCAAAAATAGCCAGGCTCAGTACTACTAACATTTGGAGATGCTGGGTCACTACAGAAACTGCCACCTTCATATTCAGGAAGGCATGAAGAGTGACAGTACGGTCCCTTTTTTCCTCATGGCACAACTCAGGGCTCACAGGATGCTGGCAGCCTCATTGCAGCCTTTCTGCTCCTGAACAAATTTCATAGGGCAGCAATAAGTCCAATAATTCTTCCACCCTCAGGACTCCAGTACTGCTACTTTGTTTTTTAATTACATAAAGCCTTTCATTAGTAAGGCTGCTGGCAGTGGTGAGTTAGCCTGGCAAGAGGGAGAGCGAGGTCAGCTAAGCCCCTAGCCACTACTCCGAGTTGTATCGCGGATGGAGGCAGCTCCATGCGTGCTGAGAAAGCTGTGGCGTAAACCCAGAGCTGAGGCGATACCAGTCCACCCCACTGAGGATCTGACCCAAGGCTATTTAAATGACCTTAACTCTGTGTTCCTACACTATACAGACTATCTTATGAGAAGAGACAAAAAGGGCTTGTTTAGTCTAGCAAAGACAGAGAGAATATGAAGTCTGCCAGGGGCTGCCTGTATTTGCTGCCTGCTGCCTGCTGAATTGCTGCCTGTAATTACCTTGGGGGTAAGCCCTCTGGATTATTTTCTTTTTTTAAAGCTATTAGAGTCAAACGGCAATGCTGGCATGTGAGCAACTACCCCTGGGTAAAATGAGACTGAAAATTGGAAGGAAGTTCCCAACAGTGAGGGCAGGGTGGCCCTGTAACAGTCTTCCAGGTAGAGCCAATGACAAATCAGCTCAGCTCATTTCAAAATGCTGTTCAACTTTTTATCTACCATATTAGGAGGGCCTCACTGACACGCAGTACTGTAGGATACGGTATCTCCAGCCACAAAGGACAAAACTGCGTCCCAGGAGACCTCTCTTCAGTTCCAGGTTCCTAAGTAACATTTGAGAATCTCTGTGCTCTGGATTTTTTCTGTGTGTGTGTGTGCGTGAACATTCAAGTATTTGAACGATCTGAGAAACGTGGAGCTTCTCTCTCCCTGCTCTGCCAAAGCAGAGAAGGGCCGGAAACTGTTTTGTAGAAACTCTCTTTTGTTTCAAGTTATTACTGTTAAAAATAATGCCCCTAGAGCTTGCTGTCTCCTTCCTCTCAGAGTGTCTCCATCTGTGTGTGTTTGCGCATTGAGTATTTCTCTCACACATTGAAATCAGTAGACCCGGAGTAACCTTCATGAAGTAGGTAACATGAGGGCGGTGCAAAGCAGTGGAAATAAACTAGAACATACAAAGCAGCCAGAAGCAGACCTCAGTATACTCAGTGCTGTACTTCTGCTTTGTGCTGCTGCTGTCACAGGAGTTTTTGGGCACCAGTTTAACCCTTTAATGGCCAATTGCTGCTGTCATCTTCTGCCAGTCCGAGCTCTGGAAGTGGTCCTGGCTCTTCCACGCAGCAGGAATTCCAAAGATGCTCTTGCAGGTCATTGCAACTCCAGATACAGTCCAGTGAACTGCAGGGTCAGATTGTAATTAATTTACAGATTGTTCTGTTCAGAACATGGTTGGTTTCCAAATAAAGGTAAAAAAATCAGCGTTGTCATTATAAAGCCTTTTAAAAGGCAGTCACATATTTCCATTGTGAATTCCTTTGGAAATACCTCTGTTTTCTGTGATGCTTTTCACCTGCTTATAGGGGGTGTGAAGATAGTAATGTAGAAGCATGGAGGAATGCTTTATTAGGAGAAGTAAACTGTAATTTTATTATGGTTATGGTCTATTTATGGTTCGTATATTATATGTATGCACTAAAAAAGCCCACAAACTAAAAATACTGTTTCATTAGGAGTTTATCTCAGGGTTGACGTAACTGGTTAATTGCCCAGAACTCCCACTTTATTGAAGTCTATAGCATTTTTGATTAATATCTGGCAAGATGTTTCACTATGATTTTATAAAACAAATTAAAAAGGGAAGATCTCAAGCAGTTACCACCTTAACTGGTATTACTCAGCTAAAACATCCCCAGGAGCATTAAGAGATTTCCCTGAATAAATACAGTAGTATGGAGTCCTTACAGTATGGCAAGTCACGCTTTCACACTGCTAATTGAGTTGATCTGATTGTAATCTTCCTTTTCAGTAGTTCATTTACAATCACATTCCGGGTGGGGAGTGGGGAAGGTTGCTATTTAATGGCTGCTTCTAAGCAATTTTCAAGATGTAAGTATTTTCAGTGATTGTAGTCCCTGAGAAAGAGTGACAGACCAATAGCAGTGAAACTTTCTCTGCAAAGCACAAAGCAGCTTTTTCTTGGTGTGCGTGTATACATACATTTATATATATATTTCCCACACATTTCCACGACTCGGTCTTGGATTCGAAGAGATCACCTCCCTCCTCGGATGAGGAGATCGCCCAGGGCTCAGCGCTTGGGTTCTGCACTGAGGCAGCCGCCGGGAAGAACATGTCACGTTGCAAAGGGTCCGGTCACCGTCCACGCCCGTGCCCAGCCGCCCCCCGCGTGCAGCCAGGCAGCCGTTACCGCTGAGCAGACGCCCCTCATGAGGCGCAGCGCAAGCGCGGCTGCGCACGGCTGTCAGCAGCACGCCAGGCTCCGCCGCTTCCCTTCGCCAGCTGTTTCTGTAAAACCTCCTGGTAAGACTTCAGGGATATAACGCTCGCAGGGCAAAGTCCTGCAGTATTTTTAAAGCCGGCTCAGCCCGCGCCGTCAGGAGCGGCGCCACACTACGGGTCCCTGCGGGCAACGAGGGGAAGCGCCGGGGCCTCCGCCATACTCCGGGTTCCCGCTCTCACACACGGCGGGGCAGCGAGCTCTCGCACCAGGGGCCGCACGTCTCTCGGGGACAGCGGGGGCGGAGCTGCCCGGCGGGTCAGGGACAGGGCCGTGACCCTCCACAGGCCGCAGCGCCTCCTCACCTCACGGCTGGGCAGGGCAGCGCAGCGCTGCGTGGAAGCGAGCGGGCCTCCCACACGCAACGCGGCGCAGCGCCCCCCCGCTTTCCTTCTGGAGAACAGGATTGCCGCGTCGGGAGGGAAGGCAGCCCGCCGCCCTCTGCTACGGGCAGCTGCAGCACCGCCCAGCGCCGCGGGGAGCAGGCGCTGCCGGGACTTGTAGTTGGCGGGGGGAGCGGCTGCCGGCCATGTCAGGACTACGCTTCCCAGCAGCCCCCGCGCTCCCCCGCCACACCGCCTCTCTCGGCCCCAGGCGCGGTCACGTTGTGTTTATCGGCGAGACCCCGCCCTGCCGCGCGAGCGGTGGCGTCACCATCGCGAGCCTCCCTCCCTCGCGCGGCGGCCCCTGTCAGCGGCGAGGCGGGGGCTGCTTAATATTCATGAGGCGCGGGCAGCGCGCGGGGCGCGGCGCCGGGCTCACTCGCGCTCTGCCTGCCTAATGGCGCTCGCGACAGCTGGGGAGCGGGGCTGAGCCGGGCGCGAGGGCACCAGCGGAATGTTCCCCGCCGCGACGTGACCCCCTCGGGACGCGGCGCCGCGCTCCGCTCCGCTCGGCCCTCCCCGCGCCGGGCCGCCGAGCGGCGCTCCCAGCAGGGCGGCGGCGGCGGCATCCCCGGCCCCGCGGGCAATGGAGCCCGCGCAACAGCGAGCGAGAGAAGCCCCGGCGGCGGGCAACGGGCGGGGGGAGCCGGAGAGCAGCTCCCCGGGCAGGAGGAGTCAGGCAGCGCCCGGCGCGGAGAACGGCGTGGAACCGTCGGGCGGCGGCGGGCAGCTGGACGGCAAGGGAGCCGGCGGCCCGCGGCGGAGAAGAGGGGGAGCCGGCGGCTTCGCTCCCCCCGCGGCGCTGGCGGCCGGCGGGACTTTGGCGGCCTCCGGCGGGGCCGGCAACGCCAACTCCCTGCTTTTGCGGCGGGGGAGGCTGAAGAGGAACCTGTCCGCCGCCGTCTCCTCGCCCGCCGCCGCTGCCCCTGCTGCCTCGCTGGGCACCCGCAGCTTGGACAGGAAAGCGCTGCTGCTGAAGCCGCCCCGGCAGCTGCAACCCCTGCAGCCCCCGGAGCGGGACTGGGTGCGGCGGGACTTGCAGAGGGGCTGCGTCCACATCTACGAGCGCCACATGAACTGCTACCTGCGGCCGGTGCTCTGCACCCTGGAGACCACGGCGGCCGAGGTGGCCGCCCGGCTGCAGCAGCTCGGCCACCGGGGCGGCAGCAGCGTGGTGCGGGTGCTGGGCAAGGCGGGCGCGACGCCGCAGCCCCCGCCCGAGCCGGCGGCGGCCCCCGCCGAGGCGCCGCCTGAGCCCGCGGCGGAGGGGCAGCGGCCGCAGTCGGAGGAGAGGCCGAGGAACCGGCGGGGGACGCGGAGCGGGCTGGCCGGAGGAGACTGCGGGGAAGCGGCGCGGCCCGGCCGCTTGCCGCTGGGCGGCAGCGCCGAGGAGAGTGACTTGGCCGTTGGCCGGCCGAGCCCGGCGCCCTCCGACTTCAGCCCCGGGCCGCCGCCGGCCGAGCTGTACCTGGCGGGGCCGCCGCTCTCCTGCCCTTCCCTCTTGGGGGAGCTGGGACCGGCCGGCTCCGACACCGAGAGCTTCAGCCCCAGCGCCGAGAGCGTCTCCGACCGGCTGGATCCCTACAGCAGCGGCGGCGGGGGCTCGTCCTCCTCGGAAGAGCTGGAGGTGGAGCCGGTGCCCCCCGATGGGGTGGAAGCAGGTGCGGGGCCGGGCCGGGGCCCCCCCTGCCCAGGGGAGCTGCCCCCGGGGCGAGCCGGGGGGGCGCCGGCGGGCGCGGCCGGCGGGCGGGAGCCGCCGGCGGGGGCCGCGTCGCCGGGGCCGCCCGCCCTGTACGTGCAGCTCCACGGGGAGACCAGCCGGCGGCTGGAGGCCCATGAGAAGCCGCTGCAGATCCAGAACGACTACCTCTCCCAGCTGGGCTTCCGGGACCTGTGGCGGGTGCAGGAGGAGGGCATGGACTCGGAGACCGGCTGCCTCATCCGCTTCTACGCCGGTGAGCGAGGCGGGGCGGCGACTGGGGGAAACGACCCTTGGGGCGGCGGGCGCGGCCCTTTCCCCTCCCCGGCCCTTGCTCCGGCGGGCGGTGTGGGCGCAGCCCCTCTGCCGGGGCTGTCGCCTTTCACGGGGAAGGAGGTGGCCCGCCGGTGTCGCCGCGCCGGGGAGGGGCCGTGCGGGGAGGTCCCCGGCGGCGGCGGGCAAGCCGGGGTGTTAGCGGCCCTCAGGAGCTCCGGGCTGCCCCGCAGCTGACGCGGTGCCGGGGCAGCCTCCCCTCCCTCCAACGCGCGGGTAATGGAGGTCGCTCTTCCGTTGTTTTCCGTTTCCAGCGGCAGCACTGGGCGTCCGGGGTTAATTCTGCCTTAATCTGCCGCTTTCCCTGGTGGCGAGAGGCGCACCGGTGCCGCTCCTGGGCATGGAAGGGCGAAGGCTGTTTGAAGTGTTCGCAGGGTGTCGACAGCTCACTCAGGGCTGAGTTGAGCTGTGTGCTCCCAGACCGCTAATAACGGAGCTCAGGATAAGGCGGGCTTATTCAGAAGAGAAAAGCTCTTCGCAGTTCTGCTCCTGAAAGAGGTTGCAACTGTGCAGGGTGCACGGATTCCTGAGCTGAGAATGGTGCATGCCTGCAAACAAAATCCTGTACTTTAGCTTTCAGTGCTGTTAGCATTTGGAATCAATTTTTTCCGTTTGTTAGAGTAGCAGGACTTCACTGAGGGACTGAGGCAGTAAGCAAGGGAAGTACACAACTATAAGGCATAGCCTTTGAAAACAGTCTAGTCAAAAGGTTTATAATGAAAAGGCAGAAGCTTTTTAATGCAGCTTTGCTGTTGCAACTTAACAGTACAGAGTGTGGGGAGTATTGGGTGGAAAAGTTAGCTCCCACGTAGTAATTATGCAGCCTTCTGCAGTTTTAGAGAGGTTTAAAAATATCTTGTGTGTCAGTTGAATTGCTTTGTATAAACACTTATCGTAATTTTGGAGCTCCTTGGCTTTTATCTGTACTGTCCATCTCTCCAAAAAGGAGAAATTGTTTAATGTCCAAGTTAGTGTTCAAATACTTAAGAAGTTTTCCTGTGAAATAGGTAAGTGTAGCATCCAAAGACAAGGTCATGCTAGCAAAGCAGCAGTTGCCATCCACTGCCTTGCCTGGTTGGCTGAGCAGACTTGGTCCTTCACTGAACCGTGAGAATTCAGTGCTTTAACTCTGAAAAACATGGAGATATTTCTTTTGAGCGAATTCTGCTGAATGTCGAATAGAGGCAGTAATGGCGGGGTGGGAAGGTGAGCAGTGAGCTGGATAAGTGCCCTTCTTTATTCAGAACGTGGGAGTTGTGGGGAGTGGTCAGTTCACTGTTTCTTCAAATTTCTTGGTCTGTTGTATAATGACCCCACCATAACGAGTGCAGAAGTGGTATTAATTCAAGGGATTTGAAGAAATAAGTTAGATATGCTGGGGTCAGAAAGGAGCTAAACTATTTTTTTTCAGATTATAATCATGGTCTGCATGATTCTCTGCTGTGCTGTTTAGAGTGGAAGTCAGGAGGTGATGCTGGAAAGGATGTTGCTTCCTTTAGTTCCAGTCCTACAGTTACACGGGGATGCACAGACTCATTTTAAAATGGAACAACCATGTGCCTCCTTTCCTAGTAGGATGTGTTCTAAAGAAAACACAATCAGAAAACGCAGCCGAGTCTTACGGTGAAGCCTCTTTGCATGCAAGTTTTTTTTTTATGCATTAGATGATTAATTCTGTATGTTAAATGCAGATGTTCCAACTCTGTTTTATTGCAGTGTCTAATGTAGCTCGTGCATTCCGGACTTCCTTGTACAAAACTACTTAATAGAAGTGTATTTTTATAAGCATATGTAGGATTAAATTAATGCAAATTTCTTACGCAAGTTCATATGCTAAGAAGTATGCCTCTGTACTTCAAAAGTTAAGTGTTTTTTGAAATCCTTATCTCTTTGAGGGGATCTGTGATCAACATCTAAACCACCTCTGATCAGGTGCGTGTAGCAGAATGGTTGCAGCATCTAATGCGCCAGACCAGCCAAAAACAGCAAAGAAAATATGACTGACATGTAACCACACTGATTTTATGTAACTGTCTTGGCAAGTTACCTCAGCTTCCTTATTTTATCCCTCCTGCCCCTGAAGATGAAAGGAAGGGGAGACACTTGAAAAGAATACACATCAAATTAAACTGTAAAGGGGAGTGGTTTTTTGGCCTCAAAGTTAAGGTGTTTTGCTTAGAAGAAGTACCTTTTTTATAAATGATCCTCCAGGATCATACCCTAAGGAATGCTTTAAACCAGTGATTTCCTGTTTGCGTGGCACTCCATTGGTTTAAGCAGCCTGGCTTGTCCCAATGGATACAGAACCACTGGCATCTCTATCCTTGTAATTTCCTGCAAGTTGTCTCGCTAGGATTTGGTGATCTTGGTCTTATAGTGATGTAAAGTGGCATAAACCTAGGCTGGATTTGTTGCTTTGCTTCTAAAAAGAATTCTTTCACCTAATCCCCTTGCAGTAGGGAGAGAAGAAGAAAAGCATGGTGGTGACTTCTGGGCTTTTTTTGTTTATGGGGATAGGCAGTTTTAAGGCTGGAAGATTGCTGTATTGAAACTTCACATTACAAATTCCAAATAAGATAAGATTATACAGCCAATTATTTTAGTGATTACTGTAGGCTGGTAATTTTTCTAGTTGTGGAATCTGGAAAGTACATATTTTAAAAAAATGCTTGGAGAACTGCAGAGGATCAGGATTTTTCATGACTATAAAAAACCTTTCTTAATAAGTATCAGTCTACAAATATTCTGTAAATGAAATATATGTTCTTCAAATGCAGAATTCCAAATTTAAAACCCCCCAAAACGCGGCACTAAGAAGGCAGAAGTGCTTCCTGTATGTTGCTTTGGTTCATTTCCAAACGTGATTAGTGCATCTTTCTTTTGGTATCTCCTCTCCTTTTCTTACTCTGGGTGTAGGTGTGGTTGATTTCTTCAGTCACTTGACTCTGAGCATTAAACAGGTAATACCGTTGCTAAAACAAAACCCCTACAGATTTAAGGGTCTGATCCCATTCCCTGTAACATTGGTTTGAGTAAAACTGGGCATTAGTGACTGGTCATGCATATCAGCTTTTCTCTCTGTTGAAATCTATCTCAACAAAATATACTGTCCTCGAAGTATTGAAATACTTAATCTCTATTTAAAACGATATGGTTAAATAGCTTTCCACTGAGATATTATGTTACTGAGTTATGGAACTGTATAAGAATCCGTAGTGCAATTACAGTCATGATATTGTCGCTGGGAGACCGATTAGGTCAGACTTACTAAACTATTCCTAAACCCCTAAGAGTGGCTGTGATCCAGAAGGCTTCTCGCAAACAAGTTATAGTATTCCTTATTGCTCTGTAAAAATAGTTTTTGTAAAACATAAGTTGTCCTAGTGGCCTTGGCTTCTCTATAATTTGCATGTAGAAGGAAAAATAGACTAACATACTGGTCTCGTTAATTTAAAAACTGCAAAACCGCTTATTTGTTTTGAGACTTTAGATCAAAAACAAGCATGGAATCTCATGCAGTGTGGTGTTCTGGAGCATCTGCATGGCAGGGTGTGTGAGTAACATGATCTTGATCTTGAAGACTGGGTCAGTACAATAGGTGTTTGAGGCCTTTTTGTTTTACTACTGAAAGGTGATCTTAATTGTGATTCTGGCACTTGGCCACAATTAAATTCTCTGCTTTTTGATGTGACATAGGGCTTCTGCACCTGCTGGTGTCATCAAATATGACACTTCAGTAGATGATTGCCTATAGGCAACTAAGAAATGCCAGATGTAATTACTGGTGTTAATTTTGCAACTGGCTGTCAGATTTTATTTGAGAAGAGATGCTTTTTGCTCATGTG
Source organism: Streptopelia decaocto (assembly GCF_964273445.1). Classification (NCBI taxonomy): domain Eukaryota; kingdom Metazoa; phylum Chordata; class Aves; order Columbiformes; family Columbidae; genus Streptopelia; species Streptopelia decaocto. The sequence goes on from NC_138655.1 coordinate 87,120,528, forward strand.
GCCTTTCAGAAAGGTGTGAGGAGGAACGAATTCAGCTTTGTCTTAAAGTTCAATAGATGTTGGTCTGTCCAGTATGAAGACAAGGATGGGAAAATCTCTTGTCAGAATCCATCACAGTGATCTAAGCAGTTGTTTAGTTGTGTTGTTTTTTCTTTCTTTTTTTTTTTTTTTTTAAGTAGGGTCACACTAAGACTTCTAGGTATGTGGATGGAAACGTGTTTAGATGCATGCCTGCTTTTGCATGAAAACACCATAGGTCTGGCAGTGCTGAGCTTTGTGGAATGTGACATATATTGAATTGCTAGCTGCTTGTTGTGTGACTTGGTGAATAACTCAGTTCAGCTATTTAATACATAAGTAAACTTGATTTAAGATACGTAAGGGCCGTTAAGGGTGGAAAACGTGCCAAAGACAGACCTGTTTCTTAATTGAGGGTAGAACAGCTGTGCCATAAAGAGCTTCTGCTTTTAGAGCCCTGGCTTAGTTCTGAAATCCAATATCTTATTTAACATGAAATAAATTAATTCATATTAATGTGAATGGATTTTTTTTTTCAGATGTGATTGGAAGAGAGAGGTCTCTTTGAGCTTGTCTGAAACAGAAAGGAAAGACAACTTCTCCCTAGGGCTGCCATGATCTTGATTTTTTTTTTTTTTTTTCTTCCTAATGTGACCTGGATGTACATTCTTTTACCTTGTAATCATTTATGTGTTGGCACCTCCTGCAAAGAGAAGTAATACCTAAAACTTTCCGCTCTGGGAAGCTATCTCATTTCAGTTAACTTAGCGTGTTTAAACCCAAACTTGGTCTTTGATGGGACCCAAGCGGTGGAATTTCTAGTCCTGTTCCGCAGGAAGGTTGGAAATGCCTGCGGGGGTGGCGTTGCCTTTCTCCACCTCTCCATGTGCATGGCCATTTGCTTATCTCCTCACCCTCGGAACAGGGTCTTTCTAAGTAAGGCAGGCAGCTTTTCGAGGCTCTGAGGGTGCTGTGACTGCTCCTCCCGTGCAGGAGGAGCCGTGCAGATAGTGTTGGAATGCTGGCGAAACCGCAGCTCAGCTTTGGTATGTGACAGCTGTTGAGTACAATGGTTTCTGCAACTTTTAAATTCCGTTGTGCTCCTGGCTAGCATCCATAATTTAAGTATGTGTGAAGTACCAACACGGGAGATTTCAGTGTGATGTACATGAGAGTTACTATATATACACTAAGTATGTAGTACCAAAATTGGTACACCCAAGAGGTGAATTTCCTCACTGCTGCAGCATGGAATGCAGCATTCTCTCTTTTTTTTTTTTTTTTTTCTTTTTATGTATTTTGATACAATTCCTCCTTCCATGTCTCACTCACTATTTCCCTAATTTTTTTTTAAACTCTGCATAAACATCCTCTTGGTGATGGAAGTGCTGATATACCTAAAAGCCCTTGTGCAATAAAAACATCCATCTGTTCTGTTAGGACACTGACAGACTGTGCTGCATTAGAAGCACTATGTGGTTCTTGGGAAGATACTACTTAATAGTACAGAAAAAGGAACATTTATTTGAAACGGCATTAGCAACTGGTATGTGCTTCTTCACTACCAAAAACTACTTTGTTTTATAAAACAATATAAATAGAGATTTCTTTACTGTCCAAGCAATCGTCTGGAAAAGAACCTGGTATTAAACATTATGTCTGAGGAGGTCAGTTTGGGAAATGTATGCATGCAGGATTCCATGGAATAGAATCTTAGAGATGGAAATCTTAGAGTACTACTTGTTACACTGAGCTGTTTAATTTGGAGGGAACCTGTGCCTTGCATGCTTAAAGCTACATTTAAGGATGGTCATCTTGAATTAACTGTTTAAGCTATTAGTATTTTGATTTAAACAATTAAAAAAATGAAAAAAAGTGAAGACTGACTTGAGGCTTTCTACTTGCCTTAGGCAGTAGAAGCAAAGACACTTTTGACTTAGTCTTCAGTGTTTCATTATTTCACTGCTTGTGGAATGTGGCACACTGGCATTTTAGGGCAGATTAATCTGCATATGTGCTTGTTTTCAGCTTCCCATGACTCAAATTTATTGCTCTGTTTTAGACCTTTTTCTCAAATGAGGATTTGCACTCTATTAAGGCTTATGTCTGAAGTAGCCCTGTAGTAACTTTATTCTTTGGCCTAGAGAACTCAGTGTTGCTTTTACCTGTGAGATTTTGTTTGTTTGTTTGTTTGGTTGGTTGGTTGGTTAGGTATCTATTTTTTGGCGGGAAATGGTTCAAATGGAATAGACATTGATGCTTGGAGTCAGTTGCAGTTTGTGTGGGGAAACTAAGTAAAAGGGGTGGGGTGTGGTGTTCTCTCTTGTTTTGTAAGCTTCTCTGTCTTGGCCATGCGATTCCAGCTTGTTTTTTTCCTTCTCAAAGATATTTGAGAGAAATGTAACCACCCTTTATAAGCAACTAAAAAGTTTTAAACTCACTGAAAAATGAATGTGTCAGCTTTTTCTAGACTTGGCTCTAAAATTGGAATTCTGAAACACTAAGCTTTTCACAAGATACTGAAGAAACTTCATAGGAAGACAATGTCCTCATCTTCAAAAAATAATCAATAACCTCTTGTTTATGATAATCACCTGTGAGACAGGAAACCCAGATTAAAATTCCAACTGTTTGGTACTGACAGATGAGTATAGATTTGAGGTAGTTAAGCTCTGCACATTTTGTGTCAAAGTTTCTGGGGAAATTCTACATTTTCAGGTTCCTGCTTCACTTAGAAGTGCCTTGCTTTATTCTTTGTGTAAATTTTGCCCTTCAAATAGCTTTTCTAGACACATGAGTTAGCTGCAGCATTACCTTTTTGGAGAGAAGAATTTTTACATTTTACACTATAAAATAATTTGTATTTGCTGTAGAATATTTTTTTTTCCAATTAGGCTGGCATTTATCCAGTATGATATCTTAACATGGATACCATTTTCCAAAAATAACTGGTGGCAAATTTTAATTGAACATTTTCCAACTGATTGTTGTTAAATACTGAAGCCATCTTGGGTATTGCAGAATTTTAAATCCAAGTCCTGTTCTTTATGATATATTTTAATTGACTCTTAATTTACTTTTTAACATATGTACGCTATATGATAAAATGTTACATGCAAAAAATAGATTTCACTTGCCTATTGGAATGCAGCAGCTGTCCTAACAGCACGGAATGGTGCATGTGGGTTGTAAATGAATAACAATATTGTGTCCCGCTGAAATTCTATTCAGGATTTCGGGTAGGCAGAATTAATAATAAAAGTAGCTTTCTGTGGTGTCCATGATGGCATACCCATTTTGGTATATACTTTTTTGAAAACCAAACCAAAAAAAGGTAGTGGCAATAATTGCCATTTTGAGTCTGTCTAAGTTGCCATGTCTGTGGTCATTGCCTCCACTGTCACATAAAATAATTTAATTACGTAAGTTGATAGTCCACGTTTTTTATGCCAGTTGCCACAATGGGGATTCCTCTTGCTTCCCTGTTTAGCTAACTAGCTAGTCCTGACTCTCTGGGTCTCATGGCTGAGACTTTCTGCTCCTGTGGTTGTGGTGAAAATATGTAGAAGAATGAAAATGTTGGAGGTGTTTGTGCTTCCCCCCCGTCCAAATTATTTAAGGAGCAAAATTTGTTCTTTGAAGAACATTGGATGTAAAAATGACAACTGCTAAATGTGGAAGTGAGACCTCCTGGAGTGAGGAGTCATTTAATTTCACAACATAGCATACTATTCTTTGAAACATTTTCTGTTGATGGGGAAGTAAAATTTCTTCCATCTGGCTTTTGACTTATTTGGAGGGATGCTGAAAATACTTACTGCCCAGCTAACTGTGTTCCTCGTTTTGACAGCTAACTATTTATGTATTGATCTAAAATACCAAGTTTCGGGGGATTTTTCTCTCCAGTTTTATCTAGCTTAGTTCTCAGTGTAGAAGGAAAATTAAATTGTGTAAGTGGAGAAGATTTTTAAAGTTTGACTCAACATTTTTTGTGGGTCAGAGTTAAATTTGGCCCTTTACAGGGTCTTAGTTGTTCCTGGTCTTGTCCTATGGCAACAGGAATCTTCAAGCTAACTTCACTGGTCTCTGAATTGTATTCATAATTCTCAAAACCCCGTAATAGCCACATGAACTGGTTCCTCTCATCTGCAAGCACTCTAAGTGCCCTGCCAGCTTATTTAAATAAAGACAAAGCAGTGGGCCTTGGTCCAAGGGGTAACGAGGAGCTGGAATGCCTTTGAAGTTCAGGACCCTGGGCTGTAGGTGCCATTTACATAAACCTCATTATGTAATCTGAATGCAGTTTCTTTTCCTGTTTGTTTGATTTATAAATCTTTGTGTCCAGGAGAAAGAGATAGTAAGACCTGTAATTAAGATAAGTAGCAGGCCACTCCTTTTCTGAATGCATGCTCTGGTGAGGAGAGAATTTTAGATGCCGCATTAAGGGTAGAACAAAATCTGTGATTCAGACACCTTCAGTTGATGAGAATAATACCAACTCCTTTCCTTTGAAAAAGCTGCATGCTTCTTTAAACAATAACTATGCCTAGTTCAACCTATTATTTGCTTTAAAATAGATGATACAGAAAAGCTTAAAGTTCTTACTAGCATCAAGTTTGCTTTTATATAAGTCACAGATTGTCTTCATCTAAGCAGCTCTCATCAAGCTACCTTGAAACTAGCAAGTTTCTAAGTAGACATGAGTTTTCTGATCAGAATTGCATACAATGCCATTCAGTTGCCCTCAAACACTTGCTTTTTCTTCCTGTCTGGTCCTCTCCAGCCTTTTTTTTAAAGCAGATAATAAGCAGTAACACTGGGTTTGTGATAAAGAGCACCGCAAGCAGCAGAGCTGACTGCAGATGCAATCTACTTGCTCATAGGATGATTGGTCAGATCTACCACTGTCTTCTTATCACCAGTTATTTTATGATTATTGACTCAAATTGTAAGTGATGGAGGAACGTATTTTTCCTTCTCCTGTGTGTTACTTGGTGGGACAGACAGACCTCTAGGGGACAAGAGTCTCCGTTAGGAGTCATTTTATTTATGAGACTTAATTGTGTCTGAGACAATGTACTATTATATTAATTTTTTGCTTTCTGTGTCTACGTATATTTGCTCTCATGCTATAAAGCTTGCCTGTTGGAATAAAAAAAGTTAATGACAAAACCTGTTACAAATTAAGTAGTGGAATGCCTGGGAGAAGGCTGGTGTGTGTAATGTACTGACATGGATGGGCTAGGGACTCTTAGTTTCTTCTGGTACCAGTATTATGTGGCTACAAACACAAAGGCAAGATAGTTTGCAGGTTGCAAGTGGAATGTTTCTCAAAGTGAGGTTAATCGTGTGTGTGGGAGATGCAATTTAACATTTCAGAAATACCAACAGGAGCTTGTTGAAAGCTGTGTAGCATGTAATTATACAAAAGGTTTTTCTTCCCTGTTTTGGTCCTGGAGTTGAGGATTTTTAATGTACTGTCTTGGTTAAAAGTGTGGAGCTCTAAATATGGTTGCGTGGATTAAAAATTCAATGGTTAGAAGTAGACCTGCGTTTATAGCCTTTCAGGGCAAGCATTTAACTTCTTTGTCTTGGGAGTTCTAGCTGATAAAAGAAAGGACTGGCCAAAAATGAGAATCTGAAGTCTTTGAAGTGTCCAAGTGCTGTGAAGCAGCTGTGGATGTGTCTTATCTTTTTATTTTTTTGGTGGCATGGAAATCATGTCCCTTATCTGTATCAACCAAAATAGAATCTGTAGTCTGTATATTCTCTGTGAATAAACCAAAGATTAATGTGATACATTTCACACTATTAAATATAGAAACTACTTCCATTTCATAACTTCCAGAACAATGGTATCATCTGTATAAGTATATTAATTCCCTTTAAGATTAGACTATAGCACTGAGAACTGCTTGGTTCGTGTCTCTTTAATCTTCTTAATCAAATGACAACTTTAATTCCTGCTAATATGAGAAGAGTACATGAAATTATTTTACTTTGTTTTGCTTTATAGATTCTATCTTAGAAGTGTCTGTTGTAAGAAAAAATCTTTTGGAATATTTCTTTTCTGAATCCATGTGATAAAAGATCCTAATTTATTTTGCAGCTTCCAGCTTTTTCCTTCATAATTGAAACTTAAAATCAAAATACATTGATCCATATCGGTAGATATTGTAGTACAAAGACTAAGATGCTTTGTAGCCTGCAGTGGATTAAGTCATGTTCCTTCTGTCAGTGTCAAAATTAGTGTTTCTCTGGATAAAATGGTCTACTAGAGCCTGGGGTATCTATTGTATTTAATTTGCAACACCGAGTGGGGTGTGATCCTTTGTGTAGTGCTCCACTGGAGTGAGAGCAGTTTTCAGTACCACTTGCTGCTTCGGTATTGCGTTAATAGTTCAAGTTCCTGGCAAATAACTGATATTAGTTACAATGTGGAAACGGGGGTATGCAGATTTGCAGAATGCACAGTCTTGAAACTGTCAGCAGATTGCAAAGCATAGATCAACTGTAGATCCTTCTAGCCTAGAATATGCAGCTAAACTCTTACTTTTTCCATCCTTTTTCCTTCTGGAAGTTTTCGGGCATTCTTGGCTGCACTTGCCAGCTCACCCACTTTGTACAGTTTTAGTCCTCTTGAAGATTTTTAGGGGTTTTCTCTGCAATATTCATTTGTCAGTACAATTCTTTGTGTTGATTCCCTCCCCCTGTCTCTGTATATATAAGGCTATGTGTGAAACAGTACCACTAAGTTACTTGTGGAGAAGAGCATTTATTCTAGCATGGCTAACGTGAGGCTACAAAAATGAATAAACAAAATTCTCTCCAGAAACTCACAATGCATAGTGGTGTATCTTAACAAGGTAAGATGAGGCAAGGATGTAGTCAAAGGAGATAAAGAGAGCAGAGTCTTAAAGGGGTTTAAGATGTGTTTTACCTTTATATTACAGAAAACAGCATGTGAAAAGGTTTTGTTTGTTCTTCACCCAGCACTGCATCTGTTGTGAATGTAGGATTTTAAGAGGCAAAGATTGTGGCCTGCATAATGTTCTTAAAATGCTTGTCTATTAGAAGAATTTGTAAACTGGTTATGAAAGAAAGGAAAAAGGCTAATCTTGCATAGTAAGACTTATGGCTGACCGTAGAAGAGTTCATGCTGTTACAGCGCTTGAACCTAAAATTGGATATACTGTATCTTTAACATTAGCGTGACTTGTAAACAGTGGTATTACATCTGGCACATCCATAAGGCTTACGGTTTTTAGGAATGCATACAGTAAACGTGGAAGAGATTCGACATTTGGCACTGTTCTTTTGCTTGCAGTCACCAGCTAAACTAGGCAGGATCAACAGGTTAAGTTAAAAAAATGCAGTTACCAATCATTGTCTTTTCTGAATTATGAAGGAAGGTACTGCTAAGGAATATGATATAGGGCAAGTCTGGTCTCCTCTTGTAGCCCTGAAAAAGGACAGATTCCTGATATGCAGATTCTGGGAACTCAGTGTGCAGACTTCTGTCCAGGAGAGATTCCATATGTGTACTCGTCACTGGTAAATGCAAGAATAGCTGTAATTTTGATAGGGGCACACTGTTCTTGCATCTATACGTTGTCTTTGTTCTGTGAGGTTCTTAACCATATTTCACTTAAATAACTGGTGAGTTGCCTTTCCAGATACGGTATTGTTACTTCAGGTTTGTTTGGCAAACCCTAATCAGAGATGTTACATGACGCTCTCTTCAACAGGCCCGTTGGCCATTGTGCCTTGGCACTCTATGGGTTTTTGGTGGCACTGGCTCTTTTCACATTGAGATTTCACTTTTGCTCAGATCTTTCTTGCTCATATCCACTATTTTTCTAAATGTATAGGGCATGTACTCAGTTGAAAATTGTTTGAGCCTTTCTCTGTAGACATACCTATACTGCTTTACAGCAAAATGTGTTGGTATGCAAAGACAGCTGGAGACCAATGTCTAACCTTCATATATAATGTAGATGCTGTCCATACCAAAACAAATCCTGTAGCATTAAGTTAATACCCACTAATTTTTTCATAGCAGGAGTGTCTGAATATAGCAGTGTCATCATCCATAGTAGCAGGGAAGTCGTACAATATCCTTATTTCCTTAATGAAAGATTAGGCAAACCTTGTCTTATCATTTATACATAAACATCCCATTTTGTTGTTTCAGATTCTCTTGAGCATCTATGCACCGGAGTTACTCTTTTCCTTTTAGTAACTCATGCTTAGGAGAATATACCTCCATGGGACTGTCTGCAGACAGGCATGATTGGCTGCTTTGATTTGAATGTGAATATTGGTTTGCCTCCCTTTTTTGTTAGTGAAAAGCATGGTTGCAGTTAGTTATAAGTTGCATTAAGCCATGTTGGCATGACCACTAATCTGAGTGTTTCAGTATGATTTAAATTGATGGATGGCTGTCATCTTTGTGGCAAGGCACAAGGATGCTGCACTGGTATCAGTAAAGGTGTTACGTGCAACAGGCTGAGTTCCCAAATCGTAATCAGGGCTAGCAGAACTGTAAAAATGAGTTCACTGTGCTGTGGGTTACTGTAATCTTCCCCACTATCTGTTATTCTCACTCTATTCATTTTCTTGCATGTATGTGAGGCTGTTGAGAGATTTGGTGAGAAGCAGTGTTCTCAGTAAGAGGAAACTGCTTTGATTTTGTTTCCTAATAACCTGTAAGGCAAATTGCTGAGTGCATTCATTCCGTGCTAGTTATAAAGGGAGGGAAGGTTGCACATGGTTGGAAAAAAGCAGAGTTTTTGTCATCTCACTGTTTGCTATCTGTAGTTACTCTTATTAACGTGTATGCTTTAATTTTTACTGAAGGCAGTTGAAGTGAGATGACGGTTAGAATGCTGACACGTGAGTGCATCTGGTCAGGGGTTGAAGGTACAGCGGTAAATACAGTTGTAGCTTGCCTGCGAGTGTCACGCGTTTCCCAGTGAATGAAGAGTGAAGGTGAAAAACGTGAGATGAAGAAGCAGCAGTGTGGTTTGTCTGCAGACTAGCTGATGAAGGCTCTGGCCACAGGCAGAGCAGCGATCTGCCATGGTCGCCAGCTCTGCCGGCTGCTGGCAGGAGGGTGGTGGGGACACGGTCCTGAAGAGAGGAGAAGGTTTCGGCAGAGCCACTGGGGCTGTCTGTTCCACACAGGCACTGGGGACAGGGTTTCTTTCGTATGCTGTCTAATAGATTCAGCCTTTTATTTTATCATATAATTAAATAACTAAGCCTTTGTGAGGCTCCTGAATTCCTTTAATTTAGCGGCAGTACAGAAGCTGAATTCAGAGCATTCATGGGCCTGTACTATCTCCCTGACTACTTGCCAGGTCTATTCATGCTGTTCTGAGTGCAGGAAGTTCTCACATTCATTCAGGGTTGCGGGGTGGGGGGGTGGGGGTGGAAGGCGTTGTGTGTTTGGCTTTATTTATTTATTTAAGCAAGGGAAATGCTTATAAGGAAAATTCTTCAACTATTCCCTTGGACCAATTTACCAACTGTTAATCTGTGAGTAAATAATGGGAACGGTTTATACACTTGGCAGCTCTTGAGAAAAAGCAAAGAATCGTGAGAATTTCACAGTCCACAGCCCCAAGATAACTGAATACTTTGGTATGTTGGGATTTGTCTGAACAGGGATAGACCAGGACTTTTTTGTTAGAACATGTAGCCTCATACATTCTGAAGTACCGAGTTTGATGAGGAAAACTTTACTCTGGCATGTGGTAGCTGGCTACTTATACTTGTTCAAGTTAAATAATTCTTTGTCTGCTGGACTTTATGCTCTAGCTGATATGTTAGTCGTCTTTTACAGACCATTACTAATGCTGTGTTGAGGAGGGGATGAGGAATTGCATTTGCTGCCTCGTGAGGAGGGAAGGTGGTAACAGTGGCTTTCCTTTGCTTCAAGGGAAGGGTAAAGAGAGGACAAGAAGGTGAAACAAAGCTGAGAAAGCAATGACTAAATCAAAATGAGTACAGAGGAAGTACAAAATGCTTTACAAACTTAAGCATGCATTTCACTTCCTAGGAACTGTCCCACATCTCTAATCTGTGGTATCTAATCTTTATAACTAGATACCACAGTGACAGATAGAACTGACATGTGTAAAGGGCACAGGAGAAAGGAAAGTGACTTCTCAGTGTGGGTTTTTTGCTGGTAGAACTGATGCATTGTGGGAAGTGTGCAGCCATCTAGGATGAGTATAGCAGGTATTCCACAAGTCACGTTTTCACCAAAACAAACAGATTTGGGGTAGTACTGACTCTCCTGTAGAGCTTGTGTTCACTTATAAACTTCTGTATCTGGATCCTCTGTTGCAAAATGGAAAGAGAATTGCTTGACAGAACAGTGGCTATACACCATTTGGGAACTATGAATGAGCAGGGAAGTCATAGCTGAAAATGTTTTTATGCAGACAGTGAGTTACATCTAACCTGTTCCATCTGGAAACTGAATTGGAGCTGGGGAACCCAAAATTCGTTTCTCTGGCTCATAGGATGTGCTGAAGTACAAATTTTTATGCTGGAATATAAAACTTGCAAGCTGATGTGCCCTTACAAATAATGTTTTAAACTTAAGTTACCTTAAGGCTAAGTAATCACCTTTATAACATTCCACCTTTATGAGGATCCTGGCGTGCATGGGACTTAGTGATTCCCCTGCTATGAGACTTAATTTGCTACTTTGATATTGTCCTATAACTTCCTGCTCTTCTGAAAACTGAAATGGGTTTTTGAGTTGCATTCCCTTCCTGTGTAATTTTTACAAGTAAAAGCATTGCTCTTATACTCTGACACGGAGTATTTGGGCTCATTTTGCCCTTTTCTCTTTCTGTCCTCTAGCTTGCAAGTTTTAGAGATCAGTCTGAAATCCTCTTCATGAGATTAAAAGTGTTGTGAATGAAGTAGTTTTCTTAAGGCACCATGGTTTCTGGAATCACGGTCTGTTAAGAACATTTACGTATGGATTATGGCACATGTTACCACACGTGCAAATGTGGAAGTAATGCCAAATGTCTGGATTGTTCTGCCAAAAACAAGGAAATAAGGAGTGTAAAATTACTGCCATTGGTTAGCCTTTTCATATTGCTCTTTTTTTTCTTTACTTTAAAACTATGAGTTTTGATGTCTGTTTCGTATTACAAGTAATGGTGCTGAATATCTTTGGCAGCTTTTTCCTTTTAGAACAGCTTACCATTTTAAGCTATAGAAGTACTGTGACAGCTTTGATTTTTACAGATTTGTATTAAAAACCTTCTGCTTGCCTATATGTATAAAATTATATACTAGATATAAGAAGTTTTCAGTCTCTTCAGAGTTTAGAAGGTCATTAATTAAACTTATTTTGTGAACTCAGTTTCATAACAAGACAAAAAAGTATATGGAAGCACACATTTGCTTCAAGGATAGTTTTCTGTGTTTTTTGGTTTTTTTTTTTTGTTTTTTTTTTTTTTAACAGCTTGGGTGAGTCCTTAGCAAAATGGAGATAAATATCATCAGCTATTCCACATGTTCTTGAGTGGTGGAGGAGGGGAGCATGTCACTTGAGGGAAGGTTTACAAGTTAAAACTCCTGTTGCCAGGCAGCCCAAGAAGTGAGTTGGCATCACTTGGAAATGAGAGCAAATTGTGGGCTGATGTTGGAGCAGAGTGGACAATGGAGAAATAGAGAAAATGAAGATAAACTTGGCTGTTTTTAAATTAGCTTGTTTTCCGCTTCCAGAATACAAACCATTAAAGAGAAGGTCACTGTCTTTGAAAGTCTAACTGTATTGTGAGTAATAGGAGAGCTGGGCTACACGGAAAGTGTAATTCCCTTCCCTTTTTTATTATTGTAGCATGTTGTGGCGAGTTAATGACTGCTGTTACAAAATGGGGTGTTTGAACATGTGTAATTGTACTGTTGCTCCTCCTAGCTGTAAGAGTTGTGGGTAGGTGAAAGCTCAGGAGTCACCCTTTCTCCTCTAATGCCAAGTTTAGCTTCTGGCTTATGTGAGTTGAGCATTTGCCACAAGATGCTTCACACAAGACATTACCACCTGTAAGGACCAGTCTCCATGAGATTGTGGTGTTTCCTCTGCCTGTCTGATCTGGCATTAGGGACCCATCACATTGGTAAACCAGCAAACACCTTGTAGATGAACTTTACACATAAAAATGTCTTGGTTTTTAATGAAAGACACTTCTTGCCTGTCTCCTTTTCCCACCATGAGTGGTGTAGGATTTGGTCTGTTGGAACATATGCCTCTTGTCAGCGTGCGTGTGTTTAGCAGAATGTTGTAAGATAGTAATTAATGTTGTAGCCATCATGTGAATGGAAAATATTTCTGCAAACATGTCTATATATCTAGATACTTAAGAGGATAAAATTAGGCTTTGGAATTTCCCTCTGGTCCTGTTTAACTTAGTCAACCCTTAGACCCATTTTATTATGATAATAATGGTTATCTGCCCTTGCTTTACTTTTAGTATCAATATTGCACTGTCCTTTGCAAGAGCATAATGTGCAAACCAGTAGCAGTTGGTGCAAATCAGGACAGTCAGATGGAGGTTATGTTGTTACTTTCTGTCATCTGGCAAATTTCTGTCATTTCTTCAGTTTCCTTGTGAGTTTAAGAACTGTTGTGGTGGTTGTGTAGCACCTTTCTTGAAAATGTTTTAATATTTCTACTTCAAACCTTGAAAGTTGGAAAGTACAGTACTGTAGGCATATATTAATTCACTGGTGTTCAGTGTTTGCATTTTATAATGAGTATCAAAGACACTGATTTAGCTGGGACTCTGGCTTCTCCTAGGATTCTTGTGTCCACACAGGATAAAACTTAACTGTATAATCTTACTGATACAACAGTGCTGTTTTCTTTTGGTTTACATATTTTTGTGGGAAAAAAAAAAACTGTGTAGGCAACTCTAGTGGATACACTACGTTGTCTGCTTTTATTTATTTTTAAAATTATGTTTAACTTTTGGTTAAGTATCTTGACATGAAAAATTATTTAGGAAAGCTTTGGGGTAGATGTCAAAATTTGTGGCACCTGGTCCTTTCCCCTCCATATTGCTGAAAATTGTGGGCAACTTTGTTTTAGTACATTTCTTCCATAGTTGTGATCTCAATACTAGGGGGGAAATGGTGAATTGCTTTATCTCTCTTCCCATTTATTGTGTTATTTCATGTCTAGCAGTAAGCATTCCACAAAGTAAAAAAGAGGTAATGCTCTCTTGTTCAGCAATTGAATAGCGCAAAAAAAAATGAGGCGACAAGGTGGTGTTTTCCAATGGTTACCTATGAAAGAGAAAACATGATGGTTTGACAGAGCAGTGGCAGCCACAAGCAAGGTGGATTCCAGATGGCTTGGGTAAAGCGTGAGTGTGATGAGAGAACAGTCTCTCTGGGCTGTACACACCAGCTTTGATTGCTGCAAATGCAAGCACTGAAATCCTTTGTCCCAAGATTGCTCGAGTGCAAAGTTCACATACTGAAGCTTTTCACCCAGTGCGTCTATGATGCGTCTTTCTGCATCTAGAACAAGTATTCCTGCAAGTCGCAGGAATGCTAACAGAAAGCTAACTTCATTGCTGCACATAAAAAGGAGGAAAACATGTAGTAGAAGCATATTAGTCTTCATCTGGCTTGCCCTTCATAAGCAATATTTGCAAGGGGGGTCCTTGCATCATGTTCAGTGCAGCCACCTGTTGTATTATTGCTCCTGCTACTCCCAGGGTTCTGGCTGGGGTTTTTTGTAGCTCCCTTAGTAACCTCTGGGCTTGTGTCCCGTTGGGAGTTCTGTCTTGGAAGTTGGGGGAGCAAATGCTTGTGAGGTGGAGATTTTTCTTTCTTCTCTCCTGTACCCCCACATTTTATGACACTGACATAATGGGAAGTCACAAGAGCAGGAGCCTTTTAGTTTCTGTGGAATGCGGGTGGGCAATGCTACGAGCAGCAGCGTTCCCCTATCACCCGAGGAAACCTTCCAACAAATTGGCAGGGTGCTGTGCCATGCTGCTGCATGGTTGTCTAACGCAGTCAAGCATTCTTGCATTTAAACTTACCTCTGTCCAGAGCTGTGTTCAGGTTGTGAGTATTGACATAGATGTTTGATGTGGCTCTGATTTTGGAATTTATAATAGTTTGCATTGGCAAGTTGCTAGGCTAAATAATCTAAAACTTTAATGGCCGCAAATCTCTTGTTTTAATAAAACTCTCAGCCTCATGTTAGCTTCTAATCCAGTGTGCGATTAGTTGCAAGGTATCATTGGAGCACTTTTCCAAAGTCTTAATTTGCAGGCAAATCAAGTTGTTGCTTGAAGCACTCAGCTATTTCTTTCCTTCCACTTCTGCCTGAAAAAAAATTTAGATTTTGGAACATAAAGATTCTAAGTGTAAAATTTAGAAGAAAAAATGGAGGAGATGGGAGGCATTTGACAAGCAGAAATTACTTCAGGTTTCTAATAAAACAGAAAGAAAACAAGTCTTCTTTTAACATATTTAAGCTTGGTTCTTGCCTAGCGTCATAACAGGCTCAGTAAACCCTACTGATCAAGTATGTTATTCTAATTTTTGTACACTTTAAACCTTAATCAGACTTCAGAGCATTGCTTTCAAGCTCAGAGGCAATTATCTAGATTACTGAGATTAAATATTTGTGATTGTTGGAGTTTTACCACAGCTTTTGTTGGCTGTGTGTATGTTCTACTAGAGAAGGAAAAAAACACAGTCATAGGCCAAGGGCATTGCTGTTCCAGTGGTTGTGAGGGCAGACAAGGGGGAATGCAGAAGCAAATACAGAACTTGCTGCAGGGCGAGGAGGTCCAGGCTTCTCTGCCATCTCAATTGCCCTATTGCCTGTCAAAAATTACTTATTTTTTATTAAACTGAAGAACAGATCATCCTTTGTTAATAATACCACTTATTTTACAGCAGGGGAAGGGTTCTTGATTGTGTTGTGTTTTAGCAGCGCTGCTCTTGGAGGCTCTGGAGAGTCTGTCCCTGCTTGCACAGCATGGGGGAAACGAGACCCTTGAGTGCCGAAGGGCTGATCTGGGCTGAATGAGGATGAAATCTGTTTTCTTTCAAGGGATTTCTGTACTGAAGACAGTGTTCTGCTACACTTCTTCTAGAAAACTTCTTGAGGCAGCTGCTTTCCTAAGGCCTGGGGTTTAGGTGGGGCTTTTTGCTCGACTCTTGTGGTTATCAGTTAAAAGAAGAACATGCTACCTTGTGCTTAGAGACTGCTGGGCATGGTTAAGTAACATGGATGGGATATGTGGCTTGAAGAATCTTGTTATTGTTTGTTATCTCTTTCAGCCAGTAGAAATACAGAGGAATGGGATAAGCCTTCTGAAAGAGGGATCTTGCTTTGTCTGAGTGGGTGTATGTGGTGATGTTGGCTTAGATTTTACTGCCGTGCTGTATGTAACAATTCTAGCATAGCCCTTTTTTTGGTTTTCCTCCCTGCAGTGGACTAATATGCAGTACTTTTTTCCAAGATTGGCCAGTCTTTTTAATGGATGATACCTGAATTTTGTATGAACGTTTGTGCACTTTTCTCTGCCCCCCCACCCCTCCCACCCCCACCATTTCTTTATTCCTTATCTTTATTTGCAGTATCAGGACTTTGCTGTGGAGTCACCAAGAAGTGGTGCCTGTTGAGCTCCATGCAGTTGATCTTACATGTTTACACAGGCCTGGTGCAGCTCACCAGGGCATGCCAGTTGTAGGATTGCCTTCCATAGGCAAGTTCTTACATCGTAATGTCTGTATGACACTGAGTCTGAAAAGCATGCTTTTTTGGGGTTCAGATGTGTAGTGTTCTGCAGGCAGTGTTTCTCACAATCTCCTTTTTGCAGTATTGGTACTTGGGGGCTACAGAGAAGCCTTAAAATAAGGTAAATGAGTGTCAGTACCATTACCTGTCTGTGGACATTTTTTTCATAGCTGAACAAAGAGTAGTGTCTAATTGTACCGTCTTGTAAATATGCATTTTCTTATGAAAACATTCTGTACAGTGGGGACTGTAAAATCAGATGGTACAGATGTGACGTCATTTTTAAAACATCTTAATCTTATTTTTCAAATATTTCAAGTGAGGAGTTTGCCTCTGTCTCTAGAAATTGATGAATTCTCACAGGCTTCTAAATTAAGCCTTCTTAAAAATAAATGTATAAATATTTACATGATACCTTTTTTCAGTGAGTGACCTCCCACATCTCCTGCCGCATACCATCCAATCCACATATTACAGGCTATAGTTAATAATACATTGAACCTGTTCAGTTATTCTATATTAAGTATGATAATAATGTGATTTTTAGCACTAATAATTTAAAAACTATGAACTCCAGGCTCCTTCACCTTTGTTAATTTTAATGTCTGGATGCTGAAAAAGACAAGTCGCATGCAGTTCAGTCACATGCTCTTTTAGGGATACAAATGGATAAAGCTAGAACACAAAATTCATAGTGCCTTTGCTGATTGAAGTGTGAGACCCTTCTGTCAGATAGGCTTTTTTGTATAGGAATAATAAAATGTGTATGAAGGCTGCACATATAAAACTTCCTTTCTAAAACAAAGGAAACTGCATCAGTATGATGGGCAAAAAGTACTTGTTCTGCCTATTTTTAAAGAAGCTCATCAAAGAGAAATTTGATCTGTTTCCTTCTTCTTCCAGGTGCTGGGTTGCTGCCTTGTGCAGAAGGTTTGCTAGTTGTGTAGTTAGTATTTTGAAATAAATTTAACTCTGCAGAAGGCTTCCTTATAGAGTGTTGCATGATGTGTTACAGCTAAAGAAAACATTTTCAAAAGTTTTAAATGACAATGAAAATGAACTAGTAATGTGGAGGAATTTAAAATAAAGACAACTGCACTTATAAAAACAAAAACTGAGGGTTAAGCCTGGATGCCCTAACTTGCATAACTTTTAAAGACTTAAGCTCCAGGCATAAACAAAACAATTCATCCTGCTCTTCTCCAGAATAGCACTTGGTGTAGATTAGAGAATTGCCTCAGGGTAACTCGCACAGTAGTTGTAGTATCATGTTGACATATCTACTGGCATCCTCTGCATCCAGAGGTCAGTAGAAAAGACTCAAAGATAGGACAGAGTGGTATGATGGTAGGAGGAGGTTGATTAAAACTAAAGCTTTTGCACTGCTACTGATACTTGAGTTTTTTTACTCACTTTCTCCACTCTGCAGATGGCTGAAATGCTTGGAGGAAGTCCTTTTGCTTTGTGGCCTGGCTGTTGTGTGTGGTGGTGGTGGTGGTTTGTTTTTGGGGTTGGTTTTTTTGTTGGTTGGTTGGTTTTTTTCTTTGTTGTTTTTGTTTGTTTTGTGTGTGTGTGTGTGTGTGTTTTGTTTTTAAATTTCTTTTATTTGTTTTGTTTTCCTGGGAGACCTTTTGAGAAAAACGTTGTTCTGGCCTGCCTTGATGAAAAAGAAAGCAGAGCACCAGATAGAAAATCATTTTGCAGGAAGAAGTCATGTCTACTAGGTCTTTTGGAGTTCCATATTTCAGCTAGGTATCTGGATGGTATTTATGGCACGGGGATGTTTTGATGAGGGATTAAAAGACCCTTATTTTGGTCAGCATTACCATGCTGAGGTTTATCGGAAATTCATCAGCTGTTTAAGTTGACCGGTTACAAAGTGGTGTTGCTGTATAAAATAACTGTGTAACCCCTTTTGGAGTGGTTTTGTTGACATGCAGATCAAATGCTCACAGAGAGTTGACTTCCAGAGTAGAAAGTGTTGGCTATCAAATGCAAATTTTAAAACGAAGATAACAAAATGGATTGTTGTTATGCTAATCAGATGTGCTTGCTCAAATTTAAGGCAGATGTATCCTGAGAGACTTAAGAAGGTTTTTCTTTTCTCTGTCTGTGGTGTAGCAGGAAATACGTTGGGATACTTCCATGAGCACTGTTGGATGTGTTGTGTGCTATGTGTTCTCCCAGAAGCATGATTAGATAGAGAACAGCTTAGTTAGCTAACAGAGCAACAGGGTAGCTCGGGCAGCGGTTTTAATAAGACGGATTGTATGTATGCAGACACTGTTTTGAAAGAAGCTTGGTTTGTTTGTTTAAAGCATTGTTCCACAACTTCATTGCCCTCCCTAAAGCTCACCTTCAGACTGTAGCCAAAATAAATTGGTGGCTGTTACCTGTTTTTTCTTATGCTAAGAAAGAAAGATGTTTAAGTATGAAGACCCATTTCATGGGGCTGGGGAGGGAGAAAAGAAAAAGGGATATATGTGTGTTACATGGTCCGTTTATCCTCACTCGACTCCATTATGTGCTTAATTGCAAAGACAGAAAGGAAGTGCTCTCCTAAGAGAGTATTGGTTAAGGTGTTTATGTGTAATGGGGGAAAAGAAGTGTGTTGTACTGATCCCCTCTGAAGTACTGCATATAGTGCTGGCTCCAGGTCCTCCATGAATGTGAGTGACTATCATAGGAAAGGAACGCTTCAGGTAATTGAGAAGGGGATTTACAAAGTTGGTGGGGGGTTACTTTACATGCTATCAAAATGGAGGTTGTGGAGGATTTGATCTCTACCTAAATGCCTAGGGTAGAATACAGTCCAAACCTTGAAGTGTTTTCATCCCATCTAATACAATGTTGCTTCAGCCATGTCTGAACTGTGAACCTAACAAACATAAAATAAATGTGATTTGACTCAGTAAGTGAACATTTTTTAGGAGTGTGTCTGTCTCAGAGTTTCTCAGCTACTTCTTGTAATGAGATTTTCAGAATTAGCCTGCCTTGGAGACAGATGAGCTGTGCAGGAGAAAAGTAGACATTAGTTTAAGCATGTTATACTCTAACAGATTCTAACCTCCTCTCTTGGTGCTCCACTACTACTTCGCATTTAAGATCTTTTCCATTTACAAACATGGTTTTGAAGAATTTTCTACTAGAGAAGAAATGAATCTGATGTTACTCTGCTGTCAGTGGGATGAGTTTTACCCTCTTAAATGTAGCTTGATTAGCAAACTGTCTCTTGAAGAAAATACTTTCTTCAGATAAGGACATACTTTCTTTGCCAAACACACACTGAAAAGTGAAGCAGAGGCACTGGGTCATAGGCTACCTCAGGCTTATGTTTGTGTCCCTACTGAATCGCCTGCTCTGTTTCAGCCATGGGCCCACATTTTCCTTGGTCACTCTTTTTGCATGTTACATAGCACTAGAACTGTATTTGTTGACCCTGATGTCCCTTGCAACCTCAATGCAAGTTAAACTTTTGCTTTCCTAACATCATTCCTACAAACCTGGCTGGTGTTTCTGAATTTTTCATTTGGAGCTTTGTTCAGGGCCTCCTTGCTTAGTGTCATAGCTTAGCACCAGCCCGCCCCCCAGCTGGCAGCTAAAACCATGTGCTGCTTGCTCCTCCCTCCCCTGCCCCCAGTGGCGTGAAGAGGAGAATCAGAAAATAAAGGCAAAACTTGAGGTTTGGGCAAGAAAAAAAGCGAATAAAACAGTAACACCAACAATAATGAAAGAACAATGCCACAACCATGTGTCAGTCCCGCTGTGGCAGCCTGCCCCACTTTGAAGCAGCACATGGACTCCCACTGCAGCTCCCGCCAAGTTCACCTGTCGCCCTGGCCACAGCAGCTCCCTCTGAGACTGCCCCCTCCTGCCCCGAACCATGGCTTGTGCCCAAAATACAAAAGCACCAAACTGTAGTTGAGAGAGAACCAAGCCAGTCCTTAACACCCTGCTCCCGGCACCAGAGCAAGCCAGAGAGGGAGACTGTGCCCCCCTGGCCCACCCCCTTTGTAATGGAGCATGACCTTATGTGGTCTTGAATATCAGGCTAGCTCTGGCAGTGTAGAAATTAACCCTATCTCAGCCGACCCAGCACATTCCATCCCTTATTCTATACCATTTATGTCATGCTCAGGTCTTACACTGGGTGACTTCCTGAAATGTAGTAATAGAGGGGGAATGTGTAGTACCCTGCTATTGCATTTAAAGAGAGTAGATAAATAAAAATTCTGTATATATATGCCTATGGAGGAGGAAAAATATAAATATAGAACGGAGAAGTTAAAATGATATAAGCATTAGTAAGGCAACCGAACTTGGGTCTCTGGCCTTTTTGAGGCACCCTGGATTACTTCTGTTGCTGCAGAGGCAGCCTTTTATGAGGAGGATAGGTAGGTATATAGGTAAAGAGGAACTTGGGATACCTTGGACATTAGACTTACAATGAGTGTACCTAGAGCCCCCTTCTTTAGGAAAAGGGGGCAAATGTTCATTTTCATGTATGCTTCTATAGGTGTTAATAATACTTTATCTGGTTTCTGTCTTTTATTTTATACTATGGTTTGTCTAATTTCTTTGTACTGTTTTTGTCTAGGTGTCTGCTATCTGTACAGGGTAACAGGTTTGGTGACATACACAAATATGTTGTCTACAGATACAGAGCGTTATTTCTTTTATGAACAAAGGTGAAGGTTCAGTTGTCTCAGGGCGAGTGGGCTTATCTCAGGGAATGAAGCAAAGCAAGGCCAGAGTCTTCAGATAACATGTGGCATCAAACTGGTCTGGCAAAGCTGGAAGTGCTTTCTAAACTCAATTTCACTTTCCCTTCTCTTTCATTATTCTGTGTTTTGTGGTGAGTCAAGCACTTAACAGCATCAGGATTTATGTATCATCATGCAGACTGTTCTCTGCCTTTTTCCTTTCAAGCCACTCAAGGCTTTCTTCTTCTGGAAGCGTGTTTCTTTTTGAGCTGGATGTTACAGACACTTGTTGCAGGAATATATCCTTGCAGAGACTGTTTGAAACACAGCATTTTCTATATTTACAATAAGGCAAGACTCTGGAAAACCAAAAGAAGTCTTTACATGGCAGTGGATCTTCCTTGTTCTGCTTTGCTTCTTAACACTGTGCCTTTCTAGTTGTTTTTGAACTGAGGTTATATAGGTGCTTTATCACTATGAGGGTTAAACTTGTGTATATCTTTCATTAGGACTAAGCAGTCTGTCTGCTCTTTTTATTATTTTCTTTTTTTTTTTCTCCTGACCCCAAAGGCTTCATGCAGTATGAGTCTGTACTTCTGTAGTGGTCTGAACACAGTGTCTGAACTTTGTGTAGCTCAGCTGGGGAAACCAGACAGGCTTTGGGACTTGGAATCTTTGAGCAGGGGTCTTCTCTTGCCTTAAAAACTTGCTTGCAGGAAAGATGTCTAGGGCTGTTTCAGTCCTCTTGTCTGCCCTGAGTCATTGTGGGTTGGACTAGATGATCTGCAGAGGTCTTTTCCAACCCCAACCATTCTGTGCTTCTGGGATTATGGTGGGAGGGTGAGGGTGGTGCCAGATAAAGTAATCTAAAAGGCTTCTAAGGATCTCCAGATAGTTACAGGTATAGTTGCAGCTAGCAGATGTCTCACACTAAAACCCTGTCTAATGAGGCTCTTGGATTTTTGTTCAAAGATGCAATAAAGTGAAATACATTTTACTGTCTTGTTTCTGCTGGATGCATCTGGTGCTTAAAATGTTTCCTTTTTTACCAGTGTTTCACAGCAGATGTGTCCTTGAGGCTATCAGTTCAGATGTGGGCTCAGAAATGTTTCCAACTGGATTCTAAATTTCTGTTACTTTTATAAAAGATTTTTTTTTTTCTTTAAGATGAAGGAAACTAATTGGATGGCCATCCAAAGGAGTGAGTTGACTATGTAGAGGCTGGCTGAAAAGCTAAGGAGTTAGAATGAAGTAAATTGTTCTAGTCAAAGGTTATATAGAAGGGGTCCTGCACAGCAAAAGCAAATGGGTATGATATTTGGGTTTTTGAAAATAAACTTGCTTCTCAACTGAATTCTCACAAACGAGCTGCGTGTGTATATGGAAGTTGGCTGAATATAGTGGAGACAGAATTGGACAGACTGTTTTGAGGCTTTTCCAAGAATAGAAAGCAAGAGGAATACCATCTGTATGTGTGGAGCTGAGAGAAAACGGGCTGCTGGATTAAACAGATAAAACTATGAGGTGTCCTTAGAGTTGTAAGAAGTACTGGCCAGTGGCGGGGCTTCTACCCTTGTTTATACATGCAAGTGCTATCTAATAATAAAAAGAAAGCTCTTAAATTCTGAATGCTGTAAATTAGAGAGAAAAAAAATCTGGTTCCAGGTTACTATGTTTCACAGAATCACAGAATGTTAGGGATTGGAAGGGACCTCAAAAGATCATCTAGTCCAGTCCCCCTGCCGGAGCAGGAACACTTACATGAGGCTACACAGGAAGGCGTCCAGGCGGGTTTTGAATGTCCCCAGAGTAGGAGACTCCACACCCTCCCTGGGCAGCCTGTTCCAGTGCTCTGTCACCCTCACTGAGAAAAAGTTTCTTCTCAAATTTAAATGGAACCTCCTGTGTTCCAGTTTATACCCATTGCCCCTTGTCCTACTGTTGGTTGTCATCGAGAAGAGCCTGGCTCCATCCTTGTGACACTTATCTTTTACATATTTATAAACATTAATGAGGTCACCCGTCAGTTTCTTCTTCCCCAAGCTAAAGAGACCCAGCTCCCTCAGCCTTTTCTCATAAGGGAGATGCTCCACTCCCTTAGTCATCTTTGTTGCCCTGTGCTGGACTCTCTCCAGCAGTTCCCTGTCCTTCTGGAACCGAGGGGCCCAGAACTGGACACAATATTCCAGATGTGGTCTCACCAGGGCAGAGTAGAGGGGAAGGAGAACCTCTCTCGACCTACTAACCACCGCTCTTCTAATACACCCCAGGATGCCATTGGCCTTCCTGGCCACACGGGCACAGTGCTGGCTCATGGTCATCCTGCTGTCCACCAGGACCCCCAGGTCCCTTTCCCCTACACTGCTCTCTAGCAGGTCATTCCCCAACTTATACTGGAACCTGGGGTTGTTCCTGCCCAGATGCAAGACTCTACACTTGCCCTTGTTATATTTCATTAAATTTTTCATGCCCAACTCTCCAGCCTGTCCAGGTCTCGCTGGATGGCAGCACAACCTTCTAGCGTGTCAGCCACTCCTCCCAGTTTGGTGTCATCAGCAAACTTGCTGATAGTACACTCTATTCCCTCGAGTCATTGATGAATATATTGAATAATACTGATCCCAGTACTGACCCTTGAGGCACTCCACTAGATACAGGCCTCCAACTACACTCTTCCTCATTGATCACGACTCTGTGGCTTCTTTCCTTCAGCCAGTTCACAGTCCACCTCACTACCCAATCGTCCAATCCACGCTTTCTCAGTTTAGCAGTAAGGATGCTGTGGGAGACTGTGTCAGATGCTTTACTGAAGTCAAGATAGATCACATCCACTGCTCTGCCATCATCTATACACCTGGTTATGTCCTCATAAAGGGCTATGAGGTTGGTTAAGCAAATATTTGCATTGCTGAATTGGAAATTAATTCTCTTGTGAATTGAAAGTTAAGGTTCATTAGCATTTCTGCACAGAAATATATTTTCTTGTCCAAGTTAGTGCATATATGTTTGTGCAAAATCTCTTTCAAGCTGTTTTAAGCAAAAATTTCTATGTTAGTAGGTGCATTTACTGATATTTTTAGAATATGGTGTTCTGCCTTTTAAAGAAATTAACTGTTTCGAGAACAAGTATCCCAAGGGATTTAAAAGAACTTTGTGGAACATTGGCAAACTTCGCAAAAGCATTCTACTGCTTTTGCAGCAATAACTGGAATTGCAGGGCTCATTCTCCAGCACAAAACTGTTGTAGGTCCTCTTTTATTCTGCAGCTGTTTTACTGAAGTAAGGGAGATGAGAGGTATGCAGTGAGTCATTTGTATATTGAAGTTCACCATGGCTTTATCTGTAGCAGCATCTCTGAAGAGCTCTTGTTCTCCATTTTTACTACTTAAAAATATACACAGGAGATAGGTTTAAATAGCAGAAGCCTCAAATGGAGAATCTGGAAAACTGACTTTGCATTCTCACAGGAAGTACCACATCTAACATGACTGCTCTGGATGACTCTGCTCACATACTTCTTAATACATATAAATGGTAATTCCCTACTAATTTTTTTTATGACTTTCAATCCTGTGAATAGTATCCTTGTCAGAAAAGGAGGTTAAATCAGTATGGACTGAGGTTATAGTGTCTTATTTCCTTCCAAGTTTGTTTTCACTCTTTGTTTTCACTTTCAAATGTTCTGTGTATTCTTTAAAACAGGTTACACAACTCTAAATAAGGGGTTATTTAATCCTTATAAGGCCTTGTCTAGGGTTTATCTTACCTTGGATAACACTCTTGTCAGTCAGCTGTGGTAATTACATCTTAGATAAACTAGTTGTGTTTTCATCAGTTTACAAAATTGGATGTTCACTGCAACACTGGCCTTACTTTGATAGTTTTGATACTAATTATGTTTAATCGGAATACAGGTGAATTAACTCCTTATTTACAAAAACAATCGAACACAAAAACCCAATGCTTGAAAAGGCATAGCTTGAAGAGCTTGTATGCCTGCTTTCTCTAGCTAAAGAGTTGGCCCAAACTCTGCCTGCTTGTATCTGTTGTCTTGCAGCGCACATGACTGACATCAAGTCTATGGGACTGTGTCAGGAAACACTCTAAGACTGGTTCTTGCTGACTTCTATGACTAAACAAAAATTTATTTTAAGTGTGGTACATTACTAAGTACAAAAATATATCTTTAATTTGGCTCCTTTTTTTTTTTTTTTTTTTTTTTTTCTCCTGGGTAGGAGTAACCTGTGTATCCCATTTGAAGAGATACAGAAAAACATCTAATGAAAGCCAGCCACCTCAAGTCTTGCTGCAGTGGTTTGGTTCAATTTGTAGCTATATTCCAAAGTAATGAGACAATATTACAGCAAACATGGAGGATTAACCTCTAAAATGCTATAAATCCATTGAATTTGCAATACTGATACTTGTCTTTATTCATGTGATTAAAATCTTCCTTTTAAATGGAACTGAGATGGTGATTGTTTGCTGCTCAAATTCCCTTAATGTCTTGGCAAAGGCTTAGCTGTCAGTTTTATCTGATGCTGCCTTTAACCTTAATTATTCCACCAGAAACTTACTGTAAACTTAAAAAAGGGGTCCCAGCTGCCTGGTCCTAATGGGTTAAAACTTGAATGTGCTTCACTGGTTTGTGAACTTAGGAATTTTCAGGAAGAGACTGAATTGAAGTTTTTTTTAACTTCAAAAAAGAGGAAGAAGAGGAATTTTGAAGGTGTCATGGCACAAATTTTAAGCTCTTGAGAGAATGCTTAAGCTTGTCTGTTTAGTGGTGAACGTAATTGATTCACCTTCTCATTGTGCAGAACATAACTCAATTATGGTAGGAACAAACAGTGTCTCCAGAGATACAAGCTTGAGTGGATCTATGAGATCCTGGCCTCCATCCAGCAAATGATGCCATGACTACTCTTCTCATGCTTAAAATCTTACGCTAGAGTCCTCCTGCAGGAATTAATGCAAGGAGAGGGGAGGGGCAACTGAAGTGGTATCTGTTCAGTTTTAGCTGCTTTGATAAGACATTGCTGTCAGTTTAAAATGTAACATGGAAACTTGTTTTTATCTGTGCCCTTTCAGAATGCTTACTTATCTCTGTTGGGTATGCAGACAGTCAAGGGTGGGGTTTTTGGTGATGGCTTTTTTATTTGTTTCGTTTTTTTTGGTTTTGTTTTTATGCATGAACTCTGTTTTGGGACCTTTCTCCTGTTAGGTGTTGACTGTGAATCAGGCACTCTGTTGTTTTTATTCTTCACAGTCTAAATGTATTTGACATATTTATCAAAATGGGTTTGTTACAAGAGTCCAGTAATGAATTTAGTACTAGCTCTTCTCTCAGTAGTTCAGCTGCAGGTGTGTGAGGATGAGGTGTTTGGAGGGGGTTGTTTGGGTCTTTGTTGTTGTTACTAATCCCTGCTAGGAACCAAGTTGTGAGATTCCTGACTTGTGAATACAATATTGAGGCTTTTTTCAGAATGACTTGTGAATCTTTTAAGCAGGACAGTTGTTGTCCTTTTTCGCAGCACCTCTTTTTCTGGTGTGGCTCTCAGTCCATTTTATCTGCTGAAACCAGCAGGGTGGCAGAAGCATGATCTAAAGCAAACTCAAACTGCAACAGACCTTTTGTTTTTATCTATTTATTATTAAAAAAAACCCACAACACACAAAAAAACCCCAAACAGAACAAAAAAGCCAGACAAAAGACAAACAAACAAAAAACAAAAAACCCCAGCCAGCAAACCAACCAGCAAAACCCCACCAAGATATGACGGAATAACTTAGGTAATCTACTTGGTCATCAGCTGGTCCCACTTCCCACTCAGTGGTTTGGGTCTAGTTGGATCAGATTGTTCAAGGTTTTGCCCAGTGCAGTTTAGAATTATCTCCGTGGAAATGGTACAGCCTGCACTTGAACTTTGTACCACTGATCACAAGCCTTGAGCCTGATGGTATTATCCACCTATTCCATCCATATCTCACCAAACTAACTGAGGATGCCATGGGAGATCAAGCAAAAGGCTTTGCTAGAACCATGGTAAACAACATCTACTGCTCTCCCTTTGTCTGTACAGACCCTCCTCCTGTCCTAGAGTACAGTCAGGTTAGTTGGGCACAGTCTAACCTCAGTAACACTGTGCTGGCTTTTCCCAGTCACCTCCTTGTCCTTCAGGTGCCCAGAAATGGTTCAGGAGGATTGGCTCTGTTGTGACTTGGGTTGTGTTGACTGACCCCAGATCTTGCTTCTTGCAGGTGTGCATGGTATTTGCCATCCAAAGAGGACAGCTGGGTTATGAGCTCCAGAGCTCTGCTCCAACCAGTGCCTGTGATCTTACACCAGCAGGATTGGTAGAGAACCTGGGACTGTCTGCTACAGTTTATGCCACTGGCACCTACAGCTTCTGAAGAACTGGCCTTCTGGCTTCCAGATCTGAGTGTTATTTCATGTGTGTGGTGCCTTATTTGGACACTTATTTTAGGCTTAGATTTTCTATGAGAACTGACTCCAGGGTAGCAGAAGTCTTGTCTTGGGAGTCTAATTTTAATGATATTCTGGTTCACTGGGGAGGTAAACCTTGCCACAGATGCATTATGGAGCCATAGTTCTCTCATAACACTTCTGGAGTTGAGTTAATCCTAAATGCCCAAGTAGGGCTTTTTTTTTTTTTTTTTTGAACATACAATACAATTTTTTGAGAGTGGATGTGATTAAAGGTCTTCTGTATTTGTACACTGCTGCAAATGCTAGTTTGTCCTAGAGAAAAGTACAATGCAGAAATTGTACCTGTTTTACAGAAGGTCTTAATAAGAGCTGTAGCTGCAGGTGGTTTGGCTCTCAGTGTATTTCTTTACAGGAAGAACCAAAATACAGACAATTGTCTCCTGAAGCTATGAGTGTTCTCTGGCAGAAAGTTGTGAGAGAAGAGGCTTATGAGATCTTGGGATTTTTGCAGGAAGGGAACTCACTAGGGAAGCATGACTTCCATTTAAAATACACTTTTTGTGATGCAGATAAAATGAAATAATTGTCTGTTAGTGGTGCAGTTATAGTAGCCTATTGATAAGTACAAGCACTGGAAAGGGAAATACAGCTATACAGCTAGCTGCTGCATTTTTTTTTTCCTATGCTTGAGCTGAAACTTTTGAGAAGTTACCCTTGACTGAAGGTACTCTGATTTTGATTATTCAGGATTTGTAAGCTTGCTTCAACTTGTGTTTATATTCCTGAGTCTTTTGAAAAATTGTTTCTCCTTTGTGAATGTACTTATGGCTTTAGGGGTCAAAATTTCAAAGTTGAGCATGAGTAACTTGAAGAGTACTTGTTTAGTCTACTTGTGCTCTTACAGTTGATCTTGTAATTACATGTTCAATCCAGCATGCCCTTCTGGAAAAGTATGTGTTGCTGTTCTGCAAGAGTCCAAATAAGTGTATTTAGCTGATTGCATTCCTTCAGCCAGTGTGCAGTCTTGAAAAATTTGGGACTTAAATATACTTAGCACAATAATTTAAGTAGAACAGTTAGTCTGCTCATTTGGAGTAAAGCATGTTTAGAAAAAATGCTTATGAATGTTATGCATGTTTCTTTACTAGAGGAAAGGGTGAAGTATTTACTGATGTTATTTGAGTTTCTTCCTATCTCTGGGTGGGAGGTTAGGCAGGAATGTATGGAGTAGTTATTTTGAAATCCTGGTGTTTCTGTTGTCCTCTGAAGATGGGACAGGAATCTTTGTAGCATGGGATAGATGCTGCTTTTTCATATTTCCCATGCCGTATCTCAGTGTTGCTGGGCTGCTGTCCTTTGCAGAAGCTTAAGCATGCAAATAATCAGGGGACTGGCAGCCTTCACCAGTCTAACTAAATCTTCTCAGTTTTCCTCTTCACTTAAACAAGATAGCTTTTGAAATACTACACACTGTTTTAGAAGATTGAGTCTGCTGCTTTCTAAAATCCTATGTGGCAATGCTGGATAACGCTTTTCTCAATTTAAATTGTAGTGTATGTTAATCTGGTTGTGATTTAAAAATAAAGTGGACATTGGGGCAGGATTTGTGTGAGGGTGTAAAAGTCTGTGATTTAGGAAGGTCTAAAATTGGCACTGCTGTAGAATGTATAGGGAGTAAAGCAATCTGAAATTCTCACCTGGGAAGGATATGGGAAGGTAACACCTTGTGCTTTTTTAAAATTTGACATTAGGCTTCAATGTGGAGGAATTTGTGAGGTACCTGAGCAGAAAAAAAAAAAAAAAAAAAAACAACCAAAAAAACCCCAGACTTGTACATCTTTGTTTCTGTTGGTTATGCACTTGTTTCTGATAATAAACATGTATGGGCCCTTTTCTCTTTCACCAAGCCTGTCCAGATGCAACTGTCCTTACTAACAGTAGACTACAATGATTTAAATATTTTTATGCTGCTGATTCTTTGACCAGGTATGCCTAATGCTTCTTAGATGAAGCTTGAATAAATATATGCTCAATAAATAGATTCCTGGGTGGTCGAGTTGTGAATTGTGGGCCAAGCCTCTGTCCCAGTGCTTGTTTTCTTGCCTGCAATTTTTTATGGTGGGTACTTTGAGTTCTGTCTTGAGCATTTTTATGCTGTCTGTTCTATGTGTGATAGGCTTAGATAAATGCTAGATTGTAGCACTGATGGTAACAAACAGCTATTGTACTCTGCTCTCCAGAATGAATGTCTGCTGTGTTCTGTAATTACTGGGGTAAAAGAGGACACTTGAGTTCTTAAAGTAAGCCATTTTCTGCTGCTTTCCTGGATAACAGTCATCCAGGCTGTAGAGAGCTTGTGTTATCACTTCATGCAGGAGAGTACAATACAGGTTTACTCTGGTCTACTCTTCTCAATTTGTCTAGCAGAGACCTTCACGTAATTGGACCTCGTGCAAGTTGTGATTTCTTGTTGGTTTGAGGAGGGGGGGTGTGTGTGGAAAAGTGACATGTAACATGCCGATTAGAAAGCTCTATTTTAACTCGGGCTGTGGCCTGGGACTGCCTGAGTACCTGTTCCTGTCGAATGATTCTGTTCTTGTGTCTCCCTTACTGACATGTGGTTTCAGCTGGATCAGTTCTGCTTCAGGACAGTTGACCATCAAGACTTTGGGCTCCTAATCTTTCATGGGTGTTGCTAGTCCATGTTTCCTCAGTAACCCTGTGTGACAGCAGCCAAGGTGTTCAGTATCTACATTCCTTTGTTACGTTGAATCTGGAGCACTGATTTGCAGACTACTTTGAATTGAAAGATAGGGACTGTGGTATGGGGGGAGGGTGGGAGTGGTTCTTGATAGCATTCACAACAGCTATATAATAGCTGGGAATTTAGGTTTCTCCATTCCAGTACTATGTTTTTTTCCTTAGCTGTTACTCTGTGTGAGAGCTAATGGGCATCCAGATGGCATGACGGATGCCTTACATGGACCAGAAATGAATATTTCATCGTGCCTCCCAAAAGATAATGTGTAGTCTGCTAAGCAGCTTTTTTTTTTTTTTTTTCCCCAGCAAGTAGCTCAGATTTCTGAGAATATCACAGCTTCCAAGTGTTTTTCTCTTTGAGAGAGAGAGAACTTGGGCTTCAGACTCTGCAGCTGACAACCTGCAGTAATCTAGTTCTTGCTCACCAGCCTGGGGTGGTCAGGATAAGCCGTGGATCTGATTCTATGATGATGCTTAGTTGCTGGGACTATCTAACCATAGTGCTTAGGTTTTTGATGTTAGTTATTTGCAGGCTTTGGCAACCTAGCAGCTACCTTAGAGGTAAAAGAGTTTTCTTGTGGTGGGGTGTTGAGTGGGCTTTGTTTGTTTAGTTGTTTGTGTGTGGTGGTATTTTTGTTGTTGTGGGTGTGGGGTTTTGTGTGTTTGTTGTTGTTGGTGGTGGTGTTTTGTTTTGTTGTTGTTGTGTTTTTTTTAATCCTGAAACATTCCTGGAAATAAACAACATCTTCCTCGTCAGGCTACTTTTGTGACAGGGTGAAAACACTGGGAGTGCACTTGCTGGCTGTGGTATCTAATCAGAGCTGCACTGAAATGCTGATTAGTTATCCTGAGATGTTATTGACCATAGGGTTGGAAACCCTGTTCCTTGAGGAATGGATGCAGTTTCAGCAAAGAAGGATTAGAAGAATTTCTGGTTTCTGCTAGCAGCGGCTTTGAAGGCTTATAAAACTAGACTGTTTCAGCAGGCCGTCATAGACCCTCCAGCCAGTCCTCTGGTTCTTCAGAATATTTTTTTTCTGCCTTCCTTCTCAGACAGGAGAAATGCAAGAATTGACAGTGACAGTGGCTCATTTGTCACGCACGGGTCCCTCCTGTCTCCAGACATCCCAGGGCAGGGCAGGGAGGCATCGGTGCTCTCATCTGAGGGTGCTGGCAGGAGCAGGCGCTGCAGAGCATTCTCCCTGTCACTGCGCAATGTGACAGAGCCGTGATGGGGAGCGTGAGGGGACAGTGCTGGGCAGGGTCTGTTCCCTTCCCTTGGGCCGGCACTGTTGAGTTGTTTGAAGTCCCTTCTGAGAGGAGTCAAGGGTGTCACGTTAGGACAGTTCTGTTCTGCTCTCTCTTGTAGAGATTGTGCTGCTTGGCTTTTTGTATCAGTATTGGAGGCAGCTGGTACTGGTGTACATGAGCTGCAATTGCTGTCACTAAAGGTGCTTCAGCTTTTATTTTAGGTAGTTAAAAACCAACCCTATTTTTAGGGCATATGATTCATAAATACTTGCTTGTTTTGATTGATTTCGTTGTTTAAGTTAAAAAAAAGAAATGGAGAAGGCTTTTTAATAAGACACGGTCCATGGTCTGGATTTACACCCTCTGCAGTAAACAGCTAAAGCATCAAATTAAAAAATGGGGTCTTCGAAACAATAAAGGACTAAAATTTCTCCATTTTATGGCTTGTACAATACACTCAAAACTGGTAGTGATCCTGCATTTGTCAGACAGCCTTCCATTGTAAGAGAGAGTGGTAAGTTGCTGTTAAAATGGCCAAACTGTTTGGATTTACATTTTCCATACAGAGTGTCTGCTTTATTCTGAATTATTTTTAGAAAATGTGAAGAAAAATATTTATACTACTTTCAGGAAAGATTAAGGCAATTAAATTTTGTTCCTCTGGAAGAGGTAAGGCTGTATGTGTGGTGAGGGTAGGAGTGTTAACAGCTTTAGCACTTCTGTATTCTAGGGAAATAAAAATTTGCCAGATGGAGTGTATTTTACTCTCTCAGTGAAACACTGAGTTTCTGCCCTTGCCCTGAAATGTGAAGAGGATTTCTCAGACTGCGTACAGGATACAAAAAGTGGTGCTTTTGTACAGGCTGCAAGGGAAAACAAGGATATTTTATTTCTTTATTAAAATCCTTTAAAAGGCAATATTGGTGGTTACAAGTTTGACTTGCAAAAGGGAACGAGAAAACATCTTGGTATTGACTCTAAATTAGAGGCTTTTTAGAGATACGTTTTATTTTTGTGGCTGGTGTTTCATTCCTGGACTGTTTGCCCAGTTCTAGATCTTAGTTTCCCAAATGCGTATGTCCTGTCCTTGTATTCTCACTTTCAGTGAAGTGTTCAGCAAAGGCTTTGAGGTGTAACCGATTTCCTTGGATAAAATGTCTTCCGTACTGTGTTTTGCACATATTGCAATCTCATTAACTTGCGTGCATATTTTACGTTTAGGAAATTACTTCTGCTTCATGCGGGCTTCAGAACAGTGTGTCAGTGACCAGCTCTCCCTCATGCTGTAACTGTTGGGCTCTGTAGGGTAACGGATGTTTCATCCTGAAACAAGAGGAGGAACCCCTGCATGATAAATACTTAATGCAGTCTAACAAAATGAGTGTGCTTGATGTGTGTTTATTGTGGGAGAGGCTTCCCTGGTATTTATTATTGGAGACTGGAATTTAAGTCTGGATTTTTTTTACTATCAAAAAAAAAGAAAGTCAGTTGCAGGCTTCAGATGAATGAATATTTAGCAATTTTTTTTTCCCGAACTTCGGGTGTTTCAGCTAGGTTGCTACTGGGTTTTTATTGCTGTGGGAGTTTCAAATTGAGACCCTTCATTTATATCTAAAGAATCTCCTGCAGAGATTTTTAGACTGTGAAGTGTCTTGAGATTTGGAGGAAATGTCTCACATCTCTCAAATTTATCAGTTCAGGCACAGAGCAGTTGATTCCAGCTCTCTATAAGACAGATGAGCCTGATGAACATACAGTGTAGGACTCAGCAGAGCTTCCAGAATTAATTTTCTTTGTACACAAACCTGGAAAAATAGTTGTGTCTTAACCACAGAGTGAGTGGATTGCACTGCAGAATGTAACTGCACTCGCCGTGGCACACAACACGAGCAGATTATATGGTTCTGTTTTTGTTAAATAATGGTATAGTTTCTCTTCAGATGTAGCTGCTACAATTTTAAAAATGGAATAGGCTTACTTTGACAAATTGAGTCATGAAATCATGGAAAAGAGAAGGAGTGCAGGGAAAAATCACTCCTTTCAGCTTCTCTGCAGCTCTTCAGTGAAGAAAAAAGATTTTTGATGTCCCTGGGAATTCTTACTAGTGTGTGCTCTTGCTAAGTTAGCAGTATACAGAATAATGGGGAATTCTGGTAATTGGTACCTTTCCTATTTAGGCTTGCAAAGACTGCTGACAGGTTTTTAAATTTAATTGCAAACCCACGTCTGAATGTTCTTAAAGAACTCGTTACTATCACTAGCTGCTAGGATAGTGGTTTCTCTTGTACAAGATGAAGTTTTGCCAACAATGACGTCTTGACTGCTATGCAGAGTCCTCAAGATTGTGTTTTATGAGGAGGGCGAGAGAAACTTGGATGAGTCTCAGCAAAATCTTCAGCAGGGAGTGGAGGAAATCTGAGAGAGCTCCTCCTGATTTGCTCTGTTAGTTTTAAGATCAGTTTTCATTCCATAGTAAATAGTTGCTTCAGCTTTTGCTATGACAAAATATGAAGACCAGATTTTACAGAACTTGCCAACATAGTTGAGCCAATATTGGGCAAATTCTTAAGCTGCTCCTTGGCTTGTTTTCTGTTACTTGCTGGGGAGACTGCCAATCTTGAGAAAGAAAAAGCTATAGTGAGCTGACCAGTGTTGGAAAGTTGAAAGAATAACTTTTCAGGCCTGAAAGTGTTGGGACTTGACACTTAAAATTGTAAAGGGAAAGAGGAATACCAAATATATTTCACATACAGGCAGAAAATATGAAAATATATGAAAATATGCCAGAGCTTGCTTGCTTGTTCTAACCAAATTCTGCCTTTGTGTGGAAAAAAAAAAAAAAAATAAAAATACTTCAAGTTCTCATTCCTAAAACTTTGAGCTACTTGAGTAAAGCAGAGGAACACTGTGAAAGCAGGAGGTAGTGCTGTTTGCTGGCCCTCTTCCCGTTGTACGAGTTTGTCAGATACAGTGGCTGAAGACAGCTTCCTCTGCTTCAAGCTATGGAGTTCAGAGGCTGTGTATGACTAAGCTTCTCTCTCTTTTTCATTTTTATTATTAAAAAAAATAAATTCTATATGCCTCTTAATTCTGTATTCAGCCCAGCCATCATTTGCTGGAACTGATTGTTACATCTTGCCGAAGGATTGCTCAAAGCAAGTGACAAGAGGTGAGAGACACCTTTTCTTGCTTTGAATTATTCAGCAGTGGGTCTCTAGTTGGCATTTCTGATATTAACTTTTAATAGAGGCTTCTGTCCTGTGGTAATCCATCTGGGTTGCTTGATTGGGTGACAGATTTTCTTTTTCATGTAAGTCATGAAATCAGTTAGTAGGGAACCTTCTGCAGCCTTGTGTGAAAGGCTTCAGTGTGAATATCACTTACGTGCTCTTAAAGTTATGTAGCACATAGATTTTCATAATTATAAAACTAACCAGTAGCATGAGGCATGCACACTTGGAATAGTCACCAGCCTTTTAAGGGGACAGTGTAAGTAACTACTAGTTGCATTTACTCATCTGGGGAATCTTCTCTTCATTGGCCCACACCTCTCTTAGACCAATTTTCATCTGGGATCCTGAAGCACCAAAACTTCAATTGCTTGTACAGAAATCCCTTTTGGTGAGGAGAAGGCTGATTAGCATTAGCCTGCTGGCTTTCTCCATGGGGCTGGCTTGGCTTTTTGGCAGAAAGAGGAGATGGGCTTTTGTGCATATCTGTTTGCACCCCTGAGTTGTAGGTGAGAGCACAGGTATCATCATGGGCAAAGCTAAGAGGAAGAAACAAACTCCTTAATAATGCCTCTGGGAAATTGTGGCTGGTATACCCACTGTGTCTTCTAGAGCACCTTTTAATGAAGGAAAACCTGATCAGACTGTATATAGACAAATCAGTATTGGAGCAGTGCACCTGACTTTTTGTGTAGCTCACTTGCTTATAAACATGTAGAGTTTGACTTTGTCTGTTGCAAATAACAGATTTCAGTGTTAGAGAAGTAGCAGGAGCCTCAGGTCAAACTGTTCTCTACGACATTCAACGTTCTTAAGTGCACAGGGTGCCGTCCTGATAGCAGTCGTAGCTGGAAGACTAAGGTAACTTCTGGTGTTTCTCTCATGGCAGCTGGGACTTTAGAGAGCAGGAAAACTACAGTGAAGGGTATGGAAGAGAACAGATAGGGAAGATGAAAGGGAAAATATGCCTAAGCATAGAAATTGCTGAGAATTGCCACCTCTTTATTTCTTTGTGTGGTGTTTTGGTTTTTTTTTTAATTATTTTTCTCTAAATGCGCCAAACATATGCAATTCCCATAGCACATACAGACTATTTCAAGGCAGTATTTATTAACAGTTTTAATTTAGCTTGTAATTTGTCCCATCTAAGTTGCAATATTTTGCTTGATAAGGGAAGTCGATAAGTCTTTCTGCTTTTGTTCTGGACACAATGGAAGCAATTGTTACTTTCAACCCTGTCACTTCAAGAGAGAAGTAGTCCAGTGTGTACTACTTTAAATATTGTGTATAATATCCCCTTTAAGCACTGCTTTGGTCACTGCCAGCAGAGCGGTCTGATGCTGATCAGGAAATCCTACCGTGGAGACAGCACTTTAAAATGGACCAGCCAAAGTCTGCAGCTGAGGGAACTCTTGCTATTTCTGTCAGCAGAGATAACATTATTGCACTGTGTCAGGGTGGCTTATAAAGTCTGATGAGCCACATCAAAGCTGTAAATCAGCTCGCACAGCTCTAGTGCTACATCACTACGCCAAGCCCTGTCAGCCCAGTCATATGCAAAGCAATTGCCATCTTGATGTGTGTTGGGGTGTCATCTTTAGAGAGCTGAAAGCGTTTTTTCGATAATAGCATATTTTACATTTTTAAAAAGAAAACTTCATTTTAAATGTGCAGTGTTGTTGAGAGCTAGGCTTTGCTGCTTTCTTTTTAAGTCTTCTGTTTCTCCAATGCAAATGAATTACAGAGGTACAAGGACTGCATAAACAGATTCACATGTGAATTGTCACCAGAAAGAAACCATTGCTGTCACTGAGTCCCCAAATCCCCAAGTTTCATCCAATTATTATATATTTTATACTAAAAATAGTACTGTTACATTCAGCATTTGGAAAACTGAAAGAGAAGCTAATACTAATTTATTTGTGGGGCATGTGTGCATTGTCATTGTCCACCTTTGCAGGCAGCATAGAAGACTTTGTGCACAAATCAGGCTTGTAATATTAAGGGGACAGTTTGTTGAGTTGATGCTTTACTTGTGATAAAATGTAGAGAGAACAGTGACAGCTAAAGCTGGGACTGCAGGCAAGAGAGTGGCTTTGTAGTTAGCTTCACAGCAACAAATTCTTTTATATCCTTATTTTCTATCAAGGCATTGAGTTACTTAAACCACAGTTTTTTGCAGTTGTTTGTTTCTTGCTTTCTTGATATTTCTTTTTAATTAGATGCACTTTAGCAAGTCAAGATATCAATTCTTAAGACAGTGGGAGTAGTACGACTTTGCTGTCTGAAGGAAGGAGCTGAGGAATGAGAGATGAGATCCTGCTTCTACCACTGACTCATCATGGCCTGAGGCAAGGCTGTCTCTCATCTTAACCATCTGCAGAATGATGAAGATGATGCTTGTCTCATGGTGGTAATTGGTAGCATGTGAGGCAGTTAATGTGGTATTGGAGAAATGAAGTATACAGTGCATCAGAGGAGTAAATAAGACAGAGGCTGCTAACTAGAAGATGATAAAATAATTTTGTCTCATTTTCAGAGCAAGATCTCCCTTTTCTGGGGTTAGTGCTTTACATAAGTGAACTCCCCCTTTTAGAGATGTGAAGGCTCTTTTGCAGAGTGGAAGGCTTTGGCAGTGCAGCCTGTGTTTTCTAATCCCTCCCTTGTGCACCTGTGTTAGCTTCCAGCTGATAATTTTAAGAACTTTGAAGGCCTGACTGATGCAGCCTCAGCATGTTAACTACTATTCAGTGTAGCACATGAGTTTTTAAATTTGAGAGTTCATGGCAGTATTTGCAAGTCCAGTGACTTTTGTTGATACTTATCAAAGCTTGTGGGTGAGCTTGAGCTTGTGACCTTTCCTTGAGCACATAGCATAGTAAGGTGGTTGAACAATGGGAGATGACAGCTATAATGCTTGTGAAAGGAAAGAACTAGGTGCAAGCCATGGTGAGAAGAACCTTACTATTTCTTCATATATTGAGTCCTCACATCTGGGCAGTAAGAAACTTTTTCCTTGCTGTTGCTGTTAGTACTGACAGAGTTGATCTTGAGCTTCTTTTGGGTGGCTGCTGCTTTGGTCATTCACATTACAATGCTCTGACCAGAAATAGAGTTTTCAAAACTGTTTTCTGGGAAGAAGGTAACTGATGACAGACAGTAGTCCACACGAAATTCATAGTATATTCCAAATGTGAATCCAACTTCCAGATCCTAAAAAAGGCAATTCACTTGTTCCAAGACCTCTCTCTTAGCAAATTCAGAAAGCTGTGGTTGTTGGGAAAAAGTCTTGTTTTCTGAGAACACATGAAAAAGTAGACATTTGTTTGTAACTCAGTGGAAAGTGTGAAATGGGATGTGTGCTTCCCTTCTGCTCTGGATTTCTTGGGGTGCGTTTGGAGTATGATTGAGGTCAGAGGGTATGAAACCAGTAACTACAAACTAGATTCATTTGTCTGGCAGTTAATTTGGTAGTCGTGTTGTATACAAAGATCAGGTTTGCCATGTTCTTCACGGTCATGCGGAGGGATTTGGAAAAGAGGTGGCCTCAGTAGAAGTATGCTGTTCGGGATGGGTTTGTGTTTTGTGTGTGCACATGTCCCTTGGGTTTTTTTTTCTGTGGGTGTACTTTTGCTGCCTGTATTTAGATATCACCTAGCATAGCAGCTTCCTAGGCTATGATGAGGATTTCTAGGTGTTACAAAATGATGTAAGTACATAGAAACAGTTGAAGCAGATGGCTTAGATGAGAACCATTGGGAACAGAGGAAGCATCAGCGATGTGGTGAGAGCACTGTGGGTAAGAGTAATTAAATATCTTTAATCAGATTTTGCTAGCATGTGTTTTTCCTCTTTTTTTTTGCCTCTCTGAAGAGATCAGAAGGTTTCTGAGCTGGTCTGCAATGACTCATTTGAAGTCACTTAATTCGCTGGGATTCTGCATGTAGAAAGTACATCCTTCTAACCCCCGTTGACCTTCTTTTCACGATCACAGCCGTTTTCAAGAATGTAAGAATTGCCAGTCCATGTGAAGAAAATCAATGGAGTTTAGTCCCTGTGGCAGAGATTAATATTTCTTAGCTTCACAAAAACAAATGGAAAGGTGTGAGACTTCCCTTGAGCTGTTTTGGGTCTCTTTTAGGTTCCTGGCATTCTTGCATGCTCTTAACTTAAAATGTACTTGATATAAAGAGGGGAGACTGAATATAAGTGCTGTGATGGTAAGGGAAGGCAATATACTAATTTTGAATGGATTGTTACCTGGTATGTTCTGTGATGGCTGATAGCATCTTCAGCACTAGTTGTACATTGTCTTGGTTACCTGTCTCTTCTGCTTGGTTTTTCTCTACTTGCTAAGGCTGTTTCTCCTCTTCTAATTCACATTCTCAAAAAATAAGAGTCTGTGTGGGACCTTGTTCCATTGCAATGTCCTGATATCTGGAAGGGACTAGGTTGGTTCTTGTAGCAGTTCAGTCCGGTATGAAAACAGAGGGGATACTGCTGTCTTTTGCCTGCTGGAGCAAGAAACAGAAAGGGTACTGTATGCTGCTTAGATAAGAAAAGGTTCATAAGGAGATTAAGTTTTTTAAGTTCTAACAAGATACCTGCATGTGTTACCTTGTCCGTGAAGATTTTCAGCTATATGTTTTTCAAAAAACAGGAGGAGGGAAACATTAGAAATTGATATCGGCTTTATATTTAGGTGGAGTATTAAGTACAAAACTGTGAATGTAGGAGAAAAAAAATTTGAAGTGCGAAATTAGAATCAGCCATGTGGGTAGGACAGATACCATAAGCTGTTTCCAAATTTCAAAGTGACCTCCTAGATGGGTTCCTTTCAGTCACTTTAAGTGATATCTGTCTACTTTTGTCATTACAGTTTCTAATGGTGTAGATTCCTGAAAGGAAATGTTTATTAGCAAATCACATCTGGATTCTTGTACTTCTAAGTTGTTAGAACAACCGGATGCTTTGGTGTCCAAACACCTGGTGTAACAGCTGGGAGAATACACGTCTCTATACAGTCCATCTTTTTTCCATCTGTCTTAGAAATCATTGTAACAACTTAAATTGTTGCTTTGGTTGATAATTTAACTTTTAGGTGGAGATTTCTTTTGAGACTCCAGCCTTTGAAGATCTGCAGAGCGCTTAGATTTGAACACCACGTTTGCTTTAACAAGATTTCGCATCTTTTCACGTCCCTGCTGATAAGCAAGGTTCTCTGCCTTGAGACTGCTAGAACAAATGATCAACTGCACAGTAGAAGGAACTTACTATGAGGTACTCCAGCTTCTTGTTTAAGCTGCACTGCTCCTTTACTTCAAGGTTTGTTTCGAAAGCCTTTTTCTTTCAGAAAGGTTCCTAGTACCCAATAAAAAGTGCAGCAGTGTGTGTGTGTCTAAAGTGTACTTCTGTAGGATTCTTAGGGGAATTTTAAGTAAGTTCACTGTTAAGAAAGCACATATTTTCCTTTGTCTTGTAGTCTAAATATGCATAATTTCAACTTCCATCATTGTATATTGTTACATGTTTACTGGACTGAAAGATAGTTTTTGAATTTGTTATCTAGCATGGAGGGGACTTGAAGACTCAGTTGCCCCTTTTGCCTTTTGATAGGCTAAATAGGTCAAACGGTTCCTGAATTTCACTTAAAGGTGCATCTTCAATCTTTTTGGTTTTGCCTTTTTTTTTTTTTTTCCTTTTTTCTTGAATCAAATCTTATTTGTCTTTGAGCAGTGGATTTCAGACCTGGCCATAGTATTTCACTAGCAGTTGTACCATTACTACAACAGTTTTAATCCTATTTACTATTGTCTATTTATATTCCCAAGGATAAAGTCGGCCCCTTTGACCTAGCAGCATGGATCTTTTCTGATTCAGGTGGGAAAACAAAATCAGACTCATGTGCCTAAAATTGTTATACAGAGATGTCAAGTGTGAACTGTTGTCAAGACCACGGTGTATCTCTGAGGATAGCTACTGCAAGTACATTCTGCTTTTTTTTTCCTAGATGTCCTGAAGTAAATCAAGGTCTTTCTGAATTCAATAGCTTAAAAATATTTCAGGTACTGGCTGATGGCTGGCCATCCCTCCTTGGTCAGAGAGAACTGAATTTCATCTAAGCCTGTTAGTTTTCTGGAAGCCAGGGTCTGTTACTTTTGCAGAATTGTCTTTTTCAACCTCTTGTAAACTTACTGTGCTAGAAACAATATTCTCTACCTCCTGACCCCCATTTATAGCTTTAACTTGATTAGATGATCTTTTGGCACCACATCTCTCTCTTTGGCTGAACTGTCTTCAGGTCTTTACAAGACAACTTTCCTTATGCTGCTTTGTGGATTTATAGTGATGTTCCACTATAAGCACTATAAGACTGACAGTCACCAGCCAAGGTTGTGGTGATAGTTGCTGGGAAGGCAGCCACCTGCAGGTCAACCAGATGGAATACAGTTCTCCTTGGTATACTGGACTCTGATGCCTATCAAAGGGGTCAATTGGTTTGTCACCTGAACCTGAGTGATCATTTATATTTTCACATTTTGTGTATCGACAGCCATGTGGTTCATCCTCTGCAACTAATCCAGTTGGCTCTGTATTGATGACCAGTTCTTTTAGATATTTGCTTCTCTCTCTGACTTCTCTTACTGTAGTCAGTGGAAGCATCTCTGCTCGCCCTCACTAGACTTGCTCACCTTCTGCATCTTTTATGACCACTTGATTTGATACTGTCTTACTGTACAGTATGAAGAAACTATTAGAAGTTTGCTGGAAGTCTTACTGTAGCAGGATTACCTTTTCCAACTATACTTGCAAAAGTCCTGTGTTTCTAGAGGGATGAGTTTACAACTATTTTTGGTTAAAAACATGTTGATTTGGTCTTATTTTACCAGCTCCCTAAATGGTATGTTTGGGAGACTGCTTCATCTTAGGAGGTCTTAAATAGCTGATTCACTTGGGTAAGCATGACGTTTTTTCCATCTAGTTCAATAACATTGAAATGCACAATAGCTGTAAGATGGGAGTGAGGAGAAGAACTTTCAGAGCAAGGGTGTAAATTTTTTTTTTTTTTTTTTTTTTTTTTTTTTTTGTAGGATGGCTTTTTCAATAACTGAAATCAGGAATATAACTTCTGCTGAACTGTTAATAGCAATAAAATTGGTCCACAGGCAAGCTGACATTTTATAACATATGCTACAGAAGTGCTTGTGAGTAATTGGGAATTGTTTCCCGCAATGGTAGACCTTGTACAAAATATTAATTCCTGCCCTTGAGGTCTGTGTATAGGCAAGACAAAACCAAGGCAGCTCAAGCAAGCATAAACAAGAAGAGCAGTAAATGCAGTGGGGCAGGCCTGTTTGCTAGGCGGCTGCTTTTCTTTCTGGTCTTGATTAAGTGTGGATTAACTTGATGGAAAGAGGTGAAGGCGAGTTGCAGGGGAGCAGGAAGGAAGGGCAGGAATAACATTTGAGTCGGGTATGGAGGAGCTGGATTTGGAAAGAGTGGGGGAGATATATTGTCTGGCATTAAGAACCAAGGCACAGGCGCTGGGTCTGTGGGAGGAGGTCAGGGAACGAGGGTCAGGCTGACTCAGGAGGCTGGTGCCTTCCCACTGTCTCAAAGATACCCTGTGCTGCCAGATCCGTGCCTTCTGTCCTTCGGACTGTGAGAGCTGTTTTCCCAGCTTTGTTTACTCTTTAGTGTGAACTGTGGCAATAAAAATATTTGCAGTATTAGAGAAACTAATCCTTTATGAGAAGCAGAGGCAGTGATTATACCACTTACAGGTTGTCCTTATGTACTTCCTGGTGTGATGAAAAGCAATTGTTTACTTGTGTGGTTCTACCTCAAACCTTTCTCCATTCCCTCATTCTTTGATATTTGAAAAATGAATACCTTTTCCCTTGCCTATTCTACAAATGGCTGCTTAGTGGCAAGGATGTTTCTAAAGAACTTGCTTTAGCTGAGAGAGGTTGATCAGTGTGATGTGTGGAAGGATGAGAAATGGAGTTTTCTTCCCCTCTCCTGGCTCACCAGCTAGCTCCCATGTTACCTGCAGTGAACCGGAAGTGCCAGTGCTCTGCAGGACATGAAGATTGGCCTGGAGCCTCCCTCCTTTTAAGGGGTCTGCATCTGAGTCACAGTTGTCCCTGTTGCAGTGGCTGTGAATTATTATTGCCTTCCTAGTGTTGGAACACTGGTCTCCTGTGGTTTACTATAATACGATGAGTCACTGAAATGTTGTCTAATCACTGTTGAAATGTCTTAAGGTAATTTTCTTATTTAACTTATTCTAAAAGTGGCACTAGCATTTGTCACCTCTAACTTACAATGTATGTAGTTACTACAACATCACTTGCTGCAGGTGCAGACACCATGAACTTCAAAGGGATAAAACCTGCCAGCTGTGATAGCATTGGGCTCTAACAGCCAAAATGTACTTTTTTTAAGAAGGTAACTGTTCAGACTAGCCAGAATAATTAAAGTGTCATTTGCTTTTCTGTAGATTCTGTAGGTCAAGCAGGATGCTTCTGTCTCTTCATGTGGCTATGGTGTGCACACACTTCTGATGGGAGGTGAAGTTGGAACCTTTATGATTGTAAATTGAGGATGTCTCGAAGTAAGGAATTCAACGTCTGTCTCTAGTAATAGCTTCTGTCAGTATCTTAAAGATGATAGACTTATCACATATCCTTGTGTCGAGGGTTAAGATTGCGGGGTGACAATAAAACCCTGGCAGATGTATTGTTAACCCCCTCTCCCCCCCCACTTTTCCCTTTTTCCCCCTCCCTCTCCCCCCTTCCCACTCAGGACAGGCGATCGGGAGGGAAAGAAGGACAGAGAGAAGAGAGTTGGAAAAATTAACAATGTTTTACTAATGCTACTAATAAGAATAGAGAAAATAATACAAAATATACAAACCCAATCTTGAAAGTCTCAGCAACTGCAGAGCTGGCACCCAAAGTCCTGGATTAGACTCCGCAGCCAACCGGAGCTGGATTCAGTCTCTCACTAGGCCTCAGTTCGCAGGGACGACTTGCAAGGTCCTCTCCTAATGTCGGCCATAAGCAGAAGGGAAAAAGCAAAGGCAAAAGGACAAGATCCTCGTGATCTCCCACTTTTATATGAAGTATTCACGTGAATGGAATGTTATACACAGTTGGTCAGTTTCTTGGTCACTTGTTTCTCGTCGCCCCTCTCGCGAGATGTCCATCTGTGCTTATCAATAAGTTTGCATTCCATTGCTAGGTTTACCAAAACATGTGTCTGGTTCTCCAGGAAAATGCAGTTAATATGAAGGCTTTAGCTGACAGGCAAAATTCACTGAAAGAGAAACTTGTTTTTAACAAAACCAGGACACCTTGTAACACTTATTTTTTTTTTTCTCCCCAGATGGGAGATTATGGATGTTACGCTACTGGTTGCATTTAAAATGCTGATTGAAATTGGTTTATGCAAGCTACCTTGAATGGGACTGCCATTCTTTGTTTGGATTTGATGCTTGAAAAATGAGACGAAGAATACACAGGGATCTTTTTATAAGTTCTGTCAGCCTCTCAGTTTGATGTATTTTTTCAGTGTCCTAGGCTTATTCTTATTCCAAAACTAGTGGGAATGGGTGAGGTTCCAGGACAGATTTCACTGGTATTGGAGGGCAAAGGTGACAAGTTTATCTCTAAAGAGAAACTTTATTCTTAGCTGCTGGAATGATTTTTCTGTAGATACAGTGATGTAATTAAATATTTCCAGCTCTGAAATGACTGAACAGTACCTGGTCCATGTTACATTGCTTCTAGTAGAAATACCTTATCTTGTTCCACTGCGTAGCTGATGGAGCAGGCTGCTGTGTGTAACCTCACAATCGTGCCATTGTATTCTGTGTTTTAGTTGCATTGTGTGGTCTTGATCAG
The DNA here is from genome assembly GCF_964273445.1 of Streptopelia decaocto. Lineage (NCBI taxonomy): Eukaryota > Metazoa > Chordata > Aves > Columbiformes > Columbidae > Streptopelia > Streptopelia decaocto. Next base: position 87,164,648 of record NC_138655.1, read on the forward strand.
TGAGGGAAGAAAAAAGGCTGTTTCTAACAGTCCATTTGTAGTTGTCCAAAATATGCTATGAATGTTATAGGTAGCACCTTAGTGGCAAGAAGTGGCAAGGGTCTTGGCTATTAAAGCTGTGACTCTCAGAGCCTTGCTGGTCTTGTGGTTTTCTTTTATTTCTCACACTCTGACCTTAGGATGAGAGGGCAGGGGATATGAACAGTCAACAAATAGGTGGTCAGACGAGAGCGTTTTTTGGGGCGATATTGTCTTTGGGAAATGTACCAAATTGAGTTCACCTCGATCTCACAGCACAGGAGTGTGCTCTAGCTCTACTAAAGCAGGATTGTGTCAGGGTAGCAAGGGTGTTGTGGGCCATGCTGTAGGCCTTTGGTGCGCAAAGGATACCAGAGTCTCTGGCAGGGAAAACTCTGCTAAGCCTAGTACAGTACTCTTTATTTTCTTCACTCTGTTTTCCATAGATAAATCTGTGCACCTTGGAATAGGTTACGGGAGTATAATTGGCCCAAGACTAACTGCTACTGTAAAGCAATCTCTGGTGTGTTGTGCTGTCGGCACTAAGCTAAATATTAAAAAGCAAGCTTAACCAAGAACGGGATATACCACTAGGGAGCTGTGGCTGTTCCATCTGACTCTTCAAATTAATTCTAGAACTCAAAAAAGTTTGAGAGTAAGCAGCCTGGGGGCTCAAACAATAAATTGCAAATTGAGAAGTGATATTTTAAGAATTTTGTGAGCGTAGAGGTAAGAGAATTACCTGCTTGAGGTGTGCTACTATGGAGGAAAGCCTAGCTTTCTGTGAATAATGGTTTTAATGTTTCTTGATTATTATTCTTTTAATTTAAAATTGACCTGTCGTCATTGTGCTGGGGGATAGTTTTAAAATTTTGTCTGAATTCAGAGAATTTTTCCCATAATCCCAGAAATTTGACAAAAGAGTTAACTGAGAAGAGCAAGCCTTCATTTGGATTTTCAGGGACACCTTGTCAGATATCATGGTTTTACAGCCCGTGTGGAAGAGAGGGAGCACTTGTTTCAGATGTTATAAAATTTAAAAGAAAAATAAGAGAGGCAGTAAACACGGTGAATTGGAGTAACACTTGCATTCATTTACTTCTGTATGACATTCAAAACTCTAAAACTTTGGAAATTTACTTGCATCTTTTAAAAGATTGTGTAAACTGATTGTGTAAAAATGAACACAGAGTGAGTATACCAATGGAGGAAGTCCTTAAGGCTTCATCTGTATGTAATTTCCATGACAACACTTATCACCTAGCCACTCAGATGAGAATAAGGAAACCATTTTTGGGATTACAGGAAAAATAGGGAATTTAATATTTTTGCTGTTCTTTTCCTGCTCTTTGTTAGCCTTTCTTTTTCCCTTGTGAGAGGATCATGCGCTGTCACACACGCCTACCATAGCGTGTCTCCAGATTGTGAAAACTGGGCTCAAACACATGTAGCAAACTGGCCGCTGTTCCTTCTCTTGAGCCCGGAGCTAAAACTAATATTAGTTTACAAAACAGAATTGCAGACTGTATAGTTTGCCCCTAGATGACTTAAATAAATCTTAAAAAACGAACAATACAACAAAACCAACCAACCAAAATACCCCAATGCTGAACCTGCAGAGCAAGTTGTCTGTTGTTTTGGGGACGGCTGCACAGGGAAATCTGATTGCTGCTTTTTTCCTTGCATCAGTTTCTGTACTAAGACAAATAAGCTCTAAACTCTTTGCAAGGTATTTAAAATAAAAGCCAAATTGGAGTGAATGTCGAAGAGAAACAAATGGACCAGGGAGCATGGCAGTGCTGCCGTTGACTCCGCAGGTGGAATGGAATGTGTCTGTTTACAGGAGCGTAAAAATAACCCCACCAGGACACATGGTGTCTGGGCAGGAATATCCGCACAAATCTCTCCTCTTACTTTGTATCATTCCTATGTGGACAATACAGACTTCATCTGTTAATCTGTGTGTTTATTAATCCAATATAAACCGAAGTTTAAATAACTGACTCTTACCTGAAAGAGCCAAGTGGTGTCAGACTGCTGTGAGCTGTCTGATGGAGATGCTGAGCTGTTATATTTAACTTTACAACCTTGCTTTTTAGTGACTTTTCTAGCTGTTTTTGTTTTGTTTGGTTGGTTTGTGTTGTTTTTGTTTTGTTTTGTTTTTTTTTCTTTCTCCTGGTCAGTTAATACAATAGCACACTTTTCTGGCACTACATTTGTCAGGCACTAAACCTATGGGCAGGGAGCCTGCAGAGCATTCAAAAGGCAGGGTACTAACTCCTTTTAGCACATTCATGTAGTGTAACTTTCTGCATTGCTATTCACTTCATCAGTGGCCTCTCAGCTCAGCAGCCTTTCTACTTCAGAGGGTGGCTTGACACATATTCAAACTGGCAAGCTGTGGTGCACTGTATCAGCTGGGAGGGTTATTTGTTTGAAAAGATTAACACGGAGACTTGTTGCTAAGGAATAGAGACCTGCATTGGAATCGAGGCTTGGAATGTGCTAGCTTTAATGCTGCTACATTCTGTGATGCCTTGTTTCATAAGCAACATCTTGTTGAACAAGTTTTCCCAAATAAGTACAACCTACAATATAATGAAGACTTGCGATTTCTTCCCTTTTAAAACACTATTTCATGTAGGCTTTGTGATCCTCTTTTATAGATAAGTCATTTTAATCTAAAATGTCTTTTGTGGAAGTGCTTGGGAGTTTCCCTAGCTGTAGTTTGGAGACCAGTGTGTGCTTTGTACATGTCCTGAGCGGTGTTTTGGCATGGGAAAAATTCAGAATTATCCCACGTGGTTTGGGTACGTTACATGCAACTGGTTTTTACTCTTTACCTTTTCTGAGTTTGTTCCCAGACTTTGAAGATTACTTCAACTGTAGAAGACTGATTTGGATGTTGACATGCAAACGAATGTATGAATAATCACATGTAGCTGCAGAACTTCTTGCCTGAGTGTTTTCCTGCTACATGCCTGGTTAACGGAAGCTTCTGCTCTGTCATCTCCTGGTGTCTCAACATAAAACCGCACATTTACCATTATTTCTGCAGCATTATAATTTTGTGTGGTGGGAAGGATGGAACAAAACTTTGTATAGTGATTATGGTTTGTTTGGGGATTTAGATCAAAGGTACTTGGTTCTTGAGTTTGCTGCCTGACCTGTTGTTATGTATCTGAACCTTTACATGTGGGGGAAGTCACCTGCAAACAGCAGGCATGGAATTACAAGGTGGGAACGAGACAGGCAAGGTGTTGGATTGTAAAAGGATTCTATGAGCAACAGTAGCTTAGAAGAACTCAGGAAGCTGTTTGTTAGCTGGGTAATTTCATGGTATGACCAACTGCACCTTCTCAAGAATAAGTGTACTGTCATGGCTGTGGGTGGTAAACGAAAGGAACAATGGAAATGAACTGCAGCAATGGGGGTAGAAAGGATAAGAGTTCCTCAAGACAGTCCTGCTGCTGAACTGGACACATGGTGTCATGAAACTGTGGTCTGAGTAGGAGCCCTAAAGGTAATGCTCACTGTCTTGTATTCGGAGTTCAGAGGCAGTGTGCGAGGTGGTTGTATAGGGAGTGAATCGACAGAATGGTTTGGTGTGTGTGGTTTGTTGTTGTTACTACTTGTTCTGTTTTGGTGTTGCTAAAGTTAACCGTTCCCGTGACATTTTTCATTACTGGTGAGCAAGATGCATTTGATGGCTGACAATTTCATGGAGGGATCAGATGTGAGTAAAGAGGAGCAATGACTTGGCAACCCTTTGTGGCAGGAGGGAGGGAGAGGGAAAGTGTTGCAGAGGTGAATGTTGGAAGACAGCAACCCTGTGGTGAAACAATATAAAGTGCCTGTATGGAAGAAAGAGACTCAGACATGATTCACCTCTCTGCAGAGCCTGTGTGACTTTGCTTGCCTGGACGTACAGACAAGTGGCCACAGCAACTTCCAAAACTCATGTCAATGTTATTGATTTTGCTCTACTGAGACCTAGGTTATGTGCTTTGTTGTTGAAATACTGTTAAAATATTCATAAAATGCTTCATCATTGTTGATAAAACAAACCCATAGCAGTGATAAAGCAGCCTGTACTGCCTAATGCATGCAACAACATAAAGGTACACTCTTTCTTCCTAGAATATGAAAAGTATGTTGTACTGAGTAACTAGCATGCTTTCTGTTCTGCCTGGTCTAGATATGCTGAACATATCGAATGCTTATTTCTGCTAGGGAATTTAAGAGTGGCTTCTCTGTGTATTGCATTAATGTGAAACTGGTTGCCATCTTCAAAATTGTTAAGAGCATGTCAGTTCTAAAATAACTTCTCCCCTTACATAGGAAGATGAATTAGATTGACTGTACTATAAACATTTCTTAGGTTGCTACATTGGTAAGTCATTATCAGCCTTACCAGATACAGTTTTTAATTCTTCCCCCCTTCTCCCACCCAGTGAAAGCGACTTTCAGTCCAAGGGAGATGGTATTGTGATTCATGCCACAAGCTGTTGTATGGATGTGGAAGAATGCTGGTATAATCCTAAACATGCATGATCTGTTGTAGTTTTAATTAGAAAAAATGAGGTTTGGTGAATTTGAGAGTTGGTCCTGCTGTCCTGTACCCATTATGTGGTGTCAATATGACCCACAATGTCCTTGCATGCAATAGTCCTTTTGTCGCTTTAATAACAAAGCCTGAGAAAAAAATCTAAGGGATTAAACATCTTCAAGCTGTTCTCTGGTCATGGAGTTTTTAGTGTTGGATTTAGACTGTAAAAGGGAAACAGGCTACGGGACTTGTGTGGGATTTCATGTCATTCGAAAACAGCATTGAAATCTTTTCAGTGTGTGAAAGCTGTATTCTCTTTGTCATCAAACTCAATATTAAGTTGAAGTTGGTGTGAAACACCAGAGTTGTTGAGGGAGAATGCCAGAGAAAAGAATGGGCAGTGGCAACCCAAAACCAACAGAATTTTAGTTGAATTTGCTTCAGAGTAGACTGTTTCCCAATGTGTAGCATTCAGCTGAGACATAAACAATGACTGTATGTATTCAAACTAGCAGAACCTCTGGCTACAATAGGTGTTAATTCAAGTTGAGGTTTTTGAGGAACAATATTGTCATGTCTGCTCAGCTGAGAGCTGTGCATGTTCTGCTGCCGAGTGGATCAGCTATTTCTGCGTGGGCAATGTTTGCTGATGCCACTTCTAAGGTGGCTCTGAAAATATTGAACATCAGCAGCCTTCAGCTTTTGCATTTTATTTTTCCCTTTTAAGGTGGCGAAGTTGATCACCACTTTGAGGTTGCCAGCATAGGTTTAGGAATTTTGTTTTAACTTAAGGCTATGACTCATTACTCTTTTTCTGGCTTAAAAATATACAGGGATTTAGGGACAAAATGATGGTTTAGGAATGTTACAGAGGAATGTTTTCTCCAGGAAACTGTAGAGAAGGATTTTATCTGGAACACTTCAAATTTGCAGGTGGTTCCTTTTTCTTGTGCTTTACTGAAGTAAGTTTAATTTTATGTCGGAACTAAAAGAGCTTCATTTGTCTAGTCCTTAATAAAATACTGTACTCCAAACTTTGAGACTCTGCTCCTATATAATCCCTAAACATGGGGATGAGTTGGGCCATCTCCCCTTTTCCTCAAAACTGTGTGCATTGCACATAGGTTGTTTTTTGCTAAGGAAATACGATTTATTTTTATACAGCTACTTTGCAGTTCCGTTGCAAGCATATTTAATGCTAAACTTTGAGGCAGCTTACTTAAGAAAAGAAACATTATCTCAGCTGGATTTTCAGCTGCAGAAATTTGTCAGCATCAAGGCCTTTCAGAAGATGGGCTTATTGGTCTCCAAGTGACAGATTTGCTTTCTGTTCCTCAAAACCATAAGATGTGCTGTGGAATCTCATCTATGTTGTCTGAAGTAAATATATCTTTCATCTGAGCATGGAGCTGTTTTCTTTAATGCTTCTGTCTTTCACTGGTGTTTCTAGAGCAAGTATGTGTGCAGGTAAGATGTAGGAGATGTTTCCTTGTGTTTTCTGATCAAGAAATGAACATGGGCAAACTGTAAGCTTTCTAGCTTTGTGTAATTCTGTCTTTTTGTGTAGGTTTTGCAAGATGTTTAGGCAGTCAGTCTCAAGAACTTTGTCTTGAAGCAGGCGACTTTTCATATTCTCACCTACTTGTAAGAGTTTAATACCTACTGCCATGTTCTTGAAGAATGAACTAACACATTCGTATGCCACAAAGAGCAGAGTCTGCAAATAGGTCCTCGTCTGTATGCTTTTCTGATAGCTGAAATCATGCGGGTGTAATTAACTCTTGTCTGAGTGCCACTTCTCTCATCATGGTGTGCATCTCCCATTGTGCATGGTTGAGGATTGCTGGCTCTTTTGCTCCTAAGGAGCTCTGTGCCCTCCTGGTGGTCTCTGCAGGACAGCGGCAGCATAATCTTGGATAGAAAAATTTATCCTCTACAGGAGAAGTAAGGAAAAAAAACCCCCATCCTCATGTAAAGCATGTGTAGGAAACTTGGCAAACACTTTCAAGTCTGAAGGGCTATCCTTAGAATAGGTCTACCTTGAGGATCTTAAAGCCCTGACAGCCATATGGTACTTTACATTGAGGTGGCTGACCTTGGAGATCCATGTTAGTGCTAGGAAAACAAAAGAAACGGAGGGACATGATGGTGTGGAAGGGTCTATGACATTGTGATTAGTTTTGCTGTAGTATTACCTTTTTTTTTTCTTGCTATCATGTGACTTGGCATATAGCATTTGCGTTCCAGGTGCCAGGCTCTGTCCTGTGGCATGTGGAAAATAGATTCATGTGGCTGCGAGAATAGAATATGCCAAAAGGAGCGATCCAGAAATAGCCAGGCTTGTCAAAGAACTGGTATTTAAGATGCCTGATTGGTGTATGTCTATCCCTTTTATTAATTTAAGGAAAAAAAAAAATAAAGTGGGGGGGTGTTTTGGGGTTTTGTTTGTTTGGGGGTTTGAAGTGAGGTGTTTTGAGCTTGTTTTTGTGTGGTGGTTTGTATTTTTGTTTTGTTTTTTTCTTGTTGTGTACAGCAACCTGGCTGAAGTTACTGAGTTAACAGGGTCTGTATATGGATGTATTTCAGCTGGAGAATCTTATGCTTTAGTGGAAGGATGAAAAATTGATGCAAGTTGTAATACGCAGTAGCATTCACCCCTTTAGTCCTCAATCACTGTTCAGCAAAATCTGATGCTGCCTGATCTCTCCCCAAATTCTTAATCCTAAATGAAAAACACTAAGCATGGGGTCCCATTTCTCATTTTAATGTCACAGGAAAGGAATTCCTGAAACTACATGGCTTGCCTTCTATGGATTTGGTCCTTTTAAAAAAGCACAGGGATGCTAAATGGAGAGACAGAATTGGGGGCCAGTGACTCTCACGTTTAGGCTCCTCTAACCCTGGTTTTTATGTAGATGATGATGGGAGTAGCTCTTAGTGCTTCAAGGGATGAGCACTCCCTACAAGAGTGTTGCTTTGCTATTCACTAGCTTTGTCTCTCAAACAGCATTTTCTTTTTCCAATAAAAACTGAAGTGGGAGGAATTACTTTCTTGAGTACTGGAACAAGGGTGGAAATAACTCCTCCACCATCAGCAAGGATTCTTTGGGGAAAGTATGTCTTTACTGACAGCGCAGGCTCTTGTCTCTGTCTACCAAAAAAGTGTCTTGGTATATAGGGATAATTCCTGTGCAGCTAATGCAATAGACTTCAGAGAGGTTTTTCTGATAAGTAGCAAATATTCCTGCTCGAATACAGATTGACATGGTAACTTCTGTACGGTTCTGCCAACCTGTTCTTTGAACTTAAGTATGCACAAATGTGAGAAACACTTAAAATAATACATTGTGTTTAAGAAGGCCTGTATGCAGATAAGCAGGCTTAGGTCAGGTTTGTGGCTGCAGTGATCTTTGAGAGTCTCGTTGCAGAAGAGTGTGAGTGAGCAGGTGTGCACAGCAGCAGGGATGGGCATTGGGGCTTCTCCACTGTCATGCGGCTCCTGCCGGTATCATGCACCAGAAATTTTAGTCGCCTTGAAAATGCTATTTGCTTTGCAAATGAGCAAGGAGGGGAATGGGTTGGTTAAAGCTGGTGGAAAAGGATCTGGGGGTGTTGATTGACAGGCAGCTGAGTATGAGCCAGCATTGTGCCCAGGTGGCCAAAAAGGCCAACAGCATCCTGGCTTGTATCAGCAATACTGTGGCCAGCAGCACTAGAGAAGTGATGGTGCCACTGTATTCAGTGCTTGTGAGGCCTCACCTTGAATCCTGTGTTCAGTTTTGGGCCCCTCCTCATAAGAAAGTCATTGAGGTGCTGGAGAGAGTTCAGAGGAGGGTGACGAGGCTGGTGAGGGGCCTGGAGCAGAAGTCTGATGAGGAGCAGCTGAGGGAACTGGGGCTGTTTAGTCTGGAGAAAAGGAGGCTGAGGGGAGACCTGATAGCTCTCTACAACTACCTGAAAGGAGGTGGTAATGAGGTGGCTGTTTGTCTCTTTTCCCAAGTAACAAGAAACAGGACAAGAGGAAACAGCCTCAGGTTGCTCCAGGGGAGGTTTAGAATGGCTATTAGGAAAAAAATTTTCACAGAAAGGGTTGTCAGGCATTGGAACAGGCTGCCCAGGGAAGTGGTGGAGTCACCATCCCCGGAGGTGTTTAAAAAATGTGTAGATGAGGTTCTTAGGGACATGGTTTAGCGAGTGTTAGGTTAACCATTGGACTTGATGACCTTGAGGGTCTTTTCCAACCACAACGATTCTGTGATTCTAAATTTGTCAGTGTAGTCTGGCCCAGAGTCTTGCATTTTCTTAACCAGTTGCAGGAATGTATTTTCCTCTTTACGGTGAAACAACCACAAAGCCAGTTTGCCATTAACTTACTGTGATACATATGTAGTGAACTATGGGAACCAGGTTTAGGATCCTAGATATGATACTATCACCCTATAAAGAATAATGATTTTTTTTTTTTCCCACCCCACATAAGTCTTTAAATTCTGTTCTGTATTGCACTTTTCTAACTGCACATCCATAACCTGTGTGGTTTCTCACAGCAAATAGGTCCAGAGGCTAACTTGTTGCTTCTTTTCTGTGGAAAACTTTCCATCTTAAATAGGTAAATTGAAAATGAATCTCAACAGAACAGCTCTGAGAATGTATTCACCAGCTCAGGAAAGCTGCTTGCTTTCTTCAAATCCAAACAAAGAGCAGACATTGTATATTTGAAAGCCTTTTTGTCATGATTCAGATCACTTGTCCTAGTTTCCAAAGCCTGACTCAATAATGTCAGCTTGAGACTTACAATGGGATATGTCAGTATTTATTCTACCTCTTCTCCACTTCATAACATCCTAGTCCCATTATTTCATCCCTGTTCTTATTCCATTGTTAAATAGCTTGATTCTGTCAAGTTGAATAAATATCTAAATTCTGTCCACTGAAGAATGGCTCGGTTTCATCAGCAGATATAAATGACCCACAATTTCTAGAAAATGGAGCAGCACATTGTTCCTGCCTTTGTCTGTAGGCCACCCCCCTGCATAAACCCTCTAAACCCGAGATGAAGCAATGAGAACTACAGCTCCTGGTCTCCACAGGCTCTACCTTTTGTGCTCTAAGCGAGGAGGCAGTTGTGTGAGCCCAGCACCCGTGGGCTATACTTTGGCCACCCATGTGTTCATATATCATGGATGATGGTAAAAGAAATTGTTTTAGCTGCTGATTGCTGCAGACATGCTGAAGTAGCATGTTGCATTTTGTGAATATGATTTGGAGCTAATGAAGCAGATAGAGAAAAGCAGCCTTTTACATAATGCCAGTGCTTCAGCACTAATATGACTAATCTATTTGGACAAGTAACGATGAACTTCTGAATGGCTTATTGCAGGATGCTTGAGTAACTCAGTTAGAAACAACAACCTTTGTACTGGCACGATAATCTTTTTATATGAACAAGTGGCTAGATTCTCTTCAGAAGTTGTACTATTTTTGTTCCAGAGCAGTGGGATGACACGTCTTTGGGCAATGCATTAATAAAAAAAAAAGAAACAAGGAAAAAATCAGCTGAGCTTAATGATAGTTGCAGGCTGGAAAACATTATTTGGATTATCATCTGTGGGTACAGGAGAGAGGGGAGAATGGGATTGGTGATGCATAGTGATACAGGACAGATAAAACTGCTAATGGCCACTTATAGAAAGTTTGCACCTGCTGCTTAAAAAAACCTTAGGTAATTATTAATTTACCTATAAACTATGGGATTAATTAAAAAAGCCGCAAGTTTTAGTGTACTTGGGTTTTCACAGACTCTAGACAAATCTGTCTTAGCTCTGGGTTGAGGGGTCTAGTGGCTGAGTATTTTTGTATTTGGTAGATTCACAGGCTTCTTTTACCTTTCCGATTGTGTATTTCTGGTACTATTCTTCGAGCACAGCACATAACATAGGAGCCTAATCTCTAGTGATACTTAGGCTGAATGCACTTTTTTTTCTACACAGATTGGTATAATGCTGTTGGCTTGTCCGCTTTAAAGTGTTACATCTGATGTGCTACCCTCAAGGAGAAGAGACAATAAATCAAAATAACTTGTATGTTATATAAAGTATGGGAGTTGATCACATCTATACAATTTTAATAAATTGAAGATGCCTTTTGTCAATAAAAGTGGTATTGTTGCTTTATGCTTTTTCTGTTGAAGCTGGGTAGACTTTTTAAACCTAATAACAGGGCAGTATACCAGAGGCAGCTATCCTGGTTAACTGGGAAGCGTGCAGGGAAACATGCAGCAGCATTGGAGCCTGCAGCATTCCTGTTTTTTCCAGCCTGGCACAGCATTTGTTTTTGTCAGGGGTACATCTGCAGCAAGAAGCTATCTATGTCATGCTGGACAAGTCTTGTACTTAATAGCATCATTTATCTTTCAGTAATATATCTCGGAGAAACGTGTCTTAAATGTGTTTTGTTCCTCGTTTGCCTTAGAGCATCACTATCCTTTAGCCTGAGAAAGTTAGAAGAATACATTAAATACTAGCCTTTTACAGCAGGAATCTTATAATTTGCTTAAGACTTATGTAGGTAAAGCTGAAGGTGACTTGATAAGGAGTCTTAGGCTTTGAAAGGACAGATTTTCCAAATATGTTTTTTTCATCATTGTGATCTTTTGGCCAGATCTTTCTAAAACTGCTGCTGTCACACTTCTATCTTTCCACGGGCTTCCGTTACAGAGGAGTTAGAGCCTGTCTGATACATCTCTGGGAAGATTATATTTAGTCACAGAGAAACTATTTGTTGCAGCTTTCCAAGAAAGCTACGGTACTGAGATTATCATTGTGACACTACCTAGTTAGGACTGTGAAGTTTGCAAATAGATACTGAAGACAGACTGACTTCATGTATTGAATTGTATTTACTTTGCTCCCAAACACGTTTTCCCCTAATGAGAGGTAGATGGACACAGCTGCTCTGCTTGCATCTTGCATAGAAAGCTTTAAAAGTAATTTTGTCTGTGTGCTTTTATTCCCCTTTCTCCCCTTTCTCCCCTTTCTCCCCTTTCTCCCCTTTCTCCCCTTTCTCCCCTTTCTCCCCTTTCTCCCCTTTCTCCCCTTTCTCCCCTTTCTCCCCTTTCTCCCCTTTCTCCCCTTTCTCCCCTTTCTCCCCTTTCTCCCCTTTCTCCCCTTTCTCCCCTTTCTCCCCTTTCTCCCCTTTCTCCCCTTTCTCCCCTTTCTCCCCTTTCTCCCCTTTCTCCCCTTTCTCCCCTTTCTCCCCTTTCTCCCCTTTCTCCCCTTTCTCCCCTTTCTCCCCTTTCTCCCCTTTCTCCCCTTTCTCCCCTTTCTCCCCTTTCTCCCCTTTCTCCCCTTTCTCCCCTTTCTCCCCTTTCTCCCCTTTCTCCCCTTTCTCCCCTTTCTCCCCTTTCTCCCCTTTCTCCCCTTTCTCCCCTTTCTCCCCTTTCTCCCCTTTCTCCCCTTTCTCCCCTTTCTCCCCTTTCTCCCCTTTCTCCCCTTTCTCCCCTTTCTCCCCTTTCTCCCCTATTCCCCACCCTCCCCCCCCCGCCCCGAAATGGTAATCAAAGCATAAAATTTAGAAGGCAATAAAAGCTTGCATTTCAGTCCAGTATCCTGTGGCCTGAGTGCTTTCAGATCATTTCCACATACTCCACAAGCAAACCTTACTGAGAGAACATAAGAATTTCCTTTCCATGTATTGAATCCTGTGTGGTGAAAACTTAATACCACATGTGGATTCAGACTGTCTTTTTGCATTAGCTTAAAAAGTCTTGGAAAAAAACACCTTCATGTTCATTATGAAGTAACTGCTTCTAGTAAAAAAAAAAAAAAAATCACTGTACTTTTTTTTTTCCCCCCAGAGGTGGTCAATGTTCTTATTTTAAAATGACTAAGTTATATAGATTTGGCCATTTCAAATTGAGCTGATAAGACCAGTATCTCTTTCAGTTTTGATTTTGAAGAAAAAGCTTTCTCAATTAAGAAGCAAATAAGACCATTAAAAAAGAAGATATTTGTATTTCCTCGATTGTCAGGCTCTGGTGGACTGATTAATTTACTTTCCAATAACAGTCAAAGGATTTTGAAACTTACGTGAACTCCTTGGACTCTATTTCATCACCTCCTTGGAGCTGAAATCTCCAAGTCCAAGTCAGAAGTTCAGACAAAGCCCATTTCTTGGTGAAGAGTGGTCAGTTTTATCTGATAGCAAGCTTTAGTTGGCTTGCTGCACGTATTTCGGAGTGTTAGAACATGCTAGCTGGCTTTCCCCAGAGGTGTCTTACAAATTTGAGTGCCTTGTTTCCAGCTTGTTAGGACAAGTTTTCAACTGATTATTTTAAATTTAGAAATCTGTCAAGATTCCTGGACTGATTATGTGGTGCTCTTGGTTCCTGGTTGAGCATTGGTCTAATATTCATAATGTACTTTCTACCATTTCTACCATACATTTAAGGTAGCTTGAGGAAAATGGTCTCTGCTACATTAAGTAACTATGATCTTGGTTTACAAGCCTTCCTAACAGGACTTTGGCCTGTTCATTTCATCCTTGGGAAACACATGAACTGCCACTGGAGTCAGCTTGTGGAGATGGTGGTGAGTTCTGCCATGGAAGTAACAAAACTTGAGGCAAAGGAATAGCAAAAGCATTTCAAGGAGGGCAAAAAAAAAAAGTGTTAACTAACAGTGACTATAGGAAAAAGATTTCATTCTCCCCAAGAGCAGAGGCCAAGAAACTTGTGGGAATGTTTCTTGTTGAAATGCTAAGTTGTATAAATGTTTGAGTGCAGCCACTATGCATGCTCAAAGCCTCTCTGTTTATGCACAGTCAAGACAACTATAAGCTTTTGTAGGAAAAAGACAATTAAAGTAAATGTGAACCAAAATGTTTTAAATTCGCCTCCTGAGCGTTCACATTATATTAACAATTCTAATGATAAATAGTTCAGTGGAGCAGCAAGAGAAAATGTGGCTAAACAGCTTTTTATATTAGGAGTTAATATGCAAAATGCAAATTGGATGAGGTAAACTACACAGTTCCTTTTCCTTCATTACATTGCAGATCGCTTGTTTACTTTGCTTCAGAAACCTGTGGCAAGCCACTACAAAAACTCAGATTATGTGTAGGACTTGGAGCAAGACAAACAGGAGCAACCAGGGGGAAGCGTTTCACTTTCTGGCCTTGGAGGAGCAGTTCTCCCTCTCGTCCCTACCTCCCTGTAGACCTTTGCAGATGTTCCCCTGGTGTGTGACTGTTCATAAGCCTTCCCTGTCATAATCTAGGTGTGATGACAAAACTGAAATACTGATGCCAGGGTCCCTTGAAGCTGAAAGCACTTGTTGGTGACCGTGGCTGCCTTTTTCCTCTGTCACCAAGCAGTTGGTTCCCCAAGTTCTCGGAGAGGTGCTTCTGATGGTGGTAGTGGCAGGGGTTCCCTCGCTCAGGTCTCCAACCAGAGAAAGCAGCTTTTAGGGCCTTGTCCTTCTCTCCCTACACATGCACAAGCATATTAGGAAAAAATTATTTGTGGGAAGGCTTGTCAGGCACTGGAACAGGCTGCCCAGGGAAGTGGTGCAGTCACCATCCCTGGAGGCGTTTAAAAGATGTATAGATAAGGTTCTTAAGGACATGGTTTAGTACTAGAGTTAGGTTATGGTTGGACTTGATGATCCTGAGGGTCTCCTCAGCTGAAATGACTTTGTGATTCTATGCAGATGCAAGCACACATGTGGTGCTGTATGATGACGACAACAGCAGTTCCCAGCTGAGCTATAACAGTGCCCAATTCACCTGTTCAGGCAGCAATAGCAGCCGTTCCCCATTTTCTCTGGGGAACCGGCGTTGCGAGGGTGGGGGTTGAAGATTTGGCAAACTTGGCCTGTTGCCTGATACCACCAGGTGTTTTTACTAACACCAGTTTAGGTTTGTTTCTTTTGTGGGCAGAGTAATGGACCTGCCCTGGGGACTTATGTGAATTCCCTGTGTCCTGCAGAGTGCCCTGAGTTTCATCAGCTGCTGAACAACAGGCTTAATTTAACTTGCTGTTGATAAAATAATTATGTCCAGTTCCTGTTCTTGCAGTGTCCTTTCTTAGAGTGCCGTCTCCTTGTGTATGCCTTCACACTTAGAATGCTCACCAATGTATGATCCTAAGTTTGTTCTCTTCGTACTTGTTTTTGCTTAAAATATAAGGGAAGCTCTTTTCAAGCACCTATATTTCATTTTTATGTTTGTGCATATCCAAAATATGAATGAAACATATGAGAAAATAAATGCTGTTGCTTTCTTCATCTTATACTATCTTTGGTAAAAACATTCTATTGAATAAATTTATGGTGTTTCAGCTTAAGTCTTTTTGTCCTTTACATAGCTGAATGTAATCTGACTAGCTATCTAGAAATCTGCTACTTAAAATGCATAGGAATTATAGTATCTATTAAATCAGTTAACTTGACTATCATATATGAAACTTCTATTAAAAAAATCATCAACATGAATACTAGTGTTCTGCAGTATCATGGAATGATATCTTGGCAACGTTTGGAAATTTTATACCTAACACGCTTCCTTTGTGCAAAGTACATAGGTCAGTTGTAATTAAAATTAATGATTGCTTTGCTCCTAATAATAAATATCACTGAACAAATTTTTGTTTCTGCAATATTATAAATGAAACTAAAGTGCTGACAATTCACAGAGGATTAAAAACCAGCTTGCAAGTATAATATATCCTTGACCACTTCTTTCTCTTTTTTTGCTCGAGTGGAGATGAAGATATTTGGAACATAAATAGATAGTGTAAAAAAAAAAATTCTTCAGGAGCCTCATTTGTCTCAAAGGAGGATGAGTGGGCAGAGGAATTAAAAGGTAGTATTTTGGGAAGGATTCTTTCAAAATGCTTTTGTAACTTAGTCCTGCAAATGTTTCTTAATGGAGCACTTCACAAACTTCTCCTGTGTTTTTTTTCTGACAAGCTTCAGACATATTTTAGAGAGATCAGCTCTAGCAGTGATCTCTATAGATTGCAGCAACACATCCATAAAATAAAGGCATCCAGTAATGCAGTCAGTCTCTGGAAAGGGGAGGCAGAGGAGGGGATTCTGATCCACCTTCTTTCGTTCCTCCCTGTTGAGTTCAGTAAAGCAGTCAGTGCGATGGCATAGGGAGGGGGTTTCTGTCAGTAGGGTACTTGGTTGTGCAGCCCAGGCTGTTTGCATTCCTCTCCATGGAGGTAACTTGTGAAATGGCCTTCAGAAAAAACAAACGTGATGCGATCCGTGCCTTTGTAAAAATAATAGAATTACAGAATGTCCTGAGTTGGAAGGGACCCATGAGGATCATGGAGTCCAACTCCTGTCCCTGCATATGAGAGCCCCACAGTTCACACTATGTGTATGAGGGAGTTGTCCAGTCTCTTCTTGAACAGTCAGGCTCTGGGTGTGTCACCTCCCTGGGGAGCCTGTTCCAGTGCTCCACCACCCTCTGGGGGAAGAACCTTTTCCTCATGTCCAACCTAAACCTCCCCTGGCACATCCTCCTGCCATTCCCTCGGGTTCTGTCATAGGTCGCCAGAGAGATCAGTGCCTGCCCCTCCTCCTGCCTTGTGAGGAAGCTGTAGCCCCATGAGGTCTCCCCGCAGTCTCCTCCAGGCTGAACAAACCAAGTGACTTTAGCTGCTCCTCATACAGCTTCCCCTCCAAACCCTTCACCAACTTCATAGCCCTCTTCTGGCCACTCTCCAGTAGTTTTATATCCTTTTTATCCTGTGGTGCCCAGAACTGCACACAGTGCTCCAGGTAAGGCCGCACCAATGCAGAGCAGAGTGGGACAATCCCTGCCCGGCTGGCAATGCTGTGCTTGATGCACCCAGGACACGTTTGGCCCTCTTGGCTGCCAGGACACACTGTTGGCTCATGTTCAACTTACTGTTGACCAGAATCCCCACATCCCTCTCCACAGAGCTGCTCTCCAGCATCTCATCCCCCAGTCTTTATGTGCACCCAGGTTCGCCCTGTCCCAGGTGCAAAATCCGCACTTGCCCTTGTTGAACTTCATGTGGTTGGTGACTGCCCAGTTCTTCAATTTGTCCAGATCTCTCTGCAGGGCCTTTCTGCTCTTGAGAGTGTTGACAGCTCCCCCCAATTTTGTGTCATCAGCAGACTTTTTTTAGATGCTAGTATTGGACATGGATAGAGGGTGGAACAGTTTGAGTTGCTTTGCTTTTTTGAAGTAAACAGTTTAAATACAATGTCTCTATAGCCACAATATTTTTTCCAATGCTAGAGAAATTATTCATTTCTATGGCAGGAAAATAAAATACTATTATGGTCTGACCACAATCAATATACTTAAACAGATTATCCTGTGCGGTGTATTACACTGAACTCTGTCCAACTGAGCTGCTCTTCTTTCTTGGTATTGAGAGGTCTTGGATTCAAATGCCAGTAAACAAGGTGCTTAACTTTCAGGATGGAGTCCTCAAATATGTGTAGGCACTTCAGACTCTTCTAGGTGTTTCCACTGAGAGGAGAAAGCTTTGACAAGTAGCCCCAGCTTCAAGTTGATCCTACCAGTGTTGTACAAAGTACTCATGGTGAGTATTTACAGGTACCTTTCTAAAATTACCATGAACCAGAGTTAAAGTGGTTCTCCGAATTTTGAAGTTACTGGGGTTGTTTTTAGCAGACTCACTTTCCTGTCAAGGCTGAATTTACAAACTTGTTTTGATTTCTCCTAGATAACTTCCCGACATAAAAGAGTCTTCAGAAGATCTAAATCAGACTGTGTACTTGTAAAACTAGACCTTTGTACAGGCTTTTTCTCCTCTTGCTGCGGGTGTGGAAATTTTCAACATTTTTCTTACAGGGATATGTAGCATGAAACAAGAAGCCTTAGTGTTGTCAGCCTTTTGAGGTAACACTTGTGATTGTCCTTTCACAGACCCTTGGGGTGCTTTGGACTGAAAACTAATGGATTTGGGGATGACTCAGATATGTGATAGTGGATTTAATTTAGAAGGGGAATGGAAAAAGCCAATCTCTTCTGTTTTTTAGCTCTCCTTTGTAATAAAACTGTATGACGTGCACTCCTAGACAATTCCCATATGCTATCAGGTTACTTTTAGTCTCTGTGGTAGAAAAGAGAAGAAACGGTGTCAAATCCAATATCTGTGGGCATGCGATAAATCTTCCCTGCCTCTGTTTCCAAGTGTAGAAAGGCATTGGGAAAACGTTCCCTTTCATGTTTCTTCATGATTCATATCTCTCACTCCCCACTGTTTCCTTCTTCTCACTTAATAAAATCAGCTTTGCTTCCCTTGTCTTTGCTTTTTCTCAGGAATGTGGTCTGAAGTACAGAGTTTGATGCAAGTTGCCTTTTATTGCTACCTGTTTTCATGCATTGACATACAAGTTTAATGTATGTCAACATAATCCAAACTTTCTCATGTAAATTTTAAAAAGCAAATGCTTGAATGACACAAGTCACTTTAGAGTGAATCAAAGGGTGCATGTTCCTCAGCAACAAAGCAAGCTGTCGGCAGGCAAAATCGGAGTAGTGAAGCTTTCCAACGGTACCCGCTGATCCTGTCTCTCCTTTTCCATCATCTAGGTTTCCATGTGATTCTTTGAAGCTGTTCTTGCTGATAAGAGAGAAGTGCAAAAGCAGGGCTGTCTAGGAGTATTGTTAGGATCAGTATCTAGCTATGGAGTCGCAGGAGGGAGGGGGAAAGAGGCAATGCCAAAGCGAGTGCTCCTGGGTTATTGCAGCGCTCACTCGCAGCTGCAGATGTGCTCTGTGCCACTTAACTGAACTCAAAGCTGCAAACCAGAAAGGCTCTTACTTTCGCTAGCTATTTGGAAAAAAAAAAAAAAAGTGTTATCTTACTCACATGCACACACAAATATTGGCTACTGTTATGTGAGGAAAGCAGCCAAGATATAGGCACAAAATGTATGAACTAAGCTTACCTAGCAAGTTTTGAGCAGACTGGCTGATATGATGAAGTCAGATTGGCTTACAGGGACATTGCCCAGCCAGAATTCCTTCTAGTCATAGCATGAAAATCTCCTGTTAATGAAGCTGAGTTTGAAATGCTTCGTGTTTAAGACTGACAGACAATTCTCTCCAACTAATGTGATGGTGCTCCTTCTTCTGGATTTTGTATTTTTCTGGTTTTGTGCAACTGAAAGCAGTCACTCAGTTTTTACCTACTAGTTACTTTTATTTATTAGGTAATGTGGCTTTTGATTGTAGATGTTGATAATTTCAATTCCAGCATTCTGGACTTCTTTCTACAGTGCTAAATTTTGGATGGACTTGACCAGGCAGCATATACCTCTTTAAGTACTGTTCCATATCACAATTATTTAGGATTTTTTAAACTCGACCTAATTGAGATGTGCCAGTAATAGCCTTTCAATACTGTACAGAATTTTTTTTATATAAGCTGCTTATCAGCTGGGTCCTATGGTAAAACTTGAGTTTAGATTTTGATCTATACAGTAATACTGGTACAGTAGTATGTTCTAGGAAATGTCATACTTAAAATACTTCACCTTTACAAGGCTTTAGATTACCACATGCTTTTAGATGTATTGTAGAATACCTGACTTCTTTTTTTCTGATGAAAGAGGAAGGAGAAAAATCATTGTACTTAGAACTAGAACACATGTAAAGCACAAAAGAGTTCAGTCATCTTGCAGTTGGTGGAATTTTATTCTAGAAAACGTTGAAGATGGTATTTGTGTTACATACAAAGTTCATGTGAATCTTTGACCTAGTGTGTGTATTTGTTCCTCTGTCCCTTTTTTTAAACATTCAACTAGCCACATCTTCCATCCTCAGGGCAGGGCAGGTACATGCAGGGGTGTGTGTGAGTTTGTTCAACTTCTGTTGGTAAGTAGCACAGGTTTCTATTTTTCTGTCATAGTACTAAGACATACCCATGAACTTCTGCCAGGGGCTGTCATTCTGTTTCAGAGGAGTGCACGTTCAAGTAGTTATTTTGAGCTTACATTGCTGCACTTCATGTTGAGCATCTAACACTGATAAAACCTGAAAGCTGATGTTAACTTTAGTGCAGTCATCAGTGCAATTTTGCTCTTGAATTCCATCAAGACTTCAGCTTTGCCTAAAACAGTTGGTTAGCTCAGAGCTTTTGCCAATACAGCAATTGTTTTAGACAGGGTAAGTATCCTTTGAGATGCCAGAGACTTTACTGTGCTTGTGGCTTCATTGTGCATTGGGAGTATAACAAGTAGAATTCAATTTTGCATGACTTCACAAAAATAAATGTGCATTTCCAGCATTCTGATCAGGTGTGCTTTATGGGGACTGAGTTGTGGAGAAAGGGGAGAGATCAGTTGAGCAGTCATTGGGTCCCATCCTACAGAAGCCGTAAATGCTCTTATGCAAGTTGTGGTGCTACTGGAAAGTTTGTAAGGCTTAGCGTTTTAGCCCCATCTGTTCAATTTTCAACTCTTTAATATTTTTCACCTCTTTAATATTAGTGCATACAGTGGTAAAACTGTTGAGAAAGTTGAGTTTCCTGAAGCCATCTTAATAAGGGTTAATTTGAAATGTGTTGCTGAAGTGTTCTTTTTATATAAGGGATGTGACCAGATACCAGCACAAATCTCAGTGGAAGAGTAATTCTGTTTTAAATTTACTTTGAGCAAAAATACTTGGTAGAAGATCTCACTGAACAGCTTCTTCACTAGCTTCCTTCAATGAATTATAAGTTCAAGATGAGACAGTTTTTTAGTACTTCCTGGAAGCCTCTAGACCGATATCGCAGCTTTTTACAACTTTGTTAAAACACAGGAGCAAGATGACAGGGTTTTTTTATGGTTCCTTCTCAGGATATTTCAGTTATTTTTCCTTGCAGAGGTGGCATATGGTGCTTTCCCAAAGGAGATAGTATTGAGTTTTGCTACTGAAGAGCAGGCAACTCTTTCCCTTTTGTGAGCTTTCTTCAAAATGAAGTATTTGGACATAAGAACAGAATTCAGCCCGGACCCCATTGTATTTCTAATGCAAGCAGAAGTCGGACATCAAGTGGGCCTTGAGTGCCTCATTGTTTTGCTGAAATAAACAAACCTGCCTGTATGTAACTGGCTTCAGCTTCCTGCAGACCAGTGAGGTAGGTGGGAATGCATAGGGCTGAGAGTTTGAATATGAAGGACCTGTGTTTCACCTGCAGGAATAGCCTGTAAGGATAGATGGGATGAAGAGTTTAAGAACAGGTGCGTTTTCAGTTGATTTGAGGGGTTGTGTTTTTGGGGTTTTGCTTATACATGCCATATGCAACTGTAAAACTGTCAAAATATGTTGGAACAGCCAGATCTGGAATTCACTTACTATGGTCCAAACAACTGGCTTCCAAGGCTTTGGGTCTGCTGCCTCCACGTAGTAGTCCAGATGAACTTCTACTGTGCTTGCTTGCTTTTAATTGCAAATAGCATCCTGTTCACCACTACATATCCTACTTTAGCCTGTTGCATTTATTAAGGCATTGTAGTGTAGAAGTCAGGCTGGTTAATAATGACTTTTAAATGAATTCTGCTGAATCACTCTTAGATTTTTCTTCAGAAGCTTTTGGCTTATGCAGATTGAGATGTAGCTTTTGACAGAAAAGCTACTGCAGCCATTTTCCACTGAAAAATATGTGACACTTGATAGAAAAGATTTTTAAAAACAAAAAAGTAATTTTTGTTAAATTTTGCCTACAATATATTTTAAAGTATTGATACCATAGTTTTAGGGATCCTATGTGGAGGCAGTGGGTCTTGTGAGAGCAAGAAATTGGGACTTGTTAAGGATCAAGAGCACAAGTGGTGTTCTACTCTGTCATTCCAGTTTGAGGGAATGATGAGGGAAGAAACAGGAAGAGCCAGCAGATCAGTACCTGGCTCTGAGCCTGGTGTCACTGGCAGAATTTAGGGTTTTTTCATCAAGGACTGGTTTACATGACACCAGGCCTGTTGGCAACAGATGGGGTACACCTGTCTCAAAGGAGGAAAAAGATCCTTGCACAGGGGTTAGCAGGGCTTATTGAAAGAGCTTTTAACTAAATTGGAAGGAGGGAAAGGGATAAAACCAGGCTTGCTAGATGGCAGATTTGACTTCTTTAGGGGCCTGGTTGACAGAGTGTCTTGGGAGGCAGCTCTGAAGGGTGGAAGAGTCCAGAAGGCTGGTTGCTCTTCAACAAGGAAATCTTGAAGGTGCAGGAGCAGGCTGTCCCAGTGTGCCAAAAGACAAGCCATCAGGGAAGAAGACCAGCCTGGCTGAACAGAGAGCTGGAATTCAGGAATAAAAGGAGAGTTTATGACCTTTGAAAGAAGGGGTAGGCAACTCAGGAGGCCTGCAAGGATGTCGTGAGGTTATGCAGGGAGAAAATTAGAAAGGCTGAAGTCCAACTAGAACTTAAGCTGGCTACTGTTGTAAAAGACAACAAAAATGTTTCTATAAATACATTAGCAACAAAAAGAGGGCTAAGGAGTATCTTCATCATTTAGTAGATGTTGATGTGAAGCATAGTGACAAGGATGAGGAAAGAGCTGAGGTACTTAATGCCTTCTTTGCCTCAGTCTTTAATATTATAGTAAGACCAGTTGTGTTTCACGTACCCAGCCCCCTGAGCTGGAAGACAGGGATGAGAAGCGGAGTGAAGCCCCAATAGTCTGAGGCAATGATTAGAGACCTGCTACACCACTTAGACACACACAAGTCTAGGGGGCCAGATGGGATCCACCCAAGGGTTCTGACAGAGCTGGTAGAGGTGCTCACCAAGCCACTTTCCATCATTTATCAACAGTCCTGGCAAACTGAGGAGGTCCCAGTTGACTGGAAGCTGGCAAATGTGACACCCATCTATAAGAAGGGCTGGAAGGAGGATATGGGGAATTACAAACCTGTCTGACCTTGGTGCCAGGGAAGGTTGTGGAGCAGCTCATCTTGAGGGACATCATGCGGCACATACAGGACAACCAGGTGATCAGGTCCAGTCAACATGGGTTTATGAAAGGCAGGTCCTGCCTGACCAACCTGATCTTTTATGACAAGGTGACCCATTTAGTGGATGAGGGAAAGGCTGTGGATGTTGTGTGCTTAGACTTCAGCAAGGCCTTTGACACCATATCCCACAGCATTCTCCTGGAGAAGCTGCAGCTCATGGTCTGGATGGGTGAACTTTGTGGTGAATAAAGAACTGGCTGGATGGCCGGGCCCAAAGAGTTGTGATGAATGGAGCCCAATCCAGTTGGCAGCCGGTCATGAGTGGTGTTTCCCAGGGCTCAGTATTGGGGCCAGTTCTGTTGAATATCTTTACAATGATCTGGATGAGGGCATTGAGTGGACCCTTAGTAAGTTTGCAGATGACACCAAGTTGGGTGGGAGTGTTGATCTGCTGGAGAGTAGGAAGGCCATACAGATGGATCTGGACAGGCTGGATCATTGGGCTGAGGCCAATTGTATGAGGTTTAACAAGGCCAAGTGCCGGGTCCTGCACTTGGGTCACAACAATCCCAGGCAGCGCTACAGGCCTGGGGAAGAGCGGCTGGAAAGCTGCCTGGGGGAAAGGGATCTGGGGGTGTTGATTGACAGCCAGCTGAACATGAGCGAGCAGTATGCCCAGGTGGCCAAAAAGGCCAACAGCATCTTGGCTTATATCAGCAATACTGTGGCCAGCAGCACTAGAGAAGTGATTGTCTCCCTGTACTGAGCACTGTTGAGGTCCCACCTTGAATCCTGTTTTCAGTTTTGGGCCCCTCATCATAAGAAAGTCATTGAGGTGTTGGAGAGAGTGCAGAGGAGGGCAAGGAATCTGGTGAGGGTTCTGAAGCACAAGTCTGATGAGGAGCGGCTGAGGGAACTGGGGCTGTTTAGCCTGGAGAAAAGGAGGCTGAGGGGAGACCTGATCGCTCTCTACAGCTGTCTGAAAGGAGGTTGTAGCGTGGAGGGTGTTGGTCTCTTCTCCCAAGTAGCAAGTGATAGGAGAAGAGGAAATGGCCTCAAGTTGTGCCAGGGAAGGCTCAGATTGGATGTTAGGAAACATTTCTTCATGGAAAGGGCTGTAAAGCATTGGAACAGGCTGCCCAGGGTAGTGGTGGAGTCACCATCCCTGCAGGTGTTTAAAAGATGTGTACGTGGTGGTGCCTAGGGACATGGTTTAGTCGTGAACTTGACAGTGTTAAGTTTATGGTTGGACTTAATGTTCTTAAAGGTTTTTCCAGTCTAAATGTTTTTGTCATTCTATGAATGATGAAGTGAACAAACACTGAACTCTGTGTCAGTGAGGAAGAAGAGAGGGATGTTTTCTGCATTACGAAATTCATACAAACCTTTCCTTCAGTGAGGATTTAATGTAAGGGGAAGGCAGGATTATTGCTGTAGAACCAGTAACTGTTTTATTGTATCACATGATATATTGATAATGCTTGTCTTTAAGGTTGATCTTCCTGTAAAGTAGGAATATGTTTCACAAAGACTAAAGGCTTATCTGTCTTCTACTCTGCCAGCATTGTGTTAAAACTTACAGGAATTTTTAAAAGTCTAAGTAGACTTGAGTGCGAAAGTTCAACCACTGGTTATGGAATGGTTTGCCGGGTGAAATTTGGCTCTGCATATACTTGTTCTGTTACCTTTGCAAAAGCATCCTCGGTTGCTGGTAGTGACTACTTGTGACTCCTTGGTCTTAGTCAAATATAAAACCTGTGTATTCTGTGCTGTTCTTAAATGATGATAGTGTGAACCTTTGCAAGGAAAAAATACTTACAATAGCTATGTAACTGCAAGTAGGTTTTCTTAATAAGTTTAAAATAAAGATGAAAGCAATACAGTAGCTTCCAAGGTTCTGGTTGTGCTTTTTTGCTTCCTTTGCTGCTTTCTTTCTTTTTTTTTTTTTTTTTAAGTCCAACTTGCTGCTTTATTTTTATACATCTCATTGCACTGGGCCTTGCCTGAAGTCATCACCGCTGTCCTTAGTTTGACAAGAATACAAGGGGAAGCAGCCTTAAATGACTGAGAAGCTTCAAAAACATTGCAGGCAGTAGCTTTATCTGTATTTAATGAAAGGGTTTGAGCAAAAGTAGAAATCTGCAGAATGATCTGGCAGTAAGGGCTCAGTACCAGCTATTGTGGCACAGTTTCCCAAAGGGTGGGCAAAGACACTCAAGGGCTTTTCAGTGTTTTGAGCTAATTGAGGCCTCATTGTGCTTATATTTAGGCAAGACCAGTGCTGAGTGTGGAGTCGCAGGCTTGCAGGCAAGGCAGGTGTGAGGTGTTCCTGATTTCAGTCCAAAGGGATGATGGGGACAGCGCTCCAGGTGTGAACTGAGACACTGTCACCCACTCCCCTGATTTCACCCCGCTGGCTAGGAAATAGTCCAGCTTTCCTTAGTGGCTTCAGACCAAAGTCTTCAAAGCTGACTGGTGGTTTTCAAGGGTGTTTTTTTTTGCCTCCAATGCATACAAGACTTGATGTTCACAGGGTGTTAGTGTGTGAAATATGTTATTTCTGAAATGGCTTGCTGAAAGCTGTGGGTGGGTTTAATTACATATCCTCTCCAGCAGCAGCCACCGTGTTACAGCTCTGGCCCCTACATGCCATTCCTCTGCTCCCCACGCTGAACTACTCACGGTGAGCTGTCCCTAAGGCCTCTCAGTTGAAAAGAGAGGCAAGAAATTAAAGCAGCCTGTTTTGTCTGAAAGGGCTTAGGGACAGGCTTACGGCGAGCAGCTGATGCAGCAGGGTTGACGCAATGCTGGCCTCAGGCCAGGGGCCCTGCAGTGTGCAGATGAGGATGACGACCTCTGTAGCTGGCCCAGCTGTAGCATGAAAAGGACATCCCTAAATTAGGCACTCAGAGTCATTCAGTCACTTCTGAAAAGCCTCAAACTTAGTCATGATTCCTACTGAATAACTTAAGCTGCTCTTACTGCTGGTGAGTGCCTGAGATGGCTCAGGGCAGGCAGTTGCTCCAGCTGGCCGGACTGGCTGCACCATGCAGGTCTTGGAGAATTTTTAGTTTTCATTCCATCAGACCGATGTTAGTAATAAAAATAAGACATGCTGCACAGAAGTGAGTGCATTTCTTATGTCAACACTTTTCCTCACTCTTATTTTGGTAATGTCTTAAATCGTTCTTTAGAGGCAGGCTTTATTGGCTGTACTTTTCAAACAGAGGGGAATAATAACTACTTGCAACTTAATCAGCTGTATGGCTGCAGAGAGGTTTGTTTTTTTTTTTCCCTGAGTACTTTTATGTCCCATAATGAGCTGGTATTTTATAACTTCTGATGGTAATGTATTCCATGTGCTTTCCATCACTAGGATAAAGAGCTTTACTCCAGAATCCAAAGCAAGTAGCCATGGGTATTTATTTAATAAGGTTTGAAGCCTTTGCACTAGGTGGGATGTCAGTATGTTGCATACCCAGAACTTCCTCAAGCTGCTCATGGTGAGGTCTTAGTGGTCTTTCCATGATGTTAAGGAACTGTTGTCCCATTCATGCTTCCAATGAAGTAGGGTGTAGGTTTCATAGTTCCAACAACATTGCCACCGTTTCAGTGAAATTCCCTGCTTTTCTCTGTCCATGTTCTAAATACCACTACTTTTCCTCCAGGACTTAGGACAAGTTAAAACTGAGAGGAATTCAACAATGAATGTCAAGATAGCCAAATGAGGGGTCTGCTCATAATTCCTTGAGGCATCTTCTCTAATGCCTCACACAGAACAAAAGTCCTGTTGTGGGGGTGCTTAGGAGTTGCTGTAGTCTTGGAGTCCTGACAGGAATGAAAAATAATCTTTTTATGGTTTCTTGTTAAAATACTCAAACTACCCTGGTTGAACTTAGCATTTGAAAAACATTTTCTGGTGTGCAACTCTTCTAGATGTTCTGGCATATTTGCGTCCACTCTGATCTAGGCAACAGTAATTATCTTGTAAGTTTTTGGCAGGATTCAAATTTATGTTTCAAGCCACAAAGGATCATCGTTACCATTTTATCTGCACAACTGTCAGCTTCAGTATAATATCACAGGCCCCTGTGAAAACTCATCTGCTCCATTGGGTTGTAGTTAAAACTGAAGAATAATGTGAAACTTGCGCAGTCTTGTGAATTTTGAACAGGAGGTCTTTGAGACAAATTGAGCAACATAATTTCAGAACTGCTGGTGCTTTTACTGAAAATGTTGTTTCCACTGGCACTGGTAGGTTACCTCAAAAACAACTAGTTTTTGGTGGTGACACTATGGTTATGCCATAATTGTGGTCTTTGATCCTAAGCCTAAAGGCATTCTGGTGAAGTCCAAATTGTCCCATCCCTTCTGTAAACTTGGAAGAAAAAGGTCGTTTGCCTTCTCATTTGATGCTTTTCCAGGCCATGGAAAAGGCATGTACACTTCTGAGCCCTGTCCTTGTCCCCCACTCACTAGCATGTCAGGTATGAGTCCCCTCGCGGGAGCCCTGCCGTGGGGCACCTGCTGCTCTGCCCCTCACGCGAGGAGCAGCCAGTGTCAGAGTTGCTTTTAACTGTTCTCACATCCCAGCCTCCTCCTCTTGTGGCAGAGGTCCCTGTTGTTTAAACTTTTCCTGCTTTTATGCTCTCCTGGCAGCAAATATCCAAGCTCTTTAAAGCTGCAGTCTGTCCAAGTTAATCTTTCAGTAGGCAAGGCTGATTCTTGTCCAACAGCTTTTGCTCCCAGTTACCTGCAAAACTTCTGTGAATTTAGGGATCTGGTTCCATGACTAGTGGGTATGTCCTTGAATAACCTCTGCTTAAAATCAAAACAAGCCAGTGGCTTTTGACTGTCTGCCCGCACCCCCCTCCATGATAATAGAACACTGTGTTACTAACAGATCTCAATGATTACAACCCTTTAGCAGGAAGAAAACTGAATGATCTGTGAGCAAATTGCGTCTGAGGCAACAACATGCGATCCAATATTAAATGTGGGTTTTGCAAGTTATAGAATCATAGACTCCTAGAAGAGCCCAGGTTGGAAGGGACCTCGAAAAATCGTGTGGTCGAACCAGATGGTTGGTTATGTAGAGAAGTAGACATGAATAGGAAGAGAGAAACCATTTGCTTTAATTAAATAGTCCCAGTATTTTGTTTCTGTATGTTCTCATCAGGAATCTTCTAGCTTTCATGAAGCAAGGGCAGTACTTACTGGGAAGAAGCACCTTAAATTCTTAGAGTATGAAGGAGCTATTTGTTAATTTATGTATGTAACTTCAGATTATATATATATACATATTTGTATCTGTCTGTGTCTTTCTGTAAGAATAACTGAAGATTCTTACCGTGCTAATTTTCCCTTCAAATCTGAAGTTCGACAGAAAGTACAGTTCATACCCAGCATGAATACTTCTAGTGATAGCTCTTTTCTGGCTTTTCTAGTAAACATTTACTGATGGTACTAATTGTTACTGTGACTTGAGACTTACAACCTCTGTGAATTCATATGAAATTTGGAGAACTGTCTTTTGGAGACTTCTGAGTAGTTTTACAGATACAGCTGTACCTAATTTCATGTAGCTGGTCCAAGAGAGTGGATTGTTTAGTCTGGTCCTAGGAAGCGAGTTTCTCGGGCTTCTGATCTTTTTTTGTTTCCTGAAAGTCTTCTGAAGACTAACTTTTCAGCGTTCTTTGTGAAGTGTGGGCACCCGGTGTGGTAGTCGCTTTACCACTAGGCTGGGCAGGGTAATGTTACTTCTCTATTGCTCCTGAATGCTGTTGTGTTTCCTGGCAAGCCTCTTGGCTGCAGCACTGTAACAGGAGCTCATCCTCTTTGTTACCTGCCATAATCCCAAAGAACTTCTGAGGTTTGGTATTTTCCAGGGCACAGGTCTGCCCATTTTAAGTGTGAATTATGCCCTCTGTTCCTGGATGGGTAAAGTTGCATTAGGCTGTATTGCTAAATGTGCTTGGCTTCCCAAGGGACTGAGCTTGTGCTTTGCAGTCCTGAGGAGTTCCATTAGCAGTGCATTGTGCTTTTCCAGTGAAGTTGGCATACAGCCAGAAACAGGCTCTGGAAGAGGATCGTAAAATGTCATTTTGAGGTGAAAGTGCCCACACCCCTGACAACGGTTCCTTATACAGCCGTACTATTAATACTTCTCAGGCACTTTTTACTCCATTACAGAGATTTTATTTCTTCCACATGAGGTTGATTCTTTCATCAATACTTTGTGACATGGAGTCCATCATTCTGCCCAAGCAAGGTTACTTTAGCAGCCACAATTTTCATATTCCAAATATAAAGTTTGATTCAGCTTTTGCATTTAATTAAGTCTGAGTTGGTCTGGTTTACTTGTATTCCCTATCAGTCTTTTTGTAGCTTTGCAAAGAATGGATGTCCCCTGTCTCCCCCTATTCTGTCAGGCTTAAAGAAAGTGTTTATCCACAGCTTTTGTGCTTGGATTTGAACTTGCTTCACAGTGAAATTACTGCTTTCTTGGGGCACCTATTTTTATATTAGATGCTGATACCCTGCAGGAATAAAAGTTTCGGTCTTTTAGCTTCAAGCAACAGTGATGTTCGTGCCGATCCAAACTGGCAGACATCAGTAGCCTAAATGCTAGTGTTTATTAGAGCAGAGCAAGGCTTGAGGGTAACTATGCCAAGTCTTGGCTCATTAAACCGGCAGGAAGATTCAAGAAGGCTGCTTTTAAAGATAAGAGCAAGAATTGGCACAGGGTAGGCAGGGGTGAGAGAACGCCATTGGGTAGGCCATGTGGTAGGTGTCTTCTGTCTTCCCGTAGATAATCTGAAGGCAAGACCAGACTCATTGAGACAGATGAGCTGTCATACAGGCAAGAGTAATAGCAAACTGGAGTAACAGTCTGCAGCAGTCATCACTGCTGCAGTTGCATTGGCACTGGTATGAAATACTGGGTGAGAAGACAGGATCAACTCTCTTGCTTTTCTGGAGTCTGAACTACTTATTAATTCCTTGATTTTGAAGAATTTTGGTAAAGATTACCGGAGGAAAATGCATGATTTATCATTAAGGGAAAGCTACTTGGAATTAATGTAGCCTTTGGTTCATTTATCCCTTCCAAAGTTTCACCAACATGGGTATTGTTCCAGAAATTTCAGCTGGTTTAACCTGAACATGATTACCTGTTGTCTCTGTTTGCAGAAGACTCAGTATGTTTGGATCACTCAGATCTGGGCTGGGATGTTTGAAGTTCAATATGGTCACTTGATGTGGATAAATACTTCAGATTAGAAAGAGCAAATTGTGCTTCTTCCCATATATCTCCTTAGAAGTGTGGTCCTGTAAAAGCAGAGATGAGAGATGCTTGTCTTTGTGTTGCTGTTGTTAGTGGTGGTTTCTATAGAGTAAAATCTTATTAATAAATTAGATTAGTAGAATCTGAGCCACTTGAAGTAATTTAACTGGTTTGGTCTAATTGATAGTCTTGCTACCAATGGGAATTATTATAAATAGTGGATTCATTGCAGTATAGACAAAATAACTTCAAAGCTCTACTCAGACTGAAGCAGGGTCTTTGAGGAGTTTCTTCTAGGTTGCATCTGTTTGTTTACATTGTGGCTGAGAGTGCTGCCTCTGCTGTGGGGTTTGGGCTGAGCAGGGTGGCTGGAGAGAGCAGGCTCTTCTTTGTGGAGTCATGGGAGCTGTGCAGACCACTTAAGGATGCCCAGAAGGGGCATGAGAGTGCAAAGGTGCAGGTCGGTGTGGAGAACATCACCCCCTTTTGCAGTCAGCAAACCATGAACTCAACAGTAACCACTTCATTACTGTTGAGGATGAATATTTGGTTTACAGGTGCCATAGAGAAGAGC
This sequence comes from Streptopelia decaocto, assembly GCF_964273445.1. NCBI lineage: Eukaryota > Metazoa > Chordata > Aves > Columbiformes > Columbidae > Streptopelia > Streptopelia decaocto. Next base: position 87,195,023 of record NC_138655.1, read on the forward strand.
GGTACCATTAATTAGTACTTCTGTGACTATTGCAGATTATTTAATGTACTGCAAGACTGTGGTCTGCTTTCCGTTATACCAACCTGTTATGTACTTCTACCTATGAAAAAAGACTGTATGGAAGCTGATACTAAATTACCTGCTTGCATGGTTTTAAAGCTGCATTTCATTGGTTTTGTGACAGTCTGTAGCTTGAAAACTTGCTGATAAAGTCTGAGGGTGACTTGAGTGAAAGTGGCAAAGATTTTCTGTGATTAAGTGGATGGTTTTGTTTCTATTTCAGGAAAGCCCCACAGCATTGGCAGCTCTGAACGGATTCAGCTCTCAGGAATGTACAACGTTCGAAAAGGGAAAATACATTTACCAGTCAACAGATGGACAAGACGCCAAGCTATCCTTTGTGGAACATGCCTAATTGTCTCATCAGTAAAAGAAAGCCAGACTGGAAAGATGCATGTCCTCCCTTTAATTGGTGGAAAAGTAAGAGATTTTATTTTATGTATTTACTTGCTTAACCTCTGTCTCTTTACACAAAGTAGATTGCATTCAATTATGTTGATTCTGACCCCACAAAAGCTTGTTTCTGTAAATGGGATTATCAAAGTATATAAATTTTTTTTGATTATGATAAAAGTAATATTTAACAATTTACAATGTTTTGATTAAAATGCTAAAGAAAAGCAAGGGAAACACATTCAGTGTGTGTTCTTGTGTGCAGTGTTGAATGTTTTATATGTGCAATAGTAGTAGTATTGCGTATGATCCGTACCATGCTTCCTCATCCAGGTTTTATCCATGCTGGGTTATTCTTAAGATCTGAAAACTAACCAGTAAGACCATGGTCTTGTTTTGAACATTGGGGTTTTTTTAGTGTTCAGCACTGTGTGAATATTGGTCTGTTGTAAGCTAACAGCAATGAACAAATTTATTTGCAAAAAGCTGAAACTTGACTTTTTCTGATTGATTACATTAGAAACCCAGGAGGTCCAGTCTGAACACAAGGGAATTTTTTTTTTTTCACTTTGAAGGTGACTGAGCACTGGCAAGGATTGCTCAAAGAGGTTGTGGACTCTCCATCATTGGAGATGTTTAAAAGGTGTCTGGACATGGTCCTGGTCAAACAGCTGTAGGTGGTCCTCCCTGAGCAGGGGGATTGGACCAGAGGACCTCCAGCAGTCCTTTCCCCCCTCAACTATACTGTATTTCTGTGAAACTTTAGTGAAAACAGTAAGATTACAACATTACTATTTCGACCTAAATAGTGTTTCAGGACACTATTATTGTCTTGATTAGCCAGGGTAATGGGAAGACAATCATTAGCTTGAGGATGAATGTACCCCTGAAGTAATGCTCCTTTACTTTGCATATTGACAAGTTTGATTCTTAAGAGTCATTGGGAGAGAAACAATCTTCACAATGTTATATTTGCAGACTAGAGTTGATTCGTTAATATTCTATACTAGCAATGTGGAAAGTAGTGTCACCTTCTAGGAGCTGTTTTTCCTATTTCCTTTCATGATTCTTCATATGAATCTTCAATGCTTTCCTGGCCATTGACCATTTTTAGGAGCAGTGGGTGAACTCTGACAGTGAATTATATTCCTGGCTACAGCACACTGGAGAGGACAGGGTTCAGGTCCCCATCAACTGTCTCTTTGAGACAAAAAGATTTATTTTTTTTTCCAAATTTAAAAAGATTAGAGATTATGTACCTTTAATTTTTTTTTTAATTGCTTAACATGGAATTTCTAAGTTGGTTTTGCACAGAAATACATTGTGTAATGTAAAACATGCAGAATGTGTTAAGCAGAAAGTTGACAACAAATTTTAAATGAAAAGGAGAACCAAGCTGAGAAAAATGTACTGAGGGCTTCTGCTGACAAAGCTTGGGAGGAGGATGCTTGGCACGGAACTAAATGTTTTTTTAAATTATCGCTCAAAAAATATTCTCTCTCAACCCCATAAATACTCTGCACTTCCTGGTTTGCAAAGGCTTTCCAGAATGTGGTGCTGAGCCATTGAGACCATAAGTTGTGTGGGACTTCTCGTGTATGGTATCAGAATGATGTATTCTGGGTGTTTTTTAGCAAGTTGAGAAATGCCAAGGAATTTAATTGGGCTGTAAGAGAAGCATTTTGTTAAGCCTGTTTTTAATAACCAGGAGTATAAATTGTACTTCTTTAGGTTGTATAAAGATAGCTTTAAATGTGTTTCACTGGGAATTCTTTTATGGTGCTCATTCTCAAAATGTTTACATTGTTGGTGTTTTTCTCCTTTGGTTCCTTTGTCCTTCTGTTCTCATTCCGTGCTTGCTTAGATTTCATGAATATTTGACAGCCAAGATCCAGCTTGGGTGCTTGAGAGGATTAGTACAGCTCTACTTGAAGAGCTTCTCTTGGGCACACTTTAACTTTGTCCTGGGAAGTTTTGGAAAAAAGAGGCTTTTTATTGTTGTTCACTAATGGTTTTGTGTCTCTACTTTAGGTGGAAGAAGTGAAAAAGCACCAGCACTGTTTAGCATTTAGCTCCTCTGGACCTCAAAGCCAGACCTACTACATTTGTTTCGATAACTTCACTGAATATTTGCGGTGGCTTCGACAAGCATCGAAGGTGAGAAGAACACTAATTCCTGCCTGTGTGGGATATTTGTAGTGTTTCCCCCAGATCTGTCTTGCAGCAGTGTAATCCCTCTTCTGGATTCATTATCGTGAACTGCTGCTGTTAGTGGTGCACAAAAAAAACCCCTCAGTTTGAGAGCTCTTGATTAACAGACAATAGGGAGGTAAATTTTTCTGTGTTTATACTGAGAATTCTTTCTACAGTGGTTGTGTAAGCAAAGTTCTGTGCTGGACTTTGTCCCTCATCTTGATCCAGCTGGATGGATGGAGTGAAATCATTAGAAGAAAAAGGATGACAAATGTAACTGTCAATTTCAGTTTTAAAAGTTTTGTTTTGGTGTTAATAAAATCCAAAATAGTGACAGGCTTTTCAAATTTGATTCCTACACAGAGCAGAAAGATTGAATTGCTAAATTGAAGGAATTTTTTTTTTCTTGCTTGGAATTGTTGCTGAATCTCTCTTTAGTTTTGTAACTACTTGGTTATTTTTTAATAAGCAATAATTTTACGTCACTAAAAAAAATTACTAGCTAAAGCCTTCATAAACCAAACTTCTTATTGTGCTTAGAGCACAATTTATTATGGGAGTTTAGGTCCTGCAGTATTTCATTTGACTGTTCAGTTCCACTTTGTGTTGTTGAAAGGTTGTTTTTGTAATTACCTGTTTATCTCTTAATCCCTGCCACTGTTTTGATAAAGCCTCTGTAAAGTAATTTATGTATCTTTAACTGCTGTTTTGTGTTGGTGGTTTTTTGTTCTTGTTTGGGGTTTGTTTGTTTGTTGTTTTTTGTTTCGGTTTGGGTTTTTTGCTGTTGTTTGGGGGGGGGGGGGGGGTTGGTTGTTTTTGTTATTTTTGTTTGGGGGGTTTTGTTTTTGTTTTTAAACACAAGTTCTTTTGCCCTGCTGTCAGGCCTTTGGTTCTCTACTTGGGCCTAAACTGTCAATTAGTTTTATACTACAATAGGGCTGTCTACGCTCTTTGCTATGTAAAAGCAACACGATTTTATGTACTAACACGTAGGGGTATTTATGGCACACTAGATGTGTTCTGTGCTTTCAGATTGCAATAATGTATTCTCCAGCCTATTGCCAGTGGTACAGCCTGGGTTGTGGGTTTTTTTTAAGAGGTTTGATTATTATATCAAACTTTCTTTGAGCAGTAACTATTGCATCTCCCAACACAGGCATAATTTAAAACGTGCTTTAGTGGTTGTTGGTTGGTTGGTTGGTGGTGGTTGTTGTTGTATTTTGTTGGGTTTTTTTCCTGGTAAGTTTTAACATTCTCTTTAAAGATGCTGTTCTGGCATCCCTGCTCAGGTCTGTTAAGCCTCAAGGTAAAAATCCCCAAGGCATATTTTGTGATACAGTGAGGGCATGGTCTGTCAGGTTTTTGAGTTCTTGTCACTTTGTGGCTCTCTCTGGGAGAGTAGTGCCCTTTCATCTCCAGAGGCTTTGACATCAGATAAATGAAAGGCAAATCTAATGAGTGAGAAAAACAGTGGAAGACAAGGAACTTCAGAAGTAGAGAGAAACAGCCAGAGAGCCCCTCTGAATTACTGGCAGTGTGAGCTTGTTCTGTGCCATGCTGTGCTTCTCTCTTTCTCTCTGGTTCACCCAAATGACTAACAGCATTGGGACGACAGCCAGCATGAGAACATATCCCCATGCACTCATGATAGCCTCCCATTTTTCTTATGTAAGAATAGAAAAAAAATACATGGTTGGAAGTGTGTTTTTAGACTGTCAGAACTGAAGGAGCTTGCTATGCTATTATTTTTCTTGGTAAAACAAGCTTAGAGAAAAAAGTGATGGTTCATTTCCCTGAACTCTCCAACCCCCAGCCCCAAAATCTGAGACTCAGCATTCTGGATTCATGGATTTTGAAACAGTACTGTGCCACTTCACATTGCTTTTTTTAATGTTTGCATTTTCTATTCTTAAACTGAGAAACGGGGACAAGCATGATTGTATGCAAGGCAGTTGTATAGGAAGTACTGTGCATTAACACTGCTTCTGAAGAACAGAAACAGAGAAACCGGGAATGCTGCAAAAGTAACTCAGATTTCCTCCAACTGATGCAGTTCATATCCAAGTGCTTAACTGTAAGGTGCGTCGTCCCTGATTTACATGTACAAATGAAGGAGAAAATGTTTCATCTTCAGCGCTATAGTTCAGGCAAGCTAGCGTTCTCATGCAGAAAAAATCCCCCAGCATTTATGTGAGGTACTCTGCCTCAAGTGTTTGGAAGCTACTCAGGTTCCAAGAAGTTGAAATATTCTTGCTAACCAAGAAAATACCATGTAAAGGATTGTTTGTGTAAAGGCAAGCAGATGTTACTGCTCTCTTACTCTGAGCTTCTGATTGCTTGTTAGGGGCTGGGTCACATGATGCTTACAGATCCTTCTTTAATCCTGGTGATGTATACAGTACTTGCACTTTTGTGAATTATTATGAATAATATTTAAGACTGCATTTTAAATATAGATGTTATTTAAGGGCATTTGTTTTCAAACTGTCATTCATATTAATGCACATTCAGTGGTAGTTTTCCTGCAGTCCTTCATGGTCCTGATGTGTACTGCTGAAAACTGAGGCTTTTGATACTTACATGTGTATTAAAAGCTTTAATTATAAATTTTAATGCAGGAGATCCCTGGTAAAATATTTCATTAAAATAGTTCAATTTGGTATTTAACTATGAAAAAAAAATTTCCTGTCTGTCTTCTGTATACTTCAAAAGAGCTAAGCGATGATGTTATTTTAACTTTTAAATAACAAGCTTAATCTTGAAAGGAGACTTGACAAAGAGTGCTTGCTCTGCAGTCTTTCTCCCCACAGAATATTGGCAATGTTGACTTTTTAGTGGTGTTCCAGAATAAGACAAATCCAAATGCATGACTCCTGCAGTAAATATATGTATGCTAGAGAAGATTTGAATTCATGTTTGGATAGACTTGGGCTCAATTTAATTAAAAATGAGGATCGCTCCTGTATAATCTACTTCATTCTAACAGTGAAATCTATCTTAGCCAAGACAGTTCTCATGCTCTGCCCTGGTAGATTTTTGGAAGGCATTTGTGAATAGGCATTAGGATTGGTTTTCCTTTATGTGTGTGTCCTGAGGTGAACAGAAGTTCTGTTTTCAGGATGGACTGGAATTATTGCACAAACACTGACCTAAATATCGAACTTGGTGACATACTTACTCCAAATAGGTCACTTTTAGATATGCTGTTTTAGCCTCAAACAGGATATTTTTAAAAGCTGGAAATGTGGCTTGTTCGTTAATATTGATAGTTCTATACCACAGTGTGTTTCTTTCCTTTTACTTTCCAAATACTGGAGTCCTAATTAAAGAAGCTCAAAAGAAAACATCAACAACAAATTTGGTCCTTTCTGATTTAATATGTCCGTTCTGTTGCCAAATGTTGAAAAATAAGCTTATGCAACTGGATGGGGGAGTGGAGCGGGGAGAAAGGGGCGTCTTCGCAGCTCTGAAGAACTTTGTCTGCATGAAGTTGGCATGATGGTTCTGGAATTAACACAACTATTTGCAGAGCAATTCTGATCTGCCACTGTTTACTACTTTAATGTCAAATGCAGAAGAATGGGTGAATAATGTGCAGTTAGCAGCAAAGAAGACATGATGAGGGCTTTCCTTGTTTGTCACTTCCAAAACCTAAAAAGCTACACCCTTAACGTAGCAGAAGAGGAAGAGATTTTATGTATATGGTGTTACTGAGTGTTGGAACTTGCTGTCATGAGGCTTCTGTTGGGGTGTTTGACACTTCTAACAGCTAAACTTGGTGAAGTTGCTACACTGTGTTGACTGCTATGCAACTCACAACATGGATGGTTTGACTGAAGTAAAAAGAGTTATCAGTCCTCTGTGGTGTACAGTCCTCCAAGGTGTACAATTAAAATGAGGTGTCAACGTCTGCCTCAGAAATTCAGCGTTGCAGAGCTTATACAGGGACATATCACAGAAATTTATCTTCTTGGAAATAGCGTGCATCACTGGGTGTGCTGAGACGGGTTTTGTGACCCTGCAGAACCTCTCCCCTTGGCTGTAGAAGAGCAGGAAGCGTGTCAAGAGCTTCATGCAACAACTAGTTCCTGCTTCAGTGCCCAGTTCAACTGGGCAGGTAGAGAAAGGGAGGCGATGAGAGACAAGGGCTATAAATAATGCACGGCTGCCCTGTGTAAGCTGCCTGTGCATGGCTGCGTTGTACGTGTATATCGGTGGAGATATACAGGCACACAGCCGTGTGTGTGTGCACACCATCCACTGCTTCCCAGGCTGAGTTGTGCTGCTGTGACTGTAGTGATGATGTGTTTAGTGGGGAACAAGCCGCTGTGTGAGGCTTAAGTGCCAGAGTGAATTTGCACCTATACACAAAAGAGGAATATCCAAAAATATATTTAAAAAAAAAAAAAAAGAAAAGAGAAGAGATCCTTGATTTAAAAGTTACCAAACTTAAGTTTTCTCCTGCATGCCTTTGTATTTTCCTTCCCCTGTTTCAGTCACCTTTGTCTTCAAGTCCGCAGTGGAAACGTGTGTGATGTTACAGCCTGCTGCGAAAAAGGAGACACTAAATTATGATGTCAGTGTACATTATGCTTAAAAAGTGCTAAAAATAGCAAGAAGAACAAATTCAAGGGAGAAGGGCATGCTGCCATATTGGTCTTATTCCTTTCATGTCAGTGCAGAATGCTCTCTACATACCTCTATTTGCACCATGAAACTAGCAGAAAATAGCAACAGATTTGAATTTAGTTTCTACTATACAAGTAAGTAGTGCAGGAGCCTCTACAGCAGCCTCCATCTTTCCTCAGCTTGTGTAGAGACCTACCTGAAGCAGTGCAAAATTAACTTTTAAGCTTTTTTTTCTCTCAAGATACCTAGTTCTGACCATCTGTCTCAGTCTTCTAGCTTTTTTTTTTTTCAGTACAAGTTTGACAATTGTGTTTGGAGACTGTGTTGTGAGATGTGAGTCTGAACTGTATGAAGAGGATGAAGCTGATCTATGACTCTAGTATTAATAACACTATTTTTATTTCTGCTGAGGAAAAAAGGTCTGAGTTCTGACTGCACACAAGCTTGGTGTTACAGACCATATTTATACAAATAAATTCTATAGAATTTACACATGAATTTCTGAACTTGATTGCAGTTCTGCAAATGTATTTCCGAAGTAGGAGGCCAAGATGATCAGGTTGTGCAAGTGTTTTACAAGAATGATGCTGAGGAAGTGCAGTGGGTGACAATTGAGTGTTACTGATTAGAGATGTACCTGCTTTTCAGCTGTGCTTCATCTACCTTTGAGCTAGTGAAAGATAATCAACTGTGGGGCTGCCTTTTCCTTCAGCATAGAAGATTATGCTCATTAATTGAAATAACGGGTAATAAAGCATATCCAGTTGTGCATATAGTTTTGTCTTTATTTGAGATACTGTCACATGCTCATGTCTGATTTTCTCATATCAGGCATGGTCAAACAGGAGAAAGACAAAAGTACAGTTTCCAACTTAGTGTGGAAAACAGACTTTGCAGAGCTTTTCAATACAATGTACATCCCTTGGTCTGTAAAGAAGGTTTGAAGTCATTAGTCTCATGGTTAAATTAGCCCTACTTTGTTCTTGCCTTGACTTGCCCACTAGCCAATTGACCTGTTTCAGATGTGTTTCTGTATACTATAATGAGCTGTAACATCTTTACAGAGTTCATCATTGCAGGGATTTTTATTACTAGACCTCATTTTTCTCTGGAGGCATTAAGGACATGCTTTTCTAAGGCTTACTGGTCAGAACCAGCTCAGAATACCTTTTTCCAAAGCCTCGACCACAGAATAGTGCCAATGGCAAGTGTGGGGAAAAATCATATGCAAGGATAAAGTAGTTTACTCTAGGTTATTTGGGATGTTACTTACTATAGTGCTGCCAGTTTATACTTTAGAGTCACTGGATGCAGCATCTCCTCTCTGGGTGTCTGTTTAGCCTCATAAGCGGTGGATATCCCTCTTCTGGGAAAAAACTGTAGAGAACTTTACTTTAGTTTCCATGAGATCTGAGTCCCTGGATCACTATTTTTGCTTTTACCTTTGGCTATCGGTATTTACATTAGGTAATTCCGCAGCCAGCCATTGTGTGCAACAAACACACTCTGTTGCAGTTAGGAGTTTCTGATGTTTTCTTATAATTTTGTAGTCTTATTGCATGTGTTTGAATGTACCATCATGATTCCAGGCTACTGTGTTTATGTTGTGTGTTGGGGACAGGTTGGAGGTCAGGGACAGGGATGTGCTGATCACTGAGAGAGTGACCATGCAATAGTTGTTTGGTTCCTTATGCCAGTAGTGCTTGAAGGCTTTAAAATGAGTTTCTATACTAGTATGATAGATGAGTTTAGGATCATGCCAACATGAGTGATGTCTTTTGAAAATAGCCTTTAGACAGATCTAAGACTCTGCAAAAGAGCTTGTTTGAGGATAACAACTATCCAGGTTTTTTCACTTTTGTGAAACTAAGTAGCACCATTAGTCTGTTTGCAACTGTTGATTCAGAATCTAGTGAAGAAAAAAGAACCCTGAAAGATTTTCTCATTTTTCAGTGAGGCTTTTTTTGAGCTGATCCTTACTTACAGGAAACGTGATGACTCTAAGTTTAGTACAAGGAAACCATTTTTTCCTCTAATACCATAAAATGACAATATTGAGATAATGCTTTCTCTAAAAATAGATCCCTAAAAATAAAGCCACAGCTTCCTTTTAGTGGTGATTACAGTATTCAAGCATAAACAAACCTCTGGTTTTCATGCGGAACTTGACTTCCTTTTTGGTCTCTGCATGAAATCTTCGATATTTGGGACATTGGCTCTGCAGTCCTGTCTGGTCTGTCTTCCTGTGGGTGGCTTCTTGTCAGCTGAAGTCTGAAAGCAGGAGATTGGGCAAAGCAAACTTGAAGCCAGTTTTGTGTTTCTTTTGATGGCAACACTTGAAAGCATTCCTCCTCCTCTTTCCCCACAAAACCTGTTATTTTGCACGTTTTGTGAGAGGTTAGTTGTTGTTTTGGAAATTAACTCCTGAGTGTGTCTCATTGTAGTCTCTCAATGGTCTGGGAGGGAAGCTTGCTGTTGTAGCTCAGCCAGTTAGTTTTCCATGTCAAAATAGTTCAGCTGTTTCCGAAGTGGTGTAGTTGGTGACTTCAGGCTTTTCTCTTAATTTCTATTCTAGCCGAACTATATCTTCAGTATTTTAATTTTTTTGTTGCTGAAATGTAGAGAGTCTGTGGTCCTTGCCTTCAGTTAATAGTACAGTAGTTACTGAAGTACTGCAGCCAAGAGTGAGAACAGAAAACTAGATGTCACCCACACATCTGGAATAGCTTTCAAGTAATGTCCTTTGAAGCCTTTAAATCAGGTTCTGATATTATTGAAGCTGAATTTGTGCAACTCTTGCTTAAATACATGAAAGCATGACCACCGCTTCCAGCTAGAAGCTCAGTGAGGTGTCGCAGATGTTACGTCTTAAGGTGTGTTCGGTGCAGGAGGATCCCCTGGTGTGTTCAGTAATTTCTGGGGGTAGAGGGGTGGGAGTGAGCAGGGGAATGTAACTTTTCACTTCATGAAGCTCAAGGGAACTAAATGTCTGTGATTAACATTTCCCATGGGACACAAGTTGTTGAAGGGACTGACATACTGCACAGCATTTCAGTACATGTAGGTGGTAACTGAGTCAGTCTTGAACCTGAATGGCTGTAACATGTAGAGCCTTTCCAAACAAAGTCTAGCAAGATCGTAAAAAGGAGAGTAATTATTAATAAAAACTAATATTAGGGACGTTTGGTCTCCTTAGGCTTCTTCTGTAGTCAGTGAGAGGTGGAGGAAGGTCTCTAGGGAGAATAGGAAATGAGTGTTGGAGACCAGTTTTAGGCCCCAGGCCAGTAGAGCTATATTCATGATTGTATTATAAAACACTTGGGTCAGAAGGTCTTTCTCAGTGACTATGAAATAATGGCATGAAGAGAGTTCATCTCACTGTAAAATAAATCCATATGATGCAGCTGTGTTAGGAGAACCTAGGTCAGAAACCGAGGACCTGACATAACCTCTTCTTTAAAACAAACAAAACCCCACAACTGGGACTGGGGAGACCCAGACAAATGGACAACTATTGTAAGTCTCACTGGCAAGAGTCTGAAATCTATAGTAAATGCTGCACAAAGTCTTTTCTGGAGGGCTGCCATTGTGAAGTCTGCTTGCTGGCAGTACGGCACCATGTCTTGATAAAAAATTAGGTAGAACACACATTGTAAGAAGAAGAAGGGGTATTTATCAGTTTTTGTGAGACTGTCACCTATTTTGAAATATTTACAGATGAATTGTTTTTAGTCAAGCTATTTTAAGGATGTTAATATTCCTTTCTCCACTAAATGGAGATTCAGATGTCTGAATTATAAGTAGCTTATTGCTACAGCTAATTACTGTCCCTTAACTCTAGGGTGCACCTTAAGCCTTGTCCTTGCAGGGATCTTATCAGTGTGAACATCCCAGCATGCCTACCACCAAGGTAAGGGTGGTGGTGTCACTCCTTGTGTAATATTGATACCAGTGCCTGATCTCTAAAAGAGGAGTATTTTTCCTTCTGAAGGAACAAAACATACTCGTATTCTGGTAATGACTTCAGATAGTACAAAATATTTGCAGATAACAGGTGATGAATGTCTTTTTTGTTTGTTTGTTTGACAAATTCTTATTTTCAAAATCTTGATGCTAAACCTGGGACATGTCTATGAAATTTCTTCCGGACTGCTATCATGAAAGATAAAGATGTGCAACTTCTGCTTCATTACCTCCACATTTCCCATTCCCCACACACATTTGCTATTTATACTACTGTTTTCAGCTCAGTTGTTACAGTTTCGCACAAGGGCCAAAAGCAGAAGTGAGCTGTTTCTGCATGCTGTATAAATCTTAGTTCAGAGCGAAGGCGAGGACAGCAGGGATAAGTTAAATAATCTTTGTGCCCCCAAGTCTCACTGACATGAGGCGTTTGTACCAGAGGCTGTGTCGCCTGCAGAGGAGAGACAGGGCGACAAACACGTGCCCTGCAAATGCTGCCACACTGGCGTGCGCTCCTGCCCTTCCTTTTCCCAGGCACTTGCAGCTCTTACCCGCGGCATTGCCTGTTGGATTTGTGAATATGAGTGACATGCTTTCAAGCCTCTGCTGAGTTTTATCTTTTCTTTGCAAGGCCCTTACCTTAAGTTAGCATGCATCTAATTTACCATTCGAAAGAAAACAAAAAGGAGAGGCCAGAAAAGCCATTACCTTTTCACCCTTTGGACTGCTCCCATTTTAAAAGCTGTCATTTAAAAATGAAATATGTGACCTTAAAGAAAAAGAAAACCTTTTAACTTCTTTTTTCCCCCTCTTCCAGTAGGGTTTTTGGCATGAGCTTGTTTACCAGTCTGGACATATCCTCAGCTCTCGGCTATGGCTGAGGGCAGCGATGTGTTTCCTTGGCTGTGGAGGCGGAGGGAGGCCTCTCTGCTGAGCAGAGCTTTGATGGTGGAATAGAAAGGAGGATTAGGATTTGAATCAAGTTCAGTTATGAGGTGAGGAGAACCTGTGTGCTCTAAGTGGTTAGTTTAGATATTTCAAGTGTATGTATCACTGTTTAGTTAAGCCTTATGCAGGCATTGGTGGGATGTGATGATTATCGAACCGTTTAAAAACAAATCCTAAAGGAGAAAAATTACAATGCCTTTGCATTAGCGCGTCTACAGCAGGTGTAATTTAACATTGTCAACTCAGTTCAAACAGACTTGGAATTTGGCTGCCTGTACAGTGTGGGCTGTTTAGTTATTTTAATTGTCTTCTGCTGAACTCCTAAATAGTAATTTCTTATCTGAATAGCGCTATAGGGAATGAGATGAGGGTAAACAGGAAAAAGACATAATTACATTTGTTTAAATTCACACCACAGGTCACACCAAAAAAATGTCCTTGTGTAAACAAGGCTTGTGTTTGTCCATACAGCTGGGTTCAGCTGTGTCCACTGCTGACATCCATTGTCAGCAATAGATCATTTTTGTAGTATAGCCAGGGCTTTAAAACAAAGACGGTAATCAGTCTTGTTGCATAGCTCAGTGACAGAGGTGGCGTTATACTGATGGACAAAGCAAAGTGGCTTTTTAGCCCTGTATAGCAAGAAGCATCAAGAATATTGGTTGATGCAAGTATTTTTCTGTATTTTTATTGCTAGATGCTAAAGATTTGCAGTGAACCCATACCATACTTTCACCAACTTTGAAATACTGCTTCCTTTGTAAAAATAATAATAGAAGTTAAAATCTAAATACTTTAGCAAAGCCTTTTTTCTTTAAGGTACTCCTGGGTTTTGTGCATCATTGTTTATTGTGGCAAAAGTACTGATTTTGCCGTGTGTTTGGGCTGCAGTGCTACCAGCGTGTTGTGTGTCCATCTTCTCTGGCAAAGACGTGTTGACTCTACAGCTTATGCTGTAGCTACCGTAACTGGGAGGGTGTCACACACCTTCCTCCAAGCAGGTCACCGTGCCCGCTGTTTCTCCCGTGTTACTAGTACTGGAAATGCAGCAAGGTTTTCATGTGAAAACAGGTGTTAAGGGTGAATGCAGTCCAGGATGTGATGAGAAGAAATTCCAGAGGGGTTGGTCTGGGTAATGACTTCTTCTGCCAGGTGAATCATGAACTGTGCTGCTTGTGTTTTTATATATCTATGTAAAGCATATAAACCACACCATGCAGGTTCCACGTGTATCTAGAAAGCCTTTCTTGCCCTCCACCATTGCTACCACACTGAGTCTCTTCACTACTTCTGTTGGAGCATGAGTCTGTTGAACCCACCCAGATAACTTGTTGGGATATTTATTTACACAGTGGAATGTCTTGGGTTTTTTGTTTTGTTGTTTGTTTTATTTTTTCTTCCCATGGAAAACCTACTTTTTGCAGCTAGTGTCCCTTCCTCCAGATGCTGCTTTTCTTTGATGGTGAGAGATATTCTAGTCAGCATTTTCTTACCCTTTATCAGCTTGTCTCTGGAGTGATTCCCCACAGTAAGTCAAGGAAACCCAGTGCTTTATTAGAAACTGTATCATTTTTTAGAAAAATGCTTTGCTCTTAATAAACAGTAGCAAACACATGCACAACCTCACCATATTTAAGTCAATTGAAGGTGACTGCAAGATTGAAATATTCCTTTATTGTTTGGTTTGGGAACAATATAATTTTAGAATTTCAATACTCAGCATCAAAACAACTGATGAAGGTTTCTGGTGAACCAAAGAAAGTATTGTGAAGATGTTTTTCTCCTTTGTCACTCTTCTTTGTTTTTCATCTTGTTCCTCTGTTCTCTAGGAATTTGTAACAGAACAGTATTGAGCAATGAAAAACGCCTTTGAGAATAACTATTTGTTTATATAAGTATTCCTTGTAACAATTCAGAAGTTAATTCTTAGAGTACTGTTTTGCTAACAAAAAAAAAGACTTCAATAAAATTATACTCGATTCCAGAACTAACACTTTTTAAAATGTGGGTTTAACTTTTGCAGTTATCTCTATGGTAGAGGCATCTTTCAGTATAGGTCAATTGCATGAAAATCTTAATTAGTCTTCATATAACAAAGTGATTCCTTTAAAAAAAAAAAAAATTAAAAAAGGCGAACAAAAAATAACCAGAATATACAACTTGAAAAAAACAAAATTACTTTTAACTAGATTTTTTTTTTTATTTATTTCACAGGGCTTGATGACTTTAAGAAAGGATTTACATCCTTTTTTGAGACAAGAATAGAATCTGGATTTGTTTGGATTTGTTCACACTCATAGTTACCAGTTCTGTTACTTCAGATATTTTTAGAGGAACATGCCTTGCTATGCACTGCTGGGTTGCTTATTACTGTTCATATCACATTCCAAACAAGTAGTGGGAGCAACAGTGTATGTGAGCGTCACACCTGAAATTACACATTCTCCTTTTTAATTTAACGGCTGTCAGCACTTTTTCATCTCTTGTGTTTTTGGTGTGATGAGAACTGTACCGTGCCGGACAGTTTCTGCCACCATAAGCAGACTGAATGAATACCTGGCTTTCAGAAATGTCTGCTCAGAATAGCCTATGAATAATTTTTGTCTAATACTACAAGGGAAAGAAAAATAGTAGCTACAGTAACAAAAGGACTGAACTAATTGAGTAACAAAAGCTCGAGCATTTTAATGGATGTGGGAGGACTGGATTATTAACGACCGCCTTAGAGAAAAACACGGCACCGTCTGTTCCTCTCGAAGCTTATGGCCGTGTGTTTATAATAGAGACCACTTATCCTGGGGCCTGTGTAGCTCACATTGGAGAGGAAAAAAAGGAAGAAAAAACTTCTTGGCCTTCCTTTCAATGGCAAGCTACTTATGGCAGCAAAACCTGATATCTCTAGGTTCAGGGTACTTTACGACAAGGGCTCTGTGGGTGCCCAGAAGGTTGGGTGGTGTCTCCATCAGAGGTCAGAAGCTCTTATAGACTGTCACTGGGCATTGATTGAGAGTTGTTGGGTTTTTTTCCTCTTTTTGTCACTTGATGAGGTGTTTGTACTTCCAGAATCCTCGCACCTGAGACCAGTAAAAGTGCCAGTGACAAAACAAAATGAGTGCTTCTCTTGCCGTGAGCAGCTGACAGAACATGTAACTGTTTGAGCGCTGTTTCTGCAGTCCCGAAAGTCTAAAATGGTGGTGAAGCCATTTGCTTCTCCTCCTTTGGTCTAAACCACGCTTCCTCCAAAAATGCCTCTCATCCTTGTAGCATTTGACTCCCCCTCCTTGCCCACCATCCTCACTGTCTTATACTGCTGTGTGGTGATGCTTTGTCATGTAGCTAGCTCCACGACTCTACTGTATGGAAGGATTTTTTTAATAGAATTAGGCAGAAAATGTAGGAATTCTACATTGCACTGTTGGTTTTGTGTTTGTTGTGGGGGTTTTTGATTGGTTGGGGTGCTTGGTTTTGTTTGTTTGTTTGTTAGATTAGTAAATAAAGCAGCAGGATGTAGTTCATCTAGAGATCTGGTAAGGGACAGAGTCGCCGTTACTTGAATTTGTTGCCCATGGGTCTCTGGGGAATGATGGTAGCCATATATAGTGCTAGGTGGTGTGATTTCTTCAGCCTCTGTGGACTGTGGTTGTCTGACCTTCCTCTTTCTAGAAAACAGTGTTAAATCCCCAAATCTCAGTTTTGTTTTTGTCACTTTTTTAACACTCTTTGACAGTTTTCTAATTCATTGAGAAAAGATCAGTGCTTTGCTACTGCCACTGAGATATTTTTTTTCTTCAGTAAGATGTAAATGGGATAAGTCTTCAGCCGTTTAATAGCTGCTTTTGACCCTTGAAACAGAGACACGGCAATGACTGTTATCCCCTCACCTCCTCACTTGGGTATGCTGACCAGTCATAGAAGACTTACACGCTGTTTTTGCTACTGATACTTGCTGACTAAAGGACTTGAGTTTATGTCTAATCTCCTACCTTTTTTTCTGGTCGTAGAGTATCATGTAACTTAATTGATGAAAATGAATCCATTTCACTCATTAGTTTGTGCTTTTCTCCATGCTGGCCATCCATGAACCTGGTTTTAGCGTTAAGGCAAAGCAAGTGATTGTGGCATAACTTGCAGTAATGATGTAAGCCATATGAGATCAGCTACATATGCCAACACTGACGTCTGCTGTGCTTAAGAACAATTTATCTTGTGCTAGTAGGGGTGAAGGAAATGTTTTATTACAGTATTAACGTATTGGTGTCCCTCTTTACTTGCAGGTGGCATCACAACGCATAAGCTCAGTGGATCTCTCATGCTGCAGCCTGGAGGAGCTGCCTGCCAACCTGTTTTATAGCCAAGACCTCACTCATCTCAATTTGAAGCAGAACTTCCTGAGGCTAAACCCTAGCCCATCTACAAACAGAGCGCTTAGTGAATTACAAAGGTAAAGTGACATGGTTCTACTGGTCTTCATCTGGCCTTGCAGTCAGGTGACTGCTGGTCTGCAAGAACTTTCCTAAACTAATGCTGGTTTTAAAAATTACTACATCCTCCCGTGGAGGAATGGCCAGGCTGTAATGCTTCGGAAATGGGTTAACTCTCTGTGTTAGGAACAGACTAGCTTTCATAAGAAACTGCGTGTTTTTCTTGTGAATACAAGGCTACTTTCAGTCCAAAATGCAGTTCTCAGACTGTGTTGTTTTCCACCTACCTACTGAGGCCAGACTGTAATTCTTCAATCTTTGACTCAATGTGAGTAAATATGAGTTGCTGAGCTGCCCATTGAAGGGATGCATTCTAGGTAGGGACAGTACTGTGTGTGACTTCATCTAGAAGTTTTTTGTTACCCCTCAAACAAAGAAAACCCTGATTTAATAAATTCAGCCTGATTCCTGTTCTCTTTCTACTCTGCTCGACCCTAATTCTTCTTCCCTAGTGACTGTGACCTTCCAGTTGTTCTTTCCACTGCAGCTCATCCAAGAATGTAACAAATGGGTAGACGGCAGCACGATCAGTGATCTGAATAATTTAATGTGTGTGTACCAGAACTGTGGAATCAGCATACTTTCTGTATCCAGAATAATGAATGTTTCCATACTAAATATAAAACTGTGATTTTAATTTCAGTGGTACCTGAATTGCAGCATACCTCAGGATTATATTTGCAGATGGTCTTGTTCAAACAAAATGTTTTAAACCACATTTCTAAATGCCTTACTCTTTGAAAAACAACTGAAAAATACAAGATGGATTATGCAGGCTGTTGTATTTTTATATAATTCCAATTTCGTTCTTAAACCACCAAAAAATTTGGCATAATGGAAGATGAATGAATGCAGCAGGTCTGCTTCACAAACAAAGCAGGCAGTGATTCCAAGAGCTTATGAACACAGTCTGGAGAGGAATACTGGATTAAATGTTCTGTGAATGTCAGTATGGGTCTCCAGATAGCAAGTGGAATTTTAGCATAAGTTAGGTGATGAACATGGACACATAATGAATGTCTTTGTTTTAATGAATTTTAAACATTTTTCCTTTTTAAATATCAGAAAGTGTACAAGAGATACTTGATCATATTTTTTGCCCTCTACCTATAGCTAATTCTGTCAGGGATTAGAAAGCATTTATAAATAACATGATGGGCAATGTTCATTGTCTGTTTAATGTTCTCCTGGTGCTGCAATTGTAGGAACAGCTGAAGAGCCTTGCTGAAAATTAATAAACTGTGAAGATTTTTCTCGCTAATGCAGGCCTGAATGTGCAAGAGTATAAGGGTTCAGATGACCAAATAAAACTCTCCTGTTTACTGAGATTCTGCATCAGGAAAATCTAGAGAAGTGGCATATACCTGAGGTGGTGCAAAACTGATTGTCTTGTTCTTCTGAGAGCTGGTTCTATTCTGGCAGGGAGTGATAGTCTTCTCTGCCTCCATTGCTTTGATCTTGCCAAGAAGGCATGGGAAGGTCTGTGAACTTTTGGAGGGAAAAAAAAAAGAGCAAATAGGAAGGTTACATGGCACTGTTTTGATGGATCACAGCCAGTGCCTCATGAAGTCCTGCCCCTCGGCGCTGGCCTTCCCTCTGCCGCTGCTGGTGTCCTCCAGCTTTATCTCCATCCAGCACAGGTGGCATCAGTACCCAGGCTGGGAGCAGCTGGGAGCTACTGCCGCTGCTCCCATTGCCGTGCCAGTGGGAAGGGCTGCATGAGGTGGTGAGTACGGAAAGGGCTGCGTGAGGTGGCGGGTACAGACAGGGCCGTGTGACGTGGTAGGTGCTGCAGATGGTCAGGAAGAGCAGTGCTTGTCTTTTGCCTCCCAGCAGCAGCAGAAGCACGAGCCTGGCCCTGGAGCGCTCTCCCCAGCCATGCTCCTTCATGCGCTAAGAAACACGGTGCTGGCTTCTCCTCCTTAGGGTGGGAAAACTTGAGTTGTGGTGCCAAAAAGCCTTGAGCCAACCCGGCTGCTACTGTTGGTCTGCTTTTCTGTAATGAGTAAATACACGTATATCTAGAAAGAAGGGAACACTGTATCTTTTTGAAACTATTAATGAATCTCAGTATGAAACCGTGTGCAAAGTAAGGGAAATTCAGTTATTCCTGGGAACAGAAGTTGTTATTTGTCTTTTTTTTTTTTCTTTTTAATCCAATTTAGTAAAGCCATTTTCAGATCGTTTGGGGGTTGCATGAGGTAAAACTTGACGGGATAAACCAAAAGTCTATTTTTGTTTGCTCATATTCTTTCAAACCACTGCAAAGCAAGTACAAAATCTCTGCTGTTCTGACTTGGTACTGTTGGCGTTTATATCAAATTCTCCATTGCTAAATTGCAGCCACATGCAGGGCACAGCACCAGTGAATCAAGCCCAGAAGTATTTAAGGCTCCAAAATAACCATGTGCTTGGATGTTGTGAACAAAATGCACTGGCATTCATATATGTACCCTTCCTGGTACAATTTTAGATTAAAATCTGGTTAGCAAGGCAGTCTAGTAAAAATTTATCTTGCTATAAGCAGTTCTTGGTGCTAGCGGTTCATCTTAATAAATCACTTCAGGTGGTAATTGACTAAATGCTCATTAATACTGGATTTCAAAACAAAAGTATGTCAAAGACAGAAGAAAATACCAGCTTTTCAGCTGCCTACTGAGTAGATTTAAAAGAACTTGGTCATAGTAATGAGAGGCTGACATATGCATTGACTTGGCAGGTAGAGTCAGGAATGGGTTGGGAAAAAAAAAACAAGAACTTCTACTTTTGCTTGTGAAATTAACTTATTCTAGTTGCAAAAACAATTTATGGCATTTCTGAATAAAATATGTAGTCCTGCTCAGTACATGACATAAATAAAAAATCAAAGACTAAATTACTGGTAGCATGTGAAGGTTTACAGACATGTAGATGCACTTTTTTCCCTAGTAGCTACACTTTCACTTGCTTTGCTGTCCACTCAAACTTTGTTCTGTTGCTGTAGATGCTCTGCAGTTGTGAACTTCCGTAGCTGAACTGTGAATGTTGAAATATATACACAGCTACTGGTATGTTTTTTCCTGCTTACCAGGGAATACATATTTCACATTATGTATAAAAGTAGGCAGTCCAAAAATGAAAAAGAACACAGCAAATGGTTGTACTTGTTCTCCCTCACAGTGGCTTTTCTAAAATTCTAGAAAAGGGTGTTTTTCTTTTTGGGGAGAGAGTAGATTCCTCAGTTGAAAGATGGTCCAGCTGTTGCAGTATTAGAAGCGGCTGACATGTCTTGTGATAAGATCCCCATCGAGTCAGAATTTGCCTTAAAGACCTTGGTGTTTTAACTCCTGTATACTGCAAATGGAGCAATTGAAAATGTTTTGTTGTCTTAAGTTGTCACCAATTTTATTGCTTATTCTCTTTATGTTGGTTGGTGGATTTCTTTTTAACTAGAAAGCTGAGATTTGTATGTACCTTGTGGTCCCAAACCTCATTTCCCCGTTATCTGCAATGCAACTTCATAGCTTTTATTCTGAAATGCAAATAAGAGTTCAGGCTTACTAGTTCTGCAGAGTGCTATCACTCTAGATTTGAGCAAATGAATGAACCATAGTCTTTATTTACTGTTGCCCTGCTTCACTGGGCTAAGTAACACTTTATATTTATACGTAATTGTTTCAGTCAGTGCTGTTGGAAAAAACTGTTGGCATCAAGAATACTGTTCGCTTGTTAATATTGAAGAGTAAGTTTTCAGTATGTGGGTTTTTGATATAAGCCTGTTGCTGATTAAAAAAAAAAAAAAAGAAAAAAAAAGGAAAATAAAAATGAGAAAGAACAAATGAAGGCAGGGGGATGTAATAAGCCACAAAGTTTGTTTTAATGATAAACAAAATGATGCTTGCCAGTTTTATCTGAAGAACAAGTTGTTATTCTGATTGTGATTGTTAGTTATTAACAGTCATTATATGGATTTTTATCTGAAGATCAGTTGGTAGCTTTTCTCTCCCACAGCCTCTGTAGACATAGAGTGTCTTCTCAGGCATCTCAGCTGAAACTGTTCTGGGCTGGTGGCAGCAACTTGAAGTTGCATCTGTAAGGGTATGAGAAGGCCAGAGGACTCTGAGATATTGATGCAGGTGTTTCTGAAATTCCTTGCTACTTACAGCTGTAATATAGGTGCTCTTATCTGAGACCCCAGAATTTGGGAGATCCTCATGGTATACCCTCCTTCCAAACCCATTGTGCAGTAAGTAGGTAACTAGAAATGCAGTTGTTGCTCGGGGATCACTTAGGATCCCAGACGGTGAGGGGGAAACAGTATTGTTGACCAAAATGGTGTGAACACAGCAGACAAGCTTGCTGGAAGTGAGGCTGAAGTGGAGTTTGATCTTGGCTTGTCCCTAGAAATGAACAAGCAGGGAAGAGACTCCAGCCTCTTACCTTACTTGGTTCGTTGGTCTCAAAGTACATTGAAGTGCTCCTTGAAAACATTGCTTTTAGTGTATGAAACAGGTTAGCGAAGAAAGTCAGATGGATTAATGACATGGCAAATATACATCTTCCCCCTGGCCAGGCCCCACAGGGCACTGCCAGTAGAAGCATTGGAAGAGATTTGAGCTTGCTTTCTGTTTGCTTTCGTTTTGTGGTTTTGTTAGTTTTGTTTGGGGGGAGGAGGGTGGGTTTGGTTGTGGTTTTTTAGGATGCTCTTCTGGAAAGGAATTTGCTTCTAACTGCACACATTTATTTAAGTTATTTAAATTAATCCAGTGAATGTGAGGTGCTGTCACAGGGAATGGAGTGTCGTTGCATACTCCACCATGTGGGAAGATGCTGGGAGCTTTCTCTCATACTCTTGTGGTCTCTGAGCCAGGGAGCCTTGATTTTGTAATTGTTTCTCGTTCACTTGAAGCCAAAGACAAAATGTAGCTCTGTAAGTGGTAAGGCTTGAAGGAGGAGTTGGCATGATACAACCAGAGGTCTACTAGTAACAAACTTTGTCCAGTGTTTGCTATATTCTGGTGTTACATTTATTTTGTCAGCTCTGTAGCCTGGGAATAATTTTTTGGTATTTATACTAAAGAAGACACTTGGAATATATTGTTTATGTAACTTCACTGCTTTTGTTTTATTCAGCTTGTAAAGACATTGAAGGAAGAGTTTGGTTTTGTTAGTGCATCCTTCCAAACTTTCATGACTGGTTGTGTTCTATGCACCTCCTGCCTACCTTTCTGAACTCAAGAAAGTACCCTCATATCAATACTTGGCAAAAAACAGTGACATTTAATTAAAAAAAAAAAAAAAAAAAAAATTCAAACTCAAGTCTCTACAAGTGACTGTGTGGGGAAGATTGCAAAATTGCTTCAATGCCTGAAACACATTGGCTTTTTTTGGGTTGTTTAAATTGGAATAGTGAACTCCTTAATAGTAGTAGGAGAAAAACAGATGCCACTAAGAAATATGCTATAAAATATGGTTTTTAAAAATTGTACAGGCCAAAGTAGAAATTGCAGTTATTAATTGGATTCAGTTTAGTGGAACTATTAGCCTAAGTACAGCAGTATCTCTTCCAAATAATGCTTCAAAAAATGATGAACATATTTATGGAATCCTGTTATTGAGCACCAGCCTACTCTGATTTACTTGTCTGTTGCTTTCTGATGTGGCTTCCAAAGTAAGGGTTTTCTTTTCATGTATTGAAATGTGTTTCCGTTTGGAAGGCCACCCCTGGATAATGATTGAATTTCAAATATAAATTTCCAATAAAGAGAAGGAGAATATATTTTCTTTTTTTTTTATAGGAATTTTTTTCTTCCTCTGAGAATAGTCTTTCCTCACCCAATGAAGCAGTGTGTGTTAGGTATGTGCAAAAACTGAGAACTGCAAAGTTACAGTAGTGTAGGTTCAGATTATTTCTACTAACAAAACATACTTTTTTCTTGTCTTTATGGTCTTCTTACCAACTATTTAATAGAATAAAAGCTTTATTGTTGTCTTAAATTTGGAGGTAGTCTGAATTTTACTTAACGTGTGATTATTTGTATATTTTGAAATATGACATTTAAGGTTATTCTTTTTTGTGCAGGCAGTCTGGCTTTGTTTTGTTTTTTAATAAAATCTACCAATTAATTTTGGAGTATAGATTCAAGTCTATAAGACTCAAGCCAATAAGGCTATGGATGGGTGAATTTGACGCAACTACAAAAAGACAGTAAATTGGACCATTTATTTCCAAGGAGGTAATCAGTGCATCAGGTTCATATGGAAATTCACTTCATGTTTAAGTCAGTGGCTGAAGGAGCAGCCGTTTGTGAAGGTGGGAAGTTGTAGTCAGTTCCAACACTTGGCCACAGTGCTGCTGGGCAGGTGCCATCGATCTACTCAGAAATGGTGCTGGAGCTGAGGGGTGCTTGTGCTGGTGGTTGAAACAATGATCAGCTGCAACCACAGCATAGTCTTGAGAGCCCAAATGCTGGAGATACTAGTGGGAAAGTGATTGTTTTGCTTCAGCTGAGTCCCTTATGAAGCCATGAATCCTCTTTTTGGTTGTAATAAAATATTGCTTTTCAATTGCTTTGGCTAAGAATAGGGCAGGATGGTGTATGGCCAATTCGAATATACTTTGCACCCCATCCCTCCAAACCTAGTGGAACACAAATGCTGTACTGTGTAATGGAAATTCGTCTGCTGTGCACATCGGGTGGATGTGAATTGGAAATGAGCATGTCAGTTCATTGCTCTGCTGTGATACAAGCTTCTCTTGTTAGCTCCTCTCCTCATGTTGCCTACGTCAAACTAAAACCACCTCTAAGTGGCAGCTTCAGGATTAAGTATGTGGCCATTTTTTGACCCAACTGTGGCAATTAGTGTTCAGTCATATTGTGTGTTTAAACTCAAGGGTCAACATGTCAAGATTTTGCTCTAAATTAAAGTAGGGCTATTTTTGATCAGAGAAGTGGGTGCTTATATATTGGTCACTAGAATAGAAAGCTTAGCAAGATAACTGAATGTAGCTTGTTGAGAGATGCTGTTTTTCAGATTCGCTTTTTTAACAAAGTCTAGAACCAGGGAAGGAGAGAGAAGAGGAAGGAAAGCATATGCATGGACTCGATATGAGGTTATTATTACATGGTCATGCCTCAAACAAGTGGTGCTGTACATCCCTTCTTTCCAGTGATGCTGTGGAGGCAGCGTTGATGTGTGCCCCTGCTTCTGGTGGGAGTAAAGATCTGTGTGTGAGAAAACAGCAAAAATGTTGCTCTGTAAAATCTATTTAAAGCTTGACACTGTGCAAACTCAGCAGCAACAAAAAAACTTGTGCTACTGACTGCAAATCTATGTAGATATAAGAAGCACTATAAACAATTCAGCATTTTAAATGTGCAGCGTGGCAGTGCTCCATAATGGAAGTGCACCAAGCCATTTGCAATGTGGATAGTGGGAAGTGAGGGGCCAAAGATGAGAGGCAGACTTAGATCTTAACTTTGAGCAAATGCCTGCTAGTTTGGCTTAGTAATGTTCTGTACTTGACGGTGCTCTGGGAGAAGAAATGTGACTTCAGCATTTTGCAAATGAACGTGTTTACAAAGAAGGAAGAAAATATGTCTTTTGTGCCAGTTGTCTTATATTAACCTCTTTAACTAAGCTTATGGTGTCTGTTAGCGTTTCTTTTAATGTGATTTAGCAATGAACTCTCCTTTATGGATTATTTAACATATGCTTACATGTACATTTTCACTTCTGTATGAGTATATCCAATACTGCATGTCCTACTCATCCTCCTTTACATACTATATAGTCCAGTTAACTAGTTCAGCTCATGTCCTTAGTAATTAGATTACTCATGGAAGTCTCTTTATAAACACACATTAAAACATACATTGGGGTAGTAGAGATGTAATACAGATACATTTCAGGGAGGCTGATTTTATTTTCCACACTCTGTTCCCCCACCCCACACACACACACTTTGACATAGGACAATTGTACACGAAAATGTGTGCAGAAAACCTTGAAGCCAGACACCGCATTGGAGTTAGTTAACGTATTATTTATCTTCCTTCACTTCCCCGCCTGCCCCCGTCCTCCTTCCTCTGTGTATTAGCTTCATCTTCTGTAATTTTATCTCAAGTTATATTTGGGTATTGTATTCTAGTAGATGGTAGTTTTTACGTGTTGAGTGGGCAGAAGTCCTAAGACTGTTCTTCTGAGACTCCAGAGCAGCCATAGGTAAAGGCTGTAGCCTCAGTGTTGGTTATTAAATGAGTTAATTCTTTTTTCCTGGTTGACTTGAAAATTGAAATGGTTGCATTTTCATGTTTCCCCAGCAGCTTAGCTATTTTGACTTCGTCTTACTGTCTTCACTACTATTTTGCACTTACCTGAATACTGAAGAAAGTGTGATTTCTAGAGGCCCCAGAATCTCTGCTACTTAGAGCACTCTTATTTGTATTTGTGATTTACTTTGAGGAAGATGTGGGACAGCTGTTCCACCACAGAATCACCTCAAATTTCAAGGCATTATATCTGTGGCCTAAATCTACAGTTACCTTCAAGATAAATTCAGGATTATTGGTTGGAATTCTAGGTTCAAATTTTTAAGCCCTGTATTTCAAAATTGAGGAGTAAGAAAGTATAGCGTTTAAAATGTGCCATTTTTTTTTCTGGCTAGCAGCCCTCATTAACATGAGCTGATTTACCCTAGACTCCTTTTTATTTTACAGTTCTCTCTCTAGAGATACATTAGTCATTGTTTCTGCACAGTAGCATTTTTTTCCCTGCAGCAGTAATTTGATTGCCGGATTTCATTTAGTCTCTATCTAACTCTGTTCCAAACTTCTTCTGCCTCCAGCATGGCACGGGGTGTTCAAAAATGTGTGAAAACTCCGAGCATGATTTTATTTTTTTTAATTTTTCCCCTTCCCTCCCGTCTTTGCACCAAAATTGCCAACAGGAAGCATAGCATTCCCTTGATTGCTGCAAGCCTTTGTAAATGTGAAGCATATTTGTGAACTTTAAGTGTATTTACAGCTATCTTTTGGGGTGAAAACCTCACTTCACTTAAAACTCCCATTGAAATACGATAACAAAGGCACTACCCACATTGTGCTGTTGAGTTGTAGTCAGTGGCATGAGCTTCACTTAGGTGATACTAAAGGTGCGTGCCAGTGAATTGCAGTAGCTGGTAAGGATTTTTAAGACTCTTTCGGTGTTAAAACTCTTCAACCTTTTAATGCTTGCTGCATTTTCTGTCCATGTTTTCGGTCAGGGGAGGACCAAGTGCGTTGGGGTAAGGATGTGCTGGGCCAATGCGGAGGCTGTGGTTGCACTATCACACACTGTCGGAGGTCACTTTCTTGTGGAACAGCAGTGTTCATAGGTGCAGTTTTACTTCCATCGCTGTGTTACATAAAAGCCTTCCACACAAATAAAGGTACTGAGCCTTAACCAAGGGAAAATGAAGTCCACATAAAATGTCCTGGCATACAGCATGCTAGAAAAGAAACTTCCTCCCATGTATTGGAATCTGGCACAGATCTTTTCATTCATCCTTTTGCTTGCCTCTAGGCATACCTCCCAGTGGTTGTTAGGCAACCGTAATAATGTTGCTGAACATGCGGGCTGGCTAATTGGATTGTCCCCTTCTTGGGTTTTTTGTTCGAACAGTCTTGGTCATCTTTAATAAGGCAAGCACATGCAAGTTGCTTTGTTGGCTGATGCGATAAACCATGGGGCTTTTTTAAGAGTTCCGTGACATGTCAAGGACAAAATTTTGAAATCTGTGTGATCATTGACATCATTTTTAATCAAGAGCATAAATTTGCCTTTGTCACTATAGAAGTCTTGTTAAATTCTGATTTAATTCAGCACATTTCCCAGTTCTGTTTAAACCAG
The DNA here is from genome assembly GCF_964273445.1 of Streptopelia decaocto. Taxonomy (NCBI): domain Eukaryota; kingdom Metazoa; phylum Chordata; class Aves; order Columbiformes; family Columbidae; genus Streptopelia; species Streptopelia decaocto. The sequence continues at coordinate 87,221,560 of NC_138655.1, forward strand.
TGTGTTCTAAAGAGAATTTTTGGTTGAATGGCAGTATCTACTCATGTGAATGAAGCTGAGCTGCACCACAAAAATTCAGTGTTCAAATAGGCTGAGAATTTCCTGCACCTTGTAAACAGTGTCACAAGGGTAGTCTTACTATCCAGATATGTGTTCAGAAAAATAGCAGTGCTTTAGTTCAGGATGAGATGCCACAGAAGAAATTACATGTATCATAAGGATGGCAAGTGTTTTGTTCTTTGTTGTACTTGTAGGAAAATAGATTTAGCATGTTGTTCAGGAGGGCCTATTTCATGCCAGATTAATGTGAGTGAACTCTTGCAGGTGGTGTTGAACTTGTGTCTAGTAGTTTCCGTGCTTGTTCTGAGTGCATAAACTAAAAATGCATGCAATTTTCATTTAAATAACCAGACTTTCCTTGTATTAATTATTGCAAGGCAACTTGATGTCGTTTATGCTCCACTTCATTCTCTCCTTTTTTTTTTTTTTTTTTTTTCTTCTTATGTCATTATAGATTCACCAAGTTGAAGAGCCTTAACCTTTCCAATAATAATTTAGGAGATTTTCCACTGGCGGTCTGCAGTATCCCAACCCTGACTGAACTCAACGTGTCCTGCAATGCCCTCAAAAGTGTTCCAGCAGATGTGGGCGAGATGCACAAGCAAGTACTTTCTTAAAACTTAGCATACACAAGCTGATAATACAGGCAACAAGCAGTTTCATAACCCTGTTCATAATCTTGCTATGAGAAACAGTTTAAACCTACTGGGCTTGTCAGAGCAGACTGGCTCATAGATCTGTATGGAAGTAGTTAAGAGCTGTGGGTGGAGGGAAAAAACACTTTTGTGTCTTGAAGCATTTCCCGTCCCCAGTATTTGACACAAGGGTCACCTTCATGGTGAAGATAATCTTTAAACCCCCTTACTTTATATACTTCAGCCATCAAACAAGTTGCAGTTCTGGAGAGGTATGAAGATGATATAACTGTTAAGCACAGCCTGCACTTTATAGTTGCCAAAGCTTTTAATTATTTGGTTGATATCTTCTGTAGCAGATGTTAAAGCATTATTCCCTAACATTTCTCTTTCTTCTGCCCTTTTGTGTATTTTATTTCACTGTAACTGCAGCAGATTTATGTGTTTATAGGAAGGAAATGTGATTTAACAGGTCACTCACTTTCTTCACTTTCCCTTCCCCTCCCCCACCTTGAATAGCTTGCAGACATTTTTGCTGGATGGCAACTTTCTCCGGTCCCTTCCTGATGAACTGGAGAATATGCATCAGCTCAGCTACGTGAGTCTGTCCTTCAACGAGTTCACCAACATTCCAGGGGTGCTGGAGAAGCTGACTGCCATGGATAAGCTCTGTATGTCAGGAAACTGCATGGAGACCCTCAACCTACAGGTGTTAAAAAGGATGCCTCATATTAAACATGTGGATCTAAGGTAGGTATTTGAAAAAGTGGGTCTGAGTTATCACTGTTGAAATAGTTTTCTCTTCGGCTGTCAGAATAGTCCCTGGGTATGAATCTCATGTGTTGGTCCATCGAAGCACATTTCTGGCAACGTCATGTAATTTACAGCACTTGCCATGACTTAGCAATCGTCCTTGAGGCAGAGGTAACATTTAGGGGAATCACTAGATAGGAAAATGATGTTGAGGGAAAATTAACAGTTACACTGAAAGTTCTAGTTGGTGCGGTGTTAATATAGTATAAGTTATAGTCCCTGACTCAAAAAGCTTCTATCTGAAATGTTACAGATGTTTGCAATGAAGAAAAGAACAGTGAAGGGGAGAGTACAAAAAATCTATTTTAATATTTTTTAATATGTTAAAAAGCCTGGCCTACCATGAGTTGCACTATTTTATTGATTCCCTCAGCAGAGTCTAAACAGATCCTTATTACAAATGGCTCTGGTATGAGGTGATTCTTTATTTTTGGGGTCTTTGGGGAGCCAGCTTCTGCAATCACCTGGCAAGGCTCAGTTCAGAGCCTGGGCCATGAGGTCCAAATTACAATGAATTTTAGAACTATTTAGTTAAATTAAGCTCTTCAAGCTAAAACTTAGCATACCATACTGCTGTGTAGCTGTCATGATTTGCCATCAAGGAACTGCTACCATAGTTAAGAAAACAGTTAAAATAGACGGATGAAATTCCGAAGTGTATATGATGGAAATAAAATACATGTGTGTTTATGTATGTTAAAAGCAAATAAATAAACTGGTCTTAGTGTAGGGATGCTGTGATTGAGCTGGCCATGAGCTTCAGCGTTGCAGTTCCAGCCCCCTCCCATATGCCACATCCTTTCTGCACCAAGCAGTGAACAGTGGTTCTTTGTAATGCTACCTGCAATAGTAAATGTTGCATGTGTCTGTAAACTCTATTTGCTGCTCAGTGAAGTGCTTTCCTTTGGTGGAATCAGAAGGAAGCATTGCTTGTAAACTGAAAAAGTAGGCTGTATTGGAGGGGGCATATTACTCATGTTCTTTTAACTGGAAAATGTAGCTGCTCTGAAAAAAACTGTTTTACAGGGGGCAACTCTTTGAAAGCAAGAATAGCAACAAAACTGCAGATTTATGCCCTTATCCTCACTAGAGGGGCTTAGTGGGTGATTTTAGTGTTCTGGTCAGAGCTGAGAATTGGAAACTGAACTCGATGGAGTGCTCTGCCATCTCAAATGTTGCTGGGTTGTAGATAATCATATTTCAATTGTATCTTCTGGGGAAGATGCTGAGTATTGGCAGCGTCAATGCACTGCAGTGAAGATATGATAAAACCTGTTCTCTTGATCTGACAGACCCACTTGTCTTGGGTTTTTGCCTTGTTTTTTCACAACACCAATTTTCAGGCCTCTGAATTTCCTTGGTGTAGAACATGGCAAAGCGAGAGGCAAATATGGGAATTCATAAATCTCAGTTTGGGCTTTCAATAAGGCAAGAGATTCATATCTGCCAGGCTTCTCCAGCAGATGGTCATGATAGGCCAGCAGGAACTGTAGTGGGTCTGTTCTTTTCCAAACTGTTCAGCGCAAATAACAGCCAGGTCATATTTTATTTGTATAGACACAGTAACAGTAATACTTACGTTCTTGCAGAGCTTTCTATCAGTAGTTTTCCAGGTAGTTTAGAAAGGAGCTTGGTATCATAATTCCTTTGTCAGGATTGATAAAACAGCAGAGCTGATCCATCCTGCTTTTAAAATACCATAGCAAAGCGGAAAATATTTAAAATCAACCTTGATCAGAACCTGGAGGCATGCTAGTTTAATCCAGCACAACCGATTGTAGAGTGAGCATTGGTTTGCCAGCAGGAGCCTGGCACATAACTACACTTAATCTCTTTTTTTTGTCTGCAAGATTGAATTCAATTAGGAGATTGGAGACTGATGAAATAGATTTTCTGCACCATGTGACCCAACTGGATCTGAGAGACAACAAACTTAGGGAGCTGGATGCCACGGTTTTTAACAACGTCGAAGTGTTACACTGTGAACGGAACCAACTGGTAACCCTCAAAATCAGTGGATATTTTCTCAAAGCGCTGTATGCTTCCTCAAATGGTAAGTGTGTTTTCAGGGCAGCTGTGCTGTCGTCATCTGACTTCTGATTTTCGGACCTGGTTCTCTGTGGGATGTTTATGGAGTGCAGTGCATGTAATCAAGAGGCTTTTGACGTGACCCTTGAATAAAAGGTTTTCACATGTGCCATGTCATGCTACTGGCAATTCTGAGCTTCAGAAGTGACTTTCAAATAACACTGGGCTACTGATTTGGAGGTTTCAGAATTGTGAAAATCTTAAAATTTGGGCTGAAATTGCTTTCTGTGTTAGCAGGGAGGGCCCTTGAAGTTTTTAGTTCTTTGTGTTGTATTACCAAGTGTTGTTTTACCAAGGCAAATAGGGAATTTATTTCTTTTCTCCAGAGTTGAGAAAGTTTGAACAGGTAGCCATTTGTGAGAGAAACTGAAACAATACATGCTTTTGCTACTACATCTAGCTGTTTACTCTGGCCAGAAAGCTACAAAATCTATAATGAGTAGCTTCATTTGTATTCAATAATAAAAGTAATGCGGCATTTTCATGTTGAATAACTCCTGCCTTCCATGAGTAGCATTTGTTTGATCTGTCTCTGGAAGCTGTTGTTTCTTAAAACACAGTTTTCACCACCATTTTTATTGTGTAGAGTAGTATGGTATGACATAAACAAAATGCAGACTCAAAGAGCTATGAATTTGCCAAACAGTCTGCACTGCCTTTAAAAGGCTGTCATCTTAATGATAGCCAAGCCTGTGCCTTCATTAACTATTCATGCCAGGATCTTTGTAGCTGAGAAAAGTTAACATTCTGAGCATGTGCTGTGCAATGTGAGCTGAGAACCCAAGTCAACCCCTATCTTGCAATCAGCTGCCTAGTTGGTCTTGCTGCTCCTCCTGGCTGTCCTCTCTTTGCACCTTCAGCCACCTCCTTTTAGTTTCATCTTCCAAAGGAACTGTGATGCTTGTTACATTCTCAGTTTAGTGGATTTTTCTGTAGGCTCAAATAGATGTCTGCTGGTTTCGTTTCAACCTTAGTGCTAAGCAGTAACTACCTAAAAATCTTAGGATATGAAATATTATGGAAACACTCAAAATACAACATCACTAGCAGCAGCTGAGATGCTATCGAAGGCCTGGTCTGTAAGACTGCCTGGAACCAGGACCCCCATAGGGATGTGAAGGCTCATGTAATGTGTTGAAAAATACTCATGGTCTTGCCATGACCTGGAGGACCCTGGGGTATTCCGTAACTTGCTGTTCCAGGGTTAAGAGTCTCCCTGCCACGCCTGTTCTATTAGTGACCTGTGGAAAAAAAAAAAAAACAAAACAGTAGAGCAGGTTTATGCCTGACTATTCTGGGCAGAGGGTGGCAGAGGGGAAGTTACAGCTCTGCAACAAAAATGAAAACATGAGAATTTGCCATGAAACTTTTAAAATCCTCCAGTTTTTCCTCTCTGATCAGTTATGCAGCGTTATAGCAAACGTACTCAGACATAATAATAAAGAAATAAAATTCAGTTTACAAAGATCCTCAGAAGGCTTTTAGGTCACTGACTTGTTCTGAAATCTCCGTTTAGGTGCAAATCTTTATCATCACTTTGTTTTTATTTTTGCCTCTAGAACTTGTTCACCTTGATGTGTATCCAGTTCCTAATTGCCTGGCTTATATGGATATTTCTAGGTAAGAGTATTTTTTTTTCTTGGGCTTGTGGCATATACATCAGTGAGGTTTATGGAAAAATGACATTCCCTGGTGTTTTACTGACAGGGATTAGGGGCAGGAATTGGACCTTGAGATGTGAGAAGACTGATTCTCAGAGTTAGAGGGTGGGCTTTTTTCTGCTTCCCTGTTTCCTTTTATAAATTAACTTTTTAATTTTTTTTAGTACTAAAAGTGGAATATGCCTTTATAGTTAGAGTTTCCCTGACTTAAAGATTCCCTGTCTTATAGAGATATAACATGGTGATTCAAGTGTGCACCAATATGAGACATCTTTCTTTCTGGCTGCATCTGTCTATGTCACAGGCCCAGCGTAGGTGACAATTTGATAGTTTACTCATCAGTTCAGCAGCTCCTGGTTGTTCTCCGTGGCCATGGCTGCTGCTGGAATGTCTGCAATTGCCATTTGAATGCATCTGTAAATCTCACATTAATCAGTGAGGTGGGATAAGGAATGAAATGGAAAAGGTGGTGTTTTAGTTTGTTTCACAACTTAAGGACTGAATCAGGAAAACACTTTATACATGGGCTTATTTAAGGAATTACTCATCTGCATGTTGGGGTGATAATCTCATTCATTAAAAAGCCTGCTTAAAGCACTTTTAAGCTGTTGAGAGTGATTGTAGCAATGAGTGAGGTAACCTGTGGCAGTAGTCACAGAAGTTTCATCAGCCATGAGTTACATTGTCCACCTAAATGTAGCACACAGGTGTGACTAAATAAGTGTGATTTATTGAAGAACATTCTTTGTAAATCTATGTTCTCCATTTAGCTGTAAATTAAATTGGTTGCAAAATGCGTTATTTTGATCACAAAACCCTTTTTGTGCTTCAGTTCAGTGATGGCATTGTAACAAGGTTAGGGTGTCTTTAGCTTCTTAGCTCGCTTGGAACTTGGGAAATCTGTTTGAGATTGGAAAGGAAGCTGTCTGGCGATAGGAGGGCTTGGTTTGCTATCACATACTTTGATTAAAGGCTATTGCGTGAATAAACTATAGGATACAAGTACATGAACATAAATCAGTGTTCATGCTGTGTAAGGTCCTATTCCTGAACTTCAAGTCTGGGAAGTAGTGGATACATCAATGCACATGCACAGGATCTCCTCCATGTATTTTGTGCGGCTAATTTTTGTCTTTAAGGTAGGATACATGGGTGCCTCACTGTGCCTTGCTGCATGTTTTCAGTGCAATATTTGGAAAAAACTTACCTCTAAGAAATTAGTTTTTAGAAGGGTTATTTTCTGTGAAGACAAACACAAGAAAAGCTAAATGCTTGGCTTTAAAGATACACACACACACAAAAATTCCACTGTTCAGTGAGATAGCTGAAGACTGGTAGACTGCATTTTAGGATTGAATTAATGGAAGATCAGGAGATGTGTTTCAACTGTGTAGGGTGTGAATATTTTCTGAGGAGTATCTCACAAATTTCTCCATAGAGAGACTTCTTCATCATCAGTGCTCTGATACTCTTAAAATTTTCCCAATAATTGGAAGCAGCTTTTTCCATTTTTTTAGTGGCTGTACATCTAGGAAGATAATAATGCTGTTAGCTGTCTTGTCCCCCCTACTGAGAATCTTACTGCACTACTAGTGCCCTTAGAGGAGAGGTGATAGTTTCATACATACATACATATCATATAGCAGATTTATTTCTTGCAAGAATCTGTATCTCTCTTGAGGCTGTATTCTTAATAGCCTTTACATCTTGATTATTGTTTCATTATACCTCTTTGTGTTCTTTGTTCATAGAAATCACCTGGAAAACCTTCCTGAGTGGGTGTGTGACAGCAGGAAGCTGGAAGTGTTGGATGTTGGCTACAATCAGATACGTGAGCTGCCTGCCCAGTGAGTCTTTCAGACTAGTTGCACAATGTGGAAATAATTGCTGATTCAGTGTTTAGCTTGTTCCAGTGACTGTCAGGCCTGTTTTATCTTTTGTTTGATTTTATTTTTACCTTGTGTGGTGTCATCATGCCTCAAGCTTCCACCCAGCCTTTCTTCTTTTCCTTTCATGCAGAGAAAGCAATACCTTTGAACTCCAGGTGGAAGTTTTGAAGCTGTTCATGTGGCTGCTCAGGCAGAAAAGCCCTTCATTTTTGATACTGAATATTAAATATTTACAGCCATAACTTTGCATGACAGTATAGAGATCTGGAATTTCTTGTAACTTAGTTTCAGCGGTGTCTAGAGACTCCAGTTCACAACCCTGTTTGAGTGAAAAAGGGTTGAGAGGAAAAGGTAAAGCCTCATCAAGCAAGCAAACTCCTGCAAGTAGAGCAATCGCCTTGGCTACAAAGATGATGTCTTCTCCAGGAGTCTAAACTTAAAATTGAGAAATACAAATGGAAAGGATTGGAAAGCAAGTGAACAGGAAGGAAGACAGGAGTTGAGTTTAAATAATGAATGGCTCTTAGTGTTTGTTTTTTCTGGAGAGGACTGTTCCAAGTGAGTATACTGGTCAGGTGCTGATTCCTGACTTCACTGGAAGAGAGCTGTTGCTCTTGACTGCTCTGCACACTTTAAAAGAGATTTTGTGAAAGAAGGGGAGCATACTAGGCACAAAGGGTAAAATTGCGTGGGGATGTGCAGAGCCATTGAAGATTGTAGACAGCTAGTATATGATAAGCTATTAAATATTTTCCTTACAGAATTGTATAGCGCAGAAGAGCATCAGAAACCAAAAAGGAGAGTTTTGTCGGGGTCAGATGAATGTGCCATATGGTATAAACTGTCGGCTTTAGTGTCAGAAATGGGAAGAGAATAATTTTCAGAAATGTGGGCAGAAAAGGATGTGTGATTTACTAAGCAAACTAACAAGCTGACATGCAGATTATTAATCCCTCTATTTTTTCACACTGAGTGAAAATGCGCCTACTCAGAAGGTGGGGAGAGCAAAAGTTCATTTGCCTTTCATTTGCACTTCATAACAATGAGGAGTATCAAGGCAAACCGGATATCTTTTGGAGATTAATGATTAGCTGAAATTAGGTACAGTCAACATCCCACTTGTCTCCCCTGCCATCTTATCATTAACCCCAGGAAACAGCTTATCTTTGAAAGTTTGTCTTTGTAGTATGTGTCTAGATAGCTTAGCTCCTAATAAGTCAGCTCAGTTTTAGGGCCCAGTTCAAAACACAGGCTTTGAAGGTCTGTTAAACTTTAGGGAAATTTGTGTCTGGATTCAAATGCAAATGGCTCAGGCATATAGACCTACTGTTAAGTATCAGGTAAATACTAGAGCCCAGTAAGTATGTTCATGTGCACTGCTGTGTGCTTTTCCTTCTACAAGGAATAGCAATCTGAAAACCTGTGGACTGAGTGAGCAGGACTCTCCTAGGAGGATGCTTGCAATTCTAACACAGATTTTCAAGCCTTGACTGACCAGCAGTTTCTAGGAAGGCTGAATGAAGGCTGCACCTAATCTAAACAAATTACAGTTGGTGGTATGTGCATTTGCCTCAAAACAGAAAAACAATCCTTGAAGATAAAGAGTTGAAGCAGTCGATTTAGAGGAATGAGTATTAAAATTTGTCTCAATTAAAGAAAATGGGAATGATATACGCTAGGCTGTAATGCAGCCATTTCTGCTTTAAGAGTACTGAAAAATAACAAAAAGGGTACTTAGCTATGCAGGACAAACTTATTGTCATAAAACTGACAATGCCAAAGATTCTTCAAAGAAAGTGGAAATGCTTCAATTAAGATTTGTTAAAATTACCTTACTGCCACCAGCGAACAGATGTCTGTAGGTATTCTTGCTCCTTTTTGTTCGTATTTTAGAAGATCTATTTGTATTTAACATTGTGTTCTCTTGAGCAGTTGCTTACTAAAGGAATTAGTTGAATGCTTTCACCAAATGATGTTTTCTCGGAAGATGCTGATGCTGATGCTGAGTGGTGTGCTTGTCTTTGCAAATTTTTGATCCCATCAAAACTTGCAGTGGGAGTCAGGCAAGTGAGAAAGCTGCCCATAGGGAAGAGCAGTCCAAGCATCCTTATTCGCCCTCCAGCCTGAGAACTAGGTGGCCCAGGCTCATCAGGACCATACTGAAATGCTGGTGGTTCAACCTCTCTTCAGGCAGCCCAGTTCCTTTGGTGCTTGTGCAACCTCGAAAATAAGAGGGAACAGACAAAAACCCCAAAGACTTACTCAGTGCTTCTGAATTATTTATAAAATCTATTTTCATGGAAGAGCTAATTGCTAAGCGTTTTGCAATGATTTGAACTTTTTTATTGTAAAATGACACTGCCCCTACCCATCTGAAAAAAAACAAAAGTGATAAATTGTTTTGGAAATCTCGTCAACCAGTTCTTTTTCCTATAATGTTTGGTGTTGATGATACTGGCTAGTCTTGATTACGAAAGGAATCAGAACAGAAAGGCAAGTCCATAATTGAGACTTTCAAGTAAAAGTAGAGTGAAACAAAAATAGTTAAATGACAAAAACATAATAGATATATCTTTCTGTTATGCTTATGGTAAGTCTTTTCACCCTGTGTTGAGCCTCCTGGAATGATACAGCTGGCTGTTGACTTGTGTCCATGGTCATAACACAGACAATCCAGCCAACTGAGATAACTGTTAACACTGGCACGCAGACATGGAGTATGATGGTATCTGTCAAGGGGAAAATACTCAGCATACTTCGTTGATTATTTTGGCACAGTAATCCGATGACCTGATGTATTGTAGGGAGGGGACGGGGAGGCTCTTTATGTGTATTTGGGTCATTGTAACAGAGAGAAGAAGGTTTTTGCTTTAATGCTGAGTAATTTGAGAGTCTTTGATTGAAGCAGGTCAGCATGATGCACAGGCTCGCCAGATTAAACAGTGCGGTAGCGGCAATGTAAGACAGGTGGCAGATGAAAAATAAGCTCTTCTTTCTTGCTTTGCTAAAAGTGGTTCCTGTTCAAAATCAAGAGTTTCTCCATTTTTGAGGTCTTTAGGTGCAGATTTTAAACTCCTCATTGCATTGTTTATACTACAAATTTTAGGTTTGCTATTTGATCAAAATAGCTATTTGTTCTTGTCTCTTTAAGTTGCCCTCTTCTCCCACAGCCACCCAAAAATGGAGTAGGGGGTTGGGACCCCAAGTCATCTATTGCTTGGAAAAGCTCAAGAAAGTAAAGCCGATTAGATAGATTTGATTTGCTGTAGAACTGGAAAGGAGGCTTTATGTTAGTCTGGTATTCACAGAAAAAGAAAATGGGGGGAGGGAAGAATTGCGCTGGATTATGAGTCAGCACATGATGAATAAAGCGCTATGAAGCTTGCGGGGTGACTGGTGATTTCACCCACACTTCTGAAGGAAGTTCTTCCATTAGCCAGGGGGATCCCACACGTGCAGTTTTCTGCAGCCATTGTTGGCAATTACCTCCTTCGCTGTCGTGCTTGTACATTCATGTATTCTGCAGGGCCGCAAGATAACCCTTTCTCACTACTTTCACTCATGAATCATCCTTAAACCTCCTTCCCTGTCTCTGAACAACCTTTTTAAGAAGTTGGTGGAGAGTGGGAAGGCATTCTTGGATCTGTGCGTAATTAATACCATGTCTGCTAATCAGTTGGCTGAATCACTTTCTTGCAATGAACTGTGATATCACACCTAAATGCTCAAAGCAACTCTTTGCTTTAGATTTTTCTCATTTTTGTGTTTTTTATTTCTTTAAGGTTGTTTTACAATAGTAGCTTGCGTAAGCTGCTGGTGGGACATAACATGTTAGGAAGGCTACCAGATCGGCTCGAGCGAATGCAAGTAGAGGTCCTGGACGTGCAACACAACCAGCTCCTTGAACTGCCATCTAACCTGCTTTTGAAAGCAGACAGGTAAATATAAAGAAATACAATCTTGACCCGCGCGTGAGGAACCTTGCTTTGCGTGTTACTTCCTAGCTGAAAGGGTGATCTGAGGTTCCCCTAATTTGAAAGTTGCCAAGCCTTGTATGGTAAGAACAGATGTCTGTGCAGCTCACCAAAACACATATTCTTTTTATTCTGGTTTTGTTGCTTTATATGGTTGATTCTTTTTCCCCACCAAGCTCCTGCTGAACACCTACTTCTTGAAATCTAGCTGTAAAGTGAAGCACATGCTATTTTCTACTATGTACGCTGAGATGGGCTAGTGGCAGTTTCTTTAAATACATATTTCTTAGGCTTGTTTGATGGAGTGTGAAAGCTTTTTTTTTTTCCCCCCTTCAGTCACAGCCTAGAACTTATTTATACCTGTCAAACAAAACCAAATCTGTGCATAAGGCTGTCAGAATAACTCAGTTATTCCCCTGTCCTTGCTTTGTGATTTTTTTTTTATGCTTTTCGAGTGTTTGTTACTAATTTAGCTCATGTCAACACATGATCTCCCTCATGGATTCTTATTTTTATGCTGCTGTTTCTTTAGTCTCAGGGTCTTCATATTCATACCCAGAAAGAAAGACTATGCCCAGTAAAGTGACTGTGATAGGAATACAGGAGATTGGTAGCATAGTCTGGGGATGGTAAATGAGCTTCCTTTCCTTGGTGTCAATGCTCCTTGCACCTCTGCACTTCCACATGTAGTCATGGGATTTCTGAGGGCCTAAACCATGCAGAATTTGAGAGTGAGATTGTGGGCTGTAGGGTTTTATTTCTGACCCTAGCTATGACAAAAGGAACACATAGCTCCTTGGTTTCTTGAGGGATGGAGAAGGAAAAGTTTTGGTCATCTCACTGTCACAGCTCCTCACCCATTATTGTGAAACCTCTGCTTTTATACTCTTGTCCATTCTGTCACGAACCTCTAGTTATATTTCCAGGGATTCACATTTTGGGGAGTTTGAGAATTAAATTGGTGGTCAAGGTGGTTTCTAAATAAACTCTTGACTTACTCCTTACTCGTGAAAGGTAATGTTCTGAGGCATTTATTGCTTAGGTTAAAAATTATATTCCAAAAGGTAAACATTAGTACAACAGAGGTTTGTTTCTGGAAACCAATATGACATATCAGTCAGCCTTGATTTGCTTTCAAGAACATTTAAAATAATTTTTATACTTTGATTCTTTTCTTGTTGCTTTTGTGGAGTTTGGTGTTTGTTTTAACACCACTAGTACATATCTGTCCACATTCAAGCCTGTGTAGGGTACCACCTTTGGAACAACTTAATTATCAGCAAAGTTATTCTGATGTTAATTTACTGTGTCAGTTGAGACTTTACATAAAAGTGCAGCCAAAGCATTGAAACTTATCAAAGTTGCTACTGTAATAATTCTGATTATCTAGCGCATTTCTGTTTAAAAGTGGTGAAATTCATAGCCTGTTCATGTGGCAAGGGCGTTTGACACCAGCAGTTGTTATTGTCTGGTGGATGACTTTTTAAACTAGTGTATGTTAGAGACTGTATGAATTTCAGAAATGAAATCTTGTAAAAAGCTTTTTTACAGGAAGTTGCAAAATTAAATCAATAAAAAAATCCTATTTACAGATCCCAAGTTGAAATTCCTATCTGTTAATTTAGAAAGGTAAGAAACATTTAAGTAAGTTTCAGAAAGCTACTGGAATCTTTGAAAGCAAAGAGAGAAAAAATTTGTAAAACTTGTATTAAAACCAGGTTGTAGGTCTAGGAAGTAGTTTAGTGTGATTTTGGCAGTGAGAGAGAACCTGAATAATTTTTTTTTTTCTTTGTACTGCAATTCATCTTTTTAAACTAAGCTACAAAACTGTAGGCAGCTTTTTATTATTTTTTTATGATAAAAATGAGCAAGTACAGGCTGAAACCAGAATTGGGGTAGATTTCCAGAAGTTTGCTGTAAGTGTGCTGAGAAGTAGAATTTAAAAAAACTATGTTGAGTAACACTATTAAATGGCTGGTTCAGGTTTGGGGTTTTTTTCCCCTTTGCAGCTTTGACGTTCTGCAGCTTTTGAGCAGTACAGGGCATGTATTTTCAAAGTTTTCTACAGGTATAAAATTAATAAAGTCATTTACCGTCACAGGAGATGAGCAGAGCTTACCCATTCTAGCATCTCGTCGCTGCTTCAGCCTCCCTCGCTTGTGATGGTAATAGCAGCAACTGGCTTGGGTGAGGTTTTCCCCCCTGGTTCCTTACTCCTTTGCTGGTTTAGATGACGTGGTTTGCAAATGGTTTGTCCATGCTGGTGCTCCTGTGACTGCTGCAGAAGTGATTACTGTGAAGGAAAACAACAGACCAGATTAGTGCACAGCGTCCGAGTTTTAAGTTTGAAATTTCCCACAGGAAACATCTCCATTTTTGTTTTGTTTTCCAATGTTTGTCTCTGTCAGCAGCTAAGTGTCAACAGAAGTGGGTCTGGGCCAGGGAAAGTGTTCAGGGGTTTGTTTGAAAAAGGTAAAATGCTCTCTTCTCCAAGCTTTCCCTGGGAAACACAATCTGTACTGCTAGATGTGCCAAGAGAACTGGGTTTCCCAAGCGGTCTGCCATCATCTCTACCCAGCGTGTAATGTTGGACAAATCACTTTACCTTACAGAACCTTTATCTCTCCATAAAATGACTTACCTTTTGCAGCCTTGAAAAGATTATTTTTTTGGAAAGGTACTCGGGTCTGTGCAGCTGACAGATGATATCTTGTCTGGGTATGAAGTCTCATGCTGTGAATTATAAACGCTTTCTCCTTTTCAATCCTGAATGTTTGACGAAGTGGGTGTAAAGCGCCTTGGGCGAACTTCAGCTCAAGTGCTGGTGGGCTTTGTCATCTAGAGGAAGGGAGAGAAATCAGTGCATTGGTGCACAAAGAGAGAATGCCACTTTCAACAACAACAATAACAAGAAAAACCCTGAAAAACCTCTGTTCTCTTCATAAAAGAATCTACGAACATTGCTGTTCTGTTTCGATCCTTCAAAAACCACCGAAAAGGTGTAATTCTCTACTGAAGAGTATAATTCAGGGATGTGTTCCTGGTCTGCTTTTCAGTGAATTTTCTATTTTAAACTGTTACTTGAGGAGAAATTGAGGACTAGCCTATGAAACATTTTTCTGACCAAGACAGAACTTGGTTCTGCTTGTTGTACTTGAAGTATGCACATCTTGATCATGTTAGCAAGGATTCTTCTTGCAGGGTGGGGATTTTCTTGGCAAGATGAGCGCCACAGAGGCAGCCAGATAATCTCTTCGTTTCTCATTGCCAGATGCTGCAAAAACAGAGAATTTGTGCAAGTGCTGCGGCTGATGGGGAAAACTCCAGGCTGAGTCCTGGACCTTTTTTGCTGCACCTGCATTTCTGCAGCCTTTCATGTCTGTCCATTGTTTCATCTGTTGTCATGCCTTTCCCACTCTGCCTGATTCTCATATGGACTTTTTAGCTGCCTTCCTTGGCCAGCTTGCAGCAAACTACTGGTTGATGGCATGAAAACAATCCTACAGAATGCTCTTCAGATAAGATGGGCAAGCATTCAAGAGCTTCAGGGGAGTAGAAAAGCAAAGGCAGTGGTCAGGAGGGTTTGAAAATGGAGACACAGCGAAAAGTGAGGGTTTGCCTCTCCCCTAAGCTTCCTTTCCAGTTAGTATGAATGTTTCTTTGGTATAAAACCTTAAAACAGCCCTGGGACTATTTAAAGGAGTTGTGTGGTGAAGATGTGTAGCTGTGATGTGCACAGATTAAGCCATGGACTTTGTTTTCTAGTGTTTGGTAGTGGCCACCTCTGGTGGCTAAGCCGGTGTCAGCTATTCGGAGCCTATCTAGGCTCTCATCTGCATGATTCTTGTTTCAGCTTTGCTCAGCTGTTCATATATGTTTTGATTTTTCTGTTTGTTTGTTTTGTTTTGATTTAATTTGTTTTGGGTGGGGTTTTTTTTGCTGGAGTTCTGGAAGGTGACCCAGTTAAACTTGCTCTTGGTTGATATTTGCCATTTCCACTGACTGTGGCTGCTTCGTTTGGATGCAAGTTTTCAATCCTATTGTGGATGCAGAAGAGAGGGAGGAAACAAGTTCAAATGAATACAAAGAGCTATTTGAGTGTTTGTACATACTTTTGTTTCAAAAATGTTTAGCTGCATTTGTTCCTTTGCTGATAGCTTAGGCTTTGCAAGCAGATACACTAGGAACTGGGGAAATCCCAGTTAATGAAACAGCTAAAGATAGGTTAGAAAGTAAGAGCTGAGGAGACAGCAGCAGTTAGTTAAGTGGTTTTTTTGGCAGTCTATCAACAGGAAGCGGATTCACTTGAATGTTTCCGTCCTTTCATTCTTTTTTTTTTTTTTTTTTTTAAGGAGCAGAAATATCCTCTTTTGCATGGGCTGGCAAAACTGCCTTTTTTTTGTATTTTGTTTGTTTTGTTTCTTTTCTTTTTTCTTTCTTTCTTTCTTTCCTCCCCCTGCGACACACTTAGCTTAAAGGATTCTTCCTTACACACCTGCTACCACAAACATAAATTATTTTAGGATTAGGTGGTCAGAAATTGAGGTCATGTCTCTGCAGAAGGGACTGAAGAAGAAATTTAGTATTTTGATTGCTCTGTGCTGATGGAGATCTTGGGGCACAGGCCAAACTGGAGATCTTGATTTCTCTGCATATTCTCCTTTTGCAGCTGTGGTATGCTTTCCAACTTTTATCAGTACTTTGAAGCTAAGCACAGTGGTTTTGATTTGCTGCCGTGTCATCATTGGATGCAGTTGGCTGTGGTGTTCCTTTTAATGTTGAACATTTCATAAGCTTTTTTGAGGACTTAGATTTTCAGTGGTGGCTGTTTCTTACCAGCAAGCCAGGCTTGCCAAGCTCCCTCAAAAAAGGTGAGGAATTGGGAGACACTGTATTCTCACAGTTGTCCTCTATTCAGTTTTATGTATGCTGGGGGCAGGCCTTGGTGTTAAAAGATTTCAACCCTTTGGCAGTTTTCAACAGAAGATTTCCTTCTTCCGCTTTTGGAAGTTCGAATTGAGATCTGAATCCTCTGGGTTTAAATAAGGAATGCATATGACTGCATATTAGGTCTGTTTTGTTGAATTAGATCCATGTCCTCGATTCTAGCCTGATCTTTGGGACAGTCTTTTTTCCTGTTTTGTCCCTTGAAGAAGATAAATCCAGCAAGGGACTGTACTTCAATACCTCATAAAACGAAAGGTGACTTATTCCAGCTAGAGATCAATGTTTTTATTAGTACCTCAGAGGAGAATTTGCACCTTGTCAAAGCTGAAGAATTCTGGCATCTCCCTGCCAGCGCCTTCGTTTCTTTCTTAATCTCTGACGCTCTTTTAGAACTTGTTAATTCATGCATTCCTTGCTATATTATTATATTCTACTCTGTTATGTGTGCAAGCTGCTGAATTCAGGTTTTTGCAGTGATTCTGTACTTTTTTTTTCCTCCATGAGCTTGTGGTATAGTGTGTGGGTGGAATTGGGAAGGCAAACAATTAATTTTGGACTGAGTTTTAATACTTGACATTCTCCTTCCATCTGATAAGCAATATGAGTGGGATATCTTCAAGGAACATAAATCAGTGTAAGTCCGTGCACAAGAGAAATGGGAACAGTTGTGCCCAAGTGAATTTCCACTCCTCTGGAGGGCATTTGTTAGATGTGCCTTCTCAGGTAGCAGCTGGCATGTTGCACGAGGATGAAGAAATAGGGGAGTGGAAATAACCTGGAGGAGGACTTCTGTGTTAAATCAGTGTGAGGGAAAACCTGATGGGCAAGTACAGATTTTGTTGAGGGGTTTTTTGGACGTAAGTTTATAGCACAGAACTGGCAAAGCTTTGGCAATAGCAATCTGCTGGTTCATTCTGTTCTCTGCCTAAATAATGGTATCCCTTTTTTTTTTAATCCAGAAAATACCTTGAAAGAATTATCTTTTGAATATGTTTTTACCATTTTAATGTAGCAGCTGATCAAAAGGAACATGTAAATAAGCAGCACACTCTTCTCTAAAAAGCTCACTTAATTCTAATGATGTCAGACACAGAGAGAGATCTACATGCGACCATCCTGAACCTGAATGTGGAGTGCTAGCCAGCCATGAGTTGGTGCGTATGGGGTAGGTGAGATACCCTGATGCCATAGGGTTTCCATTCTAGGCTGCTGGCAAGATTTTGTTGGCCACCTAAACCTTGTTCACATCAAGACACTAAACTGTAGGTCAGGATGACTTGTTGGATTTATTTCCAATGTTCTTGTACCACTCTCTGGAAGACTTGGCAGGGGGGTTCAGAACGACAGCTCTCCTCCTTCCTTTTCCCATTGGAAAATATATTAATCAGAACTTATTTTTGGCAGGAATACACAGATTCTGGACACTTTTAGTACCAGTGAGGGAACAGCTTGAAATTTCTTGTTGTATTCCACCAATGTTGGAAGTTTATTACAAGCAAAAGAGCTTTTGTTTGACCTATCTTTCTTTTGAATTTTAAATGACTTCAGGATAGTAGCCTGTATTAATTTCAGCTTTATCTGAGCAATGTACTGTTTGCAGCTGTGTTTTGGGCTAGCTGTACTTGAGCGAACTTGTGTTCTTCTGAACTTCATACCCATGGGATGCTCTCTAGGTTATCTGTTTGGCTCTGCGTCGTTATTAAAAGAAGGTACCTGTGGAACACTTCAGGTTATTCTGCTGCAGCTTGCAAGAACTTAAGCAAAATGCAGATTCCTCTTCAGGGTAGCGGAACATACCTTTTCTTGGGGGATGTTTTGCTGCCACCTCCACATCCCGATTGTATTCATGTGAAATTTCACTTTTCCCAGCAGTCTTAAACCTTTTTGTTACTTACACCTTTCCAGGCTGAGCTGAAGATGACTGTTTTGTACTGAGTGGTACAAAAGATATTGTGGCTTTAATGTTAGTCAAAGTGCCTTTTTTGTGGAGAGGAAAGGCTATCGTGCATATTACATTGAAGCTGCCAAAGTCGTGGTTGTCTGTACTTCAGCAATAGGTGTGCTTGCTGCTGTTTAATTAAGTGCAGGAACTGTTGATGTGGTATGTGGTATAATCCAGCTTTGAATTAGCTTAATGTATTTTTAGTTTATAGCTAAAGGGTGAGATTGAGCAGTATCGTTTTTAGAATAAATAAATAATTTTAAAACCCCTTTCAGCTGCTTGTTTCCTTCTCTGTATTAATCCTCCCTCTCCTCCCTTCCTCCTCTGGAGTTTTACCACCCTTGTGAATAATGAATGAACCTAAGGATTAAACTGTGTTTCTCCAAAGTGGACTCCTCTGTCTGTAAAACAGCTAACCTAGTTTTGATTTTGTGCAGTGCTGCGAGATTTTTGCTCCTAATGGAAATAGTGGGGTTTTTTAATCCTTTGGCATTCCACGTGACTCCTCTGTAGCATGTCTGACCCTTATTTGCTGCTGAGCAAGTTCCAACCAGCTGCAGCTCTTGCAAATCCGTTTCATTCATTAATAGACTTTAAAGGTCAGTGTGGACTCCTGTGTGCATGGCAGAAACTATCAATATTTTATCACTTTCTCTTAAGATTGATGACAGAAGCACAACTACCTTTTGTGTCCTGATCAGCAGCTTCATAGGCTTCAGCCAGCTTGTTTCTGAGCCTTGTGTCTCGAGTGCAACTTGCCCATTGCAGCTGCCCATTTCTGTTTTTTGGTAGAAGCGGTGCAGCCTGGTTTGAACGTGGTCCCTGCAGACTGGCAGGCTCTAAGGCAGCCTTTTCTGAAAAGAGAAGGAAGGGAGAGAGAGGTCTTATTTCTGTTGAAAAGGCATGGTCATGCCAGACGTGGTAACTGAAGGATAAATAGCCTTATTTTTCCATTTATTTGGAATTGCTTGTGCGAGTTCTAGCCCTCGAGATGCCTACAGTGTGTATTCCTCCAGCACTGCTCTGATCACCAAATATGAATCCTCTGCCCACAGAACTTGACTGGCAGGAGTGGGCAGTGCCTGTACTCCAACAGGTCTTGTTGCTGTCCTGGAAAAAGTCCTTTGCAAGAGAGTAACTTCATTTCTGTGCTTCTTCAGTCTTTGCAGCTTGTGGCAGGGCTGCAGAAAATACTGACAAGGCCTTCTGCTACTTTGGGGAGTAGGGGAACGGTGCCCAGGAACTACATAGAGATATAACTGTCTTGCTGCATACATCAGCAAGCAAGTATATAACTTTTTAATTTACTGTTAGCACCGTCTCTCATTAAAAATCTAAAAGGCAAATTACTGCTTAGTCTTAGTTCTTTTTTTTTTTTTTTGTGATTGATGCATCTTTAGTTATCCAAATATTCAAAGAGTACTTTTTCATATTTTGTAGTTGCTTTCAAGCCTACGGATTCAAATAAAGTATTGTCTGCACACTAGCCAGTATTTAAAATACTGAAAAAATGGCTGTCTTTTTAAGCAGTGACTTCTTTTAGTCACTTGAAGGGTGGCTGTACTCTCATGGTTCATTGATGATGAATTCAGAATTCATTTTTATGTGGAATGAATATGGAGATGATGTGGTTTGTTACTGCTTTTATCTGTAGGTTCATCTGTAGTAATGTTGGAGGTACTGAGGTCTTGAGATAGAGGCATTTTGATATGCTCGTTTTGCTCATGTTTTGTTCATACAAATGCGTTCATTTAAAAACGTGATCAGAAGTGTTGTTCTTATAATGCTAGACTTTTGGTCTTTCTGTCCGTTGTTGTGAACTTGTTGCTTTTGACCTTTGCTATCTTAACTCTTAAAAATAGAGGTTTTATTTATACTTCTAGACAAAACCTACAGGATGTTTCGCTGAACTCCCTTATGCAACTTCTCTTTGCAGCCTGAGGTTTCTGAATGCCTCTGCCAACAAACTGGAAACGCTTCCTCCAGCCACTCTTTCTGAAGAAACCCATAGCATCTTGCAGGAGTTGTATCTGACCAATAACAACCTCACAGATAAATGCGTACCCTTGTTAACAGGCCATCCACACCTGAAAATCTTGCACATGGCTTACAATCGCCTACAGAGCTTCCCTGCGAGGTGAGTAGCTGGTTTCAGTGCCTCTGGCCCAGCGGTGGGTGGGCATGAAACGCTTTCACAGCGAGTACTAAATTGCACAGAAATGCGGTGGCACAGGCTGTATTTTGAATGTGGTGGTACTGCGGTGGGTGGACTCACCTGCTGTGCCCTCTTGCACATCACTGCCCTCTCTTGCGCTACACAGACAAGTGAGTGCTACGTGTTAGTTGGTGTGTTTTCCTGGCGCTTGAAATTCTTTTTGACTGGACTAATGCAGCACGACTACAGTGTGCTTTTGAAGTCAAGCAAGGAGGTCTTCTGTTTTCCCTGGCTTGGTCACTTTGTTCACACCTGGTGGGTTTCTGCTTACAGGAGATTGGTGAGCATAGCAGTCTGGAAATGTCCTCTGCATGCAGACTAATGTCACTAGGTAAAAATCCTCTCACTCCAGAAGGAGATTGTACCTTGGCAGCAATTTCTCTACTTTCAGTTCACTCTGTTTTAATCAGAAATCTTTGAAGTGCGATGTGCTGTAAAGCTGATGGTGGGGTACAACCTTGAGAAAGAGATGCCAATAAGTAAAGGGAGAGAGATCCCTGTCCTTGCGTGGTGTTCTGGGCAGCTGGGCTTCAACAGCGAGGGGGAGGGGAATGAATTAGAGGGAAGGGCTGAATGGGATGCCAGAAGGTAGAGGGGAAAACGGGGCAAAGTGAGAAGCTAGAGTTGAAAGAAAGAGGAAGGAAGAAGGAAAAAGAGTGTAAGTGAGCTGGTGAGTAGGGGGAATGCAAGAAAAACAAGTCACTTGAAAAGCAGCATTAACAAAACATTGACAGAAGAAGCACACATTTTGTTCCACAACTGTGTTAGTGTCTGATGTGAGGAGAGGTGACAGGCACTGCTGTGAACAAGTACCAAAGTCTGCAATTTTATTTTCTTAAAATAATGAAAACCACTGCTCTTACCACCACTTCAGTATCAAATATGTGTGTCTATTAAAAGAAAAATTCTCAAACTCTTGTTTTTATAGCAAAATGGCCAAGCTGGAAGAGTTGGAGGAAATTGATATTAGTGGGAACAAACTGAAAGCCATTCCAACAACCATCATGAATTGCAGACGTATGCATACTGTAATTGCTCACTCCAACTGCATTGAAGTCTTCCCAGAAGTCATGCAGCTTTCTGAAATAAAGGTAAGGAACAAATGTGCTTTGGAAGAAGCAAGTATAATGCAACTTTACCAATTCTGTTCTTGCCTCAGGTCTCTCATTGCTACAGGATAGTATATTCTTAGAAATTGCAGATATCTGACAGCTGCTTTCTCCTCTGAGGTCATATGCAAAATATTCGCCTCTGTGCTGTCTCAGAGCGGAATGGAAGAGCTGCCTCAAAATCTGATTTTACGCTCACCTTCACCACATCCTATCTTCTCTGCCAAATAAGTCTTAATTGTCTTCCTGTGACAGTCTGTTACAATACAACTTAAACATTTGGCAAGAGCTATGCGTAATTAACTCTTGCTGCCTCGGCAGTTGGTTGATTGTGTAGGAATGGACTTTGTTTAGAGCACATGTAAAACCGCTAAAGCTGCAAAACAGGATAGGCCTTGGGGACAGAGAGAAATTCCAGGAGTGTAGGATTTGGGTATTTAAGCAAGCTACTTTAATTTTCCTAATTGCAGTCATATTTTGCACGACCGGAGGAATGCTTAATCCGTCTCTTGTACATGTTTCCAGATGTAATTCTGTACTTTTCCTGACACTTTTTTTTGTGGGACGCATTCCTTGCTTGACCACGCTGAAGAACACTACTGGTCACCTTCTGTGAGTCAATCTCCTGCTTCCAACCTGTCTATAATGCAGAATATATCGCACTTTGTGCTGTTTCTGCTGGCCAGAGCTGGGAGACGGTTAATTCACAGCATGCAAATCTTGTGATACAGCAGAGAATTCTCCGAGGCTGAGAACCGATTACCTATTCACAGGCTCACAACAACTTAAGCGTCCTGTGGTCGCTCTGTAAAGTCGAAAGGCTGAGTTCCCAGACTGCCCTGTGTGCCTCAGCGTCTGGGGTCAGGAAGACCAGCAGGAGCAATAATTCTGTTGGACAGCGAGTGCATGTAAAGATGAGCTTTGTGGTTTTAGCCAGGAAATCTCAAACAAACTTGTGGGGTTTTGAATACTCCTCCCTCTTTGGAACAATGGCCAGAGGAAGCAGAGGGCCATTTAGAATCAATCAGAGCAAAGCCTTTTTTTCTTAGAGGAAGAATTGGGGTGGGAAAGCAAGGCTCTGTGCAGTAAACATTTCTTTAAAAGTATGAAGGTGGTGTTAACAAAAAAAAAATAGATATTGTAAACACGTTGATATAAAACAATTAACTTTTTCATTTTGTTTGTGTGTTTTGGGAAAGCTGAATGTTTTATAAAAGCATCAGTGTTTAAAGTGCTACTTTGCCACAATGCTTAACAGAAATACTGTAGCAGTTTCTTCCTGCTGGTTCTGTATGGTTAGTTCTCTTTGGTAGAAGAAAGAGGCCTGGATGTCACTAAATGGTTTGGGACTGCAGGGGTAGTGTGTGTGACTTCACATAAGAGGGCACAGTCCTCTACGACTGCACCTGTGTGGAAGAACAGTCCCTGGTCAGTGCTCAAGCCTGGGTTTGGCTTAGGTGAGATGAGTTCATATAGTTGCCAGATGGGAAAGTCTCTTGTTGGGCATAGGGGTTCTCCTGGCCTCTTGGTGATTTCTCTAGGTTGGCTGGTTTTGCTTTGGTATTGAATTAGCCTGAGAGGCTGACAGGTTATGGTTTTGGAGTCACTGATACTGGAACGGGTAGTAGCAGCACTTACTATGTTGTCTGAATTAATTTCAGAAGTAAAGCTACTATAAATGATGATGCTTTTACATTTGCAGTGACTCCAGGATTTCCAAAACCAAGGTCATTTTAGTGATACAATTGTCTCTAAGCCTTTTTAGCACACTGTAGTCAAAGCTACCAAAGTTATGTACTGTCCTCTGTGTTAAAGAGCCCAGTGGATGTCTCTGAGGTATCTTATACAATATATTTTTTAGGGTTTTTTTAAATTGTATTTTATGACAGTTATTTATACTGTCAGAGCTAGGTTTGTCTGGCCACACTGAAATATCTCCTGTGAATGGCCAAGCAGCTGGAAGCACATGCACCTGAGTCAGTGGCCCAGCAGACACTTCTTCACAGCTGCTGTTTGACTTCAGTTTCCTTGCCTTACAAAATAAAAAGGGCACCTTTTTGTTATCCAGTGTCCTGGTGGTTTTTCACAGTCAAACAGTTGAGTACGCCTTGCTGTTTGAGCAGAGCTCAGCAACCCAGGCTTGCCTTTCCCGCCTGGGATTTGGCTTTATTTTATCATCCAGTTTTTGTTGACTGACAAGTTACTTCTCTTTTGTGGTTGTCTTGCTGGGCTGCTGTGGGGAGGGTGATACAGAGGTTTCTTGTTGGAGTTTTTGGTCAAGCTTATCTTTCACAGGACTGTTACCTTGACATCCTAAATAAGAGAAGATCTAGTAGCAGTAGCATCTTAAAGATGAAACTCTCCATCTTTGGTAGCTTTCTCACAGTTAAATAGGTCCGTGTTACAAAGCTGAAAATGCAGTGTAAGGAAATGTTGGATATTAAACCCTGTCTTCCAGCTGGCCGGTCCAGTGCAAAATCCTGTGCGTAGTTGTAGTTGTTCTTCTTCTGGTCCTGCATGGGTGGGGCTAAACCAGCTTGCATTGAAATAACACATGAGGAAACTGTGATCAGTTAGGAAATATATGCTTTCCTACTCCTTTCCTACTTCCCTGGGGAGTAGAATAAGGACTACATTTAACATAGATGTGCAGAAAGTCCCTCTTAGCCTGTTCTTCAAATAGTACAAATAAAATCTAAGAAATCCTAACCTGATAAGTAAGCTGCCTTTTCTAGTGCCCAGGTACCATGGGATCTGCTGTAGAGTGTTGCTACCTCTGATGTGTTGGGCATTTAATGAGAACAATGAAATACTGATTTTTGTACTTCTTATTCCAGCATGTTCTTCCATCAAATTTGTAATGGCCTTGAGGTGTTGAACACAGCAAGGGCTGCTGGCAGCTTCTTTAATCTGCAAAGTAATTACTGGCTCTCTGGAAGCAGCAAGGAATTGCGCAGAGGGAAAAATCTCACTGGAATAACTGTTCCATTAAGCCGTCTACTATTTTGTTTGCGTGACAGATTTAAACACTGATTTCCTTATCAGGCTTAGATAACATCAGCGGTTTGTTCTTACTAGATAATGAGGCCTCCATATTAGACAACCTCAAGATTCGGGTTGGAAATTCATTATTTCCATTGCATGTCTTTAATAAAGTGTTAGGAGATTTTTCTTTTCCAGATTTTACTAGGTTATCTTATGCCTTTTTCTAGCTCAGGACCCAATTTCTTTGAATATACCTACAAAAATGAAAGTGTCTCACTTATGTCAATGGAAATTACATAATGGTCAAAACGTGCAGCTAGGAAGAGCCTCCTCCTGCCCCTTTCAACTTTCTGTTTTATTAAGTTTTCAAAGTCTTTCTGCAGGTTGAAAGTAGAAAGTTGTCTTTCTGAAAGATGTGAATAGTTCTTCTATCCTCTGTTAAATACCAGCCCTCTATGTCCTACCAATAGTTTTTTTTGCGATTTTTGATGCATGCTACACTGGTGGTACTGTAGTAGGGTTTGAAGAGTTGGTTTTGCTCTAAAATGCTATCTTTTTGTCTGTATATTGACTTTCATCTGGATATGCAGCTTTAAATTATATTTGTTTGTGGATTTTGTCATTCTAGTGCACTTGTTGTAGCTAATTTGTGCTTAGCTGGTGGATAGCCAGCAAGTTTCTCTGCTGTTTTGCATCATATTTTTTCTGAAACATTTAAGCTTTAATTTTTTCACTCATTTAATTGACTTCATATTTAAATGAGTCCATCTAAGATGACACAAATTAAAACCATGTTTAAAACTGCTCCAATATTTTTTCCTTTCCCCTGCTACTCCTCCCTTGCACATGCATTCATAACCCTGCTTATTTTAATATCCCTCGGTATATTCTGAATTCCTGAAAGTGTGGTCATATTCGTGCTGGTTTAAACTGCCTTCGAAGGAGGGACTGCTGTGGCCAGTGGCTTAGACACCCCAACTGTATCTCTGTTTCTTTTGTCTATTAAAAGACTGGCAGCTGTTTTCATTGGTAACACTTAGATACTTAAAAGTACACTGACTGTCTTTGTCTCTGTGAAGAGCAGACAAACATTACTAGTTTTATAACAATATGACACCTGGCAAGAGATGGAAATGGAAGGAACATATTTCTAGGTGTCCCAGACATCTGGTAAGATGGCTAAACGCCATATGAATGTCTTTTGTAAGAACCACTTAAATGAATGGTCGTAGGTCTCAGCCGCAGCTTTTATTGTCCGTGAAGCATGCACTGATATATTTAATCAAAACTTGTATGGTCTGGATGACAACTGAATTCTCTTGCTTATTTGGCTGCTTTCCTTTTGCAGTGCGTGGACCTAAGCTGCAATGAACTGAGTGAAATCACATTGCCTGAAAACCTGCCTCCAAAACTGCAAGAGCTGGACCTGACTGGAAATCCCAGATTAGCCTTGGATCACAAAACCCTGGAGCTGCTGAAGTAAGTTACCTTACACAGCAAGTGGGGAACGGGCAGAACGACTCCTGTCACCAGGCTATGACAACACCACAATACATGGAAGTGTAAATCTCTTTTAAGGAGTGTGGCTCCTTGTTAGCAGTGGATCAGAAAGTGACAGATTTTATGGATATGTCAGAAATTGATGCTTCTTTAAAGGGGATGACTTTACCCACTTCAGTGCAATTTCTTTCAGCTGTAACTCCTGAAGGGGACTAGTGGTCTGGTATAGCCACTGTTGGGCCAGTTTGATGTCCATTTTACTTCTGACATTAGAGTAAAACAAAATACCTATTTTATTCCACCGTTGGGATGCCAGTCAGTGCATTTTTTTGCTTACATTCATCTGCTTGGGTCTGTCTTTGCTGTTGTGCTGCTTTTTACCTCTTCACATACCATTTCTTGTTAACCTTCATACCTCATTGCTTTTGTCCTACATAATATAGATTTATTTTTTTAATCATATTTTAACCTCTCCTGAAGACTCACATCTCCCACTCTGCTTGCAGCAAAGCTGCTTCCCATGCTTTGAGACTCTCTCTTTCCTTCCTGTCTACCTGTTTGTTTACGGACTTAAGTGTACTCCGTAACCAAAATTCGCCAATTGTCTTGTGCCTCCTGCAGCGCGTTGGTTGGGAAACTGGTACTAAACCAGATCATCTGTGGACAGTGATGCTGCCTTGAGCTTTTATGTCCTGAAGGGAACTGCATCAGCTCCAGATTTCCTTCTACGTCTGTTTGATCCTTAAATATTGAATGATTCCAAGAAGGGTTAATTTACTTTTTGAGTGTTGAGTGGTTGTTTAGTGTTGTTTGCTTTTAAATTGTTGAGATCAGACACTGGAGTAGTAAACCTCCTCTGTTGTGCAAGCAAGAGAAACTTACGGTGTGAGTTTGCTTTTAAATTCCATCAGTGGAGTTTATAAAATTTAAATGGAAATTTGAATAATGATGAGTTTTCACAGATAAAATCAAGAGTCCATGCTCTGCAGCAGACAGTGAAAAACAGGGGCGTTCCTCTATTTTAAGGGTGGCTTCATTGTATACAGGAAACCTTCCTGAAGAAGCAGTGTGTAATGTTGCTCTGGTTGATAGGGTAAAAAAAAAAAATTATATATACATATATAGATAGATAGATAGATATAGATATGACAAAGCTAATTGAACAGTGTCAAAACTGAAAGTGAAATATAAACTTTTCTTGTGTATAACCCAGCAAACAAGATGGGCAAGCCAGTCTCTTGCCACTTCAGTATTCAGGAATTATGCCCTATAGCAGTATTGTACCAATTTAAGTCCTAAGTAGTAGAAGAGTAAGTAATGTGGCCCAGTTACACACGATACTTTCACTGTCATGTGCAGTGTCTTTAATTCACAGAAAACTTTTTTCATCTTGTTATGTGTATTTTGTTTGTTTTGGTTTTGTTTGTTTTGGTTTTGTTTGTTTGTTTGTTTTGGTTTTTAATCAGTTATTCTTAAGACCTCAGGCCTTTTCTCTTCCCTAATATCCATTAGCCACAGTTGGGTGTTCCAGGCCCACTGAGAGGCTTCTTGGTGCCTGTACTGATACACTACACTGACTTCTACAGTATATTGCTATAATTGACTGTGAGGGAGGAGGTGCTCCTTTCACTTGTTTGTGGGTTTTTTTTGTGGCAAGTGCAAAAATACTTGTGCACTTGGTATTTTTTATATCTTCCTTCTGCATGTGAAAGGCAGCTCTCCATCTGTGTCCTGGCAGGATTGAAGCAGGTAGTAGGTTAATATGTATTCTTAGTACTGGTGAGAAGAGTCCTGTCATGCATGCTTGCTTTTTTAATATGTATGGAGATCTTAAAGGAGGCTTGCATGCTTGGGAGGATGTTGCCAAGTGTTCCATTGGATGTAAGAATTTTCAGTAGCAATTACAATGAAAAAAAGGATGGTGCTCCTTTGATTTTTTAGGGAAGCGCATCTAGGTCAGTTGTAACAGTCATTTTAAATTAGAGGGGAAACAAAGCATGCTGACTGGAAGCCTTAGCCCATCTTCCCTGCATAGGATGTGCTGCTGGATATCATTCCTTTCTGGGCCCATGGTCTGTTTGTAGTGGTGCCACTGAGGAAGCTGAAAGCAGCGCACTGAGGTGGCTTTCTTCACTGCTGGGAAGCCCTGAGACAACTCTGGGTCCTTGACTTGCCCAGGAACCAAGGGTCAGTCAACCCGGTTAAAAAAGAAACAGAAAAACCCTTTTGATCCAGGCTCCTCTGTCCTGGGAAATAAGTGCCTTGTATGAGCAAGCTGTGAAGAAAGTGTGTTTGCTCATGTGTGTAGTGGTTTGCAAGTGGAGACAGAATTAAAATGCCTGCTACTTTAGAAGAAATCCAGGTTTCCAGTTTGATTTGGGGTCAGATAATCTTCTCTTAACACTCATGGCAAAATGTTTGCCTCCTGTTTGCCACACAGAAGGCTGCAAAACCAAGGGCTTAAAACAGCGGTGGTTCTAACATTATTTATGTAATTTGTTTGCTTTTTATCTGCCCTCACTGGTGTACATCCTGACTATTAGCGTAAAAATAAATAGAACTGGATGTGACAGTACTTGGGGTTATTTAAGGAAGGCTGTGCAACGCTGAAAAGACTTTTCTGTGTGTTCAGGTCAGGTGGGGGTTTGGATAGAGAAAAATGAATGCTCAGAGTGAACAGTTAGACCTTTCTGCTTGTATCCTTTTATGATTCATTTGGTTCATGAAAGGTTCGTGTGCCTTTGAAGTGTCTGCAGCATGTGGGGAGCTCACTTTCCTGCCTTTGGAAGAGAGCTGTGGGGAGGTCATCTCTCCCCAGCAAAGCAGGGCTCTGAAGAGTATAAACAGAGAGGGCTGGGCCCTTTTTAAGTCTTCACTATGCTGCGTGAGATATTTGAAGTTCAGACTAAAGTCTATGTTGGTAGTAAATTGGAGGGTTGAGGATCAAGGGCGTCAGTAAAAATTGGACTGTACAACTGGAGAGGCAGAAGGGCCACACTCATTTGCAGGACCACAGGCTGGCACTTGCAGGATGAGGAGGGAATGGATTTCTGTTTGTGGGTATTTTCATGGAAAGCTGTTAATACATGTTGCTGTTCCTGAAGACTGGTTGTTTGTTTTTTCATTTAGGAGGTGATATGGGTCATACAAGAGGCTTCATTTGAGTACAATGAAAAGAGCCCAGAGGCTTGTTGTTGAAATGAGTAGGAGAGATGTATAAGATAAAAAAAATCACTCTCCTGTACTGGCTTTCATCAAACTAGGGACAGATTTACCTTGTATCCCTACTGGGCCAGGTTGAAACAAATAGCTTAGGGGTGAGGGCAGGAAAAGAAAAGCTGGCTGAGCAAAACAGTGCAGCTGACACCCTCATAGAGGCTCAGTTATTTACTGCTTTTTTATTCTTTGTGTATAGACACATGTAAGTTACCATTTTGGATGTCCTCCATTTTATTCTGTTATTACTGAGAACTGGGAGCAGGGAAAAAAGTGGCTGTCCATACATTTTAAGCTGAATCATGTCAGGATTTCAATCCGCCACATCTTCCCATTTCCGTTCTCCTTGCAGCAATATCCGTTGCTTCAAGATCGACCAGACCTCGTCCAGCGATGCTTCGGGAGCGCCGGCGGTGTGGAGTCACGGTTACACAGAAGCATCGGGCGTGAAGAACAAGTATGACCTGGCGCGGTTTTTGTTATACGAGCATCCCAGCAGCAGAGCACCTCTATGCTGATACAAAGAAGTCCTTTCAGTGAAAGTTTTGGGGACGTTTTGGGCCTCACAAAGGCAGAGGCCATGCCATGACTCTGTATTTGTATACCAGTCCGCTGCCTGGCTCTCAACTTTGGTCTTTGTTAGGGAAGTTGCTAAGATACAAGTGTAACCGACACATTTTGTCTATGCAAGACTCCAGTACTTGCAAAAGATCTGAGTGCTTAAAAGCATTTTCCTCTTTGCAAAGCTGCTTTATCTTCAACCAAAGGATGTTTACCAAGCAAATCAGAGGTACTAAAGGAAGAGGCAGAATGGCCAAAACTCTGAATATTCATAGTGTGCAGAGCTGGTGTGACTAAGGCAGCACTTGACAAATAGTGTACCAATAGTCTGCTAGTCTCTGTGTTGCTGGCAATGTGATGAATCTTTCTTTGTTCCTTAAATACCTTTTTAGAAATCTTCTGCTACCTAGGTTTCCGTAGCAAGTGCCAGCAAGCCTTTCCTTACTGTTAACTGATTTAACACACAGCCTGGTCATCTGCATGTTAAATCACAAGGGTGGCTTTTGGAGGAGCAAATGCAGTTTAAACTGATGTTTTTTCAGAGATACTTTTCCCCCTATTTCTACAAATAAGGCACGTGTTGACATGCTGAAAAGGAGGGAGAATCTTCCAGTATAGTTCTTTCCACAACTTGGAGCTTTTGGTGAGCCTGACTCTTCTCCATAGCTCAGAAAGCAGTCCTGAAATGTTTGTGAACAGAAAAGGTTAGAAATAGCTCTCAGGCCAGGCTGCATCTCTCTGGTCAGAATGACAAGCTGAGAAACCAGTAGTGGGTAACAACCTTGATGTTCTCCTGCTTTGTTTTTTCCCTAGGCTGTGTGTGGCAGCACTCTCAGCCAACAACTTCTGTGACAACCGGGAGGCACTTTATGGTGTTTTTGATGGTGACCGCAATGTGGAAGTGCCGTATCTGTTGCAGTGCACAATGAGCGACATCTTAGCAGAAGAACTGCAGAAGACAAAAAATGAGGAGGAATACATGATCAACACTTTCATCGTAATGCAGAGGTGTGTCATGGATCTGAAGCCTTTGTTACCTTGTGTATACTCATTGGGCAGTTGTTCACTTTCAGGTCAGACGTCTGCTCTTTTCCTTCTTCAAAAAAATGTGAGAGGGGAGAAAGCCTTGGTATTTGGCTATGATGTTTTCTTTTATTGCTTGTTTAGAGAATATTGCCCTCTGTTCCTTTCAAGTGTGGGGAGAAAAACCCCAACACTTCCATACCCAAATGAAAAAGAAACACCCCACCTGCAGACTTACTAAATGCTCATGACCAAGTGGTGGGTGGAGGCTTACTCATATCTGGTATCTTAAGTCTTAAAATTCATAATTGGCTGTAAGCAAATCAGTGGTATGAATCTGTTGATCATCTTTTAAACTTCCTTACTAATACTGGCTGCAAAGTCTGGGCTGATCTTTTCTGTTTCTCTGTACCAATTCAGGTTACTTAAGGCTACACAAATATTTAAAATATGTAGTCTGGCTCCTTAGAAACTTCTATTTCCTGTCATCCCTTTGGCCTTTGAATATTATTTGAGCAGGACCCATCCAAAGAGATTGTGACACGATAGCTGTGAGTGTAATAGTAGCTCTGTGTAGTGGTTTGGAAACCTGCATGCGTGCTGTTCTTGACAGAAGAAGAAACTGTGCCTGGAGAGACATGGCACAAAGGAGGAGTACAAAGGGAACTGAGCAAAGGAGAATGAAGAGGTCAGGGAAACAAAAGAGAAAGCAAATAAGCAGCTTAGAGACTGAGGGAATGGATCAAGTTAAAAGTATCCTTTGGAAAGGAAAAACACTCAGGTTCTGGTATTGGGAAGGATACAGAAGCAGCAGGACGGTATTGAACCCTACAAATGCAAGAGAGAAAATGCTTCCTTCCCATAATTGCTTATAACAGTGCCTCAGGCCGGTAGCTGAGAAGGTGGTTGCCATATACTTAAAATATTCAAAATAGTAAGGAATTTTAGTATTGAAAGTGCTTATTAAATGGTTTTGTTTTCTACTAATGCAATTTCACAGGAATGCGGCATTCCTGCAAAAAGCTGCTTGTTTGTTTTCTTTTTTTTTTACTATTTTTTGGTCTCAAGTCAAAATAAGCTGATCGCTTCTTTGGAGAACCAGAAATAGTATTCATCCCAGTTGCATTTAACCATTCATTGGGGATTATTACAGATGATATACAACAGTTCTGAAGTATATTGTTAAAAATAAAAAGTACATTGAACCCTGGTTACAAACTTATTGGTGCATTCTCTCCCCAGGATTTTGAATCAGAAGTTCTTGGCAGCTATACCTAGCCTTACTATAAATTTTGGTAACCTCTATAATTAGCTTTCTAATTACTGTAATTCCTAATTATTATAGGACAAGGCCCTGATAAACAAGATATTGGGAAGGAGGGATGATTTTTCGCAGTCTGGTATTGAAATGAATGTTTTTCCATAGATTTTTTTTTTTTTTCCCTCCACTATGACCCCTGCTAAAACAACAGGCTTAAATATTTCTAAGAACCTATTGAACAGGTTAGTTACTGACAGGGTAAATGAAAAGAGTGCCTTCTTACAGTGGAGTTAGCACCCACTCTGCCTTTTTGGTCATCATTTGATACTTTCAAGAGCATTATTCTGAAAACATCACAGAACAGTGAACTTCTGCCTTCTGGTTTTGCACAGAAGTAGAGTTTTTACAGTTAGAATTACTATTTTAATAAAAAATTCTGTAGATTCAGAAGCCAAAGAACCAGATGCATAATATGAACCACCTTTTTAAGCTCTAGCTCTACCTGCTTAATAGTCCTCAGTACTTTTCTAACCCTCTCTGTTTGCCTTGATCTCACATTAAAGCAAACTTCTTTAAGATACAGAGGAAGAGAGACAACTGTGCAACTCTTAAAAGTGCAAAGATATTTTTTTTATTGGTCTAAGACTGAGGAGATTTGAGTATGTGCATATGTGTGCATAAGACACTGCCTGAGAGTTGCACGTGATTTCTCTGCAGTGCTGCCATAGTGTCAGAGTCTTCAGTGGAGACTTTTGTTTCTGACCCAACGATCCAGTAGAGTCAATGCCCTGAGTGCTTGTGCTTGCAGAACAGCGGCTGTTTCTCCGTAGTACCCGTAACACTTGTTTTCCAATTAAAGAACAATCGTTGTTTTGTTTAAATTCCAGGAAACTTGGAACAGCTGGACAGAAACTTGGAGGCTCTGCTGTCCTTTGCCATATAAAACATGATCCCATGGACCCTGGTGGATGCTTCACACTAACCTCAGCAAACGTGGGAAAGTGCCAAACCGTCCTCTGCCGGAATGGGAAACCTCTGCCTTTGTCCCGGTGTTACGTGATGAGTTGCGAAGAAGAGCTGAAGAGGATTAAGCAGCATAAGGCCATTATTACAGAGGTTAGAGAACGGTTAGGGACTGTTGCAACTTGCAGCTTCCTTGGCGAGTATTTGCACAGCAATGCATGAAATTACATGTCAGTATTAGTAACCTCTAAGAGGTGGTGTTAGTGCCAGGGGTTCCACAGTTGCACTTTTCATTTCAAGGTGATTCATGTCATACAGTCAAGTTATCATGCAGTCAAGTTGCTTTTCCCTTCCATTGCCAGGCTGGTTTTTGGTTAGCTTCAGAGGGTGAGCTACTGTGAGCACGTTGTGTTGAAACAGGAAAGCCAAGACCCTCCTCCTTAAGGAAAGAGGAATTGCTGCATTGGAGCTGTCATGAAGAGCCTCTCCAATTGACAATGATGAGAGGGCAGAGCACCTGGAGCAGTGCCGTCCTTCCCTTAGGAGACTCCTTGCTCTGGCAGGCTGACTTTGCTGTCTGAGCTGCTACGTTCCCAGAACTGCCCTTTGAGAGGTGGCTATCAAAGAGAGCACTTACCCAAAAAAAAACCCATCCTGTGCTCAGCTGAACCATGAGAGAGGAGAGGAGTATTTGTTCCCTTCTTAGAAGCTTGAAGCCACTGCTGTCAGTTTTGCTTTGCCTTGGATGACGCATGCACAGAAATAGATAAATATTGAATCCTCTTAATGGTGGAGGAAAGGGCAGAAAACTCACTGCCGGGTGCCTGCGAGCAGCGTGTGTGCAGGGGAGAAGGTGTGTGCGTGTGGAGTAAGTCATGTGCCTATTGATCTTGCCAGGGAAAGGTGACAACTGGGATCTCAAACGTGACAAGTGGAAGGGAGTCACTCCAACCTAGCATGCATCACGGAGGCATGCTTGTTCTGTTGTTTCATAGAGGAAAAGGGAAACTTCTGCACTGGGTCTTAAGATGACTCACTGATTTCATGCACGTTGATGGCTCATCACTGCTGTCAGCCTTCTAATGGGGAAGTTAACAAGCGACAAGGTTTTTTTCTTCTGAGTGGTTTTAGAGGGGAAGCTTTTTTAGTCTTGTTTCACTTTTCTGTGGTTTTCTGCTTCATAATAACACCTACAGTCATCAGCTGGACCAGATGAGTGTAAATCCTCACCTTTGCTGTTCTTCTTGAACGAGCAATTGGCAAGGTGCAGCTAGCCCCAGAAGGTTGACGGATAGCCAGGCTTGCTGTTTCAAACACTTGCTCTGCTTATTCTGACACCTTGGAGTCTAACCAGGACAGAATCCTGGGATTTGGCTGTGCAGGGATTTACATTTTTACTGATGTTTTCCCTTCAGATATTACTCCTCCTCCCCTTGAATGTCGTATCTAAGTGGAAACGTAGTAAGTAATTGGAGCATGGAAAACATTGCACTACAACTCAGCTGGCTGAGAAATGCAGACTTGCTCTTTGCTGCATTTGACTTGCATGCTTCATTTAAACTATTTTTTTTCTAAATGAACTTTTGTTTCTGAAGTGATGAGCCAAAATGAAACCTATGATTGTTACAGCTGCAAGAGAAGAGTCATAACTGAATGACCTGCCCCTGTATCAAGTGGAGCTGTGTGTGGCTTTGCCCTGTATAAAGCCAGATATCGTGGGTGGAGGAGGGATAAGTCTGACTCACTGGTAAAACATTAGTCCAGTTGGCTCTCACAGCTGCGGGAGCAGAATAGATGGCTCCTTGTTGCAGACTTCACCTTTGTTGGTCTGTGCATAGGTGATGCTGATGACAAATGAGTTGGGTGTAGGAGTTGTAGCGCAGGGTTGGAAACCAGCCATTGCTGTGCTCTAATCCCAGCTCTCTCACCTCCTTACAAGTCACTTTGCTTTTCCATTTTCTCGTCTGTAAATGGCAGTGTTAGGGCTACTGCAAAAACAGCCATTGCTAAAATGCAAGGAAGTGTAGGTGCTGTGTATCCTTGTCTGCTTTGTTTCAAATTTTCTGTCCTTTCTAATTTCAGGATGGCAAAGTGAATGGTGTGACGGATTCAACAAGAATCTTGGGGTACACCTTCCTTCACCCAAGCGTTGTGCCGCGTCCTCATGTCCAGTCCATCACCTTAACTCCACAAGATGAATTCTTCATTCTGGGGAGCAAGGGGCTGTGGGACAGCCTCTCGATGGATGAAGCAGTGGAGGCAGTCAGAAACGTGCCTGATGCGCTGGCGGCCGCCAAGAAGCTTTGCACTTTGGCCCAGAGTTACGGCTGCAACGACAGTATCAGCGCTGTTGTGGTTCAGCTCAACGTGACTGAGGACAGCTTCTGCTGCTGTGAACTTAATGGGGTCCCACCCCCCAGCCCGGGCATTTTCCCCCAGTCTGTCAACGTGGTCATCAAGGACAGGCCAACAGATGCACTTGGGATGCCGTCTTCCAGCAGCGGCATGGCTTCGGAGATCAGCAGCGAGATCTCCACCTCCGAAATGAGCAGTGAGGTGGGGTCCACAGCCTCCGACGAGCCTCCCCAGGTGGCCATGAATGAGAACAGCCCGGCCTACCCCGGGGAGCAGCGCTGCATGCTGCACCCTGTCTGCCTGTCCAATTCTTTCCAGCGGCAGCTCTCCAGCGCCACCTTCTCCAGCGCCTTCTCTGACAATGGCCTCGACAGCGACGATGAGGAGCCGATCGAGGGGGTGTTCACCAACGGCAGCCGCGTGGAGGTGGAGGTGGACATCCACTGCAGCCGAGCAAAGGAGAAGCAGCTTCTCCAAGCACCGGTGGAAGCCAGTGACGAAGGTATCGTCATCAGTGCCAATGAAGATGAGGCTGGCCTTTCCAGGAAAGCCGAATATTCTGCCACGGGCACGATAGGGCGCCGGCGGGGCAACGGTTCTGTGGCACCACAAGAGAGGAGCCACAACTTAATTGAAGTCGCAGCAGATGCGCCACTCCGAAAAACAGGGGGCTACTTTGCTGCTCCAGCACAGCCGGATCCCGACGACCAGTTCATTATCCCACCAGAGCTTGAAGAAGAAGTCAAGGAGATTATGAAGCAGCACCAGGAACAACAACAGCAGCAGCAGCAGCAACAGCAGCAGCGGCAGTACCCGATGGACCACCTGGCAGACTATTACGATACACCACTATGACCCACTCTGTTCACTGCTCAGAAATAAACTAATGAACAAGGAGACTTGAGTGTGGGACCCAGTGGGCTCGCATCACAGCAGGGGTTTTCCTTATCCTTTTCCTTTATATACTTCCTTTTCCTTATCCTGCCACTACAGATAACTGCAGCTTTTCAGTTTGTTAGGTTTAATATTCATCAACTTTTCTTCTAGAGATGCTTGACTGGTAAAGTTTAAAATAGTTAACCTTCCCTTAACATATCAAGTGTAAAAACAAAAAAAACAACAACAAAAAAATAATAAAAAGGTTTAATATATTGCTGAGAAACAGATGATGATGTAATATTTTTTAAAATGGCTTGTTTGTTTTGTTTGAAAAGCAGGGCAGTAGCCAGTGCTAAATGATTTAAGTAATATTGTAATACTGTATTTCTTTGAGAGAAAAGGCTTTTTTTGGTCTTGAAAATGATAGACATTTGTAGAATATGGAGACTAACTCCTAGGAGTTGCTTTACTCTTTCAGGTGACTTAAGTCACTGAGATCCACTAATTTTCTCTGAGAGAACAGTTGATTGGGAAATTCCTGTAAATAGCTCAGTGTTGTATAGTGATGCTTACATGTTTTGTAGCCTTAGCATTAAGGACACAACCTGAAAAACTGACCTTTTTTTCTTAAGCGACTCTGGGCCATGGTCATTGAGCATAACGGACTGAGTGGCTGTGGACAAGTTAGCTAGAGCTGAGATGGTGTAGACCATTTAAAGAAACCCACTTTTTCCTCCAGTCTCTTTCCTTACTTTTACAGACACGTTTTGTTTGTGTTCCTTACTGCTGCCACAACCAGCATGATTGTATAGAGCTCATTTGCTGTAGAACATTTACATACCGAGAGTTATATTAAAGCCGAATGCACAAATGAACATGTCATAATTTTTGTTATAATAAATATGAAATTTACACCTGACATCCACTTTTATGTCTTAATAGCTGAGCAGCAGCTTTCAAACAGTAGCTTGCTGTGGTTCCAGCAGCGGGCTGCTCAGTTCAAACCGAGAAGTGTTGAAACCTTTTCGGCTCGATGATGTTTTTACACTAACTGCAGAAGTAGAATTCAAAGGCCATACAAAATGGCCTTTAAAAGATACAGAACAACTCTCTGAGGAATTGACTTGTTTCTTTGTTTTTTTTCTTTCTCGGTACTAACTCAGCACTATTGATTTGCCCTTCGCCACAGTATTGGCAATGCCAGAAGACTGAAGAGGAGTGGTGCTCTGGCTCTGTCCCACTGGGACTGAGTGACTGAAGATAGAAATGATGAAGGGATAATACGGGTTAAGAAAAGGGAGAAAGAAAACACTGGATGCAGGGAGAAGAGGGGAAATATAAAGAGAAGGTGAAGAAGTGAACTCAAAGCTACCTGCATAAACTCAGATTTGCTCCAATGTGTTGAATGAACATGAGTTCAATGGCAGTTTGACTTTGGTGGCAAAAGGGCATTTTTTGTGATACCTGTGGGAAGGAGAAACACCATTTTTCAATATCGCCTGCAAGCAACTTTTCCATTTTAATTGTCACTCTTTAAAAAGCTGAATTAGTGTGTGATCATGATGGTGTCTTGCTCCTGCTTGACATTTGGTCTGTATTTTGGGAGAGGACCGTGCTTGTCCTGATCTGTCCTAGGATGAAATAGCCAAGTTAGGACAGGATGGCTGTTAACAAGAGATTTTGAGTTTCTTTTCCGTAAGTAATAACAAAAACAGCAGAGGAGCAAACATGAAAATACTTGGTTTGGTAAATGTTTATAGTACTGCCTACTGTAGATCTAGAAGATTGTACTTTATTGTAATTTGAGCTTCAAAATATTTCTTTCTTAAAGAAAACTCATTAAATAACGTATTTAAACAACAAGAAGTTTATGGTTTATTGCCTGGTAACTCTTAGATGTTCTTTGGTGAACTGTTTGTACATTTTGAATTTTGTTGAGTGATTCATTTTCCTTGGTGTCCTTGGCAAGTGTTATCTTTTCTGTTGAGATGTTGCTTGAGGCTGAAGGTCATAACTAGCAAGGACACCAGAATGGCCTAGGCAAGCAATGACAAGTTTAGGGTTTCCTGAGCAAGCTGGAAAATTATCTGTACCATAAAAAAAAAGGGGGGGGGGGAGGGGAGGTGGGTGCAGTTCTCTTCCATATAGCACCCATGGCTCGTGAAGCAGTCAGTCTTGCTGCTGCCATCTGTGGTCTCTATTCATTATAAGGTGCCTCTGCTGTATGTGTGGTACTCTGGGGAGAAGAACGGAGCTCAGAGTAGGGGTGCAAGGGGAACCATTTCACATGAGCTGAAGTTCAGCCCAGTCCTGAGAATTGTCACTCCCTGCTGTCATAGAGTCATAGAGTGTCCTGATTTGGAAGGGACATGGAGTCCACCTCCTGTCCCTGCACAGGACAACCCCACAGTTCACACCGTGTGTCTGAGGGCGTTGTCCAGTCTCTTCTTGAACAGTCAGGCTCTGGGTGTGTCACCTCCCTGGGGAGCCTGTTCCAGTGCTCCACCACCCTCTGGGGGAAGAACCTTTTCCTCATGTCCAACCTAAACCTCCCCTGGCACATCCTCCTGCCATTCCCTTGTGTTCTGTCATTGGTCACCAGAGAGAAGAGCTCAGTGCCTGCCCCTCCTCCTCCCCTTGTGAGGAAGCTGTAGCCCCATGAGGTCTCTTAGTCTCCTCCAGGCTGAACAAACCAAGGGACTAAAGTGTCCCTTTTTCTCACGTGAATAGGAGTATATGCATGTGGACTTCACAGAGGCTTTCCCTTTGGAGGACAAACAGAAGATCTTCCCAGTCCCTGTGGCATTAGCAACTTGCAGGCAATAACGCAGTTTCTTTCCTTTTGTGCCCTTACCTTGAAGCATGGATGGTCAAAACTGACAACCCGCCCAAGCCTGCGGCTTTCAGCGTGGCACCTTTTGTAACGTTAGCGATGGCATTCTGGAGTCACAGCTTCTGTAGAGTCAAAGGGACAGGATTTTGGCAGCAGAGCTGCACCTTTGGATTTCTAGTCTTCCTGAAGAAGACATGCGCGTTAGTAGCCTGTCTAAACAACTCGTAGTGCAAAGGACTGATGCGTTCGTGGGGACTTCTTCATCCCTCTGCTGGGCTTTCTGTAATGTGCTGAACTACATCAGTGGGTTGGATGGCTGGGAGCATCTTTGGAAAGTAAAGCGTTTGTTTTTAAACTAGGGCAAAAAGGGTATTTTGTCCTGGCTTTAAAACAGGACTTTGAAAACAAGATACATTTTTGGCATATTGTGACTTTTCTGGACATCTCTGTCCTCTTGCAGAAAAGGGGAAAAGTATGTTCTTGTGAGGACTGAAGCTGCAGTTACTGATTTCATCTGGGTGCTTTGCTATCGTATGTGATTTTATGATCC
This sequence comes from Streptopelia decaocto, assembly GCF_964273445.1. Taxonomy (NCBI): domain Eukaryota; kingdom Metazoa; phylum Chordata; class Aves; order Columbiformes; family Columbidae; genus Streptopelia; species Streptopelia decaocto. The sequence continues at coordinate 87,261,019 of NC_138655.1, forward strand.
AGCACATGGTATATTTTACACAATTATGACCAGTGGGCAACTGTCTGACTCAGAGAAGTAGATTTGTTTGCAGAATTTGACTGCTGTAGCAGGCATAAAGGGTGGGGGATAAAAAGAAAGGAAGGCTGTTAGCTGGGGAAAATGTAGACCCCCTATTACCTTTCTAATCAAACTTTCTGTGCCCTTTGAAACTCACTGATGGCCACATCTGAGACAAGCAGTAATGCGTGAACAGGAGGAGGTAGATGGCTGTTGGCAGAAAAATGACCATATTCACATTATTTCCTGAAACACAGCTTTAAATAGGAAGCTATGATGGTATTGAGAAGTAATTCAGTTGCTTATGTGCTTGTATATGTGAGCTTTTTTTGCTGCATAAAACCCTTTTTCTTGCATTCTTCCATAGTGCTCTAACACACTGTGTCTTGTTGTGCACGAACAACCCACTGGTGTTCTGCTTGTGCATTCAGCACGTCACCATCTTCTTTGGGGTAACCAGTGCTATGGTGGTGGTGCCTTCCTCTGGCTTTACTGCTCTTGGAGTTGGCCAACTATGTCCCTGTAGGTTGTCTCCCTCACTATTACAGAGGGAGCTGCAGCACCACGTATGTTCCCTTTTAATCAGCGTCACTAGCCATTGTGCTTACAATTCATGTGCATAATTTTCTAATAAATTGTATGTATTTGTTTTCTTAAGTGATCTCACCACTTTGGAAGCACATGCAGGTGTGGAGGGTGTTAATGAAGTGTCACACATACCTTTGGAGGTAATTTCTAAGAATTTTGTGACAATCTGCTGTCCTTTAGTGATTTTTAAGTAGCTGGGCTCCATTTTGTGTTCAGAGGAATGGCCTTTCAATCACTTCAGCCAGCCCCACCAAGGCATGTGGGACAAGTGGAGTTTATACGGAAACCTGAGTCCTCCATTTCTTCTCCTGTTTTCTTGGTAAACAATTCTGTTTTCTTCTGCCAGTGCAGGTAAAACCTCACTCACAGGAACAGTTGACTTCTCAGATTCATCATGCAGATGAAGATGCTCATTTACTCATATAGTGTAAATCCTAAACAGGTGAAAGTAACAGGGAAGTGTGTGGCCACATCTGATAATCACCTTTTCAGCTGGAAGGCAACACTTGTTTAGCCCAGATGAAGTAAAATCCGGGTTCTGACATTAACAAAATTATGAGAGTGCACAGTGGCTGCCACCCATCTCTGTTCTGGCCAGTGTTTGCTTTGCCAGGTTCAGTACGTAATGTCCACTAGTGATCCAGCACCTCTCTACCACATCTCTGCACTGGTCATGGATGATGTCCTTCAAGTTCAGCCTTCCAGGTCTGGGCTTGCAAATAACTCACTGGAGTGGGTTGGCTGGGATGACCTAGTGAGCAGGTTATTGGTCTGGGCTGCAAGAGGACTGGAACCGATTCAAGCAGAGCAGTAGGATTCAAAGGAGTGAACAGAAGAGCGACTTCAGTCTGGTCAGCCTGATTTCCCTGGGCGCTGCCTGCCCTTGATGGAAGGTGAGCTTTTCGAGAGAAAGCACTTGGGTCTAAGGGTCAGGTCCCTCAGAGCTTTGGCTGCATGGGCAGCTGTGTGGTCAGAATTTGGTGAAAAAAAAAAAAATATATATATATATATATATAAAATCTTTTGAGCTCAGCTGGAACCAGGACATCTTGGTGTCTGTTAAATGACTCCACACTTGTTTTTTTTCCGCTAACCTGCTTTACTGTCCTGCTTTGTTAACTCGATTGACTTGCTTCAGGGCCAACTTATTGCGCTATTGTTGGATTAATGGATTTGTTTCTTACTGATTTAATTGTTGCCTGCATGCCTGCACTGCTTGCGGTCAGGATTTCGTGGAGTGCTGCATGAACCAATGTGTTCCTCTGGATTGCCTGTGTTCTGGTGAGGGGTACACTGCATCTTATGCTGATGGTGTAAATGTTCAAATGCTGAATCTAACAAGACTGCTGCTTCTATGGAAATATGAAAGATAAATTAATCTGCTGCCTGAGAACTTGTAAAACTCTTCACAACCTTTTCAATCAAAAGGTGGGGGTGGAAAAACCTTAAATATTTCATGGATTAAGAGCAGCCCCAGGTCAGAATCAGTATACCATTTATCTGGGACATCAGTGGGGGAGAAAGTTCCTTGTTCGCTTCAAGTCCTGTGTTTAAATTATTGGTCCCTACTTCTCACCCCCACTTTTTTATTTACATCTCCATTCCTGTTGAGTTTAACAGTTCATTATTTAGATCATCCTTTTCTTAGACTGACAAGTTTGGATTCACCTGCGGTTGACTTGGATACCTCGTCCTACCTTTTATCTCCCATGATGAGCTAAGCTTGCCCTCTAGGTTATGACTGAGGCAGGATCCAAACGGGGCAGACGCTATCTCATCTTCTTCCATATTTTCATAATATTGCAAACTGAAGGGAGACGCTTAATCCGCAAGAGCTCATCAGGAGCATGACAGCACTGCAGCGGTGAGGAAGCTGTCATATAAACACCGTGGAGGCACTGAAAAGACACATAGATGAGGTTCTTAGGGACATGGTTTAGTGACAGTGTTGGGTTAACCATTGGACATGATGATCTTGAAGGTCTCTTCCAACCAAAATGATTCTATGATTCTGTTCTATGATTCTGTGATGACAACTGCAACATGACAGAGACCTGGGACAGACAGGGCTGATTGCTCCCCAGCAGGGACACCCGAGAGTAGATGAGCTCCTGAGGCTTCCTGCTGTAGGAGAACCAGAGAGCCTGGGTTCCAACCTGAGAGCCTGGGTTCCTGCACCTTGGGCTGAGGAGAGAGGATGCAGTCAGCAGAACCGAGGTTGGGAGGCGGTGTCTGCTGGTGGGTGAGGTTTAGCCAACTCTTGCTTCCCCATCCCCGTGAGGGTCTCAATTCCAGTGTCCTGGTGCTTGTTACAGCCACTGGCGCCTGTTTCACATTTTCATCTGAGCTTGTTCTTCCGTGTCACTTGTCAAAACTTAAGCAAATGACAAAACCAGGATCTTTTATTGGCAGTTCTGTGGAAGTGCCTTTGTTTAGGGTATGTGGGTGACTTAAGGGTCCCGGGGCCAGGGATGGGACTGTGGAGCTCCTGGTGTCAGCTGGGCTGCAGCCCTGCCATGGGAGCCTGAATGCTAGAGACAATGCTCTGAGCACAGTGGTCTCCTCTCCTGTCAGATTAAGCACAGCTGCCCCAAGAAATACGGATATTTTAACAGCAACGTTGTCAGTATTGACTCACAGAACAGATGGAGTTGTTTTGCTAATTAAATGTATGCTGTTGGATGCTTTAAAGAATACGAGGATGCAGAACTATGAAGGAAGGCTGGTATAGCTGAAGTATGTGAGTTGGTGACTTGTGAATAATATGCTTTTTCATTGTAATCCCTCCTAAGGAGAGAGACACCAGCACTCTGAAAAAAATAAAAAAAAATAATTTAAAAAGTCTTGCAGTAGCTGCACCTGCAGTTAGTGCTTATCTTGGTCCTGAAAAACAGAGTATATTAGTAGAGCTATAGCATATATATAGTGAAGTATTGCACATAGAATATATAGTGAAGTACTCTGCTCAAACGTATTTAAAATTGGGTGGCAAGGGAGAGCAAAACCTGCTGTGGCTTTTTGAAGATGCAAACTGATTGACGGGTGTGCCCCAGTGGCCAGAGCTGTTCTCTTGAAAGCGGCAAAGCTCCCCAAAAGCAAGCTGGGTGAGATCTGTTGACACGGCACCTGTGCTAGGGTCATCTATCAAGGGGTGAAGAGATTATCTTGTTCTCTCGCTTCTCGTGGGCAAAATTTCACCGCAGGGCTATTCAGAGTCAACTCAGGTACCAGCAAAGTCTTTCCCCGGTATTCCTGAAGTGCCTTGAAATGACAAATTAGATGAGAACATGGGAAAATGAGTCCGCAGTCCATCCTGGCCCCTCTTCAGAAATGGGGATGTGTGGGGAGGGGATCTGTAGCAAGTGACCTTGCCCTCTCTTAGTGATCTGTGGCTTGTGCTTGTTTGGACCAGAAGCACTCTCCTAGTGAAGAAGATATGAAATGGCATCCAGGCCTTACGGAGTTTTTTCTGATTAAGATCTGAGCCTTTGTATTTGGGGTAGAAAAAGGCATATGGCTGCTGCTGTCTCTGTTGAAAACTGCAAGGGCTCCCCCTCGTGTTACCGCATTACAGGACCAGAATTGCTGCATCTTCATCCTTAGATGGTGTCGGTGAAACCTACGTTAGACATGAGGAAGAAATTTTCTACAAGGGTGGTGAAACACTGGCCCAGGTTCCCCAGAGAGGTGGTAGATGCCCCATCCCTGGAGACATTCCAGGCCAGGCTGGACGGAGCTCTGAGCAACCTGATCTAGTTGGAGATGTCCCTGCTCATGGCAGGGGGGTTGGACTAGATGGCCTTTGAAGGTCCCTTCCAGCCCAAAATATTCTATCATTCTGTGAAATGAGTGCATCTTACACGGTTGTGTACCATGGTTTGCAATCGTGCAGGAGCACCAGTGGCTCGGAGCCCGCCTTCAGCTGGACTGACGGCAGCAACACTGACGGCAGCAACACTGACAGCAGCCGGTAGCTGCTTTGTGCAGACCAAGGACTCTCGTGCACGCTGAAGCCTCCTCAGTATCACAGTATCACAGTATGTTTGGGATTGGAAGGGACCTCAAAAGATCATCTAGTCCAATCCCCCCCCCGAGTCTTAGAAGCAATTGCTGCAAATCTCAACAAAGATGCCAGGGAAGTCAGACCTGCTACCACTCAGCAGAGTAACTGCAATGCTGCCAGGTTAAGGAGGTGGTCTTAGAAAGCTCTCTAGCAGTCTTAGTGAATAAGCAATGACATTTTGATCAGAGCATTTGTTATTTATTTGGACCAATAAATTTCCCAATCGTAACCATCAGCGCTGATCCACGACAGCGTAAAAATCTGAATCTCATTTATCTTGCCCAAGGACATAGAGCCGTCTTAGTGAGTTATTTCTGCAATCCAGTGGAAGGAAAACACCCTTTGAACTGTTTGTGCCCCCCTATGGTGACTAGGAATGCCTGCTAATCTCCACTTAAAAAGTCTTAAACTCATTAATTTTCTGTCCCCAGCTCTTTCAGTGACCCATTGCCTTTCATCGTTCTCTTCTGAGAACGCTGCCCTAAAATATTCAGTGTTTGGGAGTCACTGTGGTGGGTCCTTCAGGCTTGCAGATTTGGGATGCTGTGGTGTGGGTGAGAAGTGGTGTGGGTGTGCAGATCATAGTACAAAGCTGTGCTTAAAAATCTATAAATCTGAGGTATGGTGGGAAGCCTGTGAGTAATGTATATGCAGTGCACATAGTGTCTTCACAGCTGATGAAATTCCAGTTTTCACTAAACAGCTGGGCAAGTTCAAGCTCTTAACTATTTCCTCCTGCACTTCAATTATCCATATTTACCTTGGAAGTCAGTACAGGATAGCAAAAATTCAAGGTTTTCTTATAAATGCCTAAACACTTCTTTTATGCAGTTTCTCTTGTAGTATTGTAAGTAACATATCCAAACCACAACTGAGTTTTCCTAAAGCCTGTTTAAAACATACGGACCTTACCTGTGCATGTCTGTCTCATGAGCCTTAGAAAAACTACCTGCAAAACATGTGCAAGTGTTTCCCTCACCTGAGCTCTTCAACACATCCCAAGAGTTTTGGGAAGTCCAGTAGCAGGTGCAGGTCTGTGAGCGAACGGCATTGCTGGAAATCGATAGACCATTTGTAGTAACGAAGGGCATCCTGTGACTTGCCCATTCTGCACTGTCACACGCCAAAACCAATTACATCAAATGCCCCGACAACCCACAGACCTTGCAAGGAGTCTTATGTTTTATTTATGATGGGTGATGGTGAGCAGCTGTGACAGCTTTTATGCTGTGCTGGCATCAAGCTGCTGCAGTAAACTGAGCGCCACCTTTTCTTGGAGGTGGATGTCATGAGAGAGACGAGTAACGACGAATGTCACAGCTGTCATAAACAACGTGGTCACAGTCCCCTTCGATAACGTACCTGAGTCGCGAAAAAGGAAAAGGAGACGCACAAGTTCTGCAAATGTAATGGAGAGATCAGAGTTGCCAAAGGTCTGTTGTTATCTATAGCTTTACTTAACTTACGGTAATTGTAAGCTGTGGTGGAAAATCACCAGAAGAGTAACTTTAATGAAGATAAATCTGCGCTGGGAGTAAAATATATGGATTACTAAAGAACAATTTCCATTCAGACTGTTCTTTGGTACTCTAATCCCTGTATGTATTCTCATCACTTAAAAGCAGTTTCTCATGTAAAATGAGATCCCAGCTTTTCTTAACACTAAGCCTTAAATTCAGTTTCTGCTGTTGCACAAACAGTTTGTGTCACTTGTTGTTTCTCCACATTGGATACGCTCACACTGTTCCAAAGCACTAGTGGGAAAAAGCTCAAATCACAATAATATGTAATATATTCTGGGAATGTTGTCTTAAACACATGAAGAAATAAGAAAGCTCGTTGTTTATGCTTACTTGACCATTTCCTTCCTGCAGATGGGTACAAAGGTTCCTTCTCCTTACAGCTGGTCAGCAGCAGGAGAGCAATGCCCCAACATATGCAGTGCTGGGTGTACAGTTCCAGGTAACTTTTACATTTACCAGATAATTCAGTTATGTTAAGCCTATTTGGAGGAGTAAATATCCCCTCTCCTCTCTGGCCTAACCCTCCCAATTTTGCCTTTCACGAACAAGACACCTGTATCTTTGAATGCCGGTTTGCTCTGTTCTGGATGAGATTTCCCCCAGACCAAACTACTTTTATGAACTATTGTTTGAATAAAGGAGACATTCAGGAAAAGGGGTGCTCAAAAGTACACAGTCCACCATAATGAAAATGTCATAGAAGTTTACTCAGTGGTGGGATGCAGAATCGGTGTGCGTGGGGGGTGTGTGTTGAGTTTGGGAAGCGGGGGGTGTTTGTATCTTTTTTGTTTGTTGTTTTTTTTTTTTTTTTTTTTTAATACAGTAATCGTAAGTATCTTCTGCCCTTTGTTTCCCTCCCATAATTAGGGCATGGAGAGACACTTTGTCAAAGAGAGATTGTTTTTCTCCAAGGCTCTTCTGTGCGGAGGGGGATGGATCCCTTTGTGGATAGTTAATGGCTGGTGAGCTCAGCTGGAGGTTTTGCTCTCAGACTGGCTAAAGCTGTTTGCTCCTGTGTTGAAGGAGATGGGTGTAAATTGATGGTTTAAATCCAAAGGAGCTGGCTGAGAGTCTCGTGGGGTAACTGTGAGATAAAAGAGCTACTCAATTCACCCCAGCACCTTGCACTGGTCACCCATCATCTCCAGTGGAGCTTTTCTCCTGCCAGGCAGCTCCATTTCACCCTGCAACCTGCATCCATTCCTTCGCATCCCCAAGAAATGGGATGGTGGCCATTTTATTCCTCTTTTTGAAGGTTCCGAATAAGCCTGGCATGCCAAAAAGCTTCCTCCTGCACCATTGGTGGGGCCCCCAAGCCTTTTAGGTGGAGAGAGGCCATGCTGTCTACCCACAAGACAATCTCAGGGAAGCACAAGATTTGATATTTGCTATCGCTGTTTTCCTCACAGCTGTTGATAAGCTGATGATGGTCACAGTGGGCAAGCTGGATGCACCCTGCAGCTCCCTCTCACCAAAGAGAAGAATGGAATGGAATGGAATGGAATGGAATGGAATGGAATGGAATGGAATGGAATGGAATGGAATGGAATGGAATGGAATGGAATGGAATGGAATGGAATAGAATAGAATAGAATAGAATAGAATAGAATAGAATAGAATAGAATAGAATAGAATAGAATAGAATAGAATAGAATAGAATAGATTTTGATTGGAAGAGAACCCTTAAGATCATCGAGTCCAACCATAACCTCAATCTGGCACTAAACCATGTCCCTGATGGCCTCATCTCTACATCTTTTAAAGCCCTCCAAGGATGGTGACTCCACTGCTTTCCTGGGTAGATTGTTCCAGTGCTTTACAACCCTTTCCATGAAGAAATGCTTCCTAATATCCAATCTGAACCTTCCCTGGTGCAACCTGAGGCCATTTCCTCTCATCCTATCACTTGCTACTTGGGAGAAGAGGGACTGAGGGTGATGGCTGTGTGTAGTCCTTTGGTTGCAGGTGACACTGGGCTGCAAGGGGCTGCTTCAAAGCAGTGGAGAGAAACAAGCGAATTTATTTCAGTGCTGGCCCTGAAGGTTGATGGCACGCAGGACACATGTGCATGCACGGGGCGGGCAGCAGAGAAAGGCTAAAAGAAATTATAGGAGCCATTTTCCCTCCCTTTGTTTACTGGTCTAAATGTGGATTATTGTCCTGTACTAACTAGCAGTCCCTGTGCAGAGGTGACGGTGGGGCACGGCCATCTGCAGCAGAAGGTGGGCAGGCTAATCTGCCCTGGAGGGTAGGACCACCTGCAGTGGCAGCTGGGGATGACAGCCTGTTGCAGCCTCAGTCATCTGTGTATGCCAGAAAAATCTTTGTATTATACCTTCCCAGCTTGCACAGTAAAGATTTTCAAGTCAGCTACAGGCTACCAAGCGTGGTCTTATTACAGACAGGGGGGAGGGTTGCATTGCTTCGATGAGATGTGGCTCACCCTTCACCCCCAGGGAAAGGAAAGCTTCCTCTTCCCTCCCCTAATCCTCTGAGAAGTATTTCTGGGATTTTCCCCTCTCCCACACTTCCGTCCCTGAAGGTGAGGTGAACAGCACTGATGTTTGCTTCCTCTTCACTACTACTTCCTAGTGATCTTTTTTTCATGGTGTCAAGGAAGGAATCAAATTTGAGGCATTCAGGAAGCTGGCAATCCCTGAGCCCTCAAGGGGCTTGGGCTTGCTTTGTGGTCCCTCTGCTTGCAGTGCTTCAGGACCTCAGCAGGTCTGTGGATGATGCCAAGCTGAGTGGCGCGGTTGGTATGCTAGAGGGACGCCACCCAGAGGGACCTGTCAGGGTCTCAAGGCTTGAGAAGTGAGCCCGTGCAAACCTCATGAGGTTCAACAAGGCCAAGTGCAAGGTCCTGCACCTGGGTTGGGGTAACCCCTGGTATCCGTACAGGCTGGGGGATGAAGGGATTGAGAGCAGCCCTGTAGAGAAGGACTTGCAGGTGCTGGTGGGTGAAAAATTGGGCATGACCTATCAATGTGCACTTGCAGCCTAGGCGGCAAATTGTATTTTGGGTTGCATCAACAGGAGCATGACCAGCAGGTCATGCACATTCTGTCCCCCTGCTCTGCTGAGACCCCACCTGGAGTCTGTGTCCAGCTCTGGATCCCTCAGTACAGGAAAGACATGGGCCTGTTGGAGAGAGGACAGAGGAGGCCACAAAAATGATGAGAGGGCTGGAACAGCTCTGCTGTGAGGACAGGCTGAGAGAGTTGGCGTTGTTCAGCCAGAGAAGAGAAGGCTCTGGGGAGACTTTATAACAGCCTTATGGTACCTAAAGGGGTCTTATACGAAAGATAAAGACTTTTTACCAGAGCCTGTAACGACAGGAAGCAGGGTAACAGTTTTAAACTAAAAGAGGGTGGATTTAGATTAGCTATAAGGACCACGCTGGAGGCTGCGGAGGTTGGAAATAGGAGGGCCCGGTGTGTGCAGGGAGGCAGCTGGGTGAGGAGCTGAGAGAAGGTGTCTGGGACCGACTGGGTGCTCGGGGCAGTGAGTGGGTCCCAGAGGTCTCCAGCCGAGCACCTGTAACTGGCAGCTACTTTTTGACTCTTCCTGTGAAATGCATAAAATTGCTCCTGTTAACAGAAAAGGGATCCCAAGTGGATTGACTGTGGGGAACCCAAGTGTCCGAGGGAGGAATGCTACAGCAACAGTCCACAGCGAAACTCTGCACAACTTTTTCTAAAGATTGAATTAACTTGCAAGCAATGAAGCCTTTACCACACACACAGGAGAAAAAGAGACAGAATCAATGCTCACAGAGGACTGTTGCTATTGCACAGTGACAGCAGGCAAGCATTCAGAAATGAATGGGGCAGAGTAAGAAGGCCTGTGATTAAAATTCACATTGAACAAGTACTCACATTTTTGTCTGCAGCCTTTTCTAATCTTTCAAACGTGTCACTTCAAGGTGCTGCTTTTTTGTTGTTTAAGTTAATAACAGTGTGTCATCACGTAACTAGACGTGCATTCGAAATGAGCAAGATGTACAGGCTGCGCAGGGACAGGCGTGCAGGCAGAAATGCCGAGCAAGTGGGTAACTGCGGATTTAGCGGCATAACAGACTTCCCAGCTGGTCACAGCAGACCAGTGAAGGTCTGGTTTGGGGCAAAGAGCTGGAAATCAAAGTCTTAGTTTCATGACTCTATCACTAGAGTGAGTAATGGCAAGTTTGAAGAAAACTCTTTCACTCAAGTCTCCTCATAAGCATAATAATGCTATGAAGACTGTTGATGCTCAGAGTGTTAGAGGGATGGTTAAGGTATTATATAAACAATACTTATTGTAAAGGCTTGTGTAATCATATCTAAACAGAACCACACCATTTTCTTGTCTGGCTTATATTACCTCAGACAGAATGCTTTGATATCTATGTGTGTTTATGTGAAGTATATAGTAAACAAGCCCTACAATGGTTCAAAAGAGCCTCATCTGGGCAATGACTGTGAGCCAGACAAAACTGAAAAGAAAGAGCACAGCCAGAATCAAAATTGCCTCTTCCCTCCTCTCAAGCTGACAAATCTTATATACTTCAATAAGAGCCTTTTTTTCTCACTCTCTCATCTATGAAGACCAGTGATCTATTTCATCTGCCTCAAACAAAGGACTATTGAAAGATGGTCTCTTAAATTTATTTTCTCAGCCCTGGGGGCATACAATTACTGCTGTTCACTCGTGCTTTGTGTGTTTAGATATTGGAAAGACACATGTAGTTTCTGCCATTGTTACAGCATTCCCATGGAAAACTCCAGGGCAGCCAGCATGTTCCCGACTCAGGCTCTGCCCACCACTGGCTGTGGAGTTAGCAAGACAAAACCTGTTTAGGTGGTTACAGAAGCAAGCGGTATCTTCACTGAGCTGATAGCTGACCAGTGTGCTGCCTTTCAGGTTCTGACCTGTGCTCAGTGAGATGGGGAAAATGCAGCAGGGAACTGCAGGAGGACCCAGACGCTGCCTTTGAAATTGCAGCTCATTCCTCCCAGCAGCATTCCTCGGGGAGCACATGATCGGCATGTGTCAGCCCCCGTGACTCAAAACGATAAAACGCTTCAGTAGCCCAAGCAAAACAGGTCACCAGTGTAGCTTTGGTTGTGATTCAGAAAAACGCTCGGGCATCCTTTGCTTTGTGAGCGGTGTGGCGTGAGGCAACAGGATGCACCCACAGGAGCAGGATCTGTGCAAGGCTGCTGGGCAGAGCTGCCTGCCCGTCCCAGCTCTGTGTTCAGTTCCTTCTGTCGTGGGAGAGGAAAGGAACGGGCTGTTTGGCAGCACTGTGGTTGCACCTGTTAACAGCCCATGGATGTCTGGATTTGCCCTGTGCAGGATGAAAGCATTACAATGAAACACATTATAAATGCAGGAGTCCAGCTTAAGAGACTGATGCAAAAACAACTTGTTAAAACTTTCTCTCCATGTGAATTTTATTACTTTGTGGTATAGCAGTATTGTTACGATTGGTGATACACACTTCAGCACCTTGTGGGACAACACATTGCGGACTGGTGGCTCATTTAGCACGTGAAGTCCAGTGTATGTCCCTTGCTGAAGCTCCATCTCTCTGGCACAGCCCCAGAGCCGACTTCACACTAACGTGGCAAGAGCCTGGACGTTGTGGGAGCTTTCGGAGGTCCTGTGGACAGCATGGTGGTTTCGCATGCTTTTGTCTCTAACGTCGCTTTTGGGGCTGTGCAGAGCCGCGGCCGCGTGGCTCTGGCAGGCCCGGACGGTTCGAATAGCGAGGACGCAGACCACAAAGCTGGCAAAGTACAGACAGGCGGCAGCCACGCCAAAAAGGCCGACAGCCGCGTCACCACCCTGGACCACGCAGTTCATGGAGGTGTAGCCACGGCGCGCGTACAGCCTCTCCCGCCGTTTGCAGACGTCCGTGGAGTTCACCTGGCTGACCACATGGAGGTAGAGCCCGACCGCCGCCACGTACGCCATGCCGGCCAGCAGGTTGAAAGCGCATTCGCCCAGCAGCAGCCCCATCCTGAGCTGCTGGATGGGCTTGGCCCCCACCACAAGGAAGACGAGGGTGAGCGCTGCCGCTGTCAGGCTGAAGGCTACGCCGCCGTACACGCAAGGGGCTCTCATCTGGGTGAACTGCATGTCCAGCTCCCTCACCTCCCGCAGCTCCGTGCCCTCAAAGGGGCTGTATGCTGAATTCAGGCTGAAGGACCCGGTGCCGAAGCCACCAAGGGAGGTGAAGCCTGCGACAGAGGCTTGCGCGGCGCCCACGCAAATCAGCACCAGCAGGTTCACCGTGATCTCCACAAACTTCAAAATGCCTGTTAGGAGCGGAAAGATGGGAATAGGTGTCAAAAATAATGTCCTGTGCAACCTGGGGGTAACAGAAGGGCATCAAAACCATAGGCAGAGAGCCCTGTTCCTGAGGTAGGCCTCATGGCTGCAGCTACAGAACAGCCCTGCTTTTTTTTTAAAAAAAAGAGTGATATGTCATGGGTACACTTTGGAAGTTGGGCAAATAACTTTTTTTAATTTGTCAGTGTGCTTGATAAATGGATCTTCATGCAGGGAAAGAAATCCATAAAAGATTTTACTGTGCTTGTGTTACTGCCAAGGCAAAGCGCACAGCGATTGTGTTTTGGCCTGTAACTACTTGGCATAAACACACCGAGCAAGAAATATCCAGTATGAGCAGAATGCTGAGGTTAAAGCTGACAAAAACCTAGAAGCTTCTAATGGTTTAAAAAATGGTGCAAGTTATTTAGGTCCTTTAAAATGTGTTTACTGCTTTAACGTACAGCTTTTTTTTAGTCTTTGTAAGTGTCCATTAATTTAAATGTATTATCTAACCAGGTGCAACTTTCACTTCATCTCCTTCAGAGATAAAACCTCTTCATAAATCTGAAGCAGCAGTTCCCAATATTTCACATAAAAAAGGAGGGAGAGAGAAGGAGGCAAAACCACCTTATATGCGGAGGTAAGTGAATTTGGTACCATGTAATGCATTCTCTTCCACACCTCTATCTTCAGAAGAAAGTCTTATGACTTCTGAGCTGACTTCTTTTTCTTATGTTATGCCTCATAAAGGTAACCAAAGTTTTTTAAGGAGAGAGAAAAATAAAAAGTGGCCAAATTACTTCTTTTTGTAGTAGCTGCCTGTCAGGAAGGAGCAGCATCTGTTAGATAAATCTGATCATTCTGTGACAGCTCACTAGGGGTCAGACTAAGATTAGTAAACATGACGGATGTTGAAGCATAAGCATAGCTGGAGTTGCCTATTCAGGAAATTAAAACCCCTTGAGTATCATGCGTGTTGCTCCTCAAGTTCTGAAGCTAATTACAGAATGGAGAATCTTATTCCATTGCAGTCTGACAGCCAAGAACGTAAGACGCTTGACACAGTGGTCCTATATTTGTCTTTAAAGTGGGGCAAGATCTGCGGTTTGCATTCAGACTTCTATTTTATGCTCCTAACATTGATCAGCATGGCATTTTCCTCTTGAGCAATGGCTCAGTTGCTGTCAAGGCTGTACGGGCTTGAAAAGAAAAGGACTGAAGCAGCACACAAGGGAATTAGGCAAATTCCTCTCTTGTGCTGCCAGATGCTTCTAACCGAAGCGAGCCAGTGACAGCCACCATGAAGGATTATTGGATATTCCCATTCTGCCCATTCTTATTCCCTCCACAGAGGGCAGAGGTAACGAGCACCTTCCTGCTGCTGCTCTTCGCTGGAAGGTGCTTGCGATGGTCTGACAAGGGCCTTCGGCCCTGTACCCAGACTGGTCCTCTCATTTCTGCTAATGCAGCTGTAGGTAGGTACTGAGCTCATTCACATCATGGCCCTGCAAATCATCCCAGAAGCACAAAGGGGAGCAGTGAAAAAGCTGGTAATACCTGGGAACAGAGTATCTCAGGTTCAGCGTGCTCCTGTGTGCGTGTGCATCATGTGCATGTGTATTTGCACGTGTGTGTCTATACACACATACACAAGCACATACATAGATAGACTTCATACCCTAAAAAGAATTCAGTAGAGCAGCCTGAGAAATGAAGTATTCTTGTTGAGAAGGAACTAAGTATGCAGTTCTGTGTATATTTTCTTCAGAGGCGATGCTGGTTTCTGCATGACAACTTGCCTTTTCCTTGACCATTTCTGTGGAACAGAGCAATAACCATGCTGGTTACCAAACGTGTTCAGGAGGGTTTTCCAACAAAGGAAGTATTTCTGAAGCTAAATATGAGGAGAAATTTAAATTTCATTCTGTGAGACAGCATTTGGGACTGCTTGTGCGCAATTCAAATAATGCAGCCAAAAGACTCCAAGATTTTCATGGGTGCACAGTCATCACTTTACCAGGACTCTTCAAAATGTTTTAAAAGATAATAGCTGTACAGGACATTCATTGGAACTGGACCAGATATTTTTTGTCTGCTCAGTTGAGCTGTACAATATGCCTTCCAAATGCAGGGAGTCAACTTGGGCCCTCAGGGCCCTTGGACGGTGTTGGCAGCAGAAGGCCACTTCCCTTTTTATGGGCTGACTACTGATTTCATAGATGTTCCATCAAGAAGCAGTTTTTACATGTCTACAGGGAGGAAAGACCATTTGATTAAGGGAAACATAAACTTTAAATATGTTTGGGAACTTGGAAGATGGGAATACATGACCAGTCAGCTTTCTTCTACTACTGTCTTCAGCGGTAAATGCTTATGACTGGCAAGGTACTCTGACCCACTGCGTATCAACATTTCCTGTACATCACCTCACTGAGCTTTAGAAAAGGCATTTTTCTGTTGTCCAAGTAGTCAGCACCTGCTGCTAACCTCTCCACATTTATACCTGAACTCAGTCCTCAGTGACGCTGCTCCAAAACTTATGTATTCACACTAATTCTGTATGCAACACCTTAACTTCACTGGGCTGATTGCTGCTATCACAGTACTCGTTGTTGATGGGATGGCAAATACAATAAGTGTACATCAACTGTATTTTTAACTGTGGCAGTAGATGCTTTAATGGCATCCTTGAAATATTTCCTTAGACAGGGCATTCAGGTTGGGCAGGTTTTGTATGTACCTGTACTGTTTTCACACACGCCTGCTGTACAATTGATTAGAGTAACTAAACAATGGAGAGAGGTTCATTAGCAGTTACTCCACCAGTTATTTGCAACACATGGATTAACTTTTTTTAAAAAAAAAAAAACCTGCAGTAATAAAGCCTCTTGTATTAAAGAAAATCCTAAAATTATGAGCAGTATGTAGTATGGAGCTGTGAATTACAGGTCTACAATGACTACCAGCAGGGTTTGTGAAAGTAGCAGACAATTAGTGGAAATCCCCAAGGCCTTGTACAATCATCAGGCCTTTGGTGGAAATATGAAGCCCTACACTATGTTCAGATCTTGAGCCAAGTGCCTCAAAAGCCTCATGCAACCTTCATCTGTGATAGTTACAAGCTGACACCAAATCTACCATACTAATACAAATAAGATAGACAGACTTGAGAAATAAGGAATAAAAGGATAGTTAAGTTTTTAATCTTAGCTCTGTCAGGGTATGCTAACACACACACATGCTAGCAGTGATCTACATCAAGCAGTTTACTGCAGGCAGAAAGGGCTGAGCTCAAAAGCCAGGCTTCTGAGTCTGTGCTGCCATTCCTGCTTTCAGAGGCTTGTTAGCTACCTCATCTTGGAGTTTTAGCTGCAGAAATTAGACTGCCAAAAGGTCTTCCTAAGGGGAAGTTACTTATCTCTTAAAACTATTCCCTATTTCCATGCAACAACAAACACATTGCAAGACCTGCATGTAAAATGACAGGTCTGACAATCTCATAAGTGCACTGGTTTGGTTATTCTTTTCCTTTCTCAAGTTCAAAATCTTGGGATCTACCTAAAACACTACTGATTTGTATTAAAAATATCACAGTGAACTTTGGGCTTTGGGAACCAGCCCTCTCTGTACTGAGCAAGCAGTGAGATTCAAGTCTGGGCTCCCAGGTTTCCATTGCCTTTCCCACGCTTCTTTCCTGCATGGTTTTTCAACACAGAAAGCAAGAAGAATGGCTGCAATCTAAAAGACAGTGGGTGTTGCCAGAGCTTTCCAGAGAATTTTTTCATTAATTCCATGAAATCTAAATCTGCAATGGATAGTAACTTCAATGCATCATACTTGTTAACTTTGTTTGAATCCAATCTTTTTTTTTCTGAGAGTAAGCTAAGCTCCTGCTATGACAAACAGCAGCCCTCCAATTTATACTATTAATCTACTATGCACTTTTTCTTGCCCTTCTACACCAGGTGTGCATTGAGCTATTGCCATGGTATTAACCCACTGATCAATGGTTTTCTCTGTCAAATAGTGGGTTCGAATGTGCAGCAAAGCAACAAGGCAGGTACAGATCCACAGGCAGCTGACCTTACCCATGACTGGGCAGTCATCACTTTCCTCCCCTGCCCAGTAACAACTTCAGCCTAGTACTAGGCTCTTCCAAGAGCTGTTTTAATGAATTTTAAATGGCAGGAAACGATTCAACTCTTTTTTTGTGTGCTGCTGTTTTTTCCTGCAACTTTAGCAACACAGAGTGACTCACAGAGTATCTGATGAGCAACCATGCTGGCACGAGTTTAGCAGGGGAAATAACACAGCAGGACCGGAGAGGGCCCAGAAACTCCTTTTCAGGTGAGGTGAGCTGTTAAATCTGCATGCTCTGCCTCATAAAACTACACTGTGGCTGGGCACGTGGTACCCAGTAACTCAAATGTGTCTCGTGCATTGGAAGCTGCGAGGAGGCTTTTCCATCCAGGCACCATGGCAAGACAGCCTGAATGTTCAGGTGTCAGGATCACAGCGTGTGTATGTATATGTGTACCTAAAGTAAAATGGTCAGTTAATGTTTGTTCCTATGTTTCTGCAGCTGACAGAAATGAGTCTGCAGGACAGTCAGATCTGGCTGTTTCTGTTGAGCTCCCTGGACCCCACGAGGGCCTGATTAAGAGACGAGGCCTTCAAAGCGTCTCCCACCACTGCACCTTGCCACAGGAGTCACTTTTTTGCTCTGACTGCACACAGACTCTTCCTCCTGTCTCTTTGGGTATCATTCCCTCATCTTGAGTCAACTTTCCTGTGTGCTTTTAAGACACTTTGTGTTTGCCTTTCTCCATTCTGGCTCTCTTTCTCCCTCTGCTTCATCGGCAAGCCATGTGCCACTGGGACCAGTGGGACCCAGCCAGCAGCCCTGGGGGTGCCAGACTGTCCCTTGGGGACACCCTGACCCTGGCCACAGGGCAGCCACACAGGTCAGTGGTGCTGATGTCACATCCCCTGAGGAATTGGTCCAGGAGAAGGGAAGAGAGAAGTCAGAGGCTACAACACACACATTAAAAATCATTCTCCCCGTCTTTCTCACTGAAAGTTGTCTTTGGGGTTGGTTACTTTGTTTGTTTTCCCCAGTTTGGGTAGCTTTCCACTTTTCAGATGTATTTTTTTTTCCCCAAAGGAGCAGACAAGTATTTTGACCATATATAGTGACTTAAAAAAGCAGCAGTCAGTCCTGAAAAGGATCTCAAATGCTGAACTTCTCTCGCCAGTGCAGGTTTGGCAATCCCCAGAGAGTAAAGGCACAGCTCAACACGCAGCTTTGGTCACCTCTCTGCTAAACTGAGTCAGTGGTGAGAGGAATAGATAAGGGAGAAAGGGGAGAAAATGTCAAAGGAAAGAGGGGTTTTGTTTTGCTTTTGGAAAGGGATAAAAATGTGACAGAAACCAAAACAGTGGGGAGAAGTGAACAAGGCAAATGAAATGGAGACAACAGTCACAACAGATTAAAAATATTAAATCTACATGCAAAGTATTAAAAAAGCTTGCTAATGGTATTATTCCCCTTATGTATGCAAGTACAAAGCAAGATCTCACTGAAACCATTAACAGGAACTCAACCAACTTCACTGATGCAGCATCAGGTCAATACACAGCTTTGTACACAATACACAAACAAATCCCTCCTCAGCCCCCACCCCACCATTGTTTTTGTAGGTCTCTGTGTTATTCAGCCAGTTGTGGGATTTGGCTTTCATCGAGTTACGCTTAAATCTCCCTAAAGGAGTAATATTCAAAGGCAGAAAAAAAACCCACAACCCAACCCTAAAACACAAGAGTTAGGCAATGTAACACCAAGAGTTATTCACTGAATCTTGGCTTTCCAAAGTACCCAAGGGAACTACATATTTGGAGACAACTGCATTTAAAGGGCATGTAAGTGCCCATCACACTTATGGTCATTTGAGATATCTGTCTTACTGGAAATCGATGGAAAAAATAGCTAAAAACTGGGAAAATTAAATGATTTGTGTGTTCTGGAAAGAAGTGTTATTATTATCTTTTAATAACTTGTCCCTCTTTAGTCAAGATAATCACTCCATTAGGAAATCTCAAAGGATGACCAGCCTTGTTTTTAATGATTCAGAGAAGCCTTATGTTCACAATCAGAGTACGCAGATCCAAGTGCATTGTCCTGGGGCTGTTTTGTGTATCATCTTCCCTTAAAGAACTACTGTCCCACCTGCTCTATTCCTTCTGCTTAATACCCTCCCATCCTCTCAACAGTGCTGTCCAATTTTCACAGGAAAGGGTGGACTTAAATCAGAGAACTAGTGTGTCAGCCTCTGTCCCCACACAGCTTCCCACCACTGTATGACACTAACATTTACTTGCCGTCAAGACACAGTTTCAGTACAACCCAGCCCCTGTGTGGGAACAGCAGCTCTGGTTTACTTGGTCCCAGTAGTTCCTTAAAGTATCGCTTCTAGCATGTGCTTGATTTCTCTCCAGTCAACCAAGCATGAGTCATCTTCCACAAGTTTGGAGAGGGTGGGAAGCAAAAGGTCTTACATTAAACTGTAGCACTTGGCAATACTGATTTAAATACAATGGGTGTAAAAGGCTGTACATGTAGTTGTAGCACTGGTAGGTCTCTGCATGGCCACCTCATGTTCTGCATTTCAGGAAATGGCCTTTTTTCTTCTTGATGAACCCATAGTGCTTTCAAGTAGTAAACAAATACCCTGGTATCAAAGCAAACTTGCAGAAGTGTGTTTTGTTTTTTTTTTCTAAGAGTTCAGAAAACAATAAAATACTCTTGCTCCTTATGCCAACTTTCCATAGCCACTCCTTCCATTTGAAGTGAAACTGAGCCACCCTTAAAAAGTTCAAAGACTAGGATGCTATTGCTCTTTAAGTAATCACAGTCTGGCACAGAAGGTAGGGCAGGTTGGAGGAACCTGTGAACCTGAACTTCTCATTCACTTTACCAATCGTGGGTTGTCACACCTGGTGAGCAACATTCCAGACTGGGTGGGTTTTTCTCCTTTAAGTGAGCTGAGATCACCTGCTCAAGAAATACAGCTACATTCAATATACAGTCAGTCTGCTGTATCAATTAGCTTTGAGAACCACCTTTTAAAGGGAAAAGGTGTTTTTTTCTTGGTTCCCAGATTTTGGGTCAAGTGTGGGCAAAACAAACCCAGTGGTCTCACAAGAAAGATGGTGCAACTCCTGTTCTATACTGGTAGAGAGCAGACTTAACTAAGATTTCCCAGGAAGGAAGCAAGGACTAGAGTCCAACACACACCTAACAGCTACTATAACATCAACTTTGCCAGTATCTTCCCCTGCCCCCTTAAGTGACTCTTCCCAGTTGCAGTTCTCCCCTCTCTAAAAACAATCGTGTACAGGGTAGCGTAACGCCAAGAGGCAGACAAAAAGAAGTTTGATATAAAGACGTGGGCAGAGTGAAGTCCCATATGTTGGCAGGGCAACAGTTTACTAAAGGTAACATTTGGCATCCGCAACTCGTGTAGCTCCCCTGCATGTTTTTATAGAGGTAACTGCTCACGGCTGCTTGTATTTCACAGCAAACAGGACTTACCTCCAAGTGAATTCTGTGAAATACTTGAACTTCAGAACAGGAAGGTTACCTGCAGCTCTGCCACTGTATCTTGTTACTGTGCAATTTTAATTAAGCATTTTGAATAACTGGGATTATTTTAATCTGTACACTGTTCCCACTGCTGATATCCCTGTCTTCACAATTACAAGATTAAAAAACTGCATGGTAAATTCACGCAGTCACACCATATTTAAAACACACCTTGTAACAGATAGAAGGAGGAAGCCATCTAATTACAAATGAGACTATAGGGGACCTTAGTTTTCCCTTCTTAAAGCAGAAATATGTTGAAATTAACTGCCACAGAAACAGTGTATGACAGCTTTGAGCACAATTTAAAAGAGCTAAGTATGGCAGACTGTAGGGATAAAACATGAAAACACAGATTACAAAATACAGCAGTTCTAACCCTCTTGGGTGAATCCTCAAAAATGTGGGTATCGCGCTGAACGCACTGCTGAAAAGATCTAAAGTGCTGCTGAATGTGCTTATCAAATGCTTGTTTTCATCCACAAAGTTACCTGCAGTATGTACATTTAACGACCCTTCAGTGCTTTTGAACATACATAACTGATGTTACAGAAGGTTTTTTGCTTTAGTCCAATGCCTCCTGCAGACCACTGTCCTCCCCCACCATCTCCACGGCATTGGAAAGGATACAAACGCTCTGCAAAATACTTTGCCCTCCTACTCCTGTGTCTGACTCCAAGAAGAATGGTATCACGACATCATAGCAGCAGCATATTGGTTGGGAACAATGGGGTAATTCAAACCGAGTGTCTATTATTGTGAACCCTGTGTTTAGGGTGACTTTTCATCTCAGTATTTTTTCTAGTCTCTGAGTGTCTGCCAGCATCCATAGCTACAGGGAAAAAAAATTGGACTCTGTTTTGTAAAAACAAAAGCTTATAGAAGTTTACATTTGAATTAATGCTGGCTTGTTAAAGCATGAATGTATCCTGGAGAAAGTCATTGTTACTCCCTAATTCTATTTCCTCCTCCAGATAAATTCAGTTTGATACTTCCTCCTGGCTGTCCTTGAAATCAGAAACTTTTCTTGTTGTTCCAAACCATAATGCTGTCTTTTTCTGAGAGGAAATTGGTCTGAAGGTTTTAACAATTGTGGATGTTAGAATGTAGGCTAAAGACATGATTGTTTGGAAGTGCCTACAATATGCTTAAGAAATCTGACACTATTCATTGCGCCTCTTTAAACTGTATTAATGGCAGCAAAGAACAGGGATTCAATTATACTTGCTCCCCCACAAACTGTTTTATAATCTTTTTAGTGCTGTCTCCCTTAAATGCTAAGTGGGTTGAAGAATTTAAAAAAAAAAAAAAAAAGTTACTTAGCTCAGAAATGATGACCAGCACAGTTCAATTGTACACAAGGCAAAAGTGCAGGCATTTCCCAAGTCACATACTGATCAAAGATGGGAAAAACAGTCTACCCTCAGTGTTTAAGCAAAACTGAAGAAATTGTTATCCTGCAATTGCATTGCTCCACCTCTTTCATACCAATATACATGATAAAAAGAAAATGAAAAGTTTTCAAGGTCAAGTGACCAAATATCTATGACCAGTTCAACACTGGCAATTCATTCTTGGGTTTGAGTCAGGTTTTGCTCTCTCAGGTGAAGGAAGCAGCACGGCAGCCAGAACCGAACACTGAATCTGGTTATATTTTCAAAGGACTTGAGAAATTTTACCTGTGCTGTGAAAAGCAAGTTGAATGTTTTCATCTGAAATAATTTCAGCTCTAAGTATCTCCAGGCCAAAAACTCTTGTCATTTTCAATGTGTGCTGCTATAAATGGCACACACACCATTGTGAATGAGTTGTAAGAAATGGTTATTGCAAGCAGTGGCTCCTCAGTTGATGGGAAGTTCGTCTTTATGAGGAACAGTTTATTTCCAATTCCCATTTAATTCTATAGAGCATCTAGACAGCTTGACACTGCTCTATTAGCTGTTCCTTAAGCCTCCTTCACTACTACAGAAACAGAAGGTGGCAGACTTCTCTATTTCTGGTGCCTTTTGAATCTGTAATCTGCAGATATGCAATGTGACATCCCTATGGAAAAATAAAACCGTACAGAAACTAGACATAAAGGTAGCATAGCAGGGAAGTCAAAAGTTTGTTAGAGGGAAGTATTTTGAAAGAATCAGACAATATATTTCTAAAAAGCTGATGACAAGGCCTCTAGCCAAAAGCTCTAAAATGACGCAAGCTCCTGTGAGGTGAAAGGAAAGACCTCTCACAGATTAGTAGTGGTTAAAAGAAAATAAAGACTAAGAGGAAACAACCTTTTCTAAACGAGTTAAGAGAGAAACCTGTGCTGCCTGTTGCTAGTTGTGCCCATGTTAGCAATGCAATGGGAGTGGGTCTGCAGAGTGAAAATTTGGAGCTGAAGGCCCAGGAGATTTTATGGGGAGAGAGAAGTACTTCATTTTAGCTCTAGTTTGGTCCAAAGGACAGAGTGACTGCTAGTAGTTACAGCTCACCCTCTCATTCAGTTTTATCTGAAGGAAATATAGTTTGTGCATCCTGAGATTGCTTTGCAACATGACCCAAAGAACTACAAGTGGGGGCTCCAAAGAGATTCAGCTCAGAAGTACACACCAAAAAATGTAGTAGATGCACAGTCTAATGATTTGGAAAAAAAAAAAAAAAAGTGAGATTGTGAAGTAGGTTTTAATAATAATAACACAAAACTCTTCCATGGTTGCAACTGTAAAACTGGTAGGCTACTGAGAGTTCAAGCTCTTGAATGAAAAATTAATGAAATCAGTGTCTGATAAGCAACTTTGTATTTCATGCATGTATACAAACACCCCCTCATCTGCAAAAGTGCACAGATGGGCTCTAAACAAATAATTTCCACTCAGGAGAGACATTGGGTATCCTTCTCTGCAAACATCAGCTCAGTGTTCACTGACAGTTAAACATCAGATGAAAAGCCAGGAAGCATCAGGCTACAACGACAGAACCAGGAGCTTTATGCAGATGCCTGACTCCCTTGGGAACTTATCTGGAATTCTGAGTGCAATTCTGGTCAGCCCAACTCAAAAGGATATGATGGATCTGGAAAAGCTGTAAGACTGGCAAGCTAGCCAAAACTGGGAACACTTAACTCCTGGTAAGAACAGAACTGACTATTCACCAATATATGAAGAAGCGATAGGAACACAGTGACAGGGAGAAAGGGAAGACTTCCCTCTAAAATAATAAATCTCATGGAGAAGGTGAATATATGAGATTATCATTAGGTATTCTGGTTACCACCAGAAATCAGGCACCTTCTTTAAAACTTTTTAAGGAAGAAGATAGTACTTCTTCGAGTGGCACAGAGAGGTAAACAGTGGAACTCCTTGTCATACAGTAACATGGAGGCCAAACCTGTTGAAAAGGGGATTCAGAAAAGGATTAACCAAATTTGATAGGTCTTTAAAGAGGTATTACATAACAGAAGTGAACACAATTTTCCAGTTCAGACAATTCCACCAGTCTGAAGTTTGGAGAGTATTCCAGAGGACAGCTCACCCTCTGCTGGTGCAAGCTCTGATGGTCCTCCTACATTTGCGCTCCAGTACGTTGTTTGAGAGGATGCGTAATTAGGTGCCTCATGCAAACCAGTACTGCCAGACGCGTAATCCTACCTGAATAGCTTTGCATAAGTATTGCTCATATAGCATTTTAAGAGATTGTTTTTTTCTTCTGTTTTCAAAATGAAAGGATTAAAAAGGAGCAGAGTATTTGCAAGTTTCTTAGATGGTATCAAATGTTCCTACTGGCAGAAGAGGTCAGTATCAGTTGTTTCTTCCATTATATTTGGGTGGGTTTATTGTCTTAATGCAGTCGTGGGAAAAATATATATAAAAAAGGGGTGGGCATACGGGAGGGAAAGTGGGAATAACAAAGACAGGAGAACTATGTCCTTTCTCCTGCTGCCACTTACAGCTAAGGTGTTAGAAGGATCCCTGCAAAAATAACTGCCTATTTCTGAAACTCAAGCGTTTTTGGGATATTGCTAGTGAAAAACATGGATGAAGAGGGTGGTATCTGGGTGAAGCAAATACTTTTCAGAACTCTGGTTGTTTAGAATTCCTCTTTAGTTTGCTAAACTGGTCAACATGCACAAAGAGCATAAGTGTATTTGCAGGGCAAAAGAGAAAAAAATAAAACCAAAACCAACAACATCGGGAAAGTAGAGTGATGCATAGCCAGACACTGAGGTTCACATTTCAGCTGTTGCTTGGGTACATCACTTGATTTCCCAGCCTTGTTTGATAAAAGTTTATTTTAGAATTACAGTGACTGGGAAGTGGGAATTTCACCAGTGTGCTGATAAATCACTGGCAAATAAGTATTTACAGGAATATTTAATGCCGTAAGAAGTTGTAGCTCACGTGTACTGACTTCTTAATAAACAATTCATGTAGCTTTTCATTATAATATTTACTAGGACTGCAGGGAATATAGAATTCTGCAAAAATATCCTAGGAAATTCTGCTAAATCCTGGTACTTTGAAAGACTAAACAGGGGAGTAACATTCTCATAATCTTATCCAGTATCTTTTCATTTTTTGAAGGAAAATTGCTAATAAAAGGGTTTGTTTTCTATGTGATCCCTTTTCCCTCCTCCACTGCAAGCTCAGACATTGAGTTTTTGGAAAATACTGAGCAATACCTGGGGGAGGGGTGGGAGTTAAATCATCATCATCAACTGATGCATCTAAAACTAGGACATTTTGAAAATGTTAATCCTGTTTAATGCACTGAAATAATGAGAAGCAAATGCAGGGAAGAAAACCCCAGCAAGTCACATTAAGCTACCCCTAAGTCTAAACAAGCAGTGAAACTGAAAACTAAAAATAACTCATCACTTCATTTTTCCAAAGCTGGGATAAAATAAGGCATGGAGTTTTCTAGAGTTGCTCAGAGCAGTTAAAATAATTTAGTATTGTTGAGGAAGAAACTGCTGATACAGTTTTATTGGGGATAAAATATCAGTATGGCTCTGTACCATTACATATGGTCTCCTACCTGTTGGAGTTAAATTTCCTCAAGATGAAACTAATACTGCATACACAGAACATATTTATAAGAGAAAATAGTTCAGCTCACTCTTAAAGTTGTATTTATGTATAGAGGAATATTAAGAGCAAATTGAGTGTGTTACTTAAGTTTCCTTCAGGGAGTGAAGAAATAATCAAACATTATGTATTTTAATTTACTTTCAACAACTAAACTCTTCATTTCTCTTTCCACCGGAGGACACTGAAAGGCTGTTTATTGACCTTGGCCAAAGACTTTGCATCTACCTACAAGTTCGAACTCAGACTGCAGTGGGTCATTCCTACAAACAAGGCGAGAAAGCTCATCGTCCCAGAGGAGGGAAAACTTTAAAGAAGTAATGGATATTTTAGCGCCATTTTTATTTCAGTTTATGGGAATGAGTTCACTAAGTGTTAAGGTTGATTTCCTCCCACATTAATGCTAATTTCTCTGCTTGTTGTAGTCACTGTCTAGCTATGAAAAAAACAACTTATTTCTCAAGAGCTGTTTTATTGGATTAATGTTTTGTCTCCAGCAATGTTGCTTTATAAAGATGTATCAGTGATGACTGGATTAAATCCAGACTTGATAAAAAGTCTGAGAAGAATATGTCAGAAATAAACTAGCATCAAAGCTTCAACAGCCATCTTCAAATTGCCTACACACACAAATATCTATTTTATTCCTAAATCCCAAGGGTTAACTCTTGCTGCATAACCTGGATGGTTACATGTATGACCCACTCTGATGCTCTGTATGCCTATTCTGGAGATGCATTTTCAAGTATCTAAATATCTCTATAGATACTGCTTTTAGATGTCTAAAACATGCTAGTAACCCACAGTTCTGCCATTCATTAACTTTCATTCTACCAGTTCTGGGTTGTTTTTTGTTTATTGGTTGGTTTTGTTTGTTTTTTTTTTTTTTTTTAATATTCCCCTAGTTTTACTTTGCTGTGCTTCTAAACACAGAAACCAGGACAAGTTCTTGAAAGGAGAGGGGCGGGTGGCAGGCAGTAAGAATCTCACATACCTCTTGTTGTGCATACCTTTGAACACTTCATTGAGAAGGTTTCCTTGGGAGGATAACGTTCTGGTGGTGGGTCAAAATATTCCCATGCTGTTCCTGAGGTTTTAGAGTAAGGGTCTGAGTGAACAGTGGAAGTCCTGGAGTGCTGCCCACCTCGGATGTCTTCTGTTGGTCTACAATGGAGTAAACAACTAATGTATATTAATCAGATCATGCTCTGTCTTGAATATTAGAATACGAGGAACTGGCAGGTGCTCCTGTTAGTGAAACCAGCCAGCCTGTTTTGTAAGTATCTGATCTTTTTTGCTTGTGTGTTTTGAAAGCAAATATCCCAAATACTTGCATAAATCCATGTTCACAACGATATTTGCACTTGGTTGTTTTTATTTTGGAAAACTGTATACTCACTGCGTAGGCTGGCAGAATTGTTCAGGTTACCTGCAAAAGGTTGCAAGGAGGAGGGTGTGGGGAGAGCTTCTGTTCCCATAAAAATGAGTAACAGCTTTTTGGTGGAAAACAAACGTTTCCAGCTAGTCCACAGCAGCCCAGAGAATAAAAATGAGAAATATTTTCACATAATAAATGTGTAAAGTAGCACAACTATTTCATGGGTAACCATTTTGTCACGTTTGTGTCTCACAACTACGACTTTTAAAAGAATGAAAGCTATTAAAAGAAACAGATAATGATTTTTAAATGGTGGAAAAAATGCCTATTTAAATATTTATCTCTCTTTTTTTGAAGTCTTGGATGATATTTGAAGAGGAATCTAAAACTGACCCCCAAAAATCAATTTCTCATGTCTCCAATTAGACTCATTTGTATGCTTCAAAACTGAATTGTCCACTTTGCTGCAATGACATACAGCTCCACGTCTGAAGCCTGATAATGGTTAAGGTTGGTGAGATTTAGATTATGCTATGCTAAAAGCAGAATTTGCCCTTTTTTAACTCAGATGAAAAGAAACATTGTCCATAAATTGTAACAGGAATAGTATCTGGTCTAACCTAAATGTTCTCCCTCATTTGAAGGAGAATCAGAACTTGCCTTTTTCAAGATAGAGCGGGGTGATTTTGTTATTAAAGGGTCTTTTAAGTCTCATTCAGCACTATTATTTTTAGAAGTCTTCTTCCTATTTAGATTTATCTTGAATTTCTTATCCACAGATCAGCATTTTTAACTGTAGTTTTGTTTCCTAGTATCACTGCACTTCACTAAGGTTTATCTTCATCCGATTCCAGATTCAACTTACAAATATTATCTCATTCATCCACATTAAATCATGTCTTTGTAGTTTTTACATTTTAATTAAGACATTCAATAAGACCGATGCTAACATCTCTGCGTGTAGTTGCCAACAGCTCTATTTGGCTGAAACTTTTCTGATTTTTCTGACCTTTGTCTCGTGTCTTGTGCAACCACCAAAGCATCCTGCACAGCTGTGTCACATAAATTAAATAAGCTGTGTGATTTATAGGACTTCCAGTTAACTTGAAAGCAATCCCTTTGGTACTTCTGATGCAGCTGTGTCTCTCTATTGTATCCTGCTACTTGCCAGAAAACAAAACAAAACAAAAACCCAAACCCTCATATTCACCAACAGAGTGCAATTAGGAAAAAAAAAATCTTTCAGATGCTTTTTTTCCTCACAATGGCCCATTTCTGGCCACCTTTGTTTTCCTTCAGGACTTTCCAGTTCTGGATAATGCAACTCTTTCTCTTCAGCAATGACAGGAAGCTTGCTATAGGAGTTTAAGACAAATGCTTTTGGATAGAGAAATACTCTGGCTAGAAAGTCTGGCTCACAAGGGATGAAAGCATTAGGCATCTAAATTACAGTTTCCATGAAACTCTTCTCATCTATTTCATTACAGTGTCTAGAGATCTTTTGGTCCATCAGCCTAAGTCTTCACCAAAATACTGAAACTTCCTTACAAAAGCAGCTGGTTTCGTTGTGAGAGCAAAGCAGAGGAAATGCTGTTACGCTAAGACAAACTCCATCAAAACAACTGATGGAAGAGTTTTTCAATTAGTTGTAGTGAGGGCTTGTGGCCCCCAGATTCCCAGCTTGACTCTAAGAATTATCTCCATGGCTATGACAGATCTGTAGCTGCAGCTCTCCTTCCTCTAATCCTCAGTGGATACAGGGATGGTTTGCTGGCCTTTAGGGTCCTTCCACCAGTTTTCAGTCTACATGTCCAGTCATTTAAAACCAACAGCAAAAACAAGAAGTCCAGAGAAACGCTTTAATAAGAAGTGGTGGTTCAATTTATAGCTGTCCTTTCACATGTTGCTTTTACTATGCTATGAAAAAAACAAACCTCCCCCCCAAAAACAACAACGCTGCACCACAGAAACAAAAACCCAACCCTTTTTTTTTTTTTTCTCTTTACAGTGCAATTAATACACTCTTGGCATTTGCTGCTCTCACTTCTAACATGTTCAAGATAATTTAACTATATCCCCTCTTGGTCTCTGCTTTTCCTACAGTCACACAGCTTCTGAGGATTATCCTTATGCTGAACTTTGTTCCCATTTCTCTCCAATTTTTCATTATTTAAGAGAGACAGAAGAAAAATTCATTAGCTATTTTCATAATACAATAGTATTACCACCATCCAAATGTTTTATACTTAGCCATAAGTAGCCCTTCTAGTCCACACAGTGCTCATAACTACTGCTTTTATTGTCATCCCATTTTTCTTGCTAAAATGTATACTATCATGAAATACTTCAGTATCTCAGCTTTTCAATAATCTTAATTATATTTATTTCCTCTCTCCCTCATTGCTCTATTCTTAAATTGCCCTACAGTTGTGCCCCTAGAGACTGAACAGGAGTGACGAACACCTTACTGCCATGGCCAATTTGCCAGCGTTGCTTAGAGCTACAGACCTCTCTCTTACAATGCAGTCACTGGCATGCGCTCAAAATTAAACATCCTAAGCTCACTTCAAATATTCTGTAAATTAGCCAAGCTGAAAACAGAAGTGTAATATCCTAAGAGTTTATTTCTCATTTCAAACCTTCTATTAGTTGATTTGCTTATTGTGTTGAAAGGGGCTGACCTGCTATCAAGCACCACAAACAGTCTTAGACTCTTCAACAACTACTCATTTATTGATTGTGACTCTAGAAATTAATTTTGTTTCGGATTAATATGAACTTGTTTACAGCTAAACTAGAGCAACCTAAGAGTTCTGTAAGTCTCTGTGCTGGTCACAGTCATGTAACCACAATGCATATGTGGCAAGCCTTGGGTTGTTGTCACCTGCTGACCAATCTCTTCAGGAATGGTACTAAGACATATGGCCACACTTCACCTAATTATGACCCAACTTGATCCAGATAAGCCCAGGAAATTCACATCTCTGCCTGTGTCACACAGCCCATCTTTCTGTACCCTCCTGAGCCCAATACAATGAAAAAGGTTAAATTTTTAAATGTAAAATAGTTCCCCGATTCCAAATGTCGCATGCTCATGCTTCATGATTTCAAGGCTAAGTAAATGTTTCCTCTACTATTCTTATAGGAAGGTATTTAAAAGCAAACAAACAAGATGACAGAGACGTGATACATTTCTTTAAGGTGATAAAGACATACCTTGTATTGTAGGGGTATGGTTTTCTTGCTCTTCTGTCTTCCTCGTATCTATCAGATCCATGGTCCTCATGGTGCCTGTATTGCTTATCTTGGTATCGTCTCCCGGCATGAGGCATCTTGTTTCTTACATGTATTCTTTCTTTCTAAGACAACTTCCTGAGCCAGAGAAATAAAACCGGTTCGTTTTATAGCTCTGCTTAAAGTTATTCATTGACCAGCACTCACATCCATTTCACGCTGCTTCAAGACTTAGTACAGACTTCCTTAAGAAGTGAAAGAAGTAACACTCTTTAAACTACATGTAAAATAACTTCATTAAAGGAGGAAGTTTTTCTTTACATTTTCCTATTCATTGAGTAATTGTAATGTTTCTATACCCATCATTTATTGCGGTCAGCTTATTCACTAAGTCTGCTCTGACTCTCCTGCCTTCGCTGCAAGGACA
The DNA here is from genome assembly GCF_964273445.1 of Streptopelia decaocto. NCBI lineage: Eukaryota > Metazoa > Chordata > Aves > Columbiformes > Columbidae > Streptopelia > Streptopelia decaocto. The sequence continues at coordinate 87,291,297 of NC_138655.1, forward strand.
AGACATGGCGCTCACAACAGACATGAATCTTGGCTTCTCTGATGTTGTCTTGTATGTAAAGTATTAAACACAGCAAACAGCAATGCAGTGCACGCATGCAGCTGCCAGCGAGGGCAGGGCCAACCTGAACACGCAGGCTGGGACCTTTGTCCTGGATGTGTCTCAAAGGAGGGCACACACCGCTGTGAACAAGCGCAATACCAAACCTTGCCTGCGATTTGGATTTCAGGTAGGGGCAAAAATAAGTTTGCAGGAAGATATATCCTCGATAATTTGGTATTAAATATTAAAGGGATGTTTTTTCCAGAAAGTGCCTTCACCCTTTCCAGTGCAGTACACCTAAGCCCAAACGTGTACAATACACAAACAGTTTAAGCATCCAGGCAATCTTTATTTTCTTTTACCTTCATCACAGCCCTTCAGCATTACCACAGAAGTGCTTGCATTAGCTTTGACTGATCAAGCTGAAGACTTGCTAAAGGACTTTCCTTCCCTCCCCTTAGGGTGTCACCAAAGAGATAAGTCACTTTTTGTTTACGGCTAACAAAGACACGCTGCCATCCTCCGGGGGAGCTCAGCTCCAGTGCTCTGGGGCAGAGGCCCTTTAGCAAGAAGCAGCCGCACACCTTCCCCCAGGGGCGGCTTCTGCTGTTGGTCCCGTCTCCTCAGCGCCACGACCGCAAACCGAGACCCTCCCTTCACCTCCCGGCCCGAGGCCCGGCCGTGGGCAGCGCACAGCGGGCACCTCCCCAGGCCTGCCCGAGAAAAGCGCTGTGCCCTTCGCTGCCCACCCGCGGCCCCGCACACCCCGTCCCGCAGCGGCCCCCGCCCCTGCCGCCCCTCACCTGAAGGGAGCGCAGGGCTCCGGCCCGCCCCGCAGCTGCTGCCGGGAGCAGCGGGGCCCGCCCTCTCCTCCCCGGCCTCCTTCGTCCTGCGGCCGGCCGGCCCCCGAGCAGGTGCTGCCCTGCCCTGCCCTGCCCTGCCCGGCCTTCCGAGGGCCCATCGCCGCGGCCGCGGGGGGAGCTGGAAAGAGAAGGAGAAATCTGGTGTCTGGAGGGTGTGGGACAACCTGGGCTCTTGTTTACTTTAATAAAATGAGGTCCCTGCGCACCGTGGAAGAATGTGTTAAGCGGGGCCCTGGGAGGATATAAAAACTTGAAGGTTCATAAAGTTCAAGTCCCCAGGACCGGTTGCTTTTTTTATTAAAAGCCAACTTGTTGGACTGCAGTGCTTAAGGGTGGGAAGCCCTGCAGTGTGGGCATATGGAGGGTAAAGGGTGAAAGAAAATGGCAGAAACTTGTCCCCAGGAGCGAGTGGGTGGGAACGGGCCATGTTCACTAGGCAGTGAGTTCAAAAGGCAGGTGAGCAACTTAGCTTTCCTCTGGTGTAAAGCAACGTTTTAGATAACTGACCTCTGGAATGCACGCGGTCTTGTTTCTTGGTGCTCTGCTGAACACCTTCCCAGTGGTGGATCTCCAGGGGCTTTGTCTCCTCACTGCCGGCCCGTGATGTTTCCTTTGCAGAGGAACCATGTGCTGGTTCCCTCAGGATGCTTTCTGTTGGGGACAGATCCGCTTCTGTAGAAGACCTGGGGCAGACCCATGAACAGGCACTGCAGAGAACGGCTTGTTTGTTGAGCAGTTCTGTGCACAAAACCAATCCATGTCTGAGAAACAGGATGGTGGTGGTAATGTGGTGCCACGCCCAGCTAATCTTCAGCCTTAGAAAGCGCACCTGGGGTACCAGTCCCTCTTGAATTTGGGCTTAAGATATGCAACTGTTAGCGTAGGACTGTATCTGAAATCCCCTTTAAGTAACACATGGGTACCAGAGGAATTGCTGTCCCTGGAATGAGGAGACATCTCCAGGAACTGAATAATTAAGACATGCATTGTGTCAGTTGCTGGGGCAGGGTAGGACTGTGATTCCCTGCTCCAGCTGAGCTATGTCAACAGCTTCTTTTGCTGCTTACCACTCTCACCTCACCTAGACCTCGTCTGCTCTTCCTGCCTTCAGCTCCACATTTCGTCTTCTCTCTGTCTTGCACCAAGCCTGCTGCTCACTTGATCACATAGTAGGCCAATTCAGCTTGCTTTCCAGCCAAAACCGATTTACTTTCTGGTGGTTTAGTGGGTTGAATTGGCTTTGTGCTGCAATGAAATGTGTGCTAGAGCAAGGACTTGGCAGAAGCACGTGTCCCACAGGGAAGAAACTGGGGGAAGGATGCAGGGAGAGGGTTGATACCTCTCTTGGCAGCAGAGAGTGGTGGATGTAACTGAAGCCTTGATGTGAAGTTGCAGTTTGAGACGCTACTACCCATCAGCAAGTCGCTACGCCTTCTCAGTTTGGGGCTGTCATCCTGCTGGCAAAGGCAGTCTAACAGCAGGAGTGTTTTACTGCTTCGTAGTTCTGGTTGTTTCTAATTTTTACTGTTTCTAATTAAAGGTCATTCAGGCTAGTTTGGCACATTTTACCCTGAAGAACACCAGGGTGCCTGTGTGAATTCTGTTCTCCTGTGTAGATAATAAACATTTGGGAAATATGTTCTTGACTTGTATGCAGCAGAGGGTGTCTGCTCTGGATGCAGAAACACATCTCCCTTCAGGTAGGCAGGTTTCATACAAACAGTAGAAAAATGACAAGGAGATGTGGCTGGAAACAGACTGGGGAGGGGGAGCTGAAATATGAAAGTACTTTCACAGCTTCTTTCTGTGGTATAACTAGTAGTTTTGTTAAAGCATTTCTTTTTCTAGGCTGAAAGGGTGTGACCTTTTTGATTTGATGGAAGACTGGGTGGAACTGAAGGGATCCAATTATGGACTGGATAAAATACAGTGAAGCTAATAGGCAAGGCAAATGTTTAAAAAGTGGTTAAAGCCATCATGGTATCTGAAATAACACGGTCTCAGCCGACCCAGATCATGAGATGTACTTTAAAAACTTAACTATGTGACCAAAGGGATTTTCACTGGGAACTCATAAAGTGAACACAAGGCATTGAGGTAGCAATTGCTGGAGTTGCCTATATATGACGTAAGAATCAGTGAAGCAGGACACAGAAAATGGTGCTGATTAGGGAGAAACAGCCAGAGGTAGCAGTAGGAATGTGTCTCTAAGGAGAAAAAAGTAGAAGGAGCTCATGGAGGGGTTGGATATGGTACTGGCTGAATTTGGATGAGGACCATCAAGGGAAAAGATCTCATCATTTGTTCTTACGTTGTTGTAGGTAAAAGGACGTTGTGCTGTATGTAAGCAGAAGAGTTTGTATCAAAGATAGACCTGATTCTGCTATTGATTTATCTTTTTAATAGAAATAACTTTTGGGACTGAATTTTGTCTGAAGTCCAGAGGGACTGATTTGCAGAAAATGAAGTGTGAACCATTTTTATTTTTTTTTTTTCTGGTAATTTCCATGAGTAGATCACATTTGTGTCTTGGATCAACACAGTCCTGGATGCTTACTCCAGTGTAACAAAGCAAAACAAAAAGCCTCCTAAAAACCAGTCTAGGTATAGGGCACAAGGTGCCTTAAATAGACCTCCAGGGACATATTTCTCCAGGCAGGCAGGGCACCACTGGAGTCTGTTCAGGCTGACGGGAACACTGAACTCCTGAGATCAGCAGAACTAATAAGAAAAAAAAGACATGTTGAAGGCTTCCTTTTTTCTTTTTTCTCTTTTCTTTTTTCTTTTTTCTCTTTTCTTTTTTCTTTTTTCTTTAAGAGATTTTGAAATCCCTTGTCTTTGGAATGGGAGGTAAAATGAGTTTGGAAAGTACATAATTGGTTATGTGTTGGTCAGTCTTTTATGTACTAGTGGATAAAAAACATCACAACACCAAATACTGCTCCAGCAAAAGAAATTAAAACAATCATGAGTGATTTAATATCAATATGGTGTTCTTGGTGTGTGCAATTACAAATACTTATTTCGAAAAGCAATTCAAAACATCCTTAGACTTTATTGTTGTCTTTGGTGACGCATGACTTGTTTGGCTGGTAGCTGTTTCTTTTCCAAGGCCAAGTCCTTCCCAGCATCTTCTGAGCAACTGCCTAGTTTTGATTTTAAGACCTTACAACATGGTTTTCTGAAAAGTGGGATTTTGTCACACTGAATCTCTATTCTGGCTGGGGAATCGCCAGCTTCTGGGGCACATCCCAAACAGGCCGAAGGCCGTGAGGATGTTTCTATTGAAGCCTTGGATCCCAAAAGACTGTTATCCGTGGGCCCCTTTGTATTTATATCAGCTTGAAGTACGGAGCTGTAACACCAGCCTCAGTAATGCTCTGCGTCACCACAGCTGCCACTTTCATGCTGACTTCCCTCAAGTTCTGCTGTTGCTGGCCACCCAAGCTGTATCTGAAACCTTATAATTCATCTCCTTTTTCCCTGTTCTTAAGCAGAGTTGTAATAGGCTGAAGCCATTTTTCCCCTTCAAAACTGATGAGTAAAACCAAACCGGCTTTTGAAATCTGAGAAACTGTTAGCGTTACAATTTCTCCCTCAATTCTTAACAGTCTTTTCTCACAAATTCCATCTGTTTTGTGCTGAACCTGGGGGAACGTCTGTCTGAGTAGATTTTGGACATCATCTGCAATCCCATACTTAGTTTTCTACAATGATTTACAACTTAAATGTGGAAGTATTTCAAGACTGAAATTTGCTTTCTGAGGACATTTATACCCTGTTCAGATCTTTACAGCCTTGACTGCTCTAAAATTCACACGGGTGAAGGCACCTTTGTGAGGTGCCTATGTCTTGACTGACTCGAAGGTCTCAGTAGTCCTGGGCTTATCATTCTGGATGCCAGCTTGCAAATTGCATGAAATTGTGGCAAGAGGAACTCTGTGGGAGCTCATGGCACCTCCTCGTCTCCTGACATTAATATGTTACATTCCATTTTATAGTAGTAAAATATTTATGAATTTTTATTAACATGGTAGGAGCTCTTGCCTCTTTTACAAAAGGTAGGAATTATGAGCAGTCTGCCTTATCTCTCATTTAATCTACTCTCCCATCTAGTGGGGTTTTTTTGTGTGTGTTGTTTTTTTTGGTTTTTTTTCTCATCTGGACATAGATAAAATCCAACAACAGGGAATATTTGTTTTGCGGTCAAAACTATCAGGGTTGGAGTCAACACTCCTGGCAGTCATTGGAAAGATTTCTTGTGCATAGAAAATTTATGAACGCATGGAGATGCTTGGTTCAGCAAACTAGCCTTAAAAGGTATCCAAACATTTTGCTCCTGATCAAAACACACAAGCCTGTCCAGCTCTGAGCTATTTACATTTGGTCAGTCTGTCTGGGCCCGTAATGTTGTCAATTGTATGCGTTAAGAAGGGAAAAGAGGCATTAATTTTAGGTGTCTAGTTGTGCTGGTTTGACTGACATGCAGTTAGAAACCTTTATTTTCCATAGCTAGCATGCTCATTATTTGGACTTTGAGAACGAGAGATAACACCCCAGCACAGAGTTAATGTTTTGAATTGCTCTGATCTGAGAGCCAAGGACACTCTGAGTGCTCTGCCCACAGGTGTGAGGTATCGAGGAAGGGGGGCATGGATGGGGCAGAGCTTGACTGACATCCAGACTGATCAATGAGAGTATTCCATCCCATTAGCGTCATGCTAATTATTTAAGAAGAGTCAGGACTCTCTGGGTGGGTCTCCTCTCTTCTGCTTTCTCTCTCTCTGGGGTGCAGCTGGGGGAGTTTCAGTCGGGATGTTTAGTTCTACCTTTTGCTATTTTGTAGAGGCATCTGAGCCTTTGCCTTTTTCCTCTCTTTTCTCTCTCTGGGATCAGCTTTGAGACCAGGTGTTGTTTTCCTGGGACTGGCTGCTTAGCATGTTCACGAGGAATTGCCTTGAGTATCTTTTATTTCTATTATATATATATATTTACTAGTAGTATATTAGTATTTTGTTATTTTATTCAACTGTGTTTTTCTCGAATCCAATTTTCTCCCTTCCCTTTAGATTCTCTCCCCTGGTGGGGGCGGGGGGGTTGGGCAGGGCAGGGGAGGGAGGGAGAGAGAGAGTGGCTGTCATGGTTGTGTTGCTAGCTCGGGTTAAACCACACCACCGGTTCATACCAGCGATCTGTGTCGCAGTTTCCTTTGACCTCCTGAAAAAGAAAGGCAACAGTGGCATCCTGTGGCCTGAGCAGTTCATGACAGGTGGGTCTGGTGTAGGGCAGAATCTGCCAAGGGAGGTCTCCCCACATCGAGCGGGAAACGGATCATGTTATCTCTAAAAGGTTTGCAAAAGAAGCCCGCGGTACTTCAAGCTGGTGCACATTTTCAACCTGAAGTACAAATCTGCTATCTGTTTTTCAACAGGGGCTTTCCACCAACTTTCTTAAATTCTGCTGCTTGTTTTCCTAACAAACAGTGTTTGGGACAAAGAGGATGACTCCAGTTACTGACCAAGGAGACAGGGCTTCTGTGTTGCTGTCTGTGTCCTGCTGAACGTTTCCTCAGAGAAGTGGAATAGAGGGGATACTGAGAGTGTCCTGCTTTCAACTAACCCCAGGTTTTTGGGCAGCATACTTGGTTTAAAAATGAATGTTTCAGGAAAGTCCAGTGAAGAGAAGACTAATAAGAGTTGTTTTCCCTCGCACCTACATCATACTCGAGCGCTCACTCCCACACACCATGTGTGTGCATGTGTGTCTCTCTTCATTTTTTCAGAGTCCTGGCCTTTGCTTGTTTAACTTGGACCAACTGTGATTTGCTTACCTCCTCACCAGCAGATATTGGCAGCCGTGACCACCAGGCTCTCTCAAAGCTTGCAGGTGTGCCAGAAGGCACGTTAACAATGAACATACAGGCTCGCCTGCACCCCTGTGGGCAATTGTCAGGGAAGCTGCTGATGGCTTCAATTTCCCCTCTTCTCCTGGTTTTACAGAGACTTCTCTTCTGTAAAAGTGATGTTAAGGTCATGTCCCTTCCTCCTTCTTACCTTTGTACTTAGAGGTGTAAATGGTATTGAAAACTCAGCATCAGGAAGGAATGGGAGAGAAATGAAATAACTTTGTTCATTTTTATTTTGCACTTTCTTGTATCCAGAAGGCTCAAGCACTGTATGTTTTGGGTCGGCTGCCTTGAGAATTGGAAAAGCAGAATAGGGGTGAGGTTGTCCCCTGCTGCCTGTACATGGAAGAATTTGTGAGCATTAAGTTTTTTGTTGTGTGAGAAAGTCACCACGATCCCCTTCTTAGGAAGGCTGAAGTGGAAGGCAGGGGAACAGAACCAGCAGTCGGCAGGGGCTTAATTGTTGCCTTTAATAATGAGTGAGTACTCTTAAGATTCTTATGAAATTGCTTAACTGTGCTTGCAGCACGGTTTCTTGCCAGTATTAGTCCCTGGGCTGCCTCTTAAACATGCACATGCATGAAAACAACCAAATGTTAAGGCTGGCTATGGCTCCAGTGATGTTAACCCCTGCTCCTTTTTGTCAGTTAAACTGACAACCAAGATAAGAAGAGCCGGTGTTGGTATCGTCTCTTGCATAACAAACCACTCTTGACAAAAGAAGCAGCCTCCTGTCAAACGAATTTCCTTTACAACTGCCAAGGGGATTATTTTTAGTTTCATCTGCCATTCTTTACTCCTTAATCATCTGGTTTGCTTTTCTCAGTTTTTCTCTCTTTTCCCCCTTGCCCACCAGCTCGGATATCAGGTACTGCTGATAATTTGTGGAGGAAAAGGAGGGCAGCGGGCTCTCAGCTATTCCCTGTTTGCACGTATCTGCACTGCGATGCCACTGGCCTCACCATCTCCAGCTCAGCTCCAGTGTGTGAAGGGAGGAAGCCTTCAGAGAAAGGCAAATAGACCACCCTGAATCTAGACAAGAGAAGTCAAAGAACAACAAGTAAATGAGATCAGTTCTTGCCAGGAAAGGGCTTCTGCTCAGGCTGCGTTCAGAAAACATGCTTTAAGTTGCAGATGAGGAGCTACAACTGTCCAGCGTTGAAGCAGCGTCACAGGCACACTGCATCAGCCAGTGAACTCTTCATACACCATTAGCAAAGCAAGGCTGAGCCTGGATTTTCCACTGGAGATAAAATTAAAGTGCTTTAGATGGTGTTTATTCCACAGGTCTTGACTCTGTGGTGCTGGCTGCCTTCCATTTTGGTCTGTTTGACCCACTGCGTGTTTTTAGCCCATTGAGCAGCAGAATGATTCTTGTCTTCTGGCTGAGATGTAAAACAGAAGTCCTACCTATCTGTAATCCATCAGAGATTTTGTGATGCTGTTTGCAGGAGTAAGAGTGTCTTAAGGCTTTGGTTGTTCAGGAAACAACACTGCTTTACTCAGTTACATGTCATAATTCAGTCAAGTCTTTTATCCTCTGCAGCATCTTTTTAAAGCCTAATTCATGTGGATTAATATATATTCTGTATCTTCTTCCTCCACAGTATATGAGAGCTTCACAATAATGAGTGGTTTTATGCCCATGGTGCTTCTTGTAAGGTACAAGTTGCTATAATGCCCGTATTATAGCTGGCTTTGAGGAGCACAGAGGCAAAGTGAATAGCCCAAAGTCAAGAGAGAAGACTTGGGCACAAGAAGGAATTATGCCTTTGTCACCTGAGTGAACATAACAGGAAAGGAAGAAAAGCTTCTGAAGAAAGCAAAAAGGAGACCTTGTTTCTCAAATGGAATGAGAATACAAATGTATTGTTGATGGAAAAATAAAAACTATATTACTTCTTCTGACTTTTCCCTCTCCAGTCTTAGTCTTCTCTTTTTGTCTTCTGAGTATAACTGGCCAGTGCGAGCGTGACCAGTCTCCTTAACCCCCAAAAATGTGAACCAGCACTTTGAACAGCACTCCTTAGCCAAGGGAAGTTAGAGAGTTTGGAAGAGGTCTTGTTGCTGATGACTGTCGTTCCTTAGGTCTGTGGCTGCTTTACTGTCTGATAAGATTGGACAGGGGTCTCCTTAGCCGTTTTTGCTGGCTCACCTCCTTGCACTGCTTGGGTTCAGATTGCGCAGTAGCCCCCAAATTCATGCACCCGTGTTGGGAGTCACATGGTGTAATCCCAGTCTATGCGTAGCAGAATTATTTGTGTGCTTCTCAAGGGCTTGTTACCCCTGCTGTGGCATACACCGCTGGGCAGCCTAAGGGCTGACATTGAACTGTTCCTACTTTTCTTTTCCCATTTATTCCATTGCTTTTGACAGTATAACTTATTAGTTTAGGCTTTCTTTATCAGGACATTGATGAGCTCTGTTTCTGATTCTGCTCTTTTCAAACTCCCGAATTAGATCTTGCTTTAGGAGCTGGAAGTAGGGGAAGTACTAGAAGCAAGGTTGGTTTTGTATTTTTGAAGATGCTTGGGAGTCTGCCAGAGAGCTGTCAGGTTAGTGGCTTGTGACATATCAAAGCAGACGGGCGAGGGTTCATAGCAAATCAGGATCTGTTGAAAACCAGACTGAAACATAGCTAGCAGTGAGGGATTTTTAAAGAGAAAATTTTTATTGTGGATGATCAGACTTGTAGGTGTATTTCAGCCCTTGCTGTGGGAAGAACCTGTCATTTTCTAATAGCTCCACATGCTTCCTTTTTATTTTGCCTCTCTTGCTCAAATTTTCTGTGTTTTCATCCCAGTTCATCTGTCACGTCCCTTGCCAGGGTGCCTGGAGGGGATGCAGCCCTTATGTGCCTGCACACGTGGGCTTCTGGTTTCCCTGCCACCTGTGCACATGGAGCCTTTCTTTCAGGCATCAGTAGTCCAGTTCCCTGTCTCTGTAGGCTTTTGTTGCTCCACAAAAAGGCACGGTTGCATCTTCTCCCAGACCAGCAGCATAAGAAGTAGCAAGAAACTTCTTGGCAGAGAGCCTAGAAAAAAAATCGTTTAGGTTCCACAGGCTGACCTTCAAAATTTCTCACAGTGTCTTAAGAGATTTTGGGCAAAGATGTCAGGAAGAAATGAGAACTCTGCTTTCAAAATGGCTATGAAATGAGAAAGCCAAAGAAAAAAGCAGGTTTTCCTCTTGCGCTATGTAAAGGGCCTCCATGCTGAAGACATCACCAGCTGAACGCGTGTAAGTCTCCAGCAATCATTAAGCTCTATTAATCTTATTCTTGAGCCCATGGTAACATCTGTGGTGTATTTAAACAAAGCAATGGTGGGCAAGCAGGAGAGGAAAATTAAAGAGAAGAGTTTCTGCTGTGAACACTCGTACCACCATCACCCAAGTGACACTGTAATATGGAAAGTGGGTCAGAGACACCCTTCCCCCTCCCTGCTGTCAAAGTTACTTGAGTGTCTATTGAAACCCTCACAATAAAAGAGTTTGGCTCAGGCATTTGCTAAGCAGAACTGATTCATGTTTCTTGGTTCAGAAAAAAACTGCTGGGTAATTTTCCATGTGAGTGCAATGTGGCAATTCCCTGAAAGCTGATTTCTTGGTGATTTGCTTTTCATTTAATAAGGCACTACTGCTTTTATTTACCATTTCTAAATTACCACGCTGAACCTGTGTTTAGAAGCCTTAAACCTCCCTCTTGTCTGTGTTACGTTTAGGAGCTGCACTGATAGTCTTCGTTCAAAGTTCAAACGATTGCTGTAAGTCTCTTCAGATGTCGCTTGCTCTGTTGTCTTACTGATTATATAAATCTAAGCTAATTAGTTTATTTGCTTCTAGAATAATTGAATTAAAATACATTAGTTTGGAAGTATGACCTGGATAGATTCAAACACAGCTTTTCTGGACTCTTCCCAGTGCCCTTTTAAACCCTGTGTTTGAGTCTTTCTTCCTTGTTTACAGCTGTCCTATTAGCAGTCTCAGCCTTCTGCTGTGCCCTGTCTGCTTTGGGTTTCTCTGTCTTGTTTTTTCTGGCTTCTTCCAAGGAGTCCCAGTGGCTCCACCTTGTCCTGAAAATACGATTTTGTACTCATAATGACAGTCTGCACAGGTTGTCAGTGAGCACAGAACCTGGGAGTTAAGCCATTAGGAGCAACACTGGTTGGCAGGGGTTGCAAGTACTCATTCCAAAGGAGGCACGGGTGAAGTGAAACAGCAGGGTCCAAAGTTTGAACCTGTTTTCTAATATTGAATTAACACATTCTCTAATTCCAGTTCCCCTCCCTGCACTTTCACAGCCCTCTTGCACTTTTTTCTCCTTACATAAAATCTCATTTGTCTCTTGAAAATTGCCTGTCTTTTTGGGCAGTGTTGCCTGGAGGTGTCTGGGGGACCTACTTGTCCACAGAGACAAGAAGGCTGTTTGGGCCATGGCTGCTGGGAGTTGCACACCCAAAGTACTCATAGCATAGTGTGCTAAGGAAGCATGCTTGGAGGTGACGAAGGAGGAGGAGAAGGGACATCGTTCCCTTGCTTCCTCAGTTCTAATCCTTCTTATTGTGTGTTTAAAAAAAAAAAAAAGGTAAACAAATACCCCAGTTTGTGTGATAGTTTCAACACTGAACGTCTCTTGAGCTACCTTGAACAGGCACGCAACTATATATGTCAACGTGTCATCCTTGTATCCTTGCTACCAACAAGAAGTAGAAATTCTTGCCATTCCACCCAGTTGCCCAAGTTTTGCGACAAATTTAAGAAGGGAAGCCATTTATACACTGAAGTTTGATGGCAGAACGACTTCTCTTGTTATCAAGGCTAATCACTGTCCAGCCCCTGTCTCTGGCAAATACTCTATCTGTAATAATCAAGTCAGTTTTTTGACAGGACAACATTTCTCAATAATTTAGTAGCATCGTGCACACACAAAAACAGAGTTATAATTAGCTCTCATCCCTGAAGTTGGAGGAGCTTTTCAGTTTGTTGGAGGCTGCTGGCCAATTCTCTTATCTAATTGGATAAAGTTCCTACTTTCTCCCATTTGTATGATGTCTGCTTTTACACAAACTCATTAAGTGCAGCTGTACTCAAAGTTTATAACAACAGCCCCAGTGAAGACAAGGCAGAAGTTTAATAGCTGTTCTGTTCTCCCTTTTTCATCTCAATCCATTTTGGTGGTTGATGTGTGCCCAGACATCTTTTCCTAGCACCTAATTCTCCCCCCTCCAGCTTTTTATTATGAATTATCTTAATATTAACCAGACAAATTGCATAAGATACATCTCTCTGTTTTGAAATTGGAGAGTTTACAGCTTGCTTTCAAGGAAGATGGATTTAGAACAACTACTTGTTTCTGTGAGGCATGCACAAGTGGTTTTTCCCTTCATTTTAAAGCTGACATTAACATGGGAACACATAATTACTACACTATTCTTTAAATCTTCAGAAGTGTTAAGCTGATTATACAGGTAGAATAGCAGCACCATAGTTAACATTATAATAAGCTTTTGCAGCTAGATGGCATTTTCAGCAAAATAAATACATCTGGAAAAAAAACCCACACTTTTTTTCAGGATGACTGCTTTTCTCTCATATTCTACTGTGTAATTTTGAATTTCTGCTTAGTAGAGTATATAGAGTAATAGAAAGTCTTCATGTGCCAGAACTTGAATTTGTCTTGCTGTATTGCCTACATATAGTCAAATCACATTTACGAAGAAAGATTCACCACATACTTCCTGCAATACAGATAAACCAGTTTTAGAAGTGATTTCATAACTTCCAGGGATGTTTTTCTTCCACCATAGAGCTATTCCAAGGTTTCCTGGGGAACTTCCAGCTGTACTATTTCCTTCCCTTACCATGTTCCATCTTCCCATCAAACAAGGTCAGGGAGGCTGGAGGAGAGAGGGAAACTCAGGGAAAAAGTTGTCTGACAACATCAATTGTTTCATAAGGACACTTACCTGTGACACTAAATGCTCTCTGTGTGGCCCAGTGGACTATAGGGACAATTACAAGGAGAGTCATCAGTGCTGGGGTCTTAATTACAGCTCTGTATGTGCATACATCTGCAGTACAAAAGAGGGGAGACAGCAAAGGAGCAGAGAGAGACAGTAGCAGAGATATTCAAAGGAACTCCCTCCTAAGCCAAATTCCAACATAGAGGGCAGTTTCCTTGTGCTGGTGCCCCACATCCTAGCATCGATATTCCCTTCAGGTTGTGGTCCTCTCCTGACTCGGAAAGTCACCAAAGGCTTGACCCTTATGAGGTTCACGACACCCTTAGCTACATCTAGGATTTAAAGATGCAAACGTCTTACAAAATCCAAAGCCCGATATGAGTAGGGAGGACTCATGAGCAGGAAGGACCTCCTTAATCCTACTTGAACTTGCTCTGCCTTATAGTTGTCCCTCAGTTCAAGTTGAACATTTTGTTTTTGTTCCCATGAAGGTATGAAAAATAAGCAGTGTTGTAACCAAGTCCCTGGTTATTGGTGTCAATAGACCTTTATGGCAAAGTTCACATGTGCAGGTTGATTATCAGTCTTCTCAATGATGATACAAACAGGTCATTTAATTGAGCGTTCTAATATAAAACTTGGTCTCAGCATGACTCACAAGTAGTTTTGACTGATAAATGTCTTGAAAAGCAAAATCTGCTAACATCTCTTGTTTTCAGATAGTTGCCTCCACCTGTAGACATGTTTTATCATGTGCTCAGCTCCTGTTTGGACAGATAGGAAATATGGACATTTTTCTTGTTTAGAGTCCCATAGGGTTTTTTTTTTGTTTCCATTTGGGGCTGCCACCCTGCGTGTGCGTAAGATAAGCTTTCCTGATGTTTGTGAGAGAGAACATTTAGGTCTCTTCTATCCAGTAAAAATAATTTTTATAATTGACCTCTACCACACTGTTGTCTTCTAAGTATGCAAGCTTATTTTTATAGAAAATATTTTACGCATTAAAAGGGCTCATGTAACACTGAAGTATTTGTTTTGCCAGTGATAGTCATCATGGGCACATCATTAAAATGACAACGGTAGCTGCTCTGTGCTGTCTAATTTTGTAATGTTTTGACAGAATTTAAGACATGAATGTGTGTTTGTGCTACTAGTCATTGGTGAATCATACCACTTAATTGGATCGGTCAACACGATAAATAGATGTGCTCTTTGGGAAATGAAAATGGCTTCTTTCATTTGTGACTCCGAGTTTGTTTGTACACTGCTTTTGTTGGAAGTAGTGTTAGTTTATGGAGATTACGGAAAAAGCAGTGACCTATTTTCCCAACACTTGAGTGAGCGGTGATAGTTGTTGGGGGATGTGATGACAGAAGAAAAGCGGGTTTTAATTTTGGTTTTGAAGTGGGTGGGAGTGGGCAAATGGATACTCAAGACACATTAATGAAGTTATGTTGACAACAGTTAAGTGTGAAGTCTTGTCATGAATCTCATTGCAATGAATGTGTCTTTATGAGCACGCTGCCTTAGAGACAGCTGTGCAATTGTCAGCTGTAATTAAAGAAAAGGATGATTCGGCAGTGGACACACAGTTGAAAATGAAGGACAGGGTTGTTTCTGTGTGCGGTTTTATTTTTGGTTTTGTGTTTTTGTGGGGGTTTTTGGTTTGTTTTGTTTTTAGGTGGGTGTATACACTCGTTTGCCAAAAGTGATATATTTTTTGACTAGCTAATTCTTTCCAAGTAACTACTACATCAAAAAAGTGAATTGAACCAGGGCCTCTTTTTTTAACAATTTTTTTCCTGTAGGAGAGAATTTTAGTGTTTCAAGGCAAGAGAATGGAGACTTTTTCATCATGACCTTGTTGGTGGCATTCTGGCGATGCACTAAAAATTCCAGAAAGACTTGGGAAAGCATGCAGTAAAATGTGCCTTGTCAAGCATGCAAAATAAGCAAAGAAACCGATACCACTTAGACCAGGGTACATCTGTGTTTGCGTGTGTTTTCCTCACTTGTGATACATGTCACCGCTGTGTGTCGTGTTCCATTTCCCTAATACCTTTCTGGCTGTTTTGGTGTTGCTTTCAAAGGGGCATGCAAGTATTGTAAAGGGACAGCTGGGGTTTTGTCCTCATAAGGGATGAGCAGTACTTGGGATGGCTCTCTGTTTTTTTTCCAGCCACAGAGCTTCCCACCATAATCAACTTGAACTTAAGGCAAGTAAAGATACTTGAAGAAAGATCCATGCTTTTCTCACATAGTTGAATAGCCTTGTGTAAGCAGTTAAAGCTGTTCTGCAGCCATCAATGACTCCCCTTTCAGTGCAAGCAAGACAATCTCTTTCCCTGGCTCCAGCTAATATTAATGAGAGTTTCGCAGTAGATGGTGATGGGAGTAGTTCTTGAGTTGGTAGCATACTTTGAAAAGCGTGTGATGTGGAGAGGAGCCTAGACCCATCTGAACCGTGGATGCTGGCTCATCTCTTGTTGGAGGTAGCTGTGTAGTTTTTTTTTTTCCCCTTTGATACTTGTTGAATATCTTTTGTGACCTCTGGACCGACCTTCCTTTCCCCCTTCATCTTGGCAGAAAACAAGGAAGCAGCCGTAATGTAACAGGGTTGACATCTAATTCCAGAACTGGAAGCTGTGACTTGGATGTAACTGGAAGTAGTGCTATTTGTCCTTGGTTAAAGATTGATTTTACGTCCCTAATGAAAACATTGGGACAATTCATCATGCTGATTTAGGTGGTCAGCGGCTAGAGTGAAGGGTTTATTAGATACCCTGCGAGGCGGAGGAGTAAGGAGGAGCTGAAAGGGAGCACCTTTGTTTAAAATACATCTGTTTCTTTTCTGTGGCCACATTTTTGAAGTGTAAAACGTACCAGCTTTGGAGCTGTGTGTTGGAGGAATCTGTGCCTGCTGCTAGCAGCAAATGAGTTGCTTAATGGGAGGAATTTTTGCAAAGCCTGGAGAGAAATAACAGCTGCTTTTTTAGTGCAAGAAAACCCTATAACATTTCAAAACTGTAGCAAGATCAGGGAATTTTTTTTTAAGGCTTGGATGAAAGGAAATTACTAATATGGAGGGGGTGCTGAGTGGCCCAGGCACCTCACCTGTTTTATTCCAAGGTGCAGAGGGAATTCAAAGTTTGACACCAGATGGAAAGCAAACCCAGAGCCGCACGAACTACTCACCAGCTTCCTTCAGCAACATTAATTTACAGTCTCATGAGACAAGACCTTGGTTTGCTGCCAGTTTTGGCTTCAAGTGAAATGATCGGAGGACAGGGCCGTGCAGACAGCGGTCCCTTCCAGGCCACGCCATCTGGGCGGTGGACAAGGTGGCACAGGCCTCTGAAAAGAAAAGCAGCATTAATTGTGCTGCAGCACTGTGGCTTCTCCTCCACCTGCTGGGCATATTGCAGGGTGTTGGCATCTTTACGCTACACAAGCTTGCCAAAACTCGTGTTTGAGGTTGTCTGATGTGTTTTGCGTTGCTGGGTCCTGCCAGTGGGGTCCTCCACTGTTCAGAGGGAGTATGGCCCAGGTCAGGAAGAGGAGCTGTTTAGTCAAAGTCACTTTGATTTGCCATTTGCAGTGCTGTGGGGTCATGTAGTAGCAGGTACCCAGGGGTGATGCCTCTCAGCATTTTGCTGTGACGCTGTCTTGAAGGAAGTGCATTTCCAAACTGCCTTGTTGCCTGTTGCAGCATTTCATGTGGCACTTGGGTTCATTTTCCAGCCTCCCGCTGTTTTCTTTCCAAACTATCCAGGGGTCACAGTGTCAATTTATTTATGTTTAATAGTTCTGATGTGCTGTTAAGATTTGAAATGTATAAGTTGTGACAGAACAAGGGGCAACGGTTCAAACTGAAGGAGGGTAGCTTTAGATTGGACACAATAATTTTTTTTACAGTGACAGTGCTGAAACACTGGAACAGGTTGCCCAGAGAAGCTGTGGATGCCCCATCCCTGAAAGTGTTCAAGGTCAGGCTGGATGGGGCTTTGTGCAGCCTGATGTAGTGGAAGATGTCTCTGCCCATGGCAGGGGGGTTGGACTAGGTGATCTTCGATGGTCCCTCCCAATCCAAACCATTCTCTGAATCTATGAAGTGCTGTACAGTTTGAGTGTTGCTAAGCTCACTCAACCAACCATAGGTACATGCTGTTACACACGTGAGTTGTTTCAATTTTTTTGTGCAAGCTTGTAGTAAATTATTTCCACTGCAGCAATAGTGTACAGTGCAGCTCTTTGTTTTGTTTTAGTGCTGAATGTACATTTTATCCTTTCACAATTTCTGATGTAGTTGCCCCAACCAAGATTGAGGGTCTGTCAAAGCTGTTACCATGCCAGTGTGAATAAATATGTTTGTGGTCTCAGTCAGTGGTCAGTAACAGACCGCATGCCTTGACCTCTTACATGTTTGCATCAGATATGCTTGTCAGTTCCTGTATATAAGACATGAAGCTCTATGCATGGAGAGATTTCTTATGGTATCTCAGTGGTACAATAAATCAAATTTTGGGGTCCATGATACTTGACAGAAAGAGCAGTTTTTGAAGGAATATGAAGTAGTTGCATGGCATACATTTACATGAATGCATCACACAAAGTGCTGCTCCCAGTGTAACCCCTGCTGGGTCAAGCTAACTAAATTATTTTTTTCCCCCTCCTGTAAGTTAAGTTTCTGCCATACAGCTTTATGGTGAATGGAATAAAGCCTGTTTGTGCCATTCTAGCCAGATGATGCTGGATCAGGTGTCATTCATCCCCCTACAGCCAGACTAAACACCTTATTGTGGGTTGTGGCTGCTTTGACAGAAATGGCATCAGGTGTCTCCTCTTCATCTGGATAAAACCAGCACAGCTCAGTGATCTAGCAATGCAGACATCACCATGGTGCTTATGATCACAATAGCATAGCCTGAGATATACACATTATTGTTAATAATCCACTAATAGTATCATCCACATCTATTACACCTTATCTGCCAAAGGGTTTTAATGTTCCCAGACAGGTAAGGACAGTGATATTCTGGAAGGCACAGGCAGGAGTGGGAAAAACTTAGTTACTGGTTAGATTGAGGATCAGTAATTTTTTTAGAGTGGGAATGTACAGCTGGGGAGAGATTTAAACCTGCATGAAACTCCAGATGACCTCAAGAAAATGCCTAACTAGGGCACTGGATAGCATCTCTGACCAGGTAGACAGGTGTCTGTAGCTTTTCAGGTGGACAAAGGGAAGTAGGTTCCTTTTCCATTTTATCTCCAAATAAATAGATTGGCTGGCTTTTATTTCTGTCACCTGTGGCTTTATGAAGCTTTGCGTTGATACAGTCTGCTCCAGATGCACGTTTTTATCTGCATCACCAGGACCTTGTTTGAGTTAGTGCTGATTTCAGAGCTTCTCACTATAATCAAAGCATTGGATTCCCACTGTTGTGGCCATGCTTGTAATGGGAGTTCTGGAGGACACATGCAGAAGACAGCACACTGATGCATTTATCTAGTGTATCCAAGAAGCAACTTTATACATTTTGAATGAGTTGCACACGTCAATACCAGAACTGAAATCCCCATTGGAAATGAAGAGGCATCTTCTAGCCAAACTCAGCCAGAAAAACTTTTGAGTTTATGGCAGGATAGCAAGGAGTGTGCCTGAACCTTGAGGAGTCTTCAAAAACATTATATGCTGACAGTTTTTACTGACTTGTGTTTTTACACCTTTGAGGTTTTAGAGAGCCATTCTGAACGTTTTCACTACTCATGCTCAGTGGTAGTGAGGTGCAGTAAACTATGTTGGGATGCTTCAAGAACTGCTTTGTTGTTTGTTTGCCTGTACAAGTCAGTTCCTTGCAGTGTACAATTCTTGACTGCTTGGTTGTTTTGCCCCGAGTAAGACCTCCTCAGAAACAGTTCTTAATACCAAAAAAGTTAGTCACGAGCAGAAGGCTAACTTGTCTTAGGTGCAGGAGTTATGTGAAACTTAAATGGCATGCAGTTGTTATCTGGCCAGTCATACTAGAATAAATTTTGCTTCGCATCATTTGCAGTCTCTCATTAAATATTTAATAAGCTAGGGAGACAAAAGCAGGAGCTATGGGTACCAGAGGACCGAGAGCCTGCTGCTGCAGAGGAACTGCAGCACTCTGCCAGCAGTGGAACTTCTATGGAGACTTAGAGCTTGAAAATTTTTGAATATATTTTGAGAAGGAAGCTTTCTGGTTTTGCCCCAGCAAAACTTGTTTTAAAGGTACTCCTACCTAATTTTCAGATAGCCAAATCCCACTTTATTTGTCAGATCTAATGTTCATTTTGTCTTTATCCAGACCTCTTCTGTTTCCCCCCATCTGTTCACTGTGCTTTGTCCCAGTGGTAAGGTAGGCATTTAATCACGGGTGCTAAGCTGTTAGCTTTTTAGAGAAACTGGAGTCATCTGACCAGGCAGAAAGAGGGGAATCAGTGAAGTAATTTTCCTGAACTCAGTTTGCCTCCCTAGAGAAATTTAATCCCATCTTCTTTTGTTAGGTCTTAGCTAGAAAAAAAGACAGTGCTGAGGCTACTTCCCTCTAAATCCTTTTCTTCTTTTTTCAGTCTCACAGAATAATTGGGGGGCGGGAGGGATGGCAGTACTTGGAGAACTGCAGATCTGCTTACCTTCTGTCTTGCAAGGATTTAATAACCTTGTTCTCTGCTGGACTGTTCAGTCCGAGCACAGGACAGAGTCTGTTAGTTGTGTTCTGCTGCTGTTGCTGTGTCTTTCAGTTTCAGGCTGACTTTCCTCCACATTCTCTGTCTCCAGGAACACAGACATAGGGGTAGATGTTTTGTACATGTGCCTGAATTGTCCTTGAAAGGCATTACTGTACTAATTTGAGGCACTCAGGAGTGCATACATGACAGCACACGGCACACGCTAGGCTGCAAAACCCACTCAAGAAGTTGCATAAATTCTTAGGGCAGTTAAATACTCATTACCTGAGCTAATTTAGCTGTGTTCTACATGAACTAAAAGCCGCAGAAGGTATCTGGCAACAACTGTAATTTGAGAGCCTGTTTATATGAGTCTTTAAGAAGCAAAATACCTAAATACCTGCTGGAAACCAATTGTAACCTTGAGCAGTAACAACAATATTTTACTTCTTTTTCTCCTGTTGAAACTTGCTAATATGCTTTTCCAGCTCCTTTCTACGCGGACAAAAAGTAGTTTTAGCAAATAAATAGAAGAGTCCCACTGCACTTTCCACAAGTCATCAGACGTATGGGACAGCAGAACTGCTGGTACTGTCCCTAGGTCCCAAGGTGTACAGGACACCTGTGGCCTGGATTTCACACAGCAGCAGCTTGTCAAACCTGGGTTATTGCACCTCGATGCACAGAGACCTTTGAGGAACTCTGGCTCTTTGATTGCAGCCTTTGCTGGAGGTTTCCACCCTAAGGAATCAGCCCAGTGCAGCAATTTGGGGTCGTGTCCATAGACATGGTTCTGGCTGCTCTTTTTGGAGGATCCAGAGAAGGAAGAAATGCAGTAAGTGTTTGAATGTAAGTTATGTGCTGACCTCTGTCAACTGCTGGCAGCACAGGTACTTCTTATGCACAGCTTTAGTATGTAATTGACATTGTATTTATAGGTCCTCTTCCAAGTACTAGATGTATGAAGTCCTGCTTAGAAGTGATTTTTTCCTGTCTGGAGATCACAGTACTCAGTGAACCTACCAGTGACATGTGAGTTGATAGACTTACTAAATCTGTGACCCTAGCCAGTGAGAACAGTGATAAAACAGATGCTTAGACTAAACCAAGGTCTTTAAACAACCTCACTTGACGTGTTGTCCTGCAGACCTACAGCTCTGAATGTTGTAGTGAGCGTGATGGGGTGCTGTGAAAGGTAGTTACACTACGAAATGTTAACCACCTGATTAACCAGTCTCCAAACAGTCAAAGCAAGGAGAGAACTCCTTCATCCTCTGTCATGATGGTCCAGACAGACCAAGAACCCACCTCAGCTACTCTATCACCTCTCCACTGACCTGATGGGCAGCCTGTGGAGTCCAGTCAGTTACACCCTCAAAGGTGAATTTTATAAATATGTTCTTGCACAAGAGCACCTTTGGTTTAATACAAAAGTGGTATGAGTGAAAGTCACCGCCCATATCTTTTAAGCATGCTGATGTAAGCTTGAAAAACATCACAGCCTTAAAAAAAAAATCGTACATTTAAAACTTTGTGTCTCTGTTGCATAAGCCTCAAAGATGTGAGGGTTATTTTAAAGCACCTCTGCTACCATGAAATATATAAAAGTTCGGATGTGGGTTTTTTTGTTTGTTTTTGTTTTTCAGGTAAGTTGCATTCCCATAGTTTCAGGGTGTATGCTTTACAAAAAACTTCAAAGATTTTGGGTTCAGAGAAAAAAATCAATCACATGGCTAAGTAACATTTCTACAGTGTCATTGGGGCTTGTAGATATTAATATTGAGCGGAACATGTCAACACAACTATCAGGAAGGAGATATTACGTTTCTTTTATGGAATTACACTCAAAATGTTTGAGTAGTTTTTTTATCAATAAATCCTAAACAATGCAAATGCAAAACGAGTAACTCACAGTGTGCTTTATTATTTTTTCACAATATTAACTAGACAGACATGAAAAGTTTAATGGCAGCATGTTCTTATAACATTTTAAAGACAAAGAACAACATAATCATATTAAATGATGATAAACTGACAAACTACATTACCATACATACATCATCCAAAGGTACTGGATAAACGATATCTGTTTATGTACATTTATGCTGGTGATAATTAAAATTCAAATATTCAGAAGAAAAAGAAAAAAATATGCTATTTAAATTATAAAAATATACAGGTTTTGTGTGGAATTCTTAATGCTGTATAACTTTTTGAAAAATATTTCATTGTGTGATGAAGCTGCATTAACACAGTATAGGAATGTGATTTAGAACAAATACAGATTAAACTCAATCTTTTATCTTCCTTGTATTTAGCCTTGTTTGAAAGAGAGATAGGAATGAAGAACAAAGCTGGGCTTTTGCAGTGAGAATGAATTTTTATATGCATAAATCAAAAGATGTTTAATTTTTCATATAGTACTGAGCGATTAACTCGTAATACAAATGAACCGTTTTGCTAGCTTGTTTAAAGATAGAGGAAAATAAAAAAAATATAGGCTTTAAACATGCTACTTCACTATACTTTTAATCAACAGGACTTGTAGGTGTTTGGGGTGCAGGTGCACAGGTAAGCACAGTGACATGCTTCAGGGTCAAAGCTGGGGGACCTGTGCACATGCAAGGATTGGGGGGACTGGGTTCCTATTCTTCAAACTGCATCACCTCAGTGTTTCCTTTGCACATCTGGTTTCAAAGAAACATATTTTTTCACAATTGTTCCTTATTAGTTCAACCCTGCTCAGACTGTGTAATCCTCAGTCACGACAGCACACCAATGAACTTTTCTAGTGATTGGATATTTTATAATAATTCACAAATAATTTTGTAATTGAGGATTTTTAGTAATTGTAGTCATGCAGTGCTCACATTTGTCACTGGGTTTAGTTAAAAGTTATTTTCAGACCATCTAGGGTGAACTCCTACATCGTATGAAACTCGAGATTTTCTTGCATACCAACGTCATTCCACGTATCCTCCAGCCCCCTTCCTTATCTGCTTACTCTCTGTTACCTCGACAGCCCCATTACTCCTTTGGTGGATCCAGTGCTTGTTCTATTAAGAAATGTCTTCTGTGTCAGCTCTGATTTCAGAATACTCAACTTGCAGAATTTTTTTCCTGTTTTTCCATCTATTCCTAAGTTACTGATCTATAACAGATCTTAGGTAACCTTACAGATTTGGTTTTTTTCAGAAGCAAAATATTTGCCTTTGTTATTATCTTAATAAATGGAGTGAAAAAGAATTCATGATAAATAAACTGAATACAGCAAAATCAAGTATTTCTCTTAAATTCCTACAGATTTCCTGTTTGGAAAACGACTACCTTCAGAATTAACCAAGTTTTATAGTGAAGAATAATTGTGGGATCTCTGTAATCTGTTACTCTGCCCTTATATCATCATTTTTCAAGGGAAAGGATGAGAGATGAACAAATTCCACGTAACAGTCCTCTCTAACCAGGGAGATATTTCAGTGGTCTCTTTGTTTCCCTCTACTGCTTGACCTCCTCCTTTGTTGCCCTCTGATCTTCCACACCTAACTAACTTCAGAAGTGTCCCTCTTTTTTTAGTTTCTTGCTTTTACAATTTGGTTATGCAGGTAGTGGTCAGCCGTATGTGCATACATAGTGACAGAGGACGGATTTTCACTGAAGTGCAGTCTTGGAAGTCTATAAGGCATTTTTTGGGGAAAAGAAGTCTTATGCGAAAGTGTAATGAGGAATAGGAAAGACAGGAATTACTGCAAAAGAAATGCAGGAGTGAGAGGATTTTATTAAAGAAGTTCAAGCTTTTATATACATTCAATGTTTCTAATATGTTTCTTAATAAATGTATTATCAACTATCATTATACCTAATGCAGCCACAATACTGTACTATTCTGCAGTCAGGATGGGAAAACTCCATTAGCTCTTTAATAAAATAAAATCATCAACAGTCATCACAACTCTTTGCTTGGCATTAACTAATACACTGGGAAGTCCAGTGAGCAGACACAACAGAACACAACATCCTCAGTATTTACTTAAATGTGTATCATGTGTCTTCTTCATATTATTTCTAAAGCAGCTTTAAAACACTTTTGCCATTGGAAGGTATTAAAAAATAAAACCCATTCGAATTATCCTGGTAATATAGCAGCACTGGAATTGATAGTTAATTTTTTACTACTTTTGTCAATGTAAACCTTTAATAAAATAAACAATATTGAAACAATTTGAGGTCTAATAGTTCATGAACTTTAATGGGCATATGGGCACAAACTGAAACGAAGACTAGATTGTGAAATGAAACATTAGCTCAATACCAGCCAATTCCAGTTTTGAAACTGGCTGCAGCTTGGAAGCTGAAAACAAAGAAAGCCCACACTCAATCCACAATATTCGGTTGCTCCCACTTCTGACAGAAGCCCTCTAAAAACACTGCAGGTGCTTTTTGTTTGATGGTGAGATTTTTCTTTAATCAAGCATAGTTTAGATCACATTATTTGTGTTTTTAGAAACATTTCCTTTCTATATTTCCATAAAATTAAAAGTAATTTCAAATTTGAAATGTAAGCTCGCCCCATCTTTGCTCATACAAAGTGTTGGTGCCACAACTAAATAGCAGTAAAAATGCTGAGATGTACAACTCTTAAAAACAAACAAACAAACAAAAAAGCAGCTTTGAAGACACAACATCAACTACAGCCTTAACATTGAACATATTACATTCCCAAGTTAATGGAGATATTTTGCATATAATGCCACAAAGTTATTCAACTGAAATCTTGAGGTTGAATCTACAGTTTATTCACTGTATTTTTGTCACCCTTAGAGCACTTACGTATAGTACGGTATATTTCAACCAGAGCTTTGCAACCTTTTCGTTTTATGTCTGGATGCCCAGATTTTGAAAGTTTCATAGAAAAAATAGCTATGCTTGACTTAAACATTTGACGCTGGACATTTCCACGCCTCGGAGCAACCTGTGGAACGCACTTCAGGTTCTTCGGCTTCATCGGGACTCCTGGCCCCCTCCGAGCGGACGGAAAGCCCAGCTTTAAAATGCATTGACACATCTGGTTTCAGAACACAGGTCTGTTTATAAAACTGTATACTGAGTATTCGGCATTGATTTTACTGGAGTTGCATTTTGTAACATGAGCAGACGACTTCGCCCCCACCCCTTTTCCTCCACCCTGTTTTCACTCAAAACAGCAACAGGCACCCGCGCGATGGAGGTGTCAGAGAGTCTCTGTCCAGAGAGAGGATTTGGAGTTTCTTCATCATCTTTACTTCTGTAGACAGTCTTAGGAAATTATTAGCATGAAACAATTTTGAGGGCAAGGGGCAGGAGGATAAAGCTCACTTTCTTTTCCTGTTATGAAAATGAACTTGATTTTGGTGTCCAGTTTGATAAACAAGGATAGTCAGAGCTAATCTGTAACTCAGCTGAGGTCTGCTTCTTGCCAAATAAAATTAAGATCTTTTTCAACTTTCAGGGATTTAGAGACCACATCTAATTGGTTTCAAACCCCTGGAGGAACTCAGTAAGTAAACAGGATTAGTTGCAGATATGAGCCCACTGAAGTGGGACACAGGTCAGGTCTTCAGACTCCAGCTCTGCTCTGTCGAAGCAGGCACTTAAGGTCTCCTGATGTTTCTGTGTCAGTAGCCGCAAAAAAACCAAAACCAAACCCAAAACCACAACGTTTTACTGCTGAGAAAATCATGGTAATGGCAATTTCCTGCAAGCCCCAAAGATTTAACTTCACAATTCTGCTAAAAAAAAAAAAAGTATTTGAGTTGACATGTATTAGGATATTGTGACTATGACATGATGGCACAACTGGTAACTTGAAAACGCATGTTTACAAGGCATAGGCAATCGTATTTCCAACTGCTCTCCTGTAGGGATAGACAGGTGTCCTTCAAGAAGTTGCCATCTTGACTCCACGTATGTACCATGTTGAATCATTTACTCTGTCAGTTCTTGCCAGCAGGACAGGGTGAGAACTTTGTTCACGCTGACCTTGTCTTTCAGATCCCTTCCAGCCATCCAGAAAATATAAGGAAAATCAACACAATTACGCAGCCTTTAGCAGCTCAAGTAACTGCCCTCATAAGTGTAAGCAGGTAGGTCTTTGTCAGTATATTTGCTTTTCAGAGATAAAATAATCCAGCCAGCTGTATTAATTAAAAAAAGAACCTAAAATACTTTGGGGCTCATTAAAGTTAAGAATAACAACATGACGTGATGACAGATACAACTTGCAGAGTTTCTGAAACTAGCAGGTTAAAATGTAAATATCTTTTAATAAATAATTTTCCGGCAATGTAAAAATAAATGATATTTCCTTTGGCAGTAATAGCTGATTTAATCTTTAGCTGGGAAGTTGATTTGCTCATAAAATATCATTGTTCTACAGAAAAAAAAAATATTATTTTGTTGTTTTGAAAGACTTCTGTAATCCATGACAATCTGAGTGACTCTACTTATGTCCGAGATAAGCGCCCAGAGTGATGCAAGCTCCCACCAGAACCAGACTCAGGATAGTCTTCAGAGAGATCCAGGAGAAATCGAACAAAGGCCTCATACTGTTGCCATACAACTCCACGAAGGCATCCTAGAAAGGGAAATAATGGAATATCAGACTTGCAGTAACTGTTTCAGAGAGGGAGGGCAGCTTCTTCACACTCAATGGTCATCCAGCAATCATGCAGCACAAAAAGAAACTCCACACAAACCTATTAAAATAGTGATTTGGGAGATATGTTCTTGTGCAGTGCTTAGCACAAAGTTCTCCTGCTTACTTCTTTGCACACATTGCTGTAATTACTTACAGTCGTGACTTCTGCTTTAGGCATGCCCACCCTAACAGAAAATATAGGAGCAGCATTTTTAAATATGAGCACCACCATTTTGCCTCCTGAATGCTATATATACAAGCATACATGAAAGAGGTAAACGTACCTTC
Source organism: Streptopelia decaocto (assembly GCF_964273445.1). Lineage (NCBI taxonomy): Eukaryota > Metazoa > Chordata > Aves > Columbiformes > Columbidae > Streptopelia > Streptopelia decaocto. Next base: position 87,317,724 of record NC_138655.1, read on the forward strand.
ATTCTACAGACCTTTAATTTCCACTGTACATGGGGGAACTGTATTGTTGGTTGGCTTCACTAAGTATTTATTTGGTTCTCTTGGGATGGGTTCAGAAGACCACGTGTAGTAGCCACAGATGTTTCTTACATATGAACCAAAGCTGTTGGGGTTGTGTTACACCTTTGATGGTCTTTTGCAACTGTCACTGAACGGGTGACACCGTGGTCCTTTGCTCCTGTAATCATGCCTTGGATGTGGCAGTGGTCTGGCTGTAGGGTCTGTCAGGCCAGCCAGTTGATCTGACAGAAGAGTATCCCAGCCCTGCCTAAAAAAGAGCTGGCTTTCCAGGGGATGGTCTTGTCAGTCTGACTTGCCCTCCAGCCTCCAGCCAAAACATTTGGCTCAAGGAAGAGAGGAGAAGCATAGAGTGATGCCACTACTCCTGGCCACCCACAAGTCACCAGGGTAAGTCCCCTCCCTCAGCCCAGCCCAAACCACCCTGTCTTTCTCCTTTGAGCTGCATTCCTCCATGTACTGAGAGCCGTATTGTAGAGCTGCTCTGGAAAAGTCTGGAGGTGTGTGTAGGCACCAAATGGAAAGACTGTGTAAGTAGTAAAGTTTTTGTGACTAAAAATACAGTGGGATTTGACTGGACTAGTGATCAGGTTGGTGATACTCGGTGCATAACGCCTTTCTTTCAAGCTGCAGTTCCTAACAAACTTGAAGTTTCAGAGCATTCCTGAGAGATAAATCATAGCCTATGGCATAAAGCAGTAAATAACAAAGCTGAATGACTTTAAAAATATGACAAAAATGTGACAAAATATCATGTAGGACAACTCTTTTACTGTGCAGCCAATGGAGGCCTGCTCCAAAACTACTGAGATAAACCCATGAAATAGCTATCCAGCCTGGGGGTTTTTATCTCTACCTCTCTTATTCTAGGCTTCTCCTTTTTTGTACAAGTAAACATTCTCTATTTATGTTACAGTGTCTTAAGCTATTTTGTAATGTTACTATGCTAGGAGGTAACCTGCCTTCTAAAAATGTATGTATGTCATGGATTACAGAAAGAATTAAGTAGAGAAAGGTCTCCTCTATTATATAAATCTTCCAGCCAAGCTAATTTTCCATAAATTATGTATTTAAATGAGCCACCATCATTAGTCATCTGTAGTTGTCAAAATAAGAGCGTTTGTGGTTTTACCACGAGAGGGCGTGTAAGGTTTTATAATATTTTGCCATTTTGACTCCTGTTCACTAGACACTGAGGGAGACTCAAATAAATAATAGATATTTACTTCCAAAATATGTCATTGCATTAAGTAATATTGGTGCATGTTGTAGGTAAGAGCAAATGTGTCAGTAACAGGATAGCTGTAGGCTCGGGCCAACAGATTGACCTGAAAATACATCCTCCTCCTGCTGTTTCTCAATGCTTGTTCCTCCAGGCAATCGTTTTCAAACTTGTGTTTCCAAAGGTTTATTATTAAGTGAAAGCAGCTTAACCTTTTTGGGGAATGTCTTAATGCAAACTCTTCATTCCGGAGAAAATTTGGCAAGTTTTGCTTAGCTGCCTGGTTTCTGAAATTTGCAAACTCTGACCTTAATATTCTCCTGTGCTGTTGCAGAGCTGAAAAAGCACACTCAGTTTGCTGTGCAGCAGTTTGGAAAGCTGCTTTTATTTCTCCTTAAGGCTATGAAGTAACACAATATCCTAAAATGTTACAGACTGGGCTAAATCCTGTTGTCGCCAGTGCAGGCTCACTGACTTCCACAGGAGCTTTGTCTGTGTGGGGAGTTCAAGATCAGGCCTTATAAAAATACAACAAGGGTAAAGTTGTTATGGGTGGAAAAGAGAGGAAATGAAAAAAAAAAAACAACAACCAAACAACAAAAAAACCAAACCAAAACACACATGGAAATGCAAGTCATGTGAAAACACTTTAACATTAATATTTCCATCGTTTCGTTCTGCAAGGAAGGTCTCACTTCTGTATATTCATGATAGCCGATGCATACACAGTATCAATACAAAAATGGTCATATATTGTGCCTTCCTTCTATCCCAGTTTAGGAACATTCCTCCCAGTTTGTCAGGGAGGCCGTTTCTAATGATTCAGTAGAGCTCCAGGTATTGGGTATGAAAATGAGTTACAGTAAAACTTGAAGACAAAGCAAAAATATGGCATAACCTATGGCTCAAAAGAGGAATGTTAACAAAAAATGTGCAGCATGCAGTACTTTTTTGTCTGAGATTATTACAACAATAACATGAACCCAACCTAATGGTGTCTGCACTATATATTACAAGTAGCTCTTTATGATCGTTCCCCCTCCCCTTCTCAAACATCCTGATTAGGCCTATTTCCGAAGCTTGTTTGAACAGCCTGTCACTATTTGTTTAAGTTTCAAACCTGTTTTAAATAAACACATGTCCATTTTATGTACTAAAACAAGGAGGGGGGGAGGGAAGCATGACCCGTTGCTGAAAACTATTTTAGCACAAAGAGAACCCTAAACAGAATCTCAGCTGTTTCATAAGGTTTGTCTCCATCTGTAAACCCATGTATTCGTCACTGGATTTTTGTCACCTAAAGTGGTCTGTTTAAAATGAGAGAATCTCTGTTAAAACAAATAAAATGAGGGAAAATTGCTTGAAACACTTGATGTTCTCTGAAAAGCACTCTTTATAATAAAAGCAAGGGTCCTCTTGGCACATAAACTGAGGAAAATTCTGGCTTGGTCAACCTCTCTGGAAGTCTTACACAATTGGAAAGAAGATGGTCGCAGGTCTTGCTTTTAAGATGTACCTATTCAACATTTAATGGAAAGTTATATCCTGGATGTAAAATTATATCAGAGCAGTTAAAAATTATACGGAAAAGAACTCTTCATTCAGCTCTGTACCTCTTAAAAAAGTAATTCCTTAAGAAGCTTTTATTAAGTCAAATTGGTCCATTGCTGGTTTACTATGCATCTTTATGTTCCCTGTTTCTGTGAGGCACAAAAGGTGGCAGTGAGGAAGGGAAAGATGCTCTGCCTAAGCTCCTTTTAGCACCAAAGCACCCGAGGTGCCTGCCTCACAGACCTGGGCTTGAATGGCAAGCCAGGAAAATTGCCCCGGGGCGCTCCTCGCTGCCCTCTTGCCTGTTGAACTCCACGCAGGGAAGACACACCATGTTCCTGGCCGCGGTTCATGGGATTTGCAGGGAGCCCAGGGCAAAAGTGGAGCTTGTCACCCTCGGAGGATTAGGAGGTGTAACAGCACAGTGAGTCAGGGCAGTTTCAAAACAAAGCATCCAGATCACACTACCCCGGCTCTTCCGCTGGCCCAAATTCGGCAGCTCTGGTCCAAGAAGCAAATGTCATCTTTAGTTACACAGGCGTTCTTTGCTTGCGGATCGAGCCGAGTTTGTTCCGTCCTTTTGCAGCTCAGCCTTCGTCCCTGCTTGAGAGGCAAGGCGCAGCTTCTCGGCCGCAGAGAAGCACATACTTCCCGTAGGCTGAGCCCAGCGAAGCGTTACGGATCTGATGGCTCCTAACTGAAAATACAGAGGGAAAAGGCAGTTTCAGCCTGGCATTTCTGACTGAGGGGCTGGTGGGGAGAGCAAACACGAGGAAGTAAAGACTTCCTTTTTCTACCTGAATCAAACAGCTGGTGAGGAAGTGACTTTATTTCCCTCGTTATCATTGGGTTGGCAGGATATCCTCTTGAGCCACATTGTATTGAATGAAGAGCTGGTGAGACTTCCATTTTACTGAGGGGGAATTGCCTTGCGGCTATTTTACGCTGCCCTCTCCGTGACTCCAAAACAAACAAACACACACCAGCTCTTGGCTTTTGAAGAAACTTGTACAGGTCTGGACAAGGCAGCTTTGCCACCCTGTGCAGGGCAGGAGAGGGAATGGCATAAGCTCTGATTCCAAGGTTTAGCAGCTGAATGACTTTTCCCTCACCCCTGCCTCCATACAAATGACATAAATTCTCATAAAAGCTTTTGTTCCCGAATGGTAACTCATTTCGGAAAGAGTTTGGGGAAAGAGGGAGGAGAAAGAGCTGGTTAAATCATCCCATGTTTTCTATGCAGTGAAACCTCATTAAAATGTCATCTTGAAGCTAACGAGAAAAGTTCTTGGAACATAAAAAATAGGCAAATCTGTAGCTGTTCTTTTCCCAAAGAGTTTATGGGTCTTTTATGCAAGCCTGAGTCGTGAGTGCATGCAAATAAGGACAGCTCAGACCTTGACTGTGTTGTGCTGAGGTGTGGTGTTTCATGAGGTCGGTATCTTTAGAGAGGCCGCTATCTTTTTACTCCTGGGAGTGCCAACATGCTGGCAGTCCAGCCAGGTGCACGTTATCGAATTATACTGGAAAGGAAAGGAAGGTGTCACTACACAAGCCCTGCTGACTGTGGGCAGAGAACCTGCCTGGGAACGGCTATGGCACGTGCACCCCTGACCAAATCCACAGCCAGCTTTTTCTTTTCCTCCCTTCACCTGTGCCTGTGATATAAATGAGTCTGTTTTGAATTCCTTGTTTCCACGATGCTCAGCATAGTGTTAGGTCTGCAGCTGACGTGGTAGTTGCAGGCTGTATACCCTCTTGTTTGTCCAGTGATATTCCAGGTTTCTGACTACGGACAAAACTGGTTGTCATCACAGTGGTCTTGACTAACTTCTTTGTTCCTTGTCCTTGCTATCTATCATCTGCATAGGTTCTTGCATCAGTGAGCCTGTGATCTTGGGGGCATATCTTGCAGGTCCTAGTCTGGCCAGGCTCTCACTGAAGTCTGTGTGAATTGAAATCAGTGGAAATATTATTTGCATAAGGCTGACTAAACATGGCACTCAGATGGAGACATCTAAGGAACAAGGGCTAATTGTGGTTAGGTTTGTTCATCAAAACTGATGCATGTGCTTAGAAATACATAAACGTGCGTGGTTATAATATTGGGAATTACTATTCCTCCTGTCCACACTTCCCGCCAGTGACCCTGCTGGCATGCAGATTTCCTCCAGACCCCTGCAAGATGAAGGACAAATCCAGGCTCTGGGGAACGGCGAAGCCATCTCTTCAAACACAGGATTTGTAACGCATTGATCATTCAGCTTGCATGGAAACCCATGCCATGTTCAGACTAGGCTGCATTCTTGTTAAACCAAGTCAGCATGAGAAATGTTTAAGTAATTTAGTCCTGGCGTCTCTACTTAATTCAGTTAGACGTGGCTCTGCGATACGCAAAAGCCCAGACCTAGTGGAGGCTGCCTTGTTTTCTTATTCCTGGAAAGGCCCACACTAAAATGAGGTATTTCTGGCATCAGCGTAACAGCTGTAATGGCACTACAGCAGCTAGCCAGTTGTATTTAATGGCTGCCACTTTCGAGGGAACAATATTAGCAGTAATGAGAGAAAGAAGGCGAGAAGGCCTTCTACACAAAATCCTCCATGTTCAAACAACATAGTCAAAGCTGCTCTACTCAATCCTTTGCAGTTTTCTTTTCAGATCTTTTGTGGGTTGATAATCCTATTCAACTAATTTGCTGTTTGTTTGCATCAATAGTTAGCAGTCTTAGTTTTATTTTCTGAAGGTACCCTACTTGGGCAGAGTGCAAGAAGCTGTGTAACTCGTACCTAGAAAACAAATGTGTCCTTGCACATATTTTCATGAATCTCAATTGCACTGAGAACTGTTCACAGTTTGAGGCCACCTTCTTCTCCATCTACTCAAATTTATCAAACCCATTCTAAAGAGTTTACAGTCATATACAACAGTAAACTTATCAAACACCCATTTATGGATTTATGGATCACTTTGGAGGAGAGACTAAGTGTCATAGAGTTGTTAGGGGACTAATCCCAAAACATTACTCTTAAACATACACCCTCTGAAAAGAAGCTAGATGCATGAGGACCCCATAAAATCTTCAGAATGAAAATAATGACAAAACATGTTTGAATGACAATGCAGCCTGTTTCTCTTAAAATCTTGTCTATATTTTCCATCTTGCTTGTATCTTACTTTCAGTATGAGAGCCCTTACACTGGAAATAGCCTACCTAATTTAAAAGCCCCAGTTTGGAGACCTGGCTGCAGGGGGTATGTTGGTAGTAGAAGGAAATGTGAACACATCCCCCATCATGTTCCCTGCCTGCTCCAGCTGCCCATGCCGCTCTCGGGCCACCACAAAAGAGTTAAATCACGTAACCGCCTGAGAAATGGGAACCGAAAGCAGCTGCTTGTAGAAACGCTCAAAGTGCTCTGGCACAATGTTTGTCATCAAGGCCACGGAGGGTTTTATTTAACAAACCCGTCCAGCCAGGCTCAAGGCACAGGTATGAGCAGAGGTAGAGAGGGGAAAGCAAGAGAGCAAGGCTGTGAGCCTGGTGAGGAGGGCTTGTCTGGGGGCAGCCTCGGCCAGCAAAGGCAGAGTGTGCATGTGAATGCAAACGGGAGGGTGAGACTGGACCAGCCTGAGCAGGTTATCCCATCAGCTGAACCACGAGGGACCAGTCATGCATTTTTCTGCTTCTTGTTTTAACATCCCTCAGGGAAACACTCCATCCTGTGTTTGTTGTCTCAACACCCAGTTTTGATCCAAGTCCCTCTGGCTTGACTAACTCGTGCTTGGCATTGAGCAAGAGTAACACTGAGCTGGAGCATTGGCCTTGGCTCTCCTTGGCAACAGGTCATGCAGAGCCATCGGCACCTTCTGCAGAAGTGCCACCAGCTCCTCACATGACTTGAAGCAGGCTCTCAGTTTTTTCAACTGATTTACAAGGCCAATGAGACAACACAGCTAACATCATGATAAAGTAACCTCACGATAAATCTGCAGTTTAACAAGTAAGTGCAAAAAAAAGCTTATGCTGTAGACTTCAATGGACAGCTACACTTCTACCAGCAGCCACCTGGAAAATTTGAATTTGCGCATGAGTTTTCTTTGGCAGCCTGCACCTCGTTAGCAGCCCAAACCATCTCTGCTCACCTGTGAAAGCCTTATTTGAGGCAGAGAAGAGGCGGCATTTTTTGGTCATTACTTTCTCTTGCCCTTTCCTAAGTCAGCCCTTGGGTGCTGTACTCCACCGGGTTCTGTGTGTCGGTATTAGCTGTGAGGGAGGCAGACGTGTCCTGGCAGTCAGGGAGCTCTGCAGAGCAAGTTGCAGGTCCTTCCTCCCAACACAGTGCACGCAAAAGTGGAGGCCCCTCCATGGCTTGCTCCATGTTTTCCTCATTTCACAGCTAACTGATAATGAGAAATTAAATGAAGGGGAAGTTCCTGCCCTGAATCTGCTCAGAAGAGGTTGGTTTTCATTTGGGTGCCTCCCCTTCACTCTTCCTTCTTGTCCTTTCTGTCCCGTTCACTGCTTGTGGAAAAGCACAAGACTTGCAAGACAAATGGAGGGTGAGGGAGCAGGGAAAGGAATGAAGAGAGTCTGCATAGACTGAAGCGTGTGGGAATTTAGACAAAATTAACTGTCTGAAGAGGAGAGGTGAAAACTGCCTGATGCCACAATGAGCTGAATCCTACTTTTAAGCTAAAGCTTTACAAGATGATTAAGGAAGTGGAGCATCTCCCTTATGAGGAAAGGCTGAGGGAGTTGGGTCTCTTTAGCTTGGAGAAGAGGAGACTGAGGGGTGACCTCATTAATGTTTACAAATATATAAAGGGTGAATGTCACAAGGATGGAGCCAGGCTCTTCTCGGTGACAACCAATGACAGGACAAGGGGTAATGGGTTCAAACTGGAACACAAGAGGTTCCACTTAAACGTGAGAAGAAACTTCTTCTCAGTGAGGGTGACAGAACACTGGAACAGGCTGCCCAGGGAGGTTGTGGACTCTCCTTCTCTGGAGACATTCAAAACCCGCCTGGACACATTCCTGTGTAGCCTCATCTAAGTGTTCCTGCTCCAGCAGGGGGATTGGACTAGATGATCTTTTGAGGTCCCTTCCAATCCCTGACATTCTGTGATTCTGTGAAGTTGCCTTACTTTATGACGTGCTCATGGGTTAGGGTTTGGTGCTAAATCCTGAATGTTTGGGTTCATCCAGAAGGTCCTTTGGCAAATGTTATCAGGTAAGAACTAACAGGGACCATATGAAAAAAAAAACAAACAGGAAGTGTCAGAGTGTAAGAATACAATTCACAAGCAGATTGAAGAACTTTGTTTTGTTATTCAAAACAGCTCAAATTAATTTGCATACACAGTTGTAATCCATTAACTATGACCATTAGATTTATTCAAATGCCACCAAGCAAAACCAAAATATGAAGACTTAAGGAAATGCAAACCACCTCTGCCCCTCCACCTCCAAAACCAACAGCAAAACAAACAACAGGCATCCTACAGGACAAGTAGGATCTTCCATCAAGAAGCAAGTACCAGTGGGATGTCTGAAAGCAACACACCTCCTACCCATATGTATACCTTAATTCCTCTGTAAAAAACAAATAATGTCTTGCTGATACAAGAAAGGGCACAAATTCTGTGTGTTTCCTTTTATCAGGAAGCTTTAAAAAAGAAAAATGTTAGAGATGGGTAACAGGAGAAAAAGGGTTATTCTGTACTTCAGGGGCTTTGCTGGTGACACCGTCCTGGCCAAATCTGTCAGAGGAGACATGGCTTATACCAGCTGCAGGAGTCTGCCAGCATGGTTGAAGTACCTCCCAAACAACGTGAGCTACACTGGCAAAAGAACTCCTCTGTTTGGTGTACATCTATGTAAGTCTACATAGTGGGGAAAGGAATCATGCCAAAATAGTTATCTTTGTAGGCTAGGGATGTGATTTTTTCCCCATGAGATAGTTGTGCTGGCCAGACTTTGTCATGTAGATCCTAGGAACTTTTATTTGCAAAATAAGACTGTAATTTATTTTAACCAGATGTTCAGAACTGATCCGTGTCTGTGTATTCACAGTGCACTCCAAGTAATTTTCACTGTGAAAGACATACACCTTGGACACCGGTAAGATTTTAAAAACATAATGCTGAAACTTTAAGGCCGTGATGGGCTTTTCTTTCCTTTTAGTGGTAATGGGTAGTTTCCAATGAAGTAAGCTGGTGTTCAGTGTATTGAGTTTTGCTCCTACCAGTCAGATCCCCCACAGGTCCTGTAAGGCAGAGGTCCCAGCTCTCCTGGGTATCAGACATTCACAGCAATTTCTGGAGCAGGTCATGCAGTTCCTTACAACCTAATGGTTGCTGGGAGCATAGGGTGGGAGCTGAAGGGACCTAGGCTCTATTTTCGGCAAAGAGCAGGAGGTAGGAGTGCCAGTCCTCTGAAAAACAGATCCCTCTTTGTTTTCTGTTATTCCTGGTGTTCTTGAGAGGAGACAGGGGCTGGTTCTGCTACAGGACAATGATCATCAGAGTGGTCACACTGCTGTCACTGGAGCCTGAAGTACCTACCACTATCAACAAGTTACACATACACATCCTTGGGAACAGCTGAAATACAGCTTAGCCTGCATTCCTATGGCCAGTCATTCAAAACAGAAACTAAAGGATTTGGTTAACTGCTGCCTTTTTTTTTAATAAGCTTGCATGTCCTTGCAGATCATTCACAAAGGGCTGAGCATTTTTATTTCCTGTTGACATCCTTTGAAAGGGAGAATGCCAATAGAAATTGGATTGTTTAATGAACAATTTATGTGGACAGCAAGTCAGATGAAAACTCATGAAGGATTTAAATGTATCATTGTGACCTTGAACAAACAGCACGAGGAAGGAGAAGGCCATTAACTTAGGCAGGAAAGACTGGTAATTACTTCATGTGTTGGTGTTTCCAAGTGAGTAGAAATTTCATGTAAAATTTTGGATACTCAAAGAATAAAAAACAAAACCAGGAATATGAGCCGAGAAAAAAATAAATGCATTGCCTATGAAATCAGTGCTTGAAAGCTTTCGCACTTTCTGAAATAAATAAGACCCCACAGATCGGAAACTGCAGATCAAAACTGATATAAGGTCCTAAAATTTATAATTCACTTTAAAAAATACTTCTAAGTGCAGGTGGGTCCACACGGCTGAGTGCAGATTGATGGAGAGGAAGAGAGATCTGACCTTGCACTGAAGAAGCCAACTCGGCGGCAAGCACAGGGGTGCAAGTCCTATAGGTGTATCAGGGTAGTTCTCCAGGTGGGCCATGCCTGCTGTGAATCCAGTGCAAGCGCTGTGCAGCGCTGCGCTGTGTCATGTAGACGTGCCCCGAGGCACTACCAGAGAAAGAATGATGGATCCTGCTGCTCACGGAGAGTCTTACGGCAACGCCTTCCCTATACAGCAACATGCCAGCAGCTGCTGCTGAAAGGCCAGTCTCTCTTGGCCAGCCACTTCAAAGTAGCCTCAAGAATTTGATTAAAGCATTAACCTGCAATTAAAGAGCTGCCCTTGCTTAAGAGCCAGAGGAAGTGATTACAGGAGCTGAGGGATTCACGCGTGGTAGAAAGAGAGGGACTAGATCTGGAAGTCAGTACAGCGATCATCTGGAGGATGACCACAAATAACTGCTGTGTGCAACCACCTCCTGTGTCTGTCTCTCTTTAGGTGATGACCTGTGCCCATCTTGATGCTCTTTTCATTGGAGCTCTGCCATTACTGTCAAACTGCTTCTTCGCCCCCTGATCTTCCATCACTAATGTCTGCTGCTCCTATCCCTGAGCTTTGCATCAATAGGGGCTTCCTGCCACAGGGGTAGCTCTCAGCTGGCAATTTATGGCTGAAATCTAATGTATAAGTGACATAACCCACCCAGGAGCTGCCTGCAGAACCTCCTATAATTAACTGTTGCTGCTATAAGTTTAGACAAACCCAGGAAATCACATGCAAAATTCTGTCTGATTTGCTATCTAATCTCCTTCTATCTAGGTTCTTATACCACACACATTGCTGAGGTATCTCAGCATCTCAGTGCCTCGATGCAATTCAGTTAAACCCTTTCCAAGCCAGCAGTCTAAACTGCAGTCCTGACACTTCTCCTACACACAGCCAACTGTTTTGCTATGAGAAAACTGTGAAGAAGCTTCTTCAAAGACTCCCTGAACATACCAGCCTCTCTTGTCGTCTTTTCCCAGATAATGTAAGGTTGGGAACCTTGCCAAACATCACGCTAAACCGAAAGAGATGTTCAAACTGCAGCGAGTACAGGAGCCAAGGGGTACACAGCCTGCCAGAATGTTATTGTAGCATTCTCAAGAAGCTCACCGCATTAAGACTTCATTTTGTTGTGTGCCTGTCTGTCTGTCTGTCTGTCTAGGAGATGCTTCACTGGAGGCCAGAAAGTCATTGCTTCCTCAATATTAAACACAAGCGTCTCAGCCAACTACAAATCATTTGTTAGCTTCAAACTTTCGAGTCACTTTTTCTTTTAAGATTGGAGATGTTTGATCCTGTGGTTGCTGTTGCTTGAAACAGAACTTCTGCTTTCAAGAGGATTTTAGATATACCCTTTTCTGATGATCGAAGCAAGAACACAGGAAGGGACCAGCAGTCAAAAATGTGATGAAAGGAAGCTGTATTATTTCTGGATAAGAAATACTAGATATGGGTTTGATTTATTTAAGCCCCAGTAAGGGAAGAGAAAAGTTCAGAACTTATCTACACTTTAACAGTAAAGAAGCAATCCTCCCCCCAGGAGGAACCATTTGCACTGATATCAAAGTGTATTCTGACTCATTAACTGAAATACGTTGTACTGGTGGAAAACAGTTATATCAGCAAGATTTTGGCTACACAAGGGTTTACACCAGCATAATTTATAGCCATGAAAAAAGCCAGATGCGTAACTAACATGGGCATACAGTAGAGTGCAAACGAGGGATGAAACATGGGGGAAAATTTGCAGGCCAATATTTTGGGCTATGTGTTTGATTTTTACAACTTTGTGTTTAAAAGTTCCTGTAAGTCTATAATGAGAGCAGTTAAAATTAAAAAAAAACAAATAAACAAACCAAACCAAACCCCAAACCAAACCCAAACAATCTAGAGCAACACAAGCAACAAGAAACTAAAACAAAACCAAAGCCTCTTTTTTCCTTTCTTTTTTTTTTTTTTTCTTTTTTTTTTGGCTTTTTATTCCCATAGCTTTAGCCATAAAGCTGGGGAGGGAAAGGAAGACGATGAACTGAGCCTGTGATCACGGCATTAAGTTGATTTGACTATTAGAAATTTTTAATTTAAATGTTCCCCACGGGGTTTCTGGTATTTATTTCCCTATTTATTTCTTGAGCCTATTTAATACTTTGACCTGAAGGAAGAAGACTTTGCACAAGCACGAGGATTAAAGGTCCAAATTAGTTAAAGATGAAACAAATCTATTGATTCATTAAAGCCCAGTGTTCTCAGTGTCACCAGCAATACTATCATACATTAAACTGTTAATATGCTTGAAGCGCAGAAAAAGGAAATTTTCAGCATAAGTTACAGATGGCTTTTGGTTGAGAAAAATACACTGCTCCTTTTTATCCTTTTTGCCTAATGTTTTCTGTCCCACCCAAACAGTATGTATGTACGTAACAACCATGGGATGGTGAGTGAGTCTCTTCTCATGCCTGCCTGACCCTGTACATTGGTTTTAATCTAATTTTGTCATCTTTGACCACTCCCAAATTGTACCTCTTAACTTGCACCCCTTTCACTCCTTGGGTTTTTTTTTGCATGCTTTGTTCATGTACTCACTTACCTTTTTAAGTGTGTTTCTTCAGCTATTCCTTGTGGAATTCCTTCTTTCTATGGCTGTGTAACCTTCTTCCATTCATCACCTCTTTTTTTACGACTCATTTTCATGCATCCAGTACTACCTTGCACACTTGCCACAAAGCATTTGTACGTACACAAGTTACGCCTTTTCTTGCCAATATATTGCTTATTCCTGTCTATAGAGTTGAAGTTAGCAGAGACAAATACATGACTGTCATCATGACAGCTAATTGTGCCCGAGCGGTGGTCCCAGCAGGTTTTAAAGACAGCTGGCTGCCACAATGCTGAGTGCAGCCTAGGTGGATGCAATTGCCAAGTCACCATGGGCGTCATGCCAAGGGGACTCCTCGAGGTTGTATTGTGACACGGTGGTGGCTTGCAGTGAAGACAGCCCTGCCAAGTCCTCGCTGAGACTCCAATACCCAGTTTGTGCCTCAAATAAACCTAAGCTGAGGTGGTGTTCCTCTAGAAGCAAGCAGAGTTGGTTAAGTGTTTGAAACAAGGCTTGGTACAAAACCCCCTTGTGTCTGGATTGTTGTGAAGCCACCATGCTCAGAAAGCAAGAGTACCTGGGCACTCTATAGCTGCAGTTCAGCCGTGCTCGGTGAGTCCTGATATGTGGAAGGTGCAGCGTGTCTATGCATTTTATCAGGAATCTGGTAGCTGCTGAGCCATACGAGAAGCTCTCTGAAGGCTTTCACACTCCCGGGAGGAGAGGCAGCTCGTAAAGCTGTGTTTAGTACTTCTCCTCTGGCCAATTTTTAAGGGAAGATCTAGAAGGACAGAGATGAAGTTGCTCTTTGTTGAATTTCTCAGATACTAAAACACGTACTTATGTCACAGTTTTTAAAGAAAACAAAATAGCATCACCTCGAAGAGATGAAAGTTAAGACCCATGAACACAGGAGCTGCTGTACTGAATTAGCCTTGTAGTCCACCTGAATGTTAAGACTCACTGAGTCAACTACAACCAGTCTGTGATTAATACCCAAGTTAAAACTAGTTTCTCCCTTTTGTGTGTCAATTTTTCAAGATTTTTTTGCTTCAGGTGTCAAGAGATCTTTCTTCCTATCTGTGTGCCTCCTGATCTATTTGGCCAAGCATAGGGGAGTAGCCAAAGTCACTATTACTACAATTTTCTTAGCAATTCTTTTGAGTTCAACATTGGTCACTCCACTTCCTTTTCTTAAGCTGGATATCAGCAACAATGACCTGCTAATTTCCAAAAGTTGTTAAAATGCTTTGGAATTTCTAGTTTAGCATTTATTTATCTGTTTTCAGAGGTTCAGTTCCATAGTCCTTGCCACTTAAAGTTCAGCTAAATAACATTCAAGTTATCCTTCTATACAGCAGTATTTCCTCTGCCTCAGTGGCCCAGTTTTACTATACCGAACAGTTTATAGGTAGATAATGATGTTGTTGCACTACATTTCCCTACCGCCCCTTATTACTGAAATCATCCTCCATAGCAAAATACTCCGATTGTTCTTTTGCTTATAAGCTTGTTAAGTTTGTCTAAATACTTAGGCTTATTAAACTCCTTCTTCTGATACCTTCCCAGTTTTACTGGATTCCCTTTTATGCATTTACTAAAATTACGACTCTCCAATGGTCATAATTGGCATCGTGTTCTCTGAATTCACAAGACACTGCCATATATACAGATGTCTTTAATAGACATATCTGACTAATATGTTCCCCAGGTCCCCATAACTTCTGGCTTATTTGCAAGACCTACTTCTGTTCTGGTCCTCTCCATTTTCTAGGCTCTCCTTTCCCCAGAGGGTTTCCTCATTCTCAAGCAAACTAAAACGCCTTCTTGCACAGTCTTTTCTGGCCACACTTAGAACTGGCATAGATCTCACTGCATCATCAGGCTTGTGTATGAAACTGGGAACAACTGAGTCAAAGCCATTAGCCTTTTCTTGGACCCTGAGTTTTTTACCTAGCCAACTGGTGTTATTTCCCAGACCATCTCTCTCACTTACTGGTAAGAAAAACTCATCCAGTGTCTGATGATATCCATTGTTTTGGCTGAAATTAAGAAGCTTGCCTAGTTAGTGTTCCTTGTGACCATGCTCCCGGGGCGACCAGGGCCGTTTGTCTCACCACTCTCATTCTGACCAGTGGTTCAGTTGCAAAGACTCACATCTTCTGCCAGAAAAGGGTGATCTGACCTTCTGCTCTGTAGCCAAGCTTCTCTTCCATCAGGAGACTGGTTTCTTAAAATAAAGCATTGGCTAGCTTGTGCCTAAGAGCCACCATTCCCCCCCACCCAGATGACCTTTCAGCTTCTAACGTTCCCCAGTTTCTCACAGGCATTTGCAGGATTTCAGAACACTTGAAAGTAAAGAAGCAGAAACTTGGCAAGATCAAGGGTCCTTAAGAGAAGGTAAGATATTTTAACCAGTTCCCAAGTCAAAAAAAGAGTTACTATCTTCTTATCTACTTGCTTAAGTTTTAATGAAATGGTGGGCTTTTGGTTGGGCAAATAACTGCCAGTGCTGTGTTGCCCAAGGGAGTTCTTTCTGATTCTCACTATCATGTATCCCATTTCCCTAAATCTTAGAAAAAAAAACCCCAAACTTTAAAGTTAGATTCCTAAACACATGAGTAGGTGTCTAAATGAATAGACTGAGTTTCACAGTGGAGACCTCCTGTCTTGGTTGTCTGAAGTTGGGTAGATGCCAAGCATTGAGAGTCATGGGCCAAGTAATACATTACAAAGTATTATTGGGTGGGGACAGGGGAAGTTAAATTCCTGATCTCATTTCTAAAATTTTAATATTATGCATTAATAATAATTGCATGGATAATAATTTAATTAAAATTGTTGGGATTTTAAAAATATTGTCTGAAAATTATGTTTGCATTTTATGCACTATTTCTTTGACAGGGATCAGAGTGGAGCAATGAGGCTATAAGCATAGAAAAAACTTTTCGATAGGGACGACACTGGATAACCGTAATAGTAGGTAACCAACCAACTGAATGAGGAACCCATTGAAAAAGGAGTGACAGGGAGAGAGAATGTAGGTATGGAGAGTGAGCGCTCCCAGTCCTCATCATGCAAGAAATACAAAGCTTTCAATTATATGAGGAGTGACAGGAAATTCACAGCTGGTAAGGGGATGTTCTTTTGCACAGGATCCAAAATTAGAACATGTTATTATCTATTTTTTAAAAAATTAGATGATTGCTACAGGATGCTGAGAAGTGAGTTTAGCAAGCTTCAAATAATAATTAAATATTTCTATAGTAAACAAAAGCTGTTAACAGTTATTCCAAACAACAGTAATAGTAGGAGGAGGAGGAGGAGGAGAAGGAGGAGTAGTAGTATAGGAGTAGTAGTAGTAGTAGTAGTAGTAATGGAGGTGGAGGTAATTAATAATAATAATAATGCAAGTCTTTTGCTTGAAGGATTAAATCAATCTCTGAATTCTTAGGATTAGCATGAGGTCTTCATGGGAACTACGCAGGACAGGGGAAAGGATGGGAGAGAAAAAAAGATTATCCTAAATCTGCCTCTTGTGGCATTTCTTCATCTGAAACAAGTGGTGCCAAGCACAGGCACAGTCTGTGCTGCATGACGATGATTTTAGTGAAGAAGAGCAATTTTTGACACTTATGTATTAGCTGAGCAGAGGAGTTTTGTGTCCCTCGTTGTTTTACAAAGATTTTTTTCTAAATTTTTTAGTGTTCATCTGACTAAAACAGACTTTGATTGAGACAAACCCAAAATAATGAGACAATCCCCAAAATAAGTTTTGTATAGAATTTTTAAAAAATGAACAACATAATATCTTTAACTTAAGTATAAAATAAAATATGTATTTTTATCTGGAAAACTAATGTGACTATTTAGTATTAAAAAAATTGCTGGAAGTTAAATGCTAGTATTAATTAAAGGTTAAGAAAAGAGTTCAAGATGGATTTTTAAAATGGGCAAATTCTTTAATCTTATAAGGAATATTTTCATAAAATATATAATGAAATCTAAGAAGTAAACAGAATAAAAATTCGTTTTTGCCCACCTGCTTTATTCAAATGGAAGGAATAGTAATTAAACATACAATGACAGCAACATAAAGGGAAGAGGCTGTATTTAAAAAAAAAGATAGCCATGTTCCTTATTTAACAAAAAAAAGCTAAACAACCTGCTGATGATACTGAATTTAAATCTGTGCCAGGCTATACAATGCTACTGTTCATGTACGGCTTCCTCTGCCCCTTTGTCCAGCTACCAACGGCTGTGATGGTGAGTTATTTTTTTTAATTTAATTAATTACATTTGGGGAGCAGGCTCTCCCATGCTGCTCTGAGGACCATCCTTCGCCACCCAGAGAGGTGTCCCTGCACCATGCGAGTCTGGGGTGGATGCTGGAAGAGGCCAAAGAGGTACGGCTGATGGTGCTGGGGCAGATAAAGTCTCCACCGAGCCTCAGATGGGCAGCTGGATCCTGTTGGCTGGATCCAGGGGCAGAGGGGCAGCCTGAGTGCAGGTGTCCTCATGGAGGACCAGCTGCAGGAGCAGGGCCCCAGACCATCTCCCTGCATGTGATGGTGCTGCAGAAGACAACGAAGCTGCGTTGGAGTCTGCAAGGCTGTGTCGGTCTTTGCTTCTTCTCTACTCTCCCTAGAGGACTCCTCAGTTTATTTTTATTTTTCAACCTTCCTTGAATCTCTTTCATTTCCTCCTCTCCTTAATTATACATCTCTATATTATCTATCTTTAGATAGAAGTACATGAATATTTTTAATGACATCAAATCTTTTAAAATTGCATTCACAGAAGGGAATACAGCATTTATGCCTGTAGTGTGCCACGGGTAATGTAGTGGTGTCTTTCTCACGGTCAGCCGTGCTTCCCAAACTCCCCTCCCCCCCGACCCGAGTACTTTCACTCACCTCTTTTCAGACCACTAAGCAACCACTGCCAATCACCCTTCGCACCCCATCCCACCACTTTCACTCTCAGTCATTTGCCCACTGCCATGACTCTGTCAGGATGCACCTCACCAAACCATTGCAGACGCCCACCCTTTCTTACTCACCTCCTGAACCCTTTCATGCGGGCAGAGATAGTCAACAGTAGCTCAGCTAGAGCTGTCGGTACTGTGGTAAATGCTGAAAATTCAAAGCAGGAGAGAAAGAGATAGGAGGTAACTGAGTGATACGGGAACTAGGTGGGAAATTCCTTACTCAGAAGATTCAGGAGGTATGAGTGTCTCGGAGGGATCGGGTAGTGCAGGAAACTCATCTGCCTGAAGCACTTCTGCAATGCAACAACTACACCCAGAGGCAGGTCCCCTTAGGTTCAGTAAATACAATGATCAAGAGAGAGCAAGAAAATGTTCCAGAAGGTGATTCAGAGAAGCAGCAGCTACTTGGGCATAGCAACATGGCTATCCCCAAGCTGCCCTCTGGAGAAACTCCTCTTCCCCTCTGTTGAGTGTGTAGGGAAAGTCCCTGCCTCCATACCCGAGCGAGAATGCCTCAATCTATCTCCGTGCATCATCTGTGGATGGTGGTAATGAAGAGCTTGACTGGGGCATGTGGAGGAGTGTTCCTGGAAGGTGAGTGCTAGAGCAGCTGTGGAGGATCGCCCACAGCAGGAAATTATGAGTGGCTGTGCACATGCACAGGGCTGGAAAGTCCCACACAAAGAGGTCGTCCATGCTTGCTCAGATCAAGGATAGATACTCTTCTCTCAGTTACTCTTGTAGAAAGGGTTATGGTATTTCCCTTTGGGAACTGCGTATCGTGGGAAGTCAATTATAGCTGTGTTTATCTTAAGTGGTTTTATATTCCTGCATTAGTTTGCTGCTGTAAAAGAAAGACTGCCATTTGCATATCTCCTCAGGTTTTGAGTGGACAATGATAACAAGAAGAAATATCTCAACTACTCTTCAACCTGAACATTGCTTGTCTTTTCTTTCAGCCTTCTGTTGAATGAAATATCATTTCAAGCTAAGGGAGGCACTATTTGACAGAACAATAGATATCTCTCCACACCTGTCAAGTTAAAGAGTAACAGGAAGGCGCTATACTCGGATCTATTCTCTTACTTAAGTATTATGCACAATCCAAACATACTTTTCTCTGGAAATAAGTATAACTGTTAAGCATTGGTGACATATGCCTATGTATTAGTATATTATATACATGTATATATTTATAAATATGCATATGGTGAATAGATTGAACAACTAAGGGAGAAAACATGACCCATCTAAAGAAGTTTAGTATTCCGTTACTGTTCTCCTAGCTAATGACTGTCCTCTAAAATGGTCTCGTTCATGAGCAGCATCCTCCATCAAGTGGTTACAGATGCAGTATATCCATTTTAGACATTGCAAAGGCTGAGCGCCAGAGCTTGCACTTCCCTTAAGCACCCGTTTCATCCACAACTTTAAGGTCAGCAGAAAGTATTGCCCTGTTTCCATTTCACTTTGGTCAGGTTCTCAATGTGCTAAATGCAATTTTTTTCCACAGTTCAGAGGAGAATCTCCCATCTGCAAAAAGGACCTCAGAGCTAAGCTTGTTGTGTTACCTGGGGTATGAGGGTAGTATCTGCACAGAGACCAGGCAGACCTGGCAAGAGAATGGTCCGGACCACGGGCTGGGGTTTTCAGTTACAAGGTTCACTTAACCCAAAAGGCCTGCTGCTGCAGAAGGCCACAGATGTTTCATTACTCTTCCTTGGTTCTTCCTGTCCTTACAGAGACACCGCGCATCCTACGGGTTTATTTGAACTTTCTGTTCAAGACTGTGACTTGACCCCAGACCACTGAAGAGCCGATCTCATCCCACACAGCAGGTGCTTGTGTGAGATCTTACAGTTCTTGTCCTTCACAAATACTTCTTAGCCCCGTCAACTGCCAATTAAATCTCCTTATTGTGATACAAAGAATGATAGCAGCATTTTCTATGCCCAAACGTTCCCTAGACTGGTAACATGCTCAGTATATATTAAGAATATAAGTGCGCTCAGTCCATTCACAACACACAATAAGTGCACAATTCAATTAACTAATGCAATTCATATTTCATTAGGACAGAAGCTGCTTGTGACCTTAAACGGACAACAATTTCATGACAGCATCGCAGAATTTTAATTAGATAGGAAAATAACAAAGACAAATGAAACAGAGGGAAAACGCGCTGCCTGGCAGAATTGTTCCAAAGAACTTAAAACAAAAGATGCAGTTGTGCTGGCATGTCCTTCTCCTCCTTCCCCCTTCCTAATGATGCAGAGAACAAAACATTATTGCCTTTTTTGCCTCTGATTAACCATTTGTAGACAAGGCTATGTCAGCATTTATGGTATGCACCTGCTATGGTACCTAAAAGCACAGGAAAGAGAAACATAAGGGCCCGGTTTACCTCTTGCTTATGGGTATCTAAGTGAAGAGCAGCTCCTGTGAGAAGAATAATTTTTATACCAATTTTTCAAATTTGTTTCAAAGGTCCAAATATTGGATCCTATAATAATTTGTGAAGGAAAGTGGTAAACCAGCAGCAACAACAGATATGATTAATAAAGTTAATTGTTAGTATGATTAGTACAAAATAACACACAAAATCACAGTATCTAAAGGACTGATTAAAGTAGAGAGGGATTCCAATGTTAAGCTGCGATTGCTGTAATATTTCTTTTTGTGATACTCTTAAGAAAATGAGAAGAGATTAATAAGGTTAGTTATTAAGGTCCTGTAGTAATTTCATCCTTAATCCAAAGTATTACCATGTATGCTGACCTCTATGTGAAAAAAATGGCTCCCTACAGTCTGTAATTCAGTTTCATTATTTTACTAAATATTGTCAAAACTATGTCTTCTATTACAGAAACATAAAAGGATAAGATCCTCTAGTTTTAAATAGTACATTTAAAGAGACAGCAGAAGGACGAAACTACCAGATCAGAGTTCACAGTCCGCAAAACGTGTTCCCTTCCCCCTGACCCCTCTCTCAGACTATGACTTATGTTTTGAAGATAAAATCAGTAAATACGTTTCGTACAAAGCTGGCCAGATTTTGTATTAAAGGCAAGATACTGTGTAGGAAGCAATTGGATGTGTAGCAAGATGTGTCTGTTTAATCAGGATATTTGTTGATCTGGGTCAGTAACAGGATGGTTATTTGTCCCTGGCCAGTGGGTGGCAATGGCAGCAAATGGCTTATAGTAGACAAGGATTGATTTTGATAAACATGTCCAGATGGGTATGATTTAAATCAGTAAATATATTGCTTTGTATAAAGAGATATTTTTACATTAATTTTAAACAAATGTTTACATCTAGCAGTCACTAGATGCTACATATACACTTAAAATAATATTTGAACTAGTATGATCAGTAAAGAAAAAGGAAAATAGCTTTGCCTTCTTCGATCTTAACGCCTCTGATGTTTTTCTTCTTTATGAGGTATTAGATCAAAGCCCTGTTGTCCGTATATTAATATTATTTAGTAGTGCTTTTCTCAAACTTAATATGAACTAAAGTTAATTTTACTGGAACAGATGAAGTTACTTTATTGGCAGTATTGTCAAATAACTTTTGTAATGCAATGAAAGCATCAAAACAGTACAGCTGCTAAACAGAGAGATCATAAAAAGGGAGTTTCCAGAACTCACTGATATTAGCTACTCACCCATACATTCCCTTCCTCTCAAGTTTCAAGATGAGATTATTATAAAAAAAGGCTGATATGTCAAAAAAAAAAAAAAAAAAAGAAAAAAAAAGAAAAAAAAAGAAAGAAACTGTCTGAACAAATCTGCAAATAAACCAACTTGGGGGAATTCCCATGTCTGTGTTTGACCTCCACGATCAAAATAAGGCATCCTCACCCTGATAAGAGATTCTGCTAATTTTTTAGCACTGAACTCTTCCCCCGATCGGGCATCTGGCTGTCGCAGCTCACGCTTCAGGAAGGCTGTGCTGTAACTGTGGTCGGCCCAGCCTGTGCCAGCCCCCCGGCAGGTCAGAGAGGTGACAGATGGGGGACGGGCAGTGCTGTGGGGACCAGGGTGGTGGCCGCCGCTGGTCACGGTGGCAGCGTCTCACCTGGCCCCCGAGCACCGCGCTGAGTCCCTGCACCACGGAGGAGCCGGGCCCAGGCTATTTATTTGTAATGAGGACCGTCATGCAGCCAAATTGCTCTGTACGGCTTCCTTTTTATTTTTTTTTCCTGTTAAGTTTTTGGCTTGGTTGATGGAGGACGGGGAGGAAATGCATCCCAGCAAAACTGCCTCTCTTCGGACTTGCAGGGGCCTCATTCCAGTCTGCTCACTGGCCTTGGCCTTACCATGTTAGACATAATGTGTTGTGATTTTTTTTTTCTACACTTAATTTTAAAAATTTGATGCCAGATATCTTTCTTTCTCTTACAGTACTGGAAAACTGGAGTCACTCTGCAGCTGTGCTGGGACCTGCTCTGCACAGCCAGTGATGCCACTGACAGCTTTTAGATAGAAGGAAACGGAGGCTAAAGAGCAAAGAAAATTTCTTGCTCCGCATTGTTTTTGGAGACTATTTCTGGCAGACAGGAAGGACTCGTAAAATCACCATCAAACTTATTTTAGCTAATTCCATACGTGAGTCGAAGTATTCCAGAGGTGTGCATCAAGCCTCAGAGACCTGATGGCAAATTTTGTTCCCTGATTAGACACAGAAATAAAAGTATGACACTCTAGGGGCCGCCTGGAAGTTCTTTCCTACAAACAGTGGGGAAAACAGCTTTCAGATGATACACAAGAATATTAACGGGAGCGGGTCCAAATATTGTATTCTAAAATGAATACTTTGATAATCATAACAATGTGCTTTGAAAAGTATCACTTTAAAAGGTCAGCTATACCACCCTCTGACTGCACATTGAAAGCATAGCGGATACATTGAGTCATACATATTGTTCATTGTCATTTGCATTTGGTGAAATCCCTGCATTTTACCCAATTTAGTAAGCCAGCACCGCCTTGGGCTCCCTTGGCAATACTCACCTCTAAATGCAGTTACTGTTTGTTGTGCTAAAACAGCATCTCATCCCATCCCACACCACTAAATCACTCTTCGGGCTTTTGATCAATGTTTTCAAGCCTGTGAGTCATTTTGCATTAACGGAAAGAGAGGGAGCGGCACACTACAGCAATGCGAGTATTTTGAGATTCACATCTGAGATACTTTTGTGTGTGTTGTTCTGAACAAAATGACCATCTGTATCGGTTTGCAGACAGCCACTGGTGCATCGCAAGACCTAACTTCGTATTTGTGTGGATAAAAACCAGCTTAATTCAACAAACGCCATGTAGCATCATCAGGCTACGTGTCATAAAAAGGCCTTACAAAAGTCAAATACACCTTTTGCATTCCAGCCTTTATTTTTAAAATCATCCTCGGAATGTGACCTCACGGCCTTTTCCTTATTTTTTGCACATCACCGAGTTAGGGACTGTTCGATTTTCCAATAGTCATGTGAGTGATATTTCCAACCAGAATACAGTGGAAGCTGTCCTCACCCTTCCGGGGGCTACACCTGAAGAGTACGCAAATTTTGTGGGTGTTTAAACCTTCTTTTATTTTCTATGAGCAATGTAAAAATGACTCATTCGTGCTTCAGCTGGAATGTATAGTTTGTAAACACCAGCAGGGAGCAATCATATTTCTAGCTTTGTAAATAAAACCAGTCCAAACTGCACTGAGCGTTCGCTCCTGTTAGTGATTTGAGTTTTTCGTGGGAAGGGCAGGTCTGGCAGCCACAGCTGCCAGCGGCTGGAAAGGGGAACCCAGAGCTGTCCAGCAACTGGGAGATGGGGAGGACGTGGAGGGAAGGAACAGATGCACCTTCCCATCATAGTGCTGACAGAGGCCTTTCAAACCATTTTGAATAGGAAAAAATAATAAAATAAAATCCCCCTCACAGAGATGCACAGATAGGGAAAGCAATGTGGAGCCTAATTCAAAAGCCACTGAAAGCAAAGGAAGCCTCTTGTCGTGGATGCTCTGGATTGAGCTCTGCTTGGAGGACAGTCAAAACACGTGCCCCTGCCACACACACACTATTTTAAAACTAGTTGGTTTGCTGCCTGAATAATTTAGGCTGAATTGTATAAAAACATATACATACCTTGCAGAAACTGCTCAGGAGAGAAGTCACCTCAAAGTGCATTTATAAAACCTAACACTTTATTGTGCTCTGGAAACCATAATTTGTTTGTAAGGATTCAATGAATACTCTCCTCCCCAAAAGGCAGGCACGTCATTTGCCTTCTCCCTGATATGGACAGAAAGATCAGCGCTCAGAGGATTTACTTAACACCCCTAACCCAAGCTGCACAAGCATGTCAGAAGGAAACTTTGGCATAGGAACCTGCTGACTTGCTGCCTCTCTCCATTGTCTACCAGAAGGAGCACATGGCAGTCCTACTAGGGCAAAATGCCGAGTGCCATCTGCAGATCCTCCCTGTTTTCCTATTTTTGTTGGACTGGGCCACCTGGGCTTCCATTCCCAGCTCTCTCGTCCCCACAGTTGTTTGGCCCTTGACTCCCCAGTACCACTGAGGCTGCAGCTCTTAAAGCTCTGCTTTGCTCCAACGCTGATGTGCCACGCGAAGTTTCTTTGAGATTCAGCACATCCCTCCAGTGACGCCTGTTCGGAGTTAACCACTGATGAGTAATAGTGTGTAAAAGTCAATTACATTCATATTCATAGTTGCTTGCTACTTTAAATGTTAGCAATGGGGGAACTTGCCCTACAGGAATGAGGAGATGGGGGCAAACTTTTATTAGCCCCACATGAGCTTTTATCTGTTTTAAATGTTGCATTGTCCCAGGGAAAGAAGTGCCATTGTTAACAGCATTGGAGGCAGTCAGCTGCACTCAATTTAAAATTAAAAGGGGAAGGAAAAATAAATGAAAAGCGAAAAAGAAAAGGGTCTGCCTGATGCACTGCAGTATGGCAGGCTATGGTAACTTGCCCCAGAACAGTTTTATTGAATCCAGCCCTTCAGTACAAAAGAATTTGTTAACCGCTTCATGATGTAAAGTCTGCTAAAGACATTACCCTCACTGGCCAGCATGAGGCTGTTCCCACATGCTGTAAGCACTGGGTTCACTCATCAGCACTGAGTCCAGGGTTGCATCTACAAGTCAATCTTATCAAGTCAAGTGCACAAATTGTGTGTCTCTGGTTCTGCCTCAGGCCCATGCTACATCCCTACCCAAGGTAACGCCGCTGAAGTCGGGACTAGCAGAGCTCAGCTCAGGCAAAGGCACAGGCTGGGAATGTTAAGTGCAAAGCCGGTGTTTAAAACCAGCTGGTGTTGGGGCTCTTGTGGGCTGAGCTTCTCCTGCCTCTGCACAAGGACAAGTGGCAGTACAAGAGACCCCTTCTCCTGCCTTGCCCGGCACATCGCCTGTGACACACGTGCAGTGCAGGGACAGCACAGAAACCACCCTGTGACTGTCTGCACCAGCCCGATCCGGCATGCCTGGGGACACCTACCCTTGGGGTGGTGCAGGATGCGCTCCAATAAAGTTATCCCAGTGTGAAAAATAGCAGAAGCAGACATCTTCTGCATGAAAAATAAAACTGCACGAACGTAATCTCTGTGTTACTGGGGGAACCTCACCTTTGAAAATGTCATTTTATTGGGCTTAAAAAGGCTGGGGGCAAGAGAGGCCAGTGTGACTCTGGGAACTGCTAGTATCTTCATATTGATTTAAGATTTCCATTCAGTATCATACATTTTCCAGTTTGCACTTCACTGACGCACACGGTCCCGAAAGAGACGCAGTAGTGCATGTTTATTATATTTATTGACCAGGTGGCCGTAACTGCCCAAATTACACTCGCTGCCTTCCATTCATCACACCGACTTAATGAACAGAGGAGCCGGCGGATGTCAAACAACCAGCCAGGAGAAATAAAAGAGAAGCCAGGCTCGGTGTCACCCAGCTTGAACCAGCCCACAGGTACCTCTACATGGCCGTATCCATTCAGCTCCCCTGCAATCCCGGCGTGAATGAACCAGAGCCATTGCCAAGCAAACAGATAAGAGTCTGGAGGAACTGATCAATATATTTAGATAAGGTGTAACAAGAATACGTAGCAACCCACGCCTTTGTCCGTGCTTGGCAAAGAGGAGAGGAAAATAAAAATCCCTGTATTGGCTGCTTCCGGCTGAATTCTTCTCTTTGACGCTATGGTTAATCGACACCACCGTAACCATGGAGTTAGCCTAAGTTCAGGATAATGCACTGGCTTTAATAAGAAACTCAAGCATAGAAATACAGTCGGAAAGTCCTAGGTCTTCTCAGCAAATTCATCTTTCGAACTCATTCAAGCCACCTGCACCTTCATGCACACTGCTGTTAGAGAGAAGATGTTAGAAGTTTAAAAATAATTCAAAATATATTAGTCATGCTTGAAATGGCCAAATGAAGATTAGAAAAAAGCTACAAAAAAAATCCCACAGCTTAACTGAACATGAGGTGACATTAAAGGGTATGTAAATATTTATATGTAATTTTATAGCAGTATGCTATATACTGTAACTTTTTTGCTCACACACCGACTCCAGTGCTCACTAATTGGAATTTCTTCAACTCTGAAAAGAACCTTTATGGGACTGAGAAAAGAAAAACTAAGACGGCATCGAATACGAACTAGCTTTTTAGACAAGAGCCATTTACGTGACCAAGGCTGTATTCAATTGCCTTTGCTGTTTTCTTGCAGAGAAGCAGCTGAGCAGTTTTAAATAATGGAAGAAAAGAGTCTGTTTATAGAACAGACTGGAAATGAGACTCTACCTGCAGAGGCTGAATACATAGCCAAAGTTTTCCTCTGGCTTCACTTGAGTTTATTACAAAGTTAAGGAAGGCATATTAAGGCATATTTCATCTTTTTTCTTCTCTAAACTATATATGTGTGTGTATATATATATGTATATATATAAATACATATGTAGACACACACAGAATGGACAGAGCAGGTCAGTCTGTATAAAATCCCCTCTATCTTTAGCTGAAAATTTTTCTGCTGTGTCAAATTCAGACTACAGTGCAAAACCAAAGTCTAGAGAAAAGTATTTTGAGACCTGATTAGTTTTCAGGGGATTTTTTTCTTATACATAAAATTAATACTATAAGCTTACCTGTGTCTTGTGTAAGAATCTCTTAACCTTCTTTCACTATATGTTTGTAAGACAATATGTTTAGCACAGGAAATTCACCAATGACACATTATGAGAAGGATAATTGCTAATCAAATTTTACAGAAAAACTCATCAAATTATGAGGGGAAAAAAACCCATCAGCTTTGTGTAGCATCCTTGTTTGTCCAAATGTATTTGTTGCAAGCACACACTGTACTACCCACCAGAAAAAAAGCTCAGTCAAGCCATGTCCTAACACTGAAGTGCGACACATGTTGACAGGTCCCTCCATCTACTGGGTTCCTCTAAAAACATTTTATCCTCAGTTTACTTAGGTATTTTATTTATAGGCTGGCCCAAACTTTCAGCTGTGGTTTTAGCTTCACTTTACATCCACTGAGTCCAGTAGATTTCAAGCGTTGTTTTGGCCTGGGAGGTGTTGATCGCCCATCCCTTAGGAAAGCTCACCGTTTGGCAGCTGGCAATGCCAAACCCTTTAACAGCAACAGCAGACACCAACTATATTTCTTTTCCACCAGTAATATTTTCCTAGGTCTCTAGATGTTGGCTGCCTATCTGGCTTTGCTCTGGCTTGATCCGGTATGTGCCTACGCAGATCAGGATGAGGCCTTACAAAAAGAGGACTTGTATTATTCTCATGCTACTGCTCCTCTTTTTGGGAGAATCAAGGTTTTTCCTTCCCTTGCTCACTACAAGGACCACAAGATGACCTGCAATAGTGCTCTATGAGAGTGTCCCTTTTTAAGTGGGTCTCTCCCCCATGGAAGCTTTTCTGTTTTGTTTTTAGTATTTAAAATTAGTCACTGGAAGATGATGAATCCCACATCTTACGCCTGGGCCAACTCTAACACAGTTATTGCAGGCAAAATGAAACAGCATCGAGAGAAGACGACATAGATGAGGGATTGCTAAATAACTCAGGGCCGTGGGAAGATTCCACAGGCATGACCACTGCAGCCCTCAGCAAGTTCTTTGTGAAGACCAACCCAATGCATGTTGAGATTATGCTTCCAGATTGCAGGATGCAACATTCACAGTAATTATAACCCTAGCATTTGGACTCTTATCAAAAAGAAGAAGTTCATGGCCAAGCACAATTGTAAACACCACTTATATTTTAGCAAAACCTAAGCCAACAGATAGATCCCTACAATCCAAAAAATGCTGAGCTACAATGTTCCTGATTTGCCTGCTAGAGCCAGGGATGCTGTAAGAACCACGATCTTAAACTTTTCCCCCAACATTTCCTTTAAAGTATCTTAAATTAGCTGCAGACATAATAATGATACAAACTGTCTTGTGATCACCTAGGACAGGCACATTATCACCTGTACGAGCATAGCAGTGTGCACTGGTTTGTTTTGTTTTGTTTTTTCCCAGGTTAAAAAGAAAACAATATTCTCTAGCAGGAAGTATGCCCACTGACCAACAGCTGTGACAGGGGTGGTAGCAACACCGTCCAGTTAGCAAAGAGCAATGCTCAGCTTTATAAACACTGTTTCCAGCGAGCTGGAGATTTCTGGGGCAGTCCCCGCACTGACTTGGAGATACTGGCTCCTTAGAAAGGAAAAAGCAGTGTCACACTAGTGAGATGTCAGAGGCACCCAAGAGCGAAGTTCTTGCAGAAAGGATAAAGTCAACCACTAGTCACTCTGCCTCCGAGCCACCTGAAATCCTGATAGTACCCCCCAACACCTGTTTCGCAGCACGAATGCTTGAGAAAATTGAAGAACGAGAGCCTGGGAGCATCCGTAGCTGCATCTTCAGAGTTAGAAGGGCATATCCTACTCAGAGACCCCCAGAGCAGCCTGCCTTATGCAGAGGCAGCCCCTCTCTCCTGCCCACACTACTGCGGAGCAATTTCCAGCGTGGCTGCCCAGGTGGTTATGTGTTACTACATGCAGATAAAGAAACACCATGTGAAAGTGTATTTGAACTGCATATCCAAAATGTGCTACATCTGTTCAGCTTGGATGGGTTCAGTGGTTCAGTAAACCAGGCTAATCTGAACCTGTTAAGTGCTCAATTAGGCCCTGATCCACTGCACCTCTTGCTTTACTTTCTGCATAGCAGGATTCTGTTTTTTCCATGACAAAAGCATTTCCCTAGCCCTTTGGAAAAGGCATTTCACTGAAAGGCATGGAGTAGTAGGAAATGGTTTGCTCTCGGTGTGACAGAAATAAAGTCAACATGATAGATTAATACGGAGTGGAAGTTATTTTTCCCCAGATGTCACACTTGTGCTTCAGAAATGAGTGATCTCAAGCAGCAAATAAATTACCAGCAAAAACACCAAAATAAACATCATTTATAGCAAAATAAGTGCCATAAGGAAATGTGTTATAAGCAAGCTCATGCTGAGCCATACAAAGACTAACAAGCATTTGCTTGTCACAGTGCAGAGCAATGGTTACAGCACGCACAGGAAATTATGTCTATACCACAAGAGTGTGCGTCTGGACTTAAAACTAGGTGAATGGATCAGATCTTCATCTGGTGTAAGGCAGAAAAGCTACAGAGATTTCAGTCAGGTTTTAGATGATTATTGCTAATGAGCTCTTGTTCCCTGAACTCTGCAGAGATGCTTGGTTTACAAGGCCATGGCTTTGAAAATTCATAATCTTCCTTTTAGGCTTCTCCATCAGGAATTCCTTATACAGATTTGTTGTTTGATCCTCCACAGGAGGAAAAAAAAATGAATAAATCTGGTCTCATATGGGTACCGCCAACAAATTGACAGAAGCATCAGAATTAAAACTCTGCTCAATTGAATTTGGGAATGAAAGAAGAACCTGCTCAGGTGGTGGGGGGTCAAAAATGAAGCCCACACAGCATATTGCACACAGAAACTTTCAGAGGTCCTATGAGCTGCTATGACACAGATAAACTGCACCCCCTGAAGCAGGGACGATGGGGATTTTCCCTCAAGGGCTCTAGCTGTAGTTTATGAACGTGCAACTTCATTAGCAGCCAGTGACCCCATTAGGTGAGACTCTTCACTTCTTGGCTTGGACAAAACTTTCCAGGGACTGTCACAGCTGTATGCCACGCACACAGATCTTATTGCTGGGGTGAAGGAGATGGCTTTGAAAGTCACCTTGAGGAAAGCATCGCTAATTCAAAGATCATCCTTTGGGCTTGAAGAAAACAAAGCATTTTGTTTCACGTTTTGCCAAATTTGTCTGCTGTAACTTGTAGAGACACCTATTCTGCAGTACAGAAACCTGCTCATCCTCCCAGGTGAGGCGCTGACAGTGAAAACCACATGTAGCCTAAAAAGGCTTCTCTTCTATAATTAGGGGAGAAGTACATGAGACTATTTATTTCTAACATGACTCCATACTGTGGTTTTTTTAAAAGAAAAAAACTGAAAAACAAAAAAAGGAAAACTCACAAGCAGCTGATGACCTGCTCCATGGAGATCAGTTACAGACAAGCAACTGTGCTCTTCACAAAGGACTTTTGATGTAGGCAGCAGGCAAACAGTGATTTAAGATGGGCTGGGCTTGTGGGGTGGTGATGGCAGGGGACATTTGCGGCAGGCCTGAACTCTTTTGCCGATTAGCTCAAACCATGACAGACCTCAGAGTCCTGTTCTCTGGGGATGAGGGTGTTCGGGAAGCCCGTGACAGTGTCTGGCGAGCTGGAGGATGCTGCTGAGACCCAGCACAGTCTTCTCGTCCTTTTTACAAAACAGAGGAGAGGAAATAAATGACCCTGCAACCAGTGGTCCTGGTGGGATGGATGCAGTGAACTAAGCGTAGCAGACACTGAGACTAGGAAGGTGGTAGAGATTCAAACATCTACTGAGAAGAAGGGAGCTGTGAGAGCAGCGAGGAAGGAAAGGTCATGCTGAATGTCACGTTTTTCACTATTCAAATCTGTCGGGTCACAGATGCTTTTAAACAGCTCGTAATGCCTTAAATTGTTTCGTTCAATTAAGCATTGCTAAAGCTTTGACCTGAGTTTAAATTCTGGCCCAAAACATAAGCAACAACGTTCACCAAAAGTCTGCTGTGACAAAAAGATACGGCAGACTCTGCTGTGACAAAAAGATACGGCAGACTCTATTATCTGTACCGGTAGAATTTCAACAGTGGGCTCTGGCTGCTCCTGTAAGGTTCTTATACGTATTTTGGAGAGAAAGGGGATATATATGTTGTCATCTGTACACGCCGTATCAGCTGCTGTTCCTAATGCGTTCGTCTGGCATGATTTTGTTCCTTTCCTTAAAATTTCCTTTTATGGCTGCCATGCAGTAGATCTGTTATTTTTAAACTACCGCATTTTTTTTCTCTTAATACTCATCTGATTGTTCAAAGCTCGACCATGGATTCTCAAAATATACATCTGCATTTTTCCACAGCTTCATAGTGAGTTCATTCTAGATTTTTATCAGCAGAAGGATTTCAGCCTCGCAAGTTTTCGTGGCTTCAGCATCAGTGACTACAGGTGGGAAGTGTTGATTCATCAGCAAGCAAGTTCGAAGACTGCAAAACAAACTTCTGCCATGTCACCAAGGCTGAGCAATAAGCTATCTGGTGTACCGGAGTTTCCAATGAAAGGCGTTTTTCAAGAAGTACCAGCAGTTCTGAACTGCTGGTATGAGTGAAGGGTATTTTTTTAAACTGTCCCGAACTCTCCCTCTTCCCACTTTTGCATTGCCGTTCTACTCTGGAAACTTCTTTTTGCTGTTGATTTCGTAATGCCAACGCTTTCATTTAAGAGAGCTGCTCTTCAAGGCAGGGCCTTGGCTGATGTGAAGCGGTTCGGCTCTGCTGACTTGTCACTGGAGCGATGCCAGCTTGCACCACCTGAGACAGAGCCCTCCCTGCATTTTCAGAATCAGATCTGCTGTATTTAGAAACAAAAATCAATTTCGACAGTTTCTTAATCTCGTTAGCTCCATAAAATCACGCAGCAGGGCAGGGAATGGCAGCTGGCAGGCATCTGTTACAGAACAAATTTTACCAGTGAATGGAATATCTCCTCAACCATCTGCTTGTAATGTGTAGAAAGAGGAATTACCATCACTGGTGACTTCAGCCTCAGGGATATTTGCTGGAGAACTAAGTTGGTCATTCAAAAAATACCTTAGACGGTCATGCATCCAGCGCACTTGAGATGAGCAGTGACCTCATTCAAACAGACAAAAAAAAGAGTTTACAGATTGAAGAATTAGCAGGTGGTTGTGCATAACGATGACCATATTAGGATCAAGTAGAATAAAGAATCAGCCAAGGAACTGTATGACAGAAATTTAAATACGTCAGTATCCCCAGACTTGACGTATTAGCATAACTGACTGGCTACAAAAATTAGCAATAGAAAGAACTGCCAAAAACATGGTTTTATAAAAAGATAACCACAATTCAAGCCAAAAAAGTGCCTAAAACTATTAGTCTAGATAGAAGGGCATTTCTACTAAAGGAGACACAGATGCAATGATAAAACATGCAGATACATAAATTCAGTTAGTAAAGGATTTAAAAATCAGAATACAAGCCTGGTGTGAAAAGCCTACTGCCTGTTTCCATGGTCCCTACCCAGTGAGAGGAGGGTGAGGCTTAGCCAGAGGGGAAGCAGTACTTTTGGGAACCACATGTGAGACTGTTGTGGGCAACACGGCATGGTGCAGCACCATGCTGGTGATGGTGCTGTCCTCCACGACCAGAAGCGCTTAAACTGTGGCTCAACTAGTTTGTCTCTGTCCCGATTTGCTCTCCTGTTTCTGGACTCATAGCTAGCTGGAGCCTGCATATCATTGCCCTACACAGTAGTGGCACAGCATGGATTGGAAAGGTCTCACAGCTCGGAGGGACGTAGGAAAACTCAAGAGAGAATCACAAAAATGACTTGGCATCAAGAGACAAGCCTACTACTGTGATCCATCTATGTGCTCCAGGCATCTGACCTATTCTTCTGGGCCCACTTGGTGACACTTCATTTTCTCTTCTCCTTGTGGTCCAAAACACTGCAACATGGAATCTTTCAGGCTTTGCAAATGAACACGTGGGCTAAGTTTATGCATGACACAGGGGTAAGTAGGCTAGACAAGTTAATAGCTGCTATTTCCCTAGCCTCTACAAACCTAAGGAGGCTCTAACTCTTTCCCACAGATCAGAAACACATTTAACTACCCTCCAGCTTTGAGGTGGCAATACAAGATCTGCTCTTCACCTCAAAGCAAAAGACACACAAAGGTGCACAGGGGTCTGTCTGATGACAGAGGAACTACACCTAATAAATGAAGGCCAGAAGGTATCTGGACACGTCTGTAGGTATCATTTAAGTTTTACTTGCCTGTTTTGCAAAAAGAAAGTGCAGTATTTACAAAGCTCTGTGTGAAGGTACACGAGTGCTCCAACGAGTGTTGCTGACTCACAGAGCCTTTGCAGTGAAAGGAGATCACGAGCTCTTAAGAAGAAGCATATGCGTGGCAGGGGAGCTCTTGGGAGAGCAGAGGAGGATGCGTCCAAACATCAGAGCTTTTGTCATTAGACTTGAGCCCCTTTTCACCCACAGGGAAATAAATTAAGAGCAAGAGGGTTTGGCCATTGACTGGCAGGAGTCAGGACGGAGAGCCTGGTGGATGCTGTAGAGGAAGGGTAGTGCTACTGCGTTGCCAAAATTTTGGGGTGGGGAGTGGTAAAGAGTTGTATATTTTGGAATCTGAAGGCTGAAAGGTTTTGCAAGAAACTTGAATGTTCATCAGCTGTAGAGATGGCATGTGTTTACTGGGCCTGCAGCTAGAAAAACTAAATCCTGTGGCATGGAGATCTTTAGACAATTTTCTTATAACTAAAGACATCTTCACGTACCCAAGCAGAGGGTGCCAAAGCCACAGGGTTTCTAATCAGCCCCCAGCACTACACATGCCCACACACCTTTCCCAGGGAGAGGTTTGCCCATGACAGCCCCAAGGCTTGCAAGCACCTCACCATTAGGTTTGAGCTCAGCCAACCTCACATATGGTGCCAGGGCTTCCCTGCTCAGAGTAAAAGGAGTTTTAAACATTTAAGAAAGGCCTTAGTGGAAATCAGCTGGCTGAGCAAAGAGCTAGCCCAGAGAAAATGCAGGAGACAAACATGCCCTCACCCCAAGGCCAAAGTGTGGGGTTAACTCGGGATTGCAGAGCGATGCCTCTGTCCTCTGGGAGTTTAGATGCTTACATTTGGAACCACTTACTTTCCTTCAAAGAAAAAAAAATAACCCAGAGGGCTGTACATTCCTCTTCCTTCCAAAATCACTTATCTGGTCTAACCCAAGGGGGTCTGGGCTCACCCTACTCTGCAGGGATGTGGGAAGACCTGGGATCATTCCTCTCCCAGCCCGAAGGGACTGCAGCCCACTATTTCACTTCATTTCAAACACAACATTGTGGGTTCTCCCACAAGCAGCAATCCTCTCCTGCTGTAGCTTTTCCACAGCTCGCAGCTAATTTATTGAGACAGAGGGAAGAACAAGCCCTGTGATGGAACAGCAGATGCCCTCACCCAGGAACAATCATGACATCCAGCATGTATAGCACCAAAGAAGGGCTGTGTGCCCGAAAGTGCATCTGTTTCCACCACCACCCACTAGACCAGGCACGTTATAAAGACATCACCTCTGCTTACAAACTCTGACTCCTCTAGCATTAGTGTTCACTGGGGTAGGCAGCAAACCACAGAGCCCTGCACTCTGTGTGCACTACCTTAGGCTATAGAAATGCTGCATTATCACTGGAGCAGTTCCTTTAGAGGCATGCACACTGTGTTTTCCTTCCTTTCTTTGAAAGCCAGCAGGAGTATTTAAAGGAAAATAACTCCATTATCCTTTGCTTTTCCAAGTAGGATTTACCTCGTGTATCTAAAATCTCCTGTAGAATAAATGTATGTCCTGATTCCTAAAGCTGGGAAGCAAGAGAGAAAGGTAAAGGAAATAAGGGGTATGAAAACCTCTTGTAAAAATTAATAATTTTCATGTGTCTTTGAGAAAGATCATTCTATGTATTCCTTTCTTTATGCAATCACAAATATGTTACAAGTCAGTAGAAACAAGAAACAGGGTTTACTTTTTTTTTAACAATTGTTCTGGATTTGTTTGGTCTCGTGCTCTATACCTCCTATCGCTTCACTTGGCTTGAAATTGAAATTATTGCTCTTTGACCTCAGACAGATTAGTTTTTCTAGACTCTTGCCCTAGATGTTTGTAACACAACAACCCAGGTTATCCAATATCTAATTAAACACAGGTGGAGCTTGGATTTCTGATGGGAAGACAGCAGAATCCATTTTGAGCAGCCTTCACTGGCAGAGAAGTGAAACTAAGATGGTGGGGAAAGCATATTGCCTTTCCATTAAAGTCAGTAACAGTGGGTTTAGCCTCTTCCAGAGTGATATTTGGTAGAATAACTTTGTCTTCTACTAGCAAATATATTCCTAAATATTAAAACTGATCTGTATGTGAAATGTTTGGGGTCTTTTGCTAGTACCTGTTGCATTGAGAATTTCTTTAGGGCTAAACAGTTTTATCTATAACCTGGAAGCATCCCTACAGCCCTCACTTAGAAGACAGAGCCAGCTAATTCTTACCCATACCTGTTCTTTTTGAACCTTGAATGTATTTTGTGTTAGGCTACTGCTCCCTGTAAAAAACACTATATTTCCCACGTTCTCCTGCCTTCAACTTTGCCATCAATAAAGTAAATTTTTAGGCTTGTAGTGCAGAAAATACAAAAGCAATGAGTTTAGTTCCACTTAAATAAGCAGCTACTTCTAAATAAACAGAGCTGTCTTAACAAGCCTGTTCCAAGTGAATAGTTTCATACTCTGATTCCAAACGTGCCATCAACTCCACCACTGTGACCTTTTCTCAGAAAGCTGTGCTCCAAAAAATATCTCCAACTCTGCTCCAGATTAATACCTCAGGCCTCAGTTTTGTCCCCAGCTCTTGCATTTACTAGTTATGTAATAGCCTTAAGGACAATTGATTAAAGATGTGATGCTTTCCTGCCACTGGAGCATGGAGCTGGACACCAAATGGGTGATTCCAGCACCATGCTGTGGGCCATCTTCCCTGCTTCCTCATCAAAAAGGTACGGACTTATACAGAGATTACCATCGCAGGTAAGCAAGGCAGGGGAACGTCCATGTCTGTTTGCTGTCAGTGGGTAGTGGGTGCCTAACACACCCCAAGTCCCTTGACAATGTTATCCCAGTTACAGGCACACACTTGCCCATGCTACAAAACTGAAATCCCTCTGCACCATCTTTACTTGGATTGCCTCCTCAGCACTCTCCTTTTGAGCATAAGGAAGCAACAGAAGGACCTTGCAGACAGCTAGGTGAAGGCACTACTGGTGGCCTGTCTTTAGCCAGCTGATGACTGCGAAGGTGACACATGAGATGAGCTGAGGCACGGAGCTCACCACATCACTGCCAAGTCTCTCCAGCACATCTGGTTTCAGGAGTCAACCCAGCCAATGCCC
The DNA here is from genome assembly GCF_964273445.1 of Streptopelia decaocto. Taxonomy (NCBI): domain Eukaryota; kingdom Metazoa; phylum Chordata; class Aves; order Columbiformes; family Columbidae; genus Streptopelia; species Streptopelia decaocto. The sequence continues at coordinate 87,354,052 of NC_138655.1, forward strand.
TTGAGAGAGGGGGTGGCCAGAGTGGCATCAGCCTTCTTACAGTGGCAGGATGCTGGTGTCTGAGCCTCTGTACGGTCATTGTAATTTGCTATTGCATTGGGAACATGGAAAACACTGGTGGTGAGAGGCTGTATATCTATCAGGAGGAAGTTCAACACCCATGGCCATGAGTAGGTGCATCCAGTATGGATACAAAGCTTGCCCACATTATCCTGCCAGTGGCCTCGAGCCACGAAGCTCCCATGAAAACATGCCACTGCAGCTCCATCTGTCAGCCTTGTGGGACCTACCCCGCTCTGCGGGCTGGCCAGGGCACAAGGGTGCCCGCCTGGGTCCGAGGGTACCGGCAGCAGTGCTGATGCTCGGGGTGCAGAGGCGAGGGTGAACCCCTTCTGCAGTCAGGGGCAGGGTCACCCTTGCTGCAGAGGTTTTTCCTTCCACACTCTCCTCCGTCCGCAGGAAGCCTCTCCGATGTGATGGGGTGATGCGGCGCAGCGCCAGCCCGCACCTCCTCCGCTTCTGAGAACCCCGGCTCTCACCACTACCGGCCTTCCGCGAGGCCGGGCGCCGCAGCCAGCACAGCACGGCACCCGCCTGCTCTTTTCACTGGAATCCCCGGCTTTTGGCTATTTACATCCTTTTCTTAGAGAGAGACAGGAAGTCAAATGAATCAGAGCCATCTATGGTTACCTCTGCCACAGCCCTTGCCAGGCTCCCAGCAGCACCCCATGCCTTGAGGGAGATAACTACGGTTGGGCTCATGCTCTGCCCACCACCAAGATGAGGCGGGAATGGACCACAGGCACCCCAGCCAGCACCATCCCTCCTGGGGTGGCAGGTAGGGACCAGGAAGGCAAGCAGGGATCCCCCTGGCCCCATTAGTCACAATGCCATTGCTCGGTGTTTCCCAAAAGAGGGAACAGCAGGGCTGTCCTCACAGAGGCGCCTGCAGGAGGAGGAGAGGACAGGTTCTCAGGCAAGCCTGCAGCATCCCTGCCACTGCAGCCAGAACCCTAATCCTGGTTGTGCAGAGGTGTATGCCAGAGGGAGAGAGGATGCAGGTGGAGCGTTTCAGAGTAAAGGGACCAGTTCCACAGAAAACTAAAACATAAGTCGTTCCTCTGAATGAGCACATGGTGTACAAAAACACCCCACCAAAGGAAGTATACCCTTTGCTCTTCTCTCACAACACCTGGCACACACACACAGAGCATTAAATTCTAGTGAGCTCTGCTGCGCATCTTCTCTGGAAAGGTTTTCTTCCCTCCGAAACAAAAAGCAAAGGCAAAAGCAAGGCAGCAGCTTTAACTGACTCTTCTCCAGCGAGGAAGCAGACCCTCCAAGCAAGGACTGGGCTCTGCGTTTGTGTGAGCGAATTCGAGTTACAGTCTCTTCTGCCCATCAGCTGTAGGAGGCTGCCTCTGAACCCAAGTGATGCATCCGTGCGCTCACCACTGCCTGTTTCAAAGGACACCTCTTGCTTCAGGGAATGATTCTGGCTGCCAGAAAACACTGCAAGGAGAAAACTAATACAGTATTTGGGCTGCCTTTTTCCTATCCTCCTGTCCTGGGCCTTGCTAGCCGAGGGTCAGTGCTGTGAGGGAGCTCACCCCCGCTGCCCTGAGCACAGCTGAGCTCAGCTGCTGGGACTCCCCAAAGCTGCTGGGATTCCTGGCCTCGAGGCACGTTTCCCACTGGCTCATGGAGGTGGCTCTCTGCTGCATCAAACGCACTTGTGAAATGTGTGTGGAGTATGGGACACTAAAGCAGAACCAGGCATCTTCCCAGCAGCTTTAGGGCCAGACCTTGGAAGCACCATGCCTAATGCTGCAACACGAGAGCTGAAGTGGACAGCTTGCCATGGGGTACCACGGGGAAAGTCAGATCCCTGTGAATGGCTCTTGCAGAGCCTCAAATATTTCCTTTAGATGTCTATCCAATGCCCAACAGGCAGCAGCGTTCAGCTCAGTGGGTAAGTGATGCTTACCCACTGAGCTGCCACCCCGGGAAACGCTCTGTCCCCCAGGCTGCCGGCTCCTGCTGGCTCTGCTGGACATAGGTTCCACACTGTGTGCTGGCTCATGCTGCAGGCCAGCCCTTGCACGGGAAATCAGAAGTGCTCAAGGCTCCTGAGGTCCAAGTCCCTTTCGCCAACATAAAAAATTTACCGGCATGCTGGGAGCGCCAGAACAACGCACCCTTTGTGTCGCAGCTGAATCCACAAAACAAAGCGTATGTCTTCTTTTCATTAAGGGAAAAAAGTATCCATAAGTTATAGAGACAGGACATCCAAAAAAACCCTTTCCAATCAAAAGAACCCTAAATTTGCAACGGCAAGCATTCAAAAGGTCAGAGATGCCAGAACTGAGACTGCCTGCTCAACACCCAGAAGCAGCGGGCGGCTGAAATAAAGGACAGACGTCCTGCCCCTCTCGCAGAGGGGTGACTACATTCCCTGGCCACGTCGCACTGCCATAAAGTACCTGGAGAGAACAAATGGAAATATTTTCTTCAGCGGCAGGGGAGTGACAGGGAGAGGCGAAGCCAAGCAGCTCCGAGCCAGGGAGCTCTAGCCTGGCCGCAGTCCCTCCCGCACCCAAGCTCTGTCCCAGCGGAGAAAAAGTGAAGCTCCAAGTTCCAGTTTTATAGCAGTTCAACTCCCATTATTTGAAAACGAGCAAGGCCTTAGCTATAAATGTCAGATTTTTTTCTTTTAAAGGAAGGAGAAGAGGGAGAGGAGAGGAGAGGAGAGGAGAGGAGAGGAGAGGAGAGGAGAGGAGAGGAGAGGAGAGGACATAGGACTCTCTAGAATAATCCATTATATGGAGACGTTTCACTTGGAGTTGCATTGCATAAAACCCCGCAACAAAGCGATGGTTTTGGTTTTTCCTGAACAGACACAGCAGAAGATGCTTTTTATCAGCATCACAAATATCAAGCTATATTTTTTGGAACTTGCACTCAGATATATTTCTGCATTGTGAATGTAGTCATAGCAGCTTGGGTTGTCAACTATTTGGCCCCTATACTAATTCTGAAACTAAATATCTGTGCTTACAAACAAACCAAAGGGTTCTGGCAGCCCAAGCTCACACAACTATACAGAGTGCACACCCTTTATTTTCTTAATCTGGGCTGCCTCCCAATAATCAATCACTTCATTAAAAAGGTACCTTGTTTGGAAATTCAGGCAAATTCTAGGATCCATACGTGTGCCAAAGGAAAGGTTTTGTTTTGAAGTTTCAGTTGCTCCGTGGTTTCAGTCATTCACTTTATCAGTGAGTGTGATTTATTAGAAAAATACAAACAGCGAACAGAAATTAAAAATCCAGTGACCTTTCACTGCAAGGAACAGCAGTTTCACAATGCATTCCTGATTAGAAAAGAACATAAAATGACCCACATGCTGGTAGCTGAGCAACTGCAAAGTTGACTCTTTGCAATCTACAAAATCAGTAGATTTTTAATTTTTTTCTTTAAAAAACATAAACAGTCAGTGTTCCTGTTCCCAAGTGGAAAAAGTGTCTGAGGACCTTATTTACAGACTTGGAAGGACAGGCTAATCCCTTGTCCTTGTAGCCAGTTTTAGGAACTTTGAGGTTTTTCTTGGCAAATACTCAAATGCAACATTGATGTCTTGCTCAGGGTAGCTTTAGTCAACACGATTTCTGTTAAACTCACCTGTGGTATGAATTGGGCAATTGTTTGGCCTTATTACTACCAAACAGTTATTTTAAAGAGTAATCCTTATATTTAACGAAATGACAGCAGAGGCCTTGGCTTAGATATGCACCAGGAAGAGAGCATTTTCTTAGAAAAGCATAGTTCTCAGTAAATGATAAACCACAGAGCTACTGCTGTGCACATTAAACCACAAAGCTATATTTATATAGAATTAAGGGTCTTAAATCCCACCTCCACCCCCCAGCTTCTGACATCCAAAAGCAAGGATTTTCAGATGCACATCTTGCATTTTGACTCCCAACACAACCTCCTCACCCACCCTATGAGGTATCCGTGTTACAGCCATTGGGAATACAAACTCTTTTTCCATATGACTGTTTAATTTAAGGCATCTGAAATGTCTCCACCACTTATTATTATTGATCTTCTGGTTTACAGTGATGCCAAGAGGCCCTACTGTGCCAGCTGCATAGCAAAGTAAGAGTCCTTCCCTCACCGAGCTGCAGTCCAAAGAGACTAGAGAGGCACCAGGAGCCAGAGGAAGCAAGTGCTCTGATCCCAAACACGTACAGGAGGAAATAAATCAGTCTCCAAAACAAGCAAGCATCCCGATTCAGAAACACAATTTAAAAATGCCCACACTTAACCCTTCGTGGAGACATGTGGGACCAGCAAATTCCACCAGCTCCTGCACGCCTGGGCTATGTGCTATGGCCCAGCCTCGGACAGCGCTGCCACCAGTTCTGTCTCAATGGCAGGGCCACCTCAAGCCCTCTCGATTTTTCCAGTGGAGAAGCATGAACATCCTTTACAACATGCTGGCACCTGAATTTGGGTCCACATGAGCTGCACAGTTACAAAAAGTATTTGGCAAAGCAGCTTCTGTCCTGGGGTAAAGGAGGGCAAGGTTTGTGGAATGGGACAGCAAAACAGCCGATAAAGATGTTTTCCTATTCCTAATGCAACAAACTGCCGGTAACATTACTTTTGCAGGCTTTTCTTTCCGTATTTCAGATAGGCAAGAAAAAAAAAGATAATTAATAGCACTACACCTGCACAGTGCAACCCAAATCCAAGTTCCAGTGACATCGACCATGCTCAAGAAAAAGAGACTCATGGGGCACATCTGCACTCCTCCAGGTTCACACATGTCTGTCCCCTTCCCAAGGAAACCAGGGGGAGGAGGAAAAGGGTGCACAGGTCTTGCCCCAGCACAGCCTTCAGCCATTGCTGAAGCATCCCCTTGAAGGTGGGGACAGAAGTTAGACAGACTCACCTGAGGCTCTGTTAGCATATCATAGCATTTTAAGAGCAATGCAGAGCTTTCTAGGTGACTTGAAAGCCTTCTATTCAGTCTAGGTTTAACCTGGCTGTCGTGTAGGTAAGGAAGCTGAAAGAAAGGAACATCTTTCAATAAAGCGTTTATTGGCAGGGCTTCCCAGGAGTCTAGGAGTCATGTTAATAAAAACAAACTCAACTCTCAGTCCAAGTTTGCAAGGACTTTGTTCTCCAGCTGACAAAGAGAAGTCTAACAAGCCCTATCTGGCAGAATAGGCTCCTGGTGACCACAGCCACAGAGTTTCTGGCCTTCACTGTACGGTGAGTGTCAGGATTCAGTAAACAGTAAGAAACAAGATGCTTTTCATGGGGTGTGGTGGCCACTGGTTACACCAAAACCTCAGAGCAATTGTTGACATTTTCCCTGAATGTACTTACAATTTTGGGCAGTATTTGCTGTAAAATGACAACTACCTGCATCATATTGGTACAGAGTAATGCACGACATCCAAATATCAGTGGAGGAGAGCCTGTGAAAAGCAGTGAGTAACAGAAAAATCAGTTTCCCAACTCCTTGAGCCATGATCACAGAGGACAGAAATTAAAATGCAGCTACAGGCAGGACACGGGCCATGTAAAAGTGGTATGTGTCAGCTCTGCCTGGCAGTGCCTGCCTATGGCCCATGGGCAGAGCTGGCTCAAGGCACAGTCCTGACGAGCTCTGCAGTAGTTTGTGCAATAATCTAAATAGGCTCTGGGCACCGCCGAACTGAGTAGTTACTAATTACTACCCTTGTTGGCTCAAGTTGGGCAAAGATTTCATGCACCCCTGCTCTGACCCCATAAGGCTGACAGCTCTGTGAAGAAAGTGGAGAGACTCCAGCGATTCCTAGGAAAAAACCCAAAACCATTGGGTGACTCACTTTTCCATATCAAATCTGATTATTTTGTATCTGTAAAGATATTTAAACCCACAGAGACTCCTACATCAAGTCCACTCACTTCACAAAGCAAATAATTTCCCTCCTTTTAAGCCAGCTGATTTGGTGGGGCATGCGTTATCAAGGAGAGCCAAAACATGTGGGGCTGGGCCGAAGATACAACTGGTTGTTTGACCAACGCTGACCAAGCCAAAACACTATGTACTGCAATTTCCAGGCTGCTGAGGAAAGAGGCAAGCATGGGTTAAAAGTACTCAAATGACCAGTATGGAAATACAAATATAATTTTGGTACCAATGAACTCTGTTTTAACAACGTATTCACTGGCGGGAGGAGAGGAACATTTCTGTCACATCTCGAAGGCAAGTGGGAAAGCAGCATTATGATGGAAATATAAATACTGCTTCAATAACCCTTTCTATATCTAAAGGGGTTTCTGTTTGGGGATAATTAACTTTCCCTCTAGGCACTACCTTATGCAAGTGCTTTGAATAACAAATAAAACAATGACTGAAATAGTCATTGTGCTCTGTGAGCTCACTATGCCCCACAACCTCCTAACGGGAGATACTTCGCACAAGTTTTATTCTCTGATCCGCACATGCAGCTCCCTCACTGAAGCCAGTGAGAGCCCCTTTTATGCTTCTCCAAGAAGAATTTCACCCATTATGTTTAACTACAATGAGCATGAAACAAATCCTTCTTATTAGATACTGAGTGACTGGAAAAATGCCCTAAGAATTTTTAGATGGCAACCTGGAGGACACTCCATATCCCTGGGTTTACCATGGCTCAGCTCTAATTTATGAAGCAAGAGTCTGGCGAGAAGAACAAAAGCATGTGGACGCAGCTATTGCACATCTCATGATCAGTTCTTAAGTGGAAAAATGGATGAGATACCTGAGCTTGGAATAAATTTTTTGTAGTCAAGGGAATACACAAACTGAGTGGGTCTTGAAACGTTTCAAGGCAGTAAGATAACACAAAGGTACCACTCTAACACTACATCACTATATATTACATAATTATTATTTTAAGAAGGAAAAAGTGCTTTTTTTGGTGTGTGTTAGTTTACTGAGCAAGGGAATCCTTGTTTCATTTATTCTAAACAAATTAGAAGGGGAAAAAAATGACCAAAGAGACCAGCAATTAAGAGGTGGGGAGAGGAAGAACAAAATCTCCCACTCATGGACCCAACATTGTGTGTTGGATAGAGCACAGCACAGAACAGACTCAGATGAGGGACAAACTGGTTTGTGCTTGCCACTCAGATTATCCAGCACCTGACATGAAAAGCATAATTGCTGCATAAAATTAAGGGGGGGGCATGGGGCGTATTCTAGTTTATGTCTCTAGATTAGTTGATGATACACTCTTGGCATTTCTATCACCTCAGAAACTTGCAGATATAAATTTAAAAGAGTGGCTTAGATCTGCAGAAACTTTGAAATATAAGTGTCTGGGCAGGTGAGGAATCCCTTTTTAAAAATAAAGGGATTAGGCAGAAGAAACGCGAAGAACTGTAAAAGGGAAAATATCGATGGAAACATAGCAAAAGCTTTCCTGATGAGATCAATTTAGCTACAGAAGGATTAAAAACACTATCACTGGCTGGACATAAAATTTTACTAGGCTGTAGATGTCTTGCATCCTCACTCACAAACTCTTCTAGGTAGGGCTTTCTTTCTAACAGATGGGTAGGCACAAGGGAGCAAAGAACTGGTTCCCAAACACTTCTACTACCAAAAAAGTTAAGGCATAAGACAGCAGGAAAACTTTTCACTCTCGAAAGAGGTGAGTTGAACAAAATCCGCAACACCACGTGCCTTTTCAGCAAACCGTACCAGTTTTGCACAGAGCAAAGGAGGTAATTTTACCTCTTTGTTCTGGTAGTAATAGATGGGAAGACTGGGAGGAAAAAAGCTACCCAGCCGTATCCAGAAATCTTACTGACATCAACAAATGTTCAGTTTGATTCCTCCCAATATCCCCATCTCTGAATAATCCTTCCTTAGCCATGCCACTGGAGGTTCGAAGAAAGCAACTGTGGCAATCGAAAGGACCTTATTTGGATTCCTCCCCCCGGCTCCACTTCGCACTGAGAATACAAGGCTTCAAGAGCATTCACGAAGGGATTTTTTTCCTCCTCTGGCTTAAACAGTGAATGGCAGAGCTCCGAGTCTGAATAAACAGTGTGGGTGGTGACTGCTCTGTGAGGCCCATGTAAAGGATGCAATCATTTTCTGACTCTGTTCAGCATTAAATCATGTGAAACTAGCTTGATTACCACACATAACACTGACTCCGTTGCAGACTATAACGTACCGTGTATCCTTTCCTAACTTTGCAGGGAAAAAAAATAACAATTAATTTTCCTAGCTTCAAGTGTTTAATTGTGTATAAAGTTCATTGACCTCACTAGTTGCTGTCAGATGATCTTGCTAAGGCCTGTGAAAAACATCCCAGGAATGCAGTGATGTGGGCAGAAACAAAGTGAGTTCATGCCACAAAATGCTTTAAATGGAACAAAATCAGCAACCATCCAGAGAGCCTGCACTGAAAACAGGACTTCGGAATAATCGCTAGTTTAACCTCACCTAAGCACGGCTAGTCCTTGAAAGGGGGCTATTATAAATCATAGCCTTTAAAAAAATAAATCCTTTAGGGATCCTACATGTGACTACATGAAGTAACTTTGTTTACTGGGAAATCTCTGCAGCTGACTCGGAGTCAATGTTTTGGAATGACTGGAGAAACTGGGACACGTAGGAGATAAGCTGGGAACAAGGGAACCTGTTTTTGTGCCCTGTCCAGTTCCCATTAAAGGCGACCATAGATAAGTCGTTTTGCCACTGTGTGGCTCAATTTCTTCCTCTATAAAAATGGAAATGGGACTGCTTATCTACACGCAGACAAGTGACGCTTTTTTCTAGGCAAGGAAGCCACTGTTAACAGGAGGAATTATCACGTATTTGACACATGCGTGAGTACTTGTGCCACATCATTTTTAATGTCTCCTTGAAATGCAGCTTCTGAGCTGTGTTATACGAAATCTTTCCCCGAACGACTCCGAAGAAGCACGCTGTATTGCCTGTCCCATGCACTGCTACCAAAGGAAGAAAATCAGCGTGAATTCTGCTGGTAGTGCCCATTAAAAGAGAAGATTCCCCTCTTAGGTACGTTTCACAATTGACCTATGCAATTTCAGAGGGATCTCACAGCCTAATTTTCTAGGGAAGCAGCGCACAAACCACTGATTAGACGGCAGCTTTCATTAAGCCTTAAATCTTAGCACAAGTTGAAAGCACATCTGCTGAATCTCTGGCAGACCGTGAAGCCCTTGGGACAGAGACCAAGACCGCCTATGGCCATGGATGGCACTTTGACCATCCCCACTGTGGCCTCGGGGCGATGCAGTCGGATGATGAGCCCCGTATCTCACCACGGCTGCCGCAGAGCTCGTGCGTGACCACGTCCATGAAGTGTGACCACGCAAGCATCACCGCAGGGCACTTCTTCACAAGCATTTATTTCCCATTCTCTCCTGTGCTGCTCTCACTGCTCCTTCCCTACTCCTCTCCAAAGGGTGATGTACAAGAGGAGGGAGCTCACAGACAATAACAAGGTGACTGAAAAGCCAAAGTTATGACCTAGGAAATAGGCTTTCATCGCACCCAGTATGTTGCCCGACAGTTTGCTGGGGGGCACCCTTGTCCAAATCCTTTCCAATATATTTTTGATATTTTGCATTACTTATGGTGGCTACAGCAGATAAGCTCCTGAACAAATAATTCTGGTGAGACCATTTTCCATTTGGTTATTTGGTTCATTTTGGTGATCATAACAGGCTTGGATTATAACTTCTACCATCTGGAATTTAATCTTTTTCACAGACAGATAAAACCAGATAATAGCCATATTAAACTGTGGATTATGATTTCTCTTGGTATTAAGTTCTCAAGTCTTACCCCAGAAGGGTATGGGATTAAGACAACCTATACTATTAAGTGCACTAGAAAGGATGAAGTTCGTAATTTCTCGTATCGATTTTATCAACTCATTATCAATGATAATAGTGGCCTTAATCTTCAAAGAAAATACTCCAATCAAACTCTGTAACCAAAATAAAGTGTATGCAGGAGTTTAATTAATTTTTGCTTTCCGTTGCCCAGTTGCAAGCGTTTGGGTGGGAGGGGAGGGGGATGGAGGAGAGGGAAAGAACAGAAAATGTGATGCAACTTCATGTTTATGGGAAAAATATTCAGAGGACAAGATATCTATGAAATCAATGGGTTCCAGGCTGCAGCCAGCATTTCATGCTTTTCACAGATGGTGACATTCTGGAATGTTTTCCCAAACAGCAAGAAGCCAAAATGGGGTTTCTGCAGCTGCAAATAGGTAAGAAAACTCTAACCCAGTTCCTCAAAAAGCTACAAAATACGAAGTGATTTTAGGGTACTTTTGAAAGAAAACTGCAATACACAGCGACATACCATCCTTCTGGATTGTATTTTTGCCAATAATAGAGCAAAATACCTAAGCAGTAATAATAAGAAATAGGTTTCTGAGCAACACCCACACGTTTAAATGTACCACGAAGACTTGGGTTTAGTTCAATCATTTCCAAAGTTCAAGATAAATAATCTGTAACAAAGGACTTAACATAAGTGCAACCCTATTTTATTACCCAGAAAACTATTCTCCACCAGAATAAACCAAGAGTGAATTCATGGGGTTTGCAGTTTGTGAAAAATGGAGAAGACATTAAACTTGCCTCAGGGGAAATAGACATATATATTATACACTATGCAATACCTGGGCATTAAAATTTCCTCTTACCTGAAAATGCCATTCTTTTTTGTTAGGACCTCAAAAATACAACACTAGTAATCCAAGAACAGCTAGTGAAAAACCAAATAAACCTAGGAAACTGTCTGCATATTGATTCAGAAATTATTGACCATCACACCCTTTCTTCAATTTTATTTCAGGAAAACTAACCCATCCTGGAAGCAGGAGTTTTATCTGAAAAAATTGTGTACTTCCGTCACGTTTGATACTAAATAGCACCTTGAAACATATCCTCCCACGTCCTACCTGCTGTTTAACTCCAAAATGATTTTAGCAGCCCACTAGATAAAATTTCCTCAGACTAGCACGGTCTGCTTTGTACCATCTGAATGCTGCATTTCTGGACTGGATGAAGAAGGGGGTGCTATGTCTAATAGCTCCTGACACAATGGACAGCAAAAGCATGTTGAAATTTGAATTAAGATGACAAGTATTATCTATATACACATGAATTAAGACTTTTATTTATATAAGGTTAGTATCCTCAGATAGTATAGAGCTAGAACATTGTTTGGATACTGTTGCAACAGTATAATCCTGGCATTCCCGTGGGATACGGCATGTGTTTCTATCCCCCGTGATTTATGAGCTATTAGACCTTAAAACTCTCGCTGCTTCTCTCCTCTAGCAACATTGTGCTGGCATGGCTCCAGCTCTGAATATAGCGACTCCACAGCCCTCGGCTATTAAAAATATTTGGTGCCTGTTCATTTGGAGGTGAGGGTCCCCACAAGGTGTGGGATGAGGCCAACTGCTGGGCTTGGGAGGTCTTGATAGAACTCCACCGGGTTCAGCAGCGCTGTCCTGGTTTACACCCCTTCAGTATATCATCCACGATACTACATCCATACGTTAAAAGAAACACCAAAAACTGAAAACCAACGAAACAAATCGACCCCACATTCTCATTAAGATAAAAGTGTGAAATGAACATAAAATGAAGGGAGATAGTGCTGTCACTTGAAGAAGTGAGGATTAAAGGACTCCAGCCTCATCAGATAAGACTCTGGATTTTCTTGTCTAGCACTCTCGCTTTAATCCATTTTCCAGTTCTATATGAAATGAATTATAGCTAGATCTGCATAGAGTTTAAGGACATAAATCTATCCTACAGTGTATTTGAATTTAAAATACACACAGCCTAATATCTTTCATGCCTGAAAAAAATGGAAAAGAACTCTCAGGGGGAACAGAGCAATTACCTATTTCAGTCAACGTGTGAAGATTAGTCAAATAAATGGGCTAACAGGCCCACCAGCTGGAAAAATTAAACTGAAAGCCTACTTCTGAATATATGCATTATATCACCCTCAGCCAGAATGGCTTTAATTATTCTTAAATATAGCAGTGGATTGAGAAATAGGAAAATCTTACAGCCCACAATGGAGAAAGGGATGAAAATGCCACCATTATAATTTTTATTGCCTTTAGATAGATGGGCAGTCTTCCGGGTCATGGTAATCCTTCCTGGCTTTTTATATCATCTATCTAGCCTGAGGAGCTAAAGATTTTTTTTTTTCCAAGTGTTTGTGAATTCTGTCACTCATCTGTCATCTGCTGGGTATGGAAATAGCATTGGGCCCATTTTGCAGGCGGGGATAAGCACAGCTGCATTGGTGACAAAGCACGACCGCCGGCTGAGCCTTGCCATCAGCTCCCTGCCCGGACTGTAAGGCCACCCAGAGGAGCCAAAAAACGTAGGGTGGGATGCTTTTTACCTAGCTTGAGCTGTCTTAAAACTGCAAGGCTAGACTAAGCTAATCACGTAGATTTTCTCCCTGGATGAATCATCTCACTTCACTCTACCTATTTTAGGATGAGATGAATCACCTTCTGAAAGCATCTGTCGGCTGGATGCCTAATTTTTAGATATCTCAAATGCATCCTATGCAGAAAAACACAATAATCTCTAAATACTAAATAGTTAATAAACTCTATAATTAATCTATCTAAGGCTAGTAACACAAGTATTTTACCTGGTATTCTTTCACGGTAATTACAAAAATGCTGAATTCTTAACTTTAATAATCCCAACAATTTCTCCTGACAGAAAACAAACAAAAGAGCCACTACATTTCAACAGAGAATGCTTGAAGAAACTATTACTTCATTAGGCACACTACACAATTGAAATAAAGTGTCTCAGTTGAGATGGTGAGGAAGAGAATACAAACACATCATCAAACTTTGCAGCAAACTTGCCTTTTTCTGTAGTTCTACCTTTTTATATGTTTCAGGAAGGAGTGAATTTACATTTGTGTTTTCTCTCCAGTCACCTGCTAGATGGGCTCCTTCTCGAATAAGTGCTGTTGTGAGACCCAATTTTGCCTAAAACAACAGACAGCTCCTGGGTCAACCCAATTTTGGTGCTACAGTTGGACATAAATCTCTGCTGCCTATATAAATCTGTGCCTGTTGCTCACTCTTCTATTGGCACCCAATCCCAAAGAAGATGGTGGAGCTCAGTACAGCTCTAGATGTAGGAATTAATTGCTTTAGGATGACAGAGAGTTTCCCCTCTCGGTAGAACTCCCCAGTGAATTCCCATGTGAGAGACAAACCCCTTCCAAGCCATGAGCTTAAAAATAACACATTGGGTTTTGGAAAAAATGTGATTCTGGGGGGGTTTGTGTAGCCTCTGTTTTTGACTCTTTAAGGCTGTACTGGTGTTGAGTTTTCAGAGGACTTCTTCTCAACCAAGAAACTTCCCTGCAACCAGCTCCAGAAATTGAGACCTTAAGAACATCAGTCAGGGTGAGACTTGGCCCTGTAAGATTTGGCAATGCTGCCAATGTACGTGGCAGCCCTAAAGGCCTCCAAAACTCAAGAGGCCAATCTAAGCAAAACTACAGACAGACAAAAGGCATCTCCGCTCCCACAGTGACAAGTGCCTTAGAGCCACCAAAAGGCACTTAGAACAACAGATTGACTGCCTCAAATTCAAACCGATGAGTCTCCAGTTCATGATTGATTTCACTCTTCTGGGTAATACCCAGAGTAAAAACTTCTCCCTGTTTCATGCCAAACTGCTGCCCACAGGTTTTAGAGAGGTTCTGCACAGCTTAGGGACTTTTCTTCAAGTGTTTTAAAGCCTACATGATGAAGAACATGGTGACTAAAACTGAAAGCCTGGGTATTCTGCACTATATATTACTGCTTTGCTATAGAAAACTTCAGGGTTTTAAGGTTAGTAACTGGGAAATGATGATCTCCTGCCCATGAAGTTGCATGTATTTAGCACACTCCCACTACTGCCATTAGAACCATCAGTTCTTTGATTTCATAAGCAGAAGGAATAGAGGTGTTTTCTTCCTTAAAACTTTTTCTCTAAAAAACATCTTTTAAAACCTCTCAGCAGAAATGGACTTAGTGGATGCGCAGAGATCACAGAAGGACTCTTCCTTTAGTCCCGAAGTGCAGCTTCCCTGCTTTAAGCAGTCAGCTCTTACATTGTCCAGTTGCAAAACAAAGCTTCTGAATGTGACCTGACGTGATGCTAATATTCTCAAGCCTACCAGCCTACTGGCAGAAAGAAGATCAAAGCTCTGGGAACTGCTTCCATGGAGCTATACGGACAGCTTAAATTATAATAGTATCAAATCACGCCATTGCTGATAATATTAATGGAGAAACTCCCTCCCCAGGTGTAAGGGCAGAGCCAGTGGTTATGGGTGGGCATGAATATACCTCTACTTCTTTCCACCAATCTCTAACTCAATAATATCTTATCTATATGAATAGCTGAAAAAAATACAGAGGCTCTTGAATGTTCCTCTACTTAAGCACTGAAACCTAAGAAAGAGATTGTATTACATTCTACCTTACGATGAACTAACTCCTTCTCAGCCTGTCCATTCCAACGCCAGGTTTGTGAACTATGCCACAACAGTTAGAAAAACTGGCAGGAAGCATAACTTACTGCTAAGGAAGGTATTTATCTAAAAACCAGAAAAACTCCAAAATATTATAATGCAAGTTCTACTAAAATATGTATGTAAGTAAAAAGTGAATAAAGGGTGGTAAAACTGAAGGCACTTTCCCTGTTCTGGGTGACAAGATTATTTGGGATTAACTTCTGTATTGGATGGATGACTCTGAGTACACTGTGGGTAAGAAGGAAATAATACACATTTTTGTGGCTACAAACACTAAACCAAAAAACTAAACTGTCTGTCTTTATATTGCTAAAACACATAGTTGTGGAAACACTGCTAAAGTTTTGTTGGTACAGACCACGGTACTAATCTTGTCTCTTCCTCAGTTTCTTTATCTCATGCTTTATCTTCCCTTTATTTTCAACTTTTTCCTCTTTCCCTTTTCTTCCCCTCTTCCTCTCCCACTCAGCATTCAGTTTCCTTCTGTCAGGTAGAGCAAGGTTGGTTAGCAAGGAAATCCTGATTTTCCTGTCACCATTACTCACTAAGGCCATAAAACCATAATGAATGATATCATTATTACTAAATAATTTCTGCGCAGATTAGATTTCAATGGGCTAATCTTCCCCTTTTTGTTTCATTAAACAACAACAACAAACAAAAACAAACCACTTCCTTTTTTTTGGTACAGCACATGGAGGGCACCAGAACATCTACAGCTGATCTCTGGACATCCTCTTTTTTTTTGCACTGCTCAGGCTGTGGTGGTGGCACCCTATGAGGCCACCTTGGCAGTGTAGGGTGCTCGTGGGGTACACCAGTGGGGCAGCCCACCCTCTCATGCCCCATCAGTGCCATCCCCTCTGGTGGAACACTGGCCATTGAAATGGGTGGCTCCTTCCATGGAGGTCCTTGAGTTGATGAACCATGTCCCTCTGCCTCCCGGAACCCACGGAGGGTGTGGGAACCACAGCTTTGCTGCCAGCAAAGTGCTGCTGCACCCAGCAGGAGGGCGGTGATGTCCCCACCCCAGGATGTAGACAGAGATGGGGTTACCACGTTTCTCTGGGGTACTCGGCAAATAACCCAGACCTAAATAACCCAGACCTTAGGGGGAGCTATGGGTGGAGAGGATTTTGAAACTCCATCCTAGGCTCGAAAAAGCACGTCCTAACATCCCCTCTCCATTTGCCCCCTGCATAAAGCTGTAGCCACAGTGGGGTCGGCGAGATAAAAGAAGAGAGACGTACATACTTCACCTAATGCTTCCCTCTTGGCACTCTCCTGTCCCCTCCATACTCATTTCCATCTGTTCAAAGTGCATGTAAAACAACTTAACCCCTTGCCAGCCAGACACTGGACCATAAGATTTCAGTTGTTCTTGGTTCCTGGGCCGCCTTAGGTACATAAAAGCCACGTCCGCTGAATTGCAGCCTCGGTGTGCTGGGCACAGGTGAAAACGAGCCTGGCTGTGGGCATGTGCCGGATCCTGCCAGGTAAGAGCCGGCATTGTAAGCCCAACAAAGCGTCGACATTTCTACCAAGCTCACTTGAGTAAGTTTTCAATCCTAATCAGGTTGTACGTAGCAAAACAAACAATTCCAAATTTCCTAAAAGCAGGAAAGCCTGCCATCAAAACACATGGTGGAAAGACCTGGATTTCCTAGCCTGGGAAAAGAGCAGAGAGGGGAAAACTTTCAGAGCATCCTTGAACATTGAGTTTTAGAGCATCCTCAGCTGCAGCACCCAGGGCCCATGGAGGAGGCACTGCGGCATGGGTGCAAAGGATGCTCAGTGCTGCAAGATATCACCCAGGAGTACTCGAGGGGGATGTGCCAGGCAAGTGGATGTTTTTGAACACAGCAGCTCCATGTAAAAAAGTCATTGCTGTGTCTTGTTTCCACCAGGCATATGTGTCCCCCTGTCACACAGTAGTGAGTAGCACTGATCATACATGACATGGCAAAACAGAAGCAGAGGAGCCTTACAATGCAGCAGTAATTCAATTACACAGCTTTGAAAGAAAGGAAGAAAATATTTGCAGTCTGCTGTGTAAAAAGGTCTTTCAGCAAAGTTTTTCCAGCTACATTGAGATGCATATAGCTATATATTTACAGTTAGAACACCAGGGAGATAATCCATGTACATATACTTCCAAAGTACGTTTGGACAAGAACTGGAATTTTCCTCTGCAAGTAGCATAACGACTAAATATTTAAATGGTTAGAAGGCCAAACAATTGCAAACAAGTCAGTAACAACCATATTTCTCTCAGTTCTTGGTATCGTCCACTAAAGGACAGCTGTAAAACAAGGCCTGAGTAAACCCAAAATTATTCCTTAAAACTGAGCATAATAATTAATAAACAGCTATATGGAATGGAAGTATGTATAGTTCCCCCAAAAAATCTACAAAAAGACAAGGCCACTGTACTAGAGAGCTCACCATTTTTTCATGTACCAATCACCAAACACTTCTTTGACAAATTGTTATGCAAACTGATGCTTGATGGAATTCTGACTAATTAAGTAGTATTATGTCAGAGACAGACTCGTAGAAGAGCCTTATATGGGTACCCAGTGTCCCAGTAAACGCACCAAGTTCTGCCTGCTCAACTGATGCTGCATCCTGCAGACAATTTGTCTTGCGCCTTAACGAGTCCACACTTCGCAAATAATGACTGACGGGGCTGATTAGAAACAGACAGCGATGTTTTGTGGTGAAAGGCTCCTGTCCCCCCCACTGCGGGGGTATGGGGAAGGACATGATGTGAAGGAAGAAGTGAAGCACTACAGATGTCCTGCTGGGACAACGCCGTAGTGTTCCCGCTGTATCTCGGCAAAGAGGAACACAAGCACGAGAGCAAAGAGGGTTTGTGTGCATTCAATGAAATTGTTTTTGTATACAAAGCGGATTCCAGCTGCTGTGAGGCAGACGGAAGGCGCTTTTGGCCACACTGAAATGTCTGGTACTGCCTGCGTTCGGAAGCATGCGTGGGGCAAGAACAAAATACACTACTGTGCAATGTAAGTTGTCAGATAAAAAATTAATTCAGCACAGAGCTAGCTGAACTACATGAAAACAAGGAGTGGATGGCTTAGCCTGCCGCTCTACTCTTTCCTTTCTTCTAGAAGAAAGAGAGCTGCTTACGCTGTTGGTCATGAACCTGGGCAGCTCAAAGGAAGGTGAGGGGACAGCAAGTGTCAAGAGGGCAGCATCAACCACAAGAAACTTCTTTTTCAGAGCAGAGGAGGGTGAACCGTGAGCAGCTCCAAGCAGGGAGCCTTTACCTTCAGCAGGGCACTGCTCACCTCCTCTATTCGCCGTTCTCCAGGCCGGCTGGAAGTGTGAGCAGCTCCAGCCAGCGGCCACAGCTCACCCTCCCTTGCTCCCCTCTCCCCCAGGAGTTGCTTCTGCAGGGCTTTCAGGGTGGCATGGAAACAGCCGAGCCAAAAGGCAGTCCCACCTTCAGAAAGTTTGAGAAGCTCATTACTACACCAGCCAGTTCATCCTACCAGGGTGACTACATCACTTAAATATCTGGTTTGCTAAACTCTTACATTGGGCAAATGTTTTTCTATTGAAATTTGCGGGTCTCTGTAGATCATTTACCTTCCAGTACCCCACGCCTGTTAAAAATCTTTCTCCCAGCCTGGTTTTGTGTGGTGCTAATGTCAATCCACATCAAAGTCCACAGGAATTCTACACATGTGAATCCAAGTTTAAGCAAGAAAAAAAAAAACGGCTCAGATTTTTATTATGTGAATTTTATTGGAACATTCCCTTCATGTCCCTACATACAGAAGAGCGTCTGGATTCAGTTACAGCTCCATTTACTCCCACACATCTGCTCCCTTATTGTTATAGTTACCTTTTCTCAGGGGATTTAAGAAACTACCAAAAAAGAAAAAAAAAAAAAAGCCCTTCACCTTTAAGTCCATGACAACAAAAATCAAAAAGCCTCCGGCATTCCTGCACTGTGATATGAATTACGCTTTGAAGCTGTTTTAAAATTGCTCTTCTAATTGGAACACTGCCTTTTGACCACTGGTTTCTAACACCGGCGTGTAGCAGGGCCAGTGCTCTTCCTCTCCATGTAGGTGTCCAGCTTTTGTGTATAACACACAACCTGTCAGTGAGTGGCATTTCACTGGGAGTGATGTAAGGCAAGATATAGCAAATATTCCTAGCAACAAACATAGAAACAGAAAAATAAACTTTGGATGTGCGGCGGTCAACTGATTACACGAGATGCTGGGCTGGCTGCATGATGGAAAGCAGTAGGATAGCCTCAAATGGAGATGAGTTGGTCAATAGCGGATGTCACCAGGATTAAAGGTACCCAGAACATTGAAACATAAGGTCCGAATTGTGTCAAAAATCTTATTTTAATAGAGTAATACAGTATGAGGTGAGATACTTGCCTGCTTCCCAATTACGCCCATGTGCAGAGCCTCCGTGAGGCTGTCAAGACCAGATCTTACCGTGGTCTCACTGCAAAGACAAATCCCGCTCTGGCTGAAGGCAGGAGCAAAGTTCTGGTTTCTTTCAGTGCTAACGAGGGTGGGCACTAAATGTTTATGTTGATGAACCTCAATGCGGGAAGGCAGACGAGGATGCCAAGGCCGTCAGGGATGAAGCACTGCAGCAGCACACCGAAATATACACCCGGGAAGGGGGAGACTTGGGAAAAGCGAGGGGAAAGGAGGAAGAACCACTGAGCTCCTGTGGCAGCTACAATCGACACGGTTGTTATTGACATGAACACAAAAAACATGGTTCACTTTGGATTGTTCTCACTAGCTGGTTAAGGCCAGCTAGTGTGTATTTGGGCCTGGGGCTTGAGCTGATTCAGACACTGGCTGCATTTTCTATGCAAGCAAACATGAGCTAGGTTCCAGAAGCAATCGTTTTCCCGCGAGACAGTCTAAAACTATTTGGTTTTAAGTACGGATGGGCATGATTTAGAAGACCTAAACTGGCGTATCAAGAAACATGTGCATGGCAGGAATTAAAGTTAAGACAAAGGGAGACATAACTTCCTTGAACTATCTGGCAGTAACCCCACTAGTGAGCTAACATTACTGGGACCCGAAATGATGGGGGCAGACAGGGGCACAGGCTGCAAGGCCGCCTTTGTCCCAGCCAGTGTGCTGACTGCCCTGGGAAGATGCTCGTTAGTCTCGACAGCAACGTGAGCGTTACCCTCACAACCATACAGTAGCAGTCCTGTCTGAGACCCATAAGGAGAACCAGCGTATTCCTCAGCTTGTACATTAATTTCATTCCTGGAGTGCACTTACGGAGCAATGCCTGAGGCTTACGAAGGCAAAATGGAGCTAGAGACAGCACATTAGTCTCTGGAGAGACACACCAGCTGTTCCACGTCCTGATGGGGGTAGGGTGGAAAACAGTTGTATACGGTCTGCACCATCCACTTGAAATGATAATATTTCCCCCTTACTTTGCCATACTATCTAATAATCAAATACATGCATAGATGTAGGAAATACGCAACTACACAGAGATGCATTAAGTCCAAATCCTGTGGCACACCCCTGAGGTGCAATGCCGAAATAGAAACGGCAGCCTTCTCCTCCTGCAGAGCACTACCTAGAAATAATTATTTTATCTGATGAAGAAACGGATTAAAAGGGAAATTAAACTGCAGATTCAATTTCAATAGTAGTGCACCCAAGTCAGTCTGTAAATAAGCCAATCTCACCATCTGAATTAGGCATCAATATAGAACTAATGTTGACCTCAGGGAAATTTTAAGCCTTAAGATAAGAAAATGGTCGGTGAGTGTTCCCCTTTCAAATATGGATCTATAATCAACCTCTCTAAACCAGAGATGGCCAGGGGCTGATGGCAGGCAAATCTGTTTTAATAAATATGTAAAGGGTTTTCATCTCACTGAGGGTGTAGGGTTGGCCCCAAAGATGTGATCCAATGGTCCTGAACTTTGTTGAGGTCTAAATTTATATCCACACATTGTGACTACGCCATATCTTTTCAATAGGCTATATTGAAAGCCTGCATTCAGATACCTTACCATGTTGAGACACCTCAGATGCAAAGCTCTTCTCTAGATCCCAAGCTTTGGTTTCCGCAAAAAATCCCCTTCCAAAAGCTTAGAGTAAGTGCTAGGGGTTTCTGTTTTGGTGTCCTCATTTCTGCCTCCCAATGAGTGGTGGTTTGCACAGTACTGAGTCAGAATATCATGTCTCCAGCTCAGCTTGAATCAGTCAGGTAAGGCACAAAGCAGCTGATCGCTTCGAGCACATAATTATAGCATCCCTGAGCTGCTCAGAAGACGCTGGCACTGACAAAGTGGGAAAGGCTAAAAGCATCATATTAAAATGTCATAAAACATTAATTTTGCATGATTAGAGAAACGGGTAATTAGCATTTTTCTTTTAGTGCTTGACTTTTTATTCCAGCTGCTCTAATCCTGCTTCTTTCTATGGCAATTATTGCCAGGAAAGCTGAATTTGGCATTCTTTTCATGTCCACTTTAAAACCTGCTCTGTAATCTGTCAGCTAGGCAAGTCTCATATGCAGTATTTGAAGATAAGTGAGAGGTTTTTTTCCCCATAGTCAAATTATGTTCAATAGTAAACTTCAATTGCTAAACACTGAACTGTAGGAATATGTCCATATTCTATTAAGCAAATCATGTAAATATATTTCTTCTCTGTTAGTCTAGATTTTTCTTGCCAACGCTGAAGCTTTGTGTAAAAGCACTGACCTCAGGAGTGCCTACGTCAAGCCAGCGGGCATGCAGATTTCAGGAGGCAGCACTCTGCCAAAGCTTTTTGAGTGACACTGGGTAAGTCACTGAAGCCTAGGGCATTTTGACATCTCATTTCCATCAAACTAATTAAGTTGTTGTAGGAGTAAATAGAGAACAGAGCTTTGCAGCAGAAGGGCAAGCTAACGTCTGCTTCAATGGGTAAAGCTATCAGTCGCGTTGCTCTAGTAAAGAGCTGTGCAGGGGCGGTGGGCTGACCTCTTGGAAAGTAAATGCCAGCATCATCCTTTTAGAAGCAAGGCTAGAAAACCTGGGTTGGGAAGCACTGAGAAACAAGCCATTGCAGGGTTCTGGCTGTGCACCATTGCTACTGGCAGTATCAAGAGAAAAAGACAAAAGCTAGCAGGTACCCCCAGATCTGGTGGCTGCTTCTGACCATGAGAGGGTCATACGCCACAGGTGAGGGAACACCAGCCTGAGGGGTGGAGAAGGTATTCTTTGGAGGCTAAAGCAGTCATCCATCCCTCCCAGCCCCTGAAGGTTTGTCACCTAGGTATCACTATTGTCTGGCTTTAGGAGAGCTATCCCAGCTCATGTTCTGTAAATGGTTTACCACCTTTCACTTCCCTCAGGAGACAAGTGCAAACCCTAAAACCTCTTAACCTACTGGAAAAAGATTCCCTTGGCACTTAATCTAAATTTTTGCTTTTTCAGTGGCATTCTGCCCCCGCCAAGCTCTTGCCATCAGCCCTCATTACACCAGTCCTGCTTACCAGGAGTCACTCCCTCTGGCCACCCATGGGCTGAACTGCCTCCACACTGCTGGGAAGCCACACAGCCATGTTAGCAAGGCACCTTACTCCAGCCATCATCTCCATCTTCCCATCAAGTGCATCACCTCGGGGACAGCCTCACACTCCCCCACGTGCATAGACTTTGGACTGGAACTGGAACTGGCTTAACCTTCAAGCTGCCTTTGGTGAGTCGGCAAGTGGAGCGAGTGCAGGACTGTCTGCATCCTCCCACTGTGACCCAAAGATGCTCAGAAAAACAACGGGCATCTTTCCTCATACAAGTCTTTTCAGCACTCCTCCACTAACCTGCTTTTGTTCTTTCCTGAAGCCTTGCAGTGCTATCACTCTCTTTCTGACAAAGAGTGTCAATTTTTCCAATTATAGCAAAACTGTACAGAAATGCAATAGCATGTCTTGGCTCATTAAGAATTTCAGAGAAGTAATCTCATTTTACCTCTGTTGTATGATTTACGAGTCTGTTTGTCGTCTCTTATTAAATATAATAGGTAGATATTAACTAGCTGAACAGAGATACTCTTATTTCCCTAAAACGATGCTTTAGATATTTCACATTCCAATCAGCTTTCTGGTGTCACATAAATTCCTAATTAAATAAGTAACTAATAAATGCCCTTCTTCTATATGCTAATAAGAAACCTCAGTATGTCTGCACATTGCCATAGAGGTCTTTAATATTAGAAAAACTTAAAGCGGTGCTTGCATTAGTTTTACTTACAAAAGGACCTCACCAGCACTGAGGAAGAAAAACATGGAAATCAATACCAAGACACATAAACACAAACAAGGAAGATATTAAATTAAGCTGCATTTGAAAAGTTCCTACTCCAATGAGTACATGATGTGCAGCCAAAAACCTATTTTTATACTACAGAAAGTACTTAAGTGAGCACATCTGCAACATGCTTCTGTGGGAACATATACTGGGGATCTTGTTCATGCAACATGCACAGGTGGATTCACGCTCAGACAGTGGACTCCGGAGCATCGCGAGCCTCCTATGCCTTCTGTCCCCATTCCCTGCTCCACACAGCTTTGGAAAATTGATTCAGCCTGACTTGTGAGTGTTTTCAAGATGTCTATACATATGGCTGTGGATCTTCCTATGCCTCTCTGGTTTTGCTGAAAGGGACCGTGATTTCCAGCACATCGGCTTCCCCCTGCTATTTCCCTGCAGCACGCAGGGAAAACCATTTCTCTTTGCCAAACCAAATCTCGAGTCTGGGGAACATTATCTGAGGAACTTGCCTGCCTTTTCCTCCTTTGCCTCCCCCCTCTCCTTTTGGGAGCCCCCAGCCCTCCCGTACGCGACCCAGCACGCTGGATCAATAGGAAGGGCCTTCACATTGCAGACGGCTTCCCGGCAGCTGAAATTATTCCAGCAGACCCGGTCGCAATGCAATACCCGGGGGAAATGGCAATTCCTGACAGATACCATCTCCTGTCTTCAGACAGGACGTCAGCAGTGCTCTTCGTTTATCTTAGCAAGCGATAAGATGAAGTGGCAAGGTAATGCTGGACCTCACAGGAGAAACCTGAAGAGCAAAACTTTCACGCTTGAACAAAAGCAGTCCTTTTCAGCCACTCTTCTCTTTAGCTCACAGAAATGGCGAACGCTGTAAATGTTTTCAATGGGCTGCAATTCCTTTTTGTGCAATTATAAATATTTTAACATATGACATCAGTACAATATGTTTTCATTGTGTTTAGATCTCTTTAATTAGGATGGGGCCCGAGTTCTCCTTGCTGCCTTTGGTACTTGGACTTGGCAACCAAATTTGTTTTGTCTCAACTTACTGTTCTTTCTTCCAGTGCAGAAGGAGCAACACACACTTCTTTTTTATTTATTGTTCTTGATAATTGGCTTCGTTTTCAGTTAGAACTGATCTGATCATCATGGAAAAAGAAGTAAAACACATAAAAAACCCATTAAGGGATATTTATCTCCAAGTTAGAAGGGTAGTGAAAATAACCAGAAGGATGAGATAAGTGGTATTTCTAATCTAAAGGATAAAATCCCCACTTAAACATCTACAGATGATGATACCGCTTTCAAATGCAACTATTTATGCCCTTTTATTTCTGGACTTTGCACTTAATACAGTGGTTAATTTATAGCAAGCAAAAGCATAATTTACAGGATTGCAATAAGCCAGGAGCACAGTCCCGATATGAAAGAAGTCAATGACAGACCATCCGTTCCCCCTTGGTCAGACGGGCCATGGCCGCATGCTGGGTCACACCTGGGCAGTGTCACCAGCAACAGCCCTGGGTACTGACCGGAGTAGGGCCAGCCCAGGTACCCACCCCCTTCTCCTTGGGTGAGGACCAGAAGAGGGTCCTGTTCCACCCAGCTACTCCAAAAAGCCCTCAGTGCCAAGTCCCACCACCCTCCAGCCATGCTGGGAAACTTTGGGACTATTCGCCCCGTGGCTGCAGCCCTTGTGCGCCACTTAGTAATGTGAGAAGTGGCAGCGAAGGGTACTTTCCATAGCTTGTTTAATGTTTTTTGGTAACCACTTCGGTGACAAGCAGGCCCAGAGTCTGGGCAGAGGGGGCTGCTTTCCTGGGGTTTAGGTGAACGTTGCATGGCGGGTGGGAAATTTCTGTTTGGGTACGTCCGACTACCAGAATTAGCGGGCAACTTTTGCTTGCTTATTTGTGGTCATCAAAATTACACTGCTGCACCGCATTATTAGTCAAGGCACATACTAAAATGACCGAATTGCTAGAACATGGAAACAAGCTAGTTAGAGTGAAAGATTACAAATTAGCAAAGTACACGGAGTAAGAATGAAACTCCCTTTGTAAGCCAATATGGCAAGAACAACCTTTTTTCCCCCCTAAGCAAGCTAATAAGGAATGTTAAGCAGGGCTCCATTTGCTCTCTCTCTTGAGAAGCTTTTTAAGTAGATTTAAATGTATTAACTAACATACCAAGATGCTTTATGAGAAATCCTGGCAATAGAATTACAGAGGTTGACAGCACATTTGAAGTGAAAAATTAAATCGTAAGTGGTGTGCCCCATCTAATCCCATTGATTTTCATCAGTACAAGAGCAAAACTTGTCATAGAAAGAACAAGAACTAAATGAGCAAGATGCTTGGGGACTTTCTGGTTCTTTCCCTGATGTCTCTGAGGGGCATACAGAGGGAGTTTCATCCTGTAATTCAGACAGCTGGCCAAAGATTGCACGTATCTGGGTCTGATTCTCCACTCCCTGCCCAACCCCAGGCACATCAACTCATGGCCAGATCCAGAAAAGGCGATTGCAGGCATTTAAGCAGGACACAGGCTCCAAGGTTTCAAGGCTTTCAAGGTTTCCACCACCATGGAAAGCAGCCTAACCATCTGAACAGCCGTAGGGAAAAGAGCCCAAGCATGGATAAAAGGAGACAGTGCATTACATCGACACATGAACAGCAAGAGCCAAATTCACTACCCCGTATGAAGTACCTGGGAAATCGAAGTTTACAGTGTGTTCTCCTGGAGAAAGAATGACAGCACTGCAGATGTAACAAAAATACATGTTGTAGGGCTCTTTGAATTAAAAAAAAAAAAAAAAAAAAAGGTATTTTAATATACAGCATCAAATGCAAGAATATGGCATGTCAAAGTACTGAAGTAGTAACATGGAAGAGACAGATATTTATGCTTAAAAGTCTCCAGCTGTTATGGAACTTAGATTTTTTTCTTTAAGGGTAAAAATTTGCAGGCAAAAGAAATTGATATTTGGGGAATAAAAAAATAAGGAGGAAGAGCAACATGATCCTCCGTTCAGATCATCCCCAAAGTCATGAAGGAAAACAAAGTCAAAACTTCCACTGCTACTGTACGTTACTCAGTAAAAGTCTTCAGGAGCACATGTCTTTGAAGTACCACGGGGAAGGCTCAATCCTATTACAGCCCTCCTGAGGAAGTGTTAATCTTCTAGACAAAGAAACCAAGGCTCACTTTTTATGAACTCACATGTATTTTTGATTGCTTCTGGCTTGGTTTATTTGTTTCTTTAAGGCTCATCAAACCTGATTTTTTTCTGAACCACTAAACCTACAGACCAAGTCAAAGGCAAGTGGAAGCTGCTAGGAAAGATCAGGCTGCTTTCTTTTAGGAAGGGTGAATTTATGGGCCTATATTTAACCATTATTGATGAAATGCTGACATTGTGGAAATCAATAAAATAGCCCATTGCTAAAAATGGCACTAGGATTTTATTCTCAGTTTAGAAATGGCTGACTTTGATCAAAGAAAAAAAAAAGAAAGGACAAAAAGCATGTTTTGCAGGTTCATAAAAAGGGATGCAAGAAAAAAGGCAGAGTGCAAGGAGATAGGCTATATTGATAAAATGTAATCCTTTTATGTTGGAATTAAAAAGGATTCAAGGTTTATATTTCTGGGGCTTTAGACTACATTTACCATAAATAAGCCTAAGTTGGTATAACATCGTGGCATTGTCTGTTGGGAAAAATTTACAAATCAGACCCTTTATTAGGATTACTGTTATCACTTTAGGTAAGGCAATCAAATCCAAACTCTGGGCTTGTTTTTAATCTTCCAGAGACAGATAAACAGATTTTTTTTGTTTGTAGTTTGGTTTGGTTTGGCTTTTGGTTGGTTTGTTTGTATTGGTTTTGGTTTTTGTTTGGGTGGGGGGTGTTTGTTTGGTTGGTTTTTTAAGTATAAAAACGAATTACTGGTCCTGACTGAACCTGAATTCCTTTTTTGATGCTCTGCAGTGCACTTCTGAGCACCTTTTGCAAGCTATGACTAGTGTACAGCATTTGCAGCCCCTTCAACAAAACAGAAAATGTATTTGTAAGCTCATTACTACTAGAATAACAGCATAGACACAACTCACACAATTAGTTCTTGCAGTGATGATGAAGAAAATTCACAGTATGAGCAAGGGGAAAGTCACAGGGATCAACTTCTGATTTATCTAACCATTTCAGGGGTTTTTTCCTACGTTTAGGTGTGGATTCATCACATCATATGTTTTTTGTCACCTCTACCTTCTTGCAGAAAGGCAGGCAGGTCCCAAAAGCAAGCTGTCCCAAAGGGCAGCATGCATCTTGCACAAATCTGTACCCCTGCTCAGGAGGCCTTCAATCTGGGTTTAAAGGCTTTAAAGAAATTTTGCATTTCTTTTTCCTTCACAAGGACCAGTGATGCATTGTTTGCCATGTTCACCCTTCCTCTTGCTAACCAGGAGATGGGCTGCCTGTGGTTTGGCTGCTCTATCCCCTGGGCCCCAGCCTTGCTCCTGGGCCGTGCATCATCCTCCTGCTGTCAAACAAGAACTGCTGCATGCGGCCAACCCATGGAGGAAGATTTGCGACCTCCACGTGGGCTCCACCTGGTATCTGAGACCAGGATCAAGATTTAAAATGCAGCAAATGCATATGCC
The DNA here is from genome assembly GCF_964273445.1 of Streptopelia decaocto. NCBI lineage: Eukaryota > Metazoa > Chordata > Aves > Columbiformes > Columbidae > Streptopelia > Streptopelia decaocto. The sequence continues at coordinate 87,381,655 of NC_138655.1, forward strand.
GTGGCGCTAAGGCTGTTGTGCTTGCACACTGCGAGCTGCTCAAGTCAGATATTAAGTGGGGGAAAATGCACCATGGAATTTAGTTATTACATTAATTTGATTTTGTTAAACAGCAAAGGAGAATAAAAAAGATATAAGAGAGCAGCTTCAGACGTAAACAAGGAGCGTATCCCATTTTGGACAGCCTCACGCGCTGTGTATGGCACAACATGTAGTTTTCTTTTTGTTTGTTGTTTTCAGTTTAGGTTTTATCCAATTATATATCTATTGTGTGACAGGCCTGGCATGAGAGATCCCATTTACAGGAAATATTTCTGAGATCACAAGCCCTGCAGGCTAAATGCAAACACTGGAGCAGATGGTAACTGATCCAGTAGAGCCGTACCTAGGGGTGCTGGAAGGGGGAAAAGACTTGGAAAGTAAAGCCGCTAACAAAATAACCTCGCATTATTAAAAACTACAACCAAATCAGCCCAGTGAGCAGCTAGGGACCTCATTAGGGGTGCCTCTGACCACTGCTGTCGACCTGCTCACGGTGAGGGGCTGAGGGTGGGAGGGAGAACGGCAAAAGAAGGTGCCTGCTCCTAAAATGACTTTCTACCTGCCCAAGAGGAGGGCAAAGGGGGTGTTTTGCCCATCTAAGAATCACTGCTGGATGGCAGCAAAACTCTTAGAGGAGAAACACGAGAGCTAAATGTCAATCCACCCTTTAACGCAGTTATTCCCAGGCTCTCCCTCTGGCACGGTTGGAGGATGTTGAGACTAGCCCTGCGAGACCAGCTCCCTCCCCTTCCTAACAATGCGGCGTCTGTGCCCAGCCCGCGCCCGCTGATGCTCCTGTTCAAGGGGGTGCCCTCCAATCTGCAACACGTCTTGTGTTTACAGCAGCCCAGGCTGAGCCCAGGTCGGCACTAGGAACAGCTGCCTGGCCTAACTGAGAGAGCTTAATTGCACAGGCGAGATCGGGAGGTGCAAATGCCATTTATCCTGGGGGAGGGTGGTGATTAGAAGAAGAAAGCTTGCATCAATACACTCTCTAGCACTTTCTTGCAGCAAAAAAACACCCTTTTGATGATAAAACTGCATTTATGCCAGGGTTCTAAAGGTGCCATGAGGAGAAATCACAGCCCTAATGAACTGTACAGTAGCAGGAAAACAATTCAACCACAGATCTGCAAAAGCAGGTAACTCTGCCTCCCTGTATATTTAAGTAGCATCTACCACAGTGGATTTCCAACCTTGTTATTATGACAGTGTAATGATTGTAAAGTTGGTTTTAAACACATGAGGGGAAGCTCAGGGAGACTGGATGATAAAAGTGAGATTCCAGACCAGTAAATGGGAACAGCTGACCAAAGCCCTTGAGAACACTGACTCATTCATGATCAGTTTTTTAAAGGTTGGTAAAAGTTACATCACTTCGTAAGGCAGAGTGCAAAATATCAGCTTACGTTACTTTACCTACTTTATTTGCTGGAGAGGGACTAATTATGTCCACTTACCTACGTCAATTGTACTCTCTCATCTTTACCAAGTGACTGCACAAATTTCATTAAGCTAGAGGTGGTCCCTGAACTATGCCTACCTCATTTTTGACACTTCTGCTCTTGTCCTACCCCCTTCAGGCTCTGTGGCTGCTTCCTCCTCATTCAAAGAGTATTCCTGTCATCCCTTAGCCTCCTGTGCTCTTTCACAGACCAAACAAGCAGCATTTGCTCTGACTTTCCTTGTGGGTAATGCTCCTCAGGCCACAGGGGAGCCCTCTGGACTCCCTCTCCGCTTGGTCCACTGCTTTTTAATTTGAAGTGGAGCACAACATCCAGCTCAGACTTGACCAGTGTGGAGCCTCTGTATAAAGGTTTCTTCACGTCTTGCATCGCACTCCCACCACATGACTTTTTTGCCCTTTGGAGTGCAAAAATAAGCCTTGATTTACACAAGCAGTCCAGTTTACCAGGATCCTCTAACACAAACCCCCCTGCTGCTCTGGAGCCCTGCTTAAATCAAGAGGCCTCCACATGGGTGAAGATGTCTTAATGAAAGATCGGGATGTAACTCTGTCACAATTATTATGATTTGGTAACATTTAGCAGCTGTGGTTTTTTGCTGTAGACATCAGTTTTAGAGTTGAAACTGTTCCTTTAATTTTTTTTTGCAAGAATGTTTCGCTATTTTTTTTTTGTCATTGTTGTTTCCTGGACTCCTAAATATAGCCAAGTGGAATAACGAGCACCTCTGTAAACTGTTGGTTAAATGCCATGCTGAGTTTCATTTCGCAGTCTGGAAGGCCATTTAAAACACATCAGATTTGTAGAGCTCAAAATTTAGGAAATTATTTACATTCTGGGAATAATTTCTAACCATTTCTTCAGGTTTTCTGCCTTTAATACACATTAATGCTATTCCCACCAAAAAAACCCACCCATGGCCTGAAAAATACCAGGTGTCAAAATAAATGGCACTTCAAAGTTTAAAAAGCACAATTGAGAAATGTAAAACTGGAAGGGTTGCTCTGCTGTCATGAGGTGTTTTGTCACTGGGATGTTAAACAGCAAGTGAACTGCTTTGGGTTTCACAGGAAATTTCAGGCAAAGCCAGAGAGGCAAATGCACTGGCAGCAAATGAGGCCATTGCTGCACTTAACCCTACAGAGCTGAGTTCATTAGTCTCATTATTTAGTATAAAGGCACACTATTTCAAAACTAAAAACATAATGAAATTGAGTGTCACATTTCTGCCTGAAGGAGAAGTAAGATGTCCATCTGTTTAATGTCTATGTGCCGCAAGGTGTAAGATGGCAAATGGCATGGCCATTGGAGGCAAGGCACAAGTGCCTCACTCCATAGTAAAACCACCAACAGCAAAAAACCCACACATGACAGAAAGCTGAGGTATGGGTGTCAGTTTTGGAAAACACCGTAAGTCCTTGGTGATCCAGCAGCCTGTGCTATATCCTTTGACTCCAAAGTAATTTGAAAGAATGGAAGCCCTGAAGTCCCTTTGAAAATAAGACTGCCTGACCCACAGAGAGTAAAATTTGCTTATTTATTCAATTTTCTGTCAACATTTCAAAGGAATTATCATCTCCACTTTGAAGCAACTAAGCTGTTTGCCTAAGGTCAAAGCGTGAATTAACGTTAAACTAGATTACAGAGTATCATGGTTCCCATTCCTGTGGCCAACCAGCCAGCATCTGATTAGGTCACACCAGTACATTTAATTTAAAAGGAATGTTGAATCTAACACTCTGCCTAAGAAGTGCTCAGGCCTTCAACAAAAAGTCATGTGAAAGTGATAGAGGGAACAATAAGCAAGAAGGTTTCTTAAATCTTAGTAACTTGCAAACCCAAATACAAAAAGAGTAATGCAAAGTACTCTACTGAAATATTGGCATATGCTGGGGAAAAAAAAAAAAAAAAGAAAAAGAAAGATAAAAAGAAAAAAATAAAAGAAAAAATAAATAAAAGGAAAGTCACATACATATTCTTGACTTTTGGGGCACAAATGTAGCCTCCAGGGTCCGACCATTGCTGAGGCCTGAGGCTGGAGTGAGCAGCTTTGGGGAGGCCCAGCAGCTGCTCTCCAGTAGCCCCCGCAGTCCTCAGCATCTGCAAAGGCGTCACAGCCCGGCCAGAAGGAAAGTATAATGAAAATTAGGTAGAATGAATACCGCCCAAAATGACTTCTTGTGTTTTTTCGGCTTTAAAACAGAAGATGGGCTACAGGACCTGTCCAGGGACAGACATGAAGAGATTCTCTTTCAGAAACACCAACTGGCCTATGCCAGAAGGGAGACTGGAGAGGTTTTAAGGCATTCCTCTTCCAGGTGCCAATGAAATCCGTAACGACAAAACAACTGAGATATTTGCTAATTTTTTTGTATTTGCTGAAAGGGCTGCAGCTTCTCAGAAGAGAAATACATGTTTTTACAAGGCCCAGCTATTGCTTCTGTTACTACTGGCAAGCCAGCAAATAGCTGCCTGCCCAAACCAAACTGCAGCACCCCACTTGTACCCTGGTACATTTAATACTCTCAAACCAACTCTGATGTCTGAATTTGTGCTTTGAAGCAGTAGGAAACTTACAAAGATTTTGCTGAAAATATATATCCAACATCATTTGTTGACAATTCCAAACATCAAATAGCCTCCTGTACCTGTTCGGTTCTTTAAACAAAGCTTGTTCAGTTTGCCTGCCAAGCTAAATGTTTCTGAAGTCACCATTCAGACAAACACTGAGTAACATAAACTGTGAAGACAGGTCTTCAGAAGCCCCAAACCAAGCCCTGCAGCACAGCCACAGACCCCACTGAAAGAATAGAGCGCGGCTTTATGTGGGATTACTGAAGAGCAGCTATTGCTGAATTCTTCCATGAGTTGCCACTCTTGCTCTGCAGTAAGAGCACTTTGTTCCTCTTCAGCAAAAACCAATGCTGCAATGCACTAAAACCTGCTCAGAAGCAATGCCGCCTCTTTCCAAAAAAAAAAAAAAAAAAAAGACTACTGGTTCACGGTCTCACTCAGAATTAGCTGCTCCTCCATACCTGTTTCTGAATAGCACGTGAGTAGAGAAATCCAGGTAAATTTGTGTCATCAAAAATTTCAGGCTATGGACTAGTGAGATATGTTAGTCACCTACATGCAGGACACTGGTAACCAAATATGAACAGTGGAGGTTAACTAACTGTCCTGGATGAGCTGTGTAAAAAGCTGTTAGGAAATCAGAAGAACGCTCACTCCAAAACCTTAAAGATCAAAGAGTGGAGTTTTTGCTGGCAGAACCACCATGGGTTTCCCAAAGAGTTTCTGTGGAGCTCTCCCTGTGATACCACCTTCCAACTTAGATACAACCAAATCACTCGTGATTTCCATGGCCTGTCCCTCTGTGTACACATGGCCCCTCATGAACATGCCTTTTCGCACACAAAAATGGTATACTCACATGGAAAATAAGCAGTTAATAGTCGATATAAGTTCAGCCTTCATGTGCAAAAGTTAACATGCAAACAAGTACATGAAAATTAGTTTTGTGTTTTCTAAATCTAATTCTAAAAGTCCATTGCACAAAGAATCCCAGGAAGACATACTGAACAATTAAGTACAACTCATACATTTTAAGATAATACTTTTCTTACTCTTGCTTCTCTGAAGATCTTTCTTAATTCAGCAGAATTAACCACATACCCACTTGCCTTGAAAACATCCCACAAAGGTTTGTGAATGTGTAATAAATGCACAAGACATGCCTCCCATAGATTGCATTTATAAGGGTCGAGTTACATTTCAATCAAAGGAATGATAATTATGTACTTAAAGAAACTTTTCTTAATGGGTAGGTAGCAGTGAAAAAGAACGTATTCATGCATCTGTGCAATGTGGTCTCTGCCCATGAAAATCCAGTGAGGCTTAATATTAAAAAATACTTGCATGAGGAGGATGTAGGATGCCTTTCCTCCTGTCTACTTTCCCTGGCTCACGCACCTCTAAAGGTCCAACCACTGCAGCTCTACTACAGCTCTGTTGGTAATTTCACCAACCGGTTTTACCAAGCCTCTCCAACCTCCCACACAGAAGTAGTATCCAGCTTGCACCCACATCTTGTATCCTAGCATGGAAGAAGTCTTGAGAGCTACTGCTACACCCACAGCTGTTTTCCACGAATCTGAAGAACACAATCAGCCTAATTGTTTCTTTGAAGATAGACCATGCTTTTCCTGTGGCCTAATTTAGACTCAACATTAAAAGTATATAAAGATAAAAATGGAAAATCACTCATAGTCGAACTTGTAAACTACAGAATCTATTTTTCATGAAACAATCTCAAATTCTACTTTTTTTTTTCTGTTCTTTCCTTGTACAGACAGTTTCCTACCTCAAATGGAAAACACTATAGCAATGACCTACTCTGTTACATACTCCAGCACTTCTGACCTGTAGCAACTAGGACAACCTGAGGTGAAAAAAGACGGCTTCGGATCTGACTCAAAGTGTACCAAGGTCAAGTGAGAGTCTGCTGGGACTGAGATCATGCCTGCAAGGATTACAGACCTTCTGAGACAAAAGCGGCGCATGATAGAAGAGCAGAGAGGCAATAGCAGGAGGCCAATAAACACTGGCCTTCCGCTGAAAATGAGCAGCTGTTGGGTGTTATGATAAGCCACTAAAATAATGCTGTTTACTGCCAGTGAGTAAGCAGTTTCAGAGCATGCTTATTTGAGGGAACGTTATACTAGCAACACGCACAATTTTGCATCGTGAAACATCTTCAATTTAGCGGGAGAAACTGAAGTTGCAATACACTCAATAACTTGTTTGGCTCAGACCTCAGGGCGCAGGTTGCGCCCAGTTGATGATACGACCTCCACACAAAGACCAGCATGCAAGAAGCCAGTAAAATGCCCACAAGAAGTCATCTGAATGGGTCCTCACAAAACCTAGGAAATGTGCTATCCATTCTTCAGCACCATCTACTGGTATCGTACCTCGCATCGAACTATTTATTTGCCTACAGGCCGCGGACAGCTGTCGCTTGCCCATTCCGCCAAGAAAGTCACGGAACCCACAGAGTCCGGGGTCCCTCTGTCACTAACAACAGCTTTTTCAACATGGCAGATACACTCTAATTACACTTCTGGGACTTATCAAACTCCTTCCCATGCTGAGATGCCTGGAACTTAGACCTGAACCAGCTCATATGATAGCAGGGTCCTCGGTTAAGGCTGTTGCAGCTTAAGAAATAAGATTTCATGTATTCCCATGGCCAAGGCGTTCCTGACCATACCTGCAATATTCATCTATAAATACCTTGGAATCTGCTGACCACAGAGTGCTATCTGACAAGTGTTACCTTATTCCTCTTCACGCCTCTATCAGCTTTTTGCGCTTCAACCACCATCTAAATGGCATCATTGCACAAGTGACTTGGACGACAACACTCCACTCATTCAGGAGTGGCTTCAGGAGGATGAGAGACAAAGTGCAAGTCACAGCAGCATCCCCAAAGATGGTCCAACACACTAACCACACATAAACAAACAGCTTTGCATGAGGCAAGTGCAGATGACCCCAGTTGAGCCTCTCCAAAATGGAAAGGTGTTTGTGTCTCACCACACAAGCTCTGAGCAGTATTGCCCCCAGCAAATACTGGAAACGTGGGTCGCAGCTCGTTAGGCTGCTTCTGGAAAGCAAAGCAGTTGAAGGAAATGTCCTCATTAATACAAAGAGGCCTTCTGGGGCCATGTGGATAGTTCTGGAGACCGGAGTCAGTACAATGCACAGCCTCTCATCTCTGCTTCAGCGTCTTCACGCCCTGTTGTTTCACAGCTTTAGCTGAATGTTGGGAAAGTGTTGACAGGGATTTCAAAGGGAAGTTTCAAGTCTAACATTGTTGAATCCAGGCCCTTGGTAGTTGTTTTGTTGCACAAGAGAAACGAGGGAAAAGATGAAATTAAAAAAAAAACAAACCCAACACTGCAAGCACTTTCCCAGGGCGCAGGCACAATCACCCAAAGGGCTGAAGCCCAGCTGGTCCCGTGCCCTGCCCACCCACCAACTTGCTTGGACCATCCCTGTGCCAGCCTCCAAATGTCACAGCGCCGAATTGGTCAGCACCGTTTCATTTGTTTGACTGGGGACTGCACGGCAGCTGATCGGCATCGCCGCTCTCCTGGAGCAAACGCCCTGCTGCACCTGGCACTACTCCCCCAACACCGCTTCGTGGTAGAGCACGGCCTAAAGAGAAGATGAAAATCACTGCTAGCAAAACAAAAAGTTTTTCAGCCTGTTTTGGGGAGACATAGTATATGTGAAGACAAAAAAACCCACAAACAAACAAACAAACACAACAACAACCAAAAACCCCAACTTTCTTATCTTATTGCATTAGAAAGCATCTTTGAAGATTCAGGATAATCAGAATAAACAAAATTTACCCAAATGGAGGAGAAAGGAGGACCCAATAATTCCTGACATTACACTTTAAACCTAATTTTTAGGTCTGATTGTAGAATTTAAATATACACTATATTATGCAGACAGAAGTGAATTTCACTCTCCGATACCCATGGGTTTTTTTCCTGTTTGGCTCAGTCATTTAAAGGAACAACTTTCCCCTTGAACTCTAATCATTTCTGAATGAATTATTAAAAAGCCTGACTTTACAAGCAGATTTCCTTTCATATAAAACAGCGCACAAATACAAGAGGAAACCGATTAAACAGGGAGCATTACAGTATTCACTTGACAGAAAACTTTGTGAAAAACAAATTGGGCATGTGTGGTGCATGTGCACGTGTCTGCAGGCGAGGAGGGGTGGTTTCTTTCTTCAGTCTTCATTCTCATTTAGAATAACCATATGCTGTTCTGGCACTTTTGAATATTTCCAGCTAATTATGTTTGTTTGTTTGTTTGTTTTTTACAGTGGGTAATATCTCTTTAAAGAGATAAAACATTTTAGTTTGTATTTCTTTGTATGCATTTATTTTGAAGTAAAGGAGCTTATGTTACATTCTTGAAAGGCTTCCACTTCATCTCCAAAAAATCCTAATAACTCTGGAATATATAACTTATTCCTTCTTGTTGCAAACAGAACCTTGATTGTATTCATAATAAAAATGGAGGGATGCTGCCAGGTCTCTTTGGAAAAGTCATGGCAATAAGATGTCTACGTTTTGCAACTTCATGTACTTATTCAAGACTGATAAAAGACTTCTTTTGAAGCAAATTAAAAGTGTGCAGTACCTTCAAGTGTTCTAAAAAAGAATAAAATAGCTAAATATGCCTAGTTTTTGTGTGAAAACAACCAGGAAGTAGCATGAATGGGTTTTTCCATATCTCCACACATTAAAGGAAAGCTTTTCTCGGGGTGGGTGGGCACGTGGGACCAGCCATGATTTTCATGTCCAGACACTGCATGGGCTGAGGCTTCTGTCAATGACAAGGGAGCCAGAGCCACCTGCCCCCCTCATTGAGGCATTTCTCACCTGTGTTACCTTTGCACCAAAGACCTTGCTTCAAAGAACAATTTAATCCAAAACGTAGCAGGCTCTGTGCGCTGTGCTTCTTCTGCAACACATTTTTTTCAGAGCCCGTCTGTCCATTTCTGTGGACGGCATACACATTCAATAAGTTACATTTTTGTCCACACTAAATACTGTTAGCTTCCCATATGAAGCTCATTAAAAAAAAAAAAAAAGATAAATGAGGAACATGGACACACTAACCAGTTTGCTTTCAGAAAATTACCAATTCATGCAAGAACAGGATGACGAGATGATTTTGAATAAAAATAACACCAGTGCAATCCAAGCCTAGGAAATGATTCCTCTGATATTAAGGTCACAAAACACTAAGGCTGATTTTCTGGGTACAAATCAGACAGTGAAACTCAGTCTACGCGGCTACCCAGAATGATTTATCAGTCGTCATCTCTGTAAAACCCTCCTGGCTCTCCACAGGACCAGTGCAAGGCTACGCATCCCCTAATGCCAGCTGGGGCTGACTGGGAGAAGCACGGCGATGCCAATCCCTTGCCTGGCCCTCGGCACTGGGGTGAGCTCTGCCCCCAGTGAGTAACTGGAGGGGACACGCTGCCAAGCGATACACACGATACCAACCAGCCAGATACGTCCCCAGTCACTGGCGAACGGCACAGAGCAGACGGCACGTATCCGCTCCAGCGCGCGATCCCGCAACCTCGAGTGACGCCGACGTCCAAGGACTGTTTGCCAAGATACTGACTGTTGCACTGGGCCCTGGGGTCATACATCAAATGTTCACATGCACTGACAGATGTTTATGTTGGTCATCCTGATTTAACTCCCATTACATCATTTACCAAGCTACTGATGTTATCATAAATGATTAAGCAAGCCGGCAAAGGAGACTCGAATACAAATCTGATTCCCTCGTGGTATGAGGGCATTACACTCCAGACTGTGTCTTGCTCTTAAATTAAATTTAAAACTGTACAGGTTCTTTAATTCATCTGAATTCTGTATGAAAAAAGCTTTTTTTTTTTTTTTTAGAAGACTGATTTCATTCATCATTTGACCACCACTGATGAATGAAAGGTATTATAAGGTAACAGGGGGGTCACACTTTGAATAACAAATTCTTGGTATAAAACTAAAAACAGTTTTGTACTTTAATTAAGGAGCCGTTCAAGCTGAGATTCATTTCAGCTACCTTAATCCCTGAACGCTTACTGCATTATTTAGTACTTCCAGTCACTTCTGGTTTGTGTCTGGACTATTTTAACATACTGAAAATAACTGAAAGTTTTGAGGGAGCAAAATTAATAAGCAGAGGAAGTCCTCAGTTTAGTTGTGTACATCACATGCTTGCTGCCTGCAACTGAAATACAGTTGTCTTATCAAATACAAATGGTTAAACTCAAACTCCATGACCGCCTCCCTGCTTGCTTGGTTGTCATTAAGTGTGGGGAGGGAATAGGAAACACTTCACAGATCTTGTTTTCCGATTCTAATATATTGAGTTTTCTAGTGCAGGTTTTGCTTGGATGCGTAATCACTGTGGAATGGCTACTATACCCTTGCTACACTGCATAATAATTTCCCTTCCTCCTTCTGTAGGATTCCTCATGAAAATAGGCGCTTTGTGTTTTTGGCCCTAAGGACAGAACATAACGTACTGTGTCTAGGAAAAGAAATTAAAAAAAAATCAGAAAAACATTTTCCGCTACTTAAAAAAACCCCAACACATGAAGTACTACTGTATTTCTTTTATACACATGACCTCATAGATAGATGTGTGCATCCACACAGACACAAATGCATTCAGTTTTCAATTTAGCTATTTATAGAGCTCTATGATTTTTCCTGGCTCAAGTTTTACTAAGCCTTCCCTGATGGGGTTCAGTTCACATGGTTTTGCAGCCCTTCATTTTACTTCGAGTTCATATCCATGGAACATCCCCTCCCTGTCTCCACCTCCTCACAGAATGCCATTTAATGTTTTGCTGATTAAATTGGCTGGTTGCTTTACTGATCTCATCATAAAAACCAGGGCTTTTTATTTTTTTTTCTGAGGAGCTGTGTGTATTTTGTCAGTTTTTCTTGCAATCTCCTTGTGTCTGTCTACAACCACCTTTTTTTCACTGATGTAACATAAAACACACATCTAGGGAGTCTTTGCAGAAAGTCACATAATGGTCTTCCAGACATGCTGCTGCTCCCTTAAGTAGGAGCGATGCAGGTTTTGGGAACGTTTGAGAGTCATGAAGCCTTCCAGCCGAGCTGGCAGCAGTTCTGGAAGATGGGCATCAACATGATGCTGTTTGCTTGCTCTGCTTCCAGTGAGATGAGCATCAAGATCGAAGTGCTCAGAGACCTCAAGGCAGGGAAAACTTTTTCTCACTCTGGAGTCAGTCTACTCTTTGGTCCCCTCATATTTCAGCAAACTGGCTTGACCCAGGGTGAAGGACACCCTTGGCTGATCTAGGACAGCTGGGTCTGGTGGTACTTCATGTGCTCCCATCCCGTCTCCAGCTTTCCAGGCTGGGAGACAAGGCTGAACCACGCTGTGACCCGGTGAGCTCCTGTTAGCATGCATGCCCGCTGAGAGCTAAATGCCTGTGTGTGTGACTTCCAGCTAAGCTCTGCTTTCTTCTGGTACAAAATCACGCCCCTGCCATGCCAAGGTGCAGTGCTAGAGCACACAGGCACACAACAACAACAAGAGAGAAATAACTAATTGCTCCCCTCTCTCCACTTTACAGAGCTCAGCCGACTTGGGCTGGAGGCATAGAGCCTGCATAAAGGACAGAGAGGTAGAGCTCAGAAAGTAAAAGGCTATTAAAGTGAAAACCCATGAGGCAGATAACAACTTGCTGCCAGACTTCTCAAAGTTTAAGTGTTGATTGTTCAGAATTTATGTCTAGATTTTTCTTAAGAATGCAATTTCCTGGCACATGGTACAAGTTGCTCTAGACCTGCATGTCAGCACAGCAGGCATCCTGTTGCAAAGGTTATTATGGAACTATTGAATGTTTTCATGCCAAATTTGTCCAAATTAAACTGAAGGGAATGGAAATACTTTCCCTGGATAGGTGGTGGTTGCATTAGGTGGGTTTGTTTATAAGGAGAATAAAAGTTAAAGCTAAATATAAAAGCAGATATATCATAATATTGTCTGAGAACTTGAATAACATGTCATTCAGCCTGCGTGCTGTGGAAAGAACACGAAGGTCAAGTCTAAAATAAGATCAGTGACTGTTTGACAATAGAAACATGTAGGAGGTAGAACAGGAGAATTTTCCACATTTTTTTAAATGAAAGTATTCTTTCAAAAAATATTCTTGCCTACCTTGCTACGTGTCTGATGCAAAACCCCATTTAACTTTGTGCAAAACATACTGCTGAATTCGGCATGTTTTTGATCAACCCCCTGGCAGACCCGCATTAGTCATTTGTGCCAACTGTTTACTTTTTGCATTGTGCTCAGTTGGGAAAAATGAAAGAAGGCTGCACTGTTGCATTTTTGTTTTCAGAGTTTCACTTTCTGCTTCAGCCCTCTCATCCTGCTTCCCTTTAAGTCAGGGACTTCAGGGAGGCTACTGCTACCTCTTAAAGGTGAGCACACCTGGGTTCACAGCACTCGAGAGCTATCACAGTTCCTGGCAAGGTCAAAAAGAGGAGGAAAAACAAAGAAAAATACCCAAACCGCTGCTTGAAATGTTTTATAAAATCCTAGGCGTTACTTTTTCATTTTGCTCATCCACCAAAACCTGGGGTGAAGATGTGACACCAGGGACTTTCCATGTCCAAAAGTGCACGCAAGGCAGGGATTTCAGCCCCTGCCCTGCAGCAGGGACAACTGCCCCTCAGCAAGTCTTGTAGGAGAAACAGGGAACTCACAACCCCACTCTTGACAGATTAATCAGCGTACGCAACTTGTACTTCAATCGGTAGTGTCAGAGGTACATTTCATGTCTATATTAACTTTTAAATATAGTTTCAACCACCTCCCTGTAAAATGTGTTACAAAAGGAGCCTTGCAAACACCCTAATCCCCCTGCCCAACAGCACCATTGACAAAATCCCATGATTTTGAAGCAAAGGCAGAGACAGAAACTAGTCCAAGGCCAAGGTCTGAAGGCAACCCCCCCGTTCCTTGAGCTGTGGCAGCCAGCCCATGTAGTTTATTGAGCTAACACTAAAACATTCATTGCCCTCATGTCACTCCGCGGGAAGGCTCTCAAGGTTTCCAGGAGGAAGGGTCTGGAGCAGAGGAAGGAGATGTGGGGGGTAGAGAATCCTCTCCACAGCTCCCCCAACCTGTCTCTGTCCTCTGGAGACTCTGCACCAAAGTGCAGGGTGGACGAGGGCTGCCAGCTGCCCTTTGGCAAGCCCAGCCCCACGGCCACCCTTTCGCTACTGGGCATCCCCATATTTTAAGAGGGAGCTCACATCAAAATGAGCCACGCGGTGCTTTCTTCTTTCTCAAGCGCAAAGGTGCCTCTCTGGAGCAGCAGGGGAAGGGAGGGAGGGAGGGAGGGAGGGAGGGAGGGAGGGAGGGAAGCAGTCTGCAAGGTTGCCATCCAGGGGAGGACCCATCTCCCCTGAGGGACCTCTGACGAGGGCACAGGAGAAGTAGAGCAAGAAGCTGTTGTCTTGCTGGGGGGGTCAGGAGAGCCCCCAGGCACAGCACGGTCAGAGCCCACTGCAGGGCAGGGGGGCCGCAGAGAGAGGTCCTGCTTGGGTCCATGCTCCACAGCCCCCTTCTGTCTGACCTCCAAACCTTGGGGAAGACATGACCAAAATTAGTATTATGGCAAGGGCTGGCACGCGATAGCTTTGACCTTAATGATCCCACTGGGAATGCAGTATTGTTCTGGCCCTATTAACGATAATTTGCATGTTGTCTAATGGCCCTGGGAGGAAAAAAATAAAAATGAAAAGGGTGGCAGGCCCTGAGGGAGGAGAAGAGGAAATGGGAGTGCTGCCACGTTCTTCTGAGAACTGGCAAAGTAAGAAGGCTGACTTTCTGACGGAGCCGGAGGTAAAACTAGTCATTGCAAAATTATTTAATATCTAACTTAATCATCCAGTCTTTATCACTTCAAGGCAGGGTTTTGAGAACCTGGGCCATTTGGCTATATCAAAGAGCTGTTGTCAAACCAGCCTGGTAGGGACCTTGATCACAGGAAACTTATTTCAGTGGGACCCTGAGTCTTCCCCAAGGTGCTGGTGACAGTGACCTTTCACGATGAGGAATTGCTCTCAGCAGAAGGACTTGAACTACAAAGACCAGGGACATCTGCACAGAGTGTTTCTCCATCATACTTTGAGCCTTTCATATAAAGACACCAAGCTAC